>NC_086447.1:655470158-656167658 GCF_028390025.1 Pseudophryne corroboree
GATGCTGGGGACTCCGTAAGGACCATGGGGATAGCGGCTCCGCAGGAGACTGGGCACATCTAAAGAAAGCTTTAGGACTATCTGGTGTGCATTGGCTCCTCCCCCTATGACCCTCCTCCAAGCCTCAGTTAGATCTCTGTGCCCGAACGAGAAGGGTGCACACTAGGGGCTCTCCTGAGCTTCTTAGTGAAAGTTTTAGTTTAGGTTTTTTATTTTCAGTGAGACCTGCTGGCAACAGGCTCACTGCATCGAGGGACTAAGGGGAGAAGAAGCGAACTCGCCTGCGTGCAGAGTGGATTGGGCTTCTTAGGCTACTGGACATTAGCTCCAGAGGGACGATCACAGGCCCAGCCATGGATGGGTCCCAGAGCCGCGCCGCCGGCCCCCTTACAGAGCCAGAAGACAGAAGAGGTCCGGAAAATCGGCGGCAGAAGACATCCTGTCTTCACCAAGGTAGCGCACAGCACTGCAGCTGTGCGCCATTGCTCCTCAGCACACTTCGGTCACTGAGGGTGCAGGGCGCTAGGGGGGGGCGCCCTGAGCAGCAATAAAAACATCTTGGCTGGCGAAAATACATCACATATAGCCCCCAGGGCTATATGGATGAATTTTAACCCCTGCCAGAATCCATAAAAAAGGAGAAAAGTCTGCGAAAAAGGGGCGGAGCCTATCTCCTCAGCACACTGGCGCCATTTTCCCTCACAGCTCAGTTGGAGGGAAGCTCCCCTGGCTCTCCCCTGCAGTCACTACACTACAGAAAGGGTTAAAAAAGAGAGGGGGGCACTAATTAGGCGCAGTATTAACAATACAGCAGCTATAAGGGGAAAAACACTTATATAAGGTTATCCCTGTATATATATATAGCGCTTTGGTGTGTGCTGGCAAACTCTCCCTCTGTCTCCCCAAAGGGCTAGTGGGGTCCTGTCCTCTATCAGAGCATTCCCTGTGTGTGTGCTGTATGTCGGTACGTTTGTGTCGACATGTATGAGGAGAAAAATGATGTGGAGACGGAGCAGATTGCCTGTAATAGTGATGTCACCCCCTAGGGGGTCGACACCTGAGTGGATGAACTGTTGGAAGGAATTACGTGACAGTGTCAGCTCTGTATAAAAGACAGTGGTTGACATGAGACAGCCGGCTACTCAGCTTGTGCCTGTCCAGACGTCTCATAGGCCGTCAGGGGCTCTAAAGCGCCCGTTACCTCAGATGGCAGATATAGACGCCGACACGGATACTGACTCCAGTGTCGACGGTGAAGAGACAAATGTGACTTTCAGTAGGGCCACACGTTACATGATTGAGGCAATGAAAAATGTTTTACACATTTCTGATAATACGAGTACCACCAAAAAGGGGTATTATGTTCGGTGAGGAAAAACTACCTGTAGTTTTCCTGAATCTGAGAAATTAAATGAGGTGTGTGATGATGCGTGGTTTTCCCCCGATAACAACTGATAATTTCTAAAATGTTATTGGCATTATATCCTTTCCCGCCAGAGGTTAGGGTGCGTTGGGAAACACCCCCTAGGGTGGATAAAGCGCTCACAAGCTTGTAAGGGCTCTACCCTCTCCTGAGATGGCCGCCCTTAAGGATCCTGCTGATAGAAAGCAGGAGGGTATCCTAAAATGTATTTACACACATACTGGTGTTATACTGCGACCAGCAATCGCCTCAGCCTGGATGTGCAGTGCTGGGTTGGCGTGGTCGGATTCCCTGACTGAAAATATTGATACCCTAGATAAGGACAGTATATTTTTGCCTATAGAGCATTTAAAAGATGCATTTCTATATATGCGTGATGCACAGCGGAATATTTGCCGACTGGCATCAAGTCTAAGTGCGTTGTCCATTTCTACCAGTAGAGGGTTATGGACACGTCCGTGGTCAGGTGATGCGTATTCCAAACGGCATTTGGAAGTATTGCCTTAATAAGGGGAGGCGTTATTTGGGGTCGGTCTTTCAGACCTGGTGGCCACGGCAACAGCTGGGAAATCCACGTTTGTACCCCAGGTCGCCTCTCAACATGAGAAGACGCCGTATTATCAGGCGCAGTCTTTTCGTGGACAAGCGGGCAAAAGGTTCCTCATTTCTGCCCCGTGACAGAGGGAGAGGAAAAAGGCTGCAGAAATCAGCCAGTTCCCAGGAACAGAAACCCTCTCCCGCCTCTGCCAAGCCCTCAGTATGACGCTGGGGCTTTACAAGCAGAATCAGGCACGGTGGGGGGCCCGTCTCAATGAATTTCAGCGCGCAGTGGGCTCACTCGCAAGTAGACCCCTGGATCCTTCAGGTGATATCTCAGGGGTACAAATTAGAATTCGAGACGTCTCCCCCTCGCCGTTTTCCTAAAGTCGGCTTTACCGATGTCTCCTTCTGACAGGGAGACAGTTTTGGAAGCCATTCACAAGCTGTATTCCCAGCAGGTGATAATCAAGGTACCCCTCCTGCAACAGGGAACGGGGTATTATTCCACACTGTTGTGGTACCGAAGCCGGACGGCTCGGTGAGACCGATTCTAAATCTAAAATCTTTGAACACTTACATACAGAGGTTCAAATTCAAGATTGAGTCACTCAGAGCAGTGATTGCGAACCTGGAAGAAGGGGACTACATGATGTCTCGGGGCATCAAGGATGCTTACCTTCATGTCAAAATTTACCCTTCTCACCAAGGGTACCTCAGGTTTATGGTACAGAACTGTCACTATCAGTTCAGACGCTGCCGTATGGATGGTCCACGGCACCCCGGGTCTTTACCAAGGTAATGGCCGAAATGATGATATTCCTTCGAAGGAAGGGAATTTTAGTTATCCCTTAATTGGACGATTCCCTGATAAGAGATAAGGGTAAGATCCAGGGAACAGTTGGAGGTCGGTGTAGCACTATCTCAGGTAGTGTTGCGGCAGCACGATTGGATTCTCAATATTCCAAAATCGCAGCTGGTTCCGACGACTTGTCTTCGGTTCCTAGGGATGATCCTGGACACAGTGCAGAAAAAGGTGTTTCTCCCGGAGGGGAAAGACAGGGAGTTATCCGAGCTAGTCAGGAACCTCCTAAAACCGAGCCAAGTCTCAGTGCATCAATGCACAAGGGTTCTGGGTAAAATGGTGGCTTCCTACGAAGCAATCCCATTCGGCAGATTCCACGCAAGAACTTTCCAGTGGGACCTGCTGGACAAATGGTCCGGGTCGCATCTTTAGATGCATCAGCGGATAACCCTGTCACCAAGGACAAGGGTGTCCCTCCTGTGGTGGTTGCAGAGTGCTCATCTTCTAGAGGGCCGCAGATTCGGCATTCAGGACTGGGTCCTGGTGACCACGGATGCCAGCCTGCGAGGCTGGGGAGCAGTCACACAGGGAAGGAATATCCAGGGCTTATGGTCAAGCCTGGAGACATCACTACACATAAATATCCTGAAGCTAAGGGCCATTTACAATGCTCTAAGCTTAGCAAGACCTCTGCTTCAAGGTCAGCCGGTGTTGATCCAGCGGACAACATCACGGCAGTCACCCACGTAAACAGACAGGGTGGCACAAGAAGCAGGAGGGCAATGGCAGAAGCTGCAAGGATTCTTCGCTGGGCGGAAAATCATGTGATAGCACTGTCAGCAGTATTCATTCCGGGAGTGGACAACTGGGAAGCAGACTTCCTCAGCACGACCTCCACCCGGGAGAGTGGGGACTTCACCCAGAAGTCTTCCACATGATTATAAACCGTTGGGAAAAACTCGACAGGTATTGCGCCAGGTCAAGGGACCCTCAGGCAATAGCTGTAGACGCTCTGGTAACACCGTGGGTGTACCAGTCAGTGTATGTGTTCCCTCCTCTGCCTCTCATACCCAAGGTACTGAGATTGATAAGATGGAGAGGAGTAAGCACTATATTCGTGGCTCCGGATTGGCCAAGAAGGACTTGGTAACCGGAACTTCAAGAGATGCTCACGGAGGATCCGTGGCCTCTACCTCTAAGAAGGGACCTGCTCCAACAAGGACCCTGTCTGTTCCAAGACTTACCGCGGCTGCGTTTGACTGCATGGCGGTTGAACGCCGGATCCTGAAGGAAAAAAGGCATTCCGGATGAAGTCATCCCTATCCTGATCAAAGCCAGGAAGGATGTAACCGCAAAACATTATCACCGCATTTGGCGAAAATATGTTGCGTGGTGCGAGGCCAGTAAGGCCCGACGGAGGAAATTCAACTGGGTCGATTCCTACATTTCCTGCAAACAGGAGTGTCTATGGGCCTGAAATTGGGGTCCATTAAGGTTCAAATTTCGGCCCTGTCAATTTTCTTCCAAAAAGAACTAGCTTCAGTCCCTGAAGTTCAGACGTTTGTAAAAGGGGTACTGCATATACAGCCTCCTTTTGTGCCTCCAGTGGCACTTTGGGATCTCAATGTAGTTTTTTGGGTTCCAAAAGTCACATTGGTTTGAACCACTTAAATCTGTGGAGTTAAAATATCTCACATGGAAAGTGGTCATGCTGTTGGCCCTGGCCTGGGCCAGGCGCGTGTCAGAATTGTCGGCTTTTTCCTGTAAAAGCCCTTATCTGATTTTCCATTCGGACAGGGCGGAATTGAGGACTCGTCCTCAGTTTCTCCCTAAGGTGGTTTCAGCGTTTCACCTGAACCAACCTATTGTGGTGCCTGCGGCTACTAGGGACTTGGAGGACTCCAAGTTGCTAGACGTTGTCAGGGCCCTGAAAATATATGTTTCCAGGACGGCTGGAGTCAGAAAATCTGATTTGCTGTTTATCCTGTATGCACCCAACAAGCTGGGTGCTCCTGCTTCTAAGCAGACTATTGCTCGTTGGATTTGTAGTACAATTCAGCTTGCACATTCTGTGGCAGGCCTGCCACAGCCAAAAATCTGTAAATGCCCACTCCACAAGGAAGGTGGGCTCATCTTGGGCGGCTGCCCGAGGGGTCTCGGCTTTACAACTTTGCCGAGCAGCTACTTGGTCAGGAGCAAATACGTTTGTAAAATTCTACAAATTTGATACCCTGGCTGAGGAGGACCTGGAGTTCTCTCAATTGGTGCTGCAGTGTCATCCGCACTCTCCCGCCCGTTTGGGAGCTTTGGTATAATCCCCATGGTCCTTACGGAGTCCCCAGCATCCACTTAGGACGTTAGAGAAAATAAGAATTTACTTACCGATAATTCTATTTCTCGTAGTCCGTAGTGGATGCTGGGCGCCCATCCCAAGTGCGGATTGTCTGCAATACTGGTACATAGTTATTGTTACCAAAAAATCGGGTTATTGCTGTAGTGAGCCATCTTTTCTAGAGGCTCCTCTGTTATCATGCTGTTAACTGGGTTCAGATCACAAGTTGTACAGTGTGATTGGTGTGGCTGGTATGAGTCTTACCCGGGATTCAAAATCCTTCCTTATTGTGTACGCTCGTCCGGGCACAGTATCCTAACTGAGGCTTGGAGGAGGGTCATAGGGGGAGGAGCCAGTGCACACCAGATAGTCCTAAAGCTTTCTTTAGATGTGCCCAGTCTCCTGCGGAGCCGCTATCCCCATGGTCCTTACGGAGTCCCCAGCATCCACTACGGACTACGAGAAATAGAATTATCGGTAAGTAAATTCTTATTTTCATCTAGGATAGCTCATAATGAGACTGAAACACAGGTTTTGAAAAGATATGTGGAGGTTTTGTTGTATTCAACTCCCACTACCTCATCCAAGGCCCCTGATGTATATCCTAAAAAGCGTGCGCTTGCAACAGTAATGCATGTCGACACGGATAACGACTCTGATTCAGAAGTCGGTGATGGGGATATATGGGGGGGGAGGCATCCATTGCTAATGGGCTGCAACTCATGATTGAGGCTATTAGGGATGTTTTACACATTACTGATAAGGTTCCTGAGCAGGTGGAGGAGGCTTACTTTACTGACAATAAGAAAGCCTCCCTTACCTTCCCTGCGTCTAAAGAATTGAACGCATTGGTTGCTAAATCCTGGGAAAACCCGGAGAAAAAATTTCAGATCCCTAAAAGGGATTTTCCTTTCATTGCTTTTCCTTTCCCTGAGGAGGATAGAAAAAAGTGGGAAAACCCGCCGGTGGTAGACGCTTCTGTTTCTAGGTTGCCTAAAAAAGTGGTTTTACCTGTACCTGGGTCCACTGCTTTAAAAGAGCCAGCCGACCGCAAGATTGAGACTACACACAAATCTTTATACACTGCAAATGTCATAGCTTTAAGGCCTAATATTGCTTGTGCATAGATTTCTAAAGCCATTGTAAAGTGATCAGGCACTTTTACTAGAGGATTTAGATTCTATGGATAGAAGTGACATTAAATTATTTCTCTAACGTTCTAGTGGATGCTGGGGACTCCGTAAGGACCATGGGGAATAGACGGGCTCCGCAGGAGACTGGGCACTCTAAAAGAAAGATTAGGTACTATCTGGTGTGCACTGGCTCCTCCCTCTATGCCCCTCCTCCAGACCTCAGTTAGAATCTGTGCCCGGCCAGAGCTGGGTGCTCCTAGTGGGCTCTCCTGAGCTTACTAGTTAAAGTTTTTGTTAGGTTTTTTATTTTCAGAGAGCTTCTGCTGGCAACAGACTCTCTGCAACGTGGGACTGAGGGGAGAGAAGCAAACCTACTAACTGTGGCTAGGTTGCGCTTCTTAGGCTACTGGAAACCATTAGCTCCAGAGGGATCGAACACAGGACCCTAACCTTGATCGTCCGTTCCCGGAGCCGCGCCGCCGTCCCCCTCGCAGAGCCAGAAGTACAGAAGCAAGAATACGTTGAAATCGGCGGCAGAAGACTCCTGTCTTCACTACAGGTAACGCACTGCAGCTGTGCGCCATTGCTCCCACAGCACACCCGCACACTCCGGTCACTGTAGGGCGCAGGGGGGGGGGGGCACCCTGGGCAGCAATTTAGATACCTGATGGCAAAAGGACACATATATACAGTCAGGCACTGTATATATGTGCGAGCCACCGCTGAGGGGGCGGGGCCTTCTTCCTCAGCACACCAGCTCCATTTCCTCTTCACAGCTCCGCTGGAAGGACGCTCCCCAGGCTCTCCCCTGCTGTATACAGGTGCAATAGTGGATAAAAAAGAGAGGGGAGGCACAGAAATTTAGGCGCAGATATATAGATATAAAAACAGCAGCTACCGGGTAAACACTAAAGTACTGTGTAATTCCTGGGTTATATAGCGCTGGGGTGTGTGCTGGCATACTCTCTCTCTGTCTCCCCAAAAGCCCTTGTGGGGTCCTGTCCTCAACTGAGCATTCCCTGTGTGTGTGCAGTGTGTCGGTACGCCTGTGTCGACATGTTTGAGGAGGAAGGATACGTGGAGGCAGAGCAAGTGCAAGCAGATGTGGTGTCGCCCCCGAAGGTGCCGACACAGGATTGGATGGATATGTGGAAGGTGTTGAATGATAATGTAAACTCCTTACATAAGACTAGATGCAGCTGTTGCCTTGGGACAGTCAGGGTCTCAACCCATGCCTGCTCCCACAGCGCAGAGGCCGTCAGGGTCTCAAAAGCGCCCAATATCCCAGTTAGTTGACACAGATGTCGACACGGACTCTGATTCCAGTGTCGACGACGATGAGGAAAAATTGCAGCCTAAAATGACTAAGGCTATCCGCTACATGATTGTGGCAATGAAGGAAATATTACACATTTCTGAGGAAAATCCTGTCCCTGACAAAAGGATTTATATGTATGGGGAGAAAAAGAGAGAAGTGACTTTTCCCCCGTCACATGAGTTGAATGAATTGTGTGAAAAGGCGTGGGATTCCCCTGATAGGAAGCAAGTGATTTCCAAAAGATTATTGATGGCGTATCCCTTCCCGCCAGCGGACAGGTTACACTGGGAATCCTCGCCTAGGGTTGACAAGGCGTTGACGCGCTTGTCTAAAAGGGTGGCCCTACCGTCTCAGGATACGGCCTCCCTTAAGGATCCTGCAGATAGAAAGCAGGAAGCTATCTTGAAGTCGGTTTACTCGCATTCTGGTACACTACTGAGGCCAGCCATTGCTTCGGCATGGATGTGTAGTGCCGTAGCGGCATGGACGGATACTCTGTCTGAGGAGTTAGATACCCTGGACAGGGACTCTGTTTTGCTGACGCTGGCACATATCAAGGACACGGTCCTATATATGCCGGATGCCCAGAGGGACATTTGCATGCTGGGCTCCAGAGTAAATGCAATGTCCATCTCTGCCAGAAGGGTCTTATGGACTCGGCAATGGACAGGGGATGCCGACTCTAAAAAACACATGGAGGTTTTACCTTTTAAGAGTGAGGAATTGTTTGGGGACGGCCTCTCGGACCTAGTTTCCACAGCTACGGCTGGGAAGTCAAATTTCTTGCCTTATGTACCTCCACAGCCTAAGAAAGCACCGTGTTACCAAATGCAGTCCTTTCGTTCACAAAAGAACAAGAAGGTCAGAGGTGCATCCTTTCTTTCCAGAGGCAGAGGTAGAGGGAAAAGGCTGCACCGCGCAGCCAGTTCCCAGGAACAAAAGTCCTCCCCAGCTTACACTAAATCCACAGCATGACGCTGGGGCTCCACAGGCGGAGCCAGGAGCGGTGGGGGCGCGTCTCCGACATTTCAGCAACCAGTGGGTTCGCTCACGGGTGGATCCTTGGGTTATACAAATTGTATCTCAGGGATACAAGCTGGAATTCGAGGTGGTGCCCCCTCAACGTTACCTAAAATCGGCCTTGCCAGCTTCCCCCATGGAAAGAGAGGTAGTACTGGCGGCAATTCACAAGCTATACCTCCAGCAGGTGATAATAAAGGTTCCCCTCCTTCAACAAGGAAGGGGTTACTATTCCACTTTGTTTGTCGTACTGAAACCGGACGGTTCGGTAAGACCCATTCTGAATTTAAAATCCCTGAACATCTATCTCAAGAGATTCAAGTTCAAAATGGAATCGCACAGAGCGGTCATTGCAAGCCTGGAAGAGGGGGATTTTATGGTATCTCTGGACATCAAGGATGCTTACTTACATGTCCCCATTTATCCCCCTCATCAGGAGTACAGGTTCGTGGTACAAGACTGTCATTACCAGTTCCAGACGTTGCCGTTTGGCCTGTCCACGGCACCGAGAATATTTACCAAGGTGATGGCGGAGATGATGGTACTCCTTCGGAAGCGAGGAGTTACAATTTTCCCATACTTGGACGATCTCCTCATAAAGGCCAGGTCCAGGGAGCAGTTGTTGATCAGCGTAGCACACTCTCAGGAAGTGTTGCAACAACACGGCTGGATTCTGAATTTTCCAAAGTCGCAGCTCATTCCTGCGACGCGTCTGCCCTTCCTGGGCATGATTCTAGACACAGAACAGAAGAAGGTGTTTCTCCCGGAGGAGAAGGCTCAGGAGCTCCTGACTCTGGTCAGAGATCTCCTGAAACCAAAGCGGGTATTGGTGCATCACTGCACGCGAGTCCTGGGAAAGATGGTAGCGTCATACGAGGCCATTCCCTTCGGCAGGTTCCAGGCAAGGATCTTCCAGTGGGATCTGCTGGATCAGTGTTCCGGATAGCATCTTCTGATGCATCGCTTGATCACTCTGTCCCCCAGGACCAGGGTGTCTCTGCTATGGTGGCTGCAAAGTGCCCACCTTCTCGAGGGCCGCAGGTTCGGCATACAGGACTGGGTCCTGGTGAGCACGGATGCAAGCCTCCGAGGATGGGGGGCAGTTACTCAGGGAAGAAACTTCCATGGGCTGTTCGCAAGTCAGGAGACTTGTCTGCACATAAATATACTGGAACTAAGGGCCATATACAACGCCCTGAGTCAGGCGGAGCCTCTGCTTCGAGATCAACCAGTACTGATTCAGTCAGACAACATCACAGCGGTCGCCCATGTAAACCGCCAGGGCGGCACAAGAAGCAGAGTGGCAATGGCGGAAGCCACCAGGATTCTGCGTTGGGCGGAGAATCACGTGCAGGCACTGTCAGCAGTGTTCATTCCGGGAGTGGACAACTGGGAAGCAGACTTCCTCAGCTGACACGACCTCCACCCGGGAGAGTGGGGACTTCATCAAGAAGTCTTCGACCAGATTGTGAATCGGTGGGAACTGCCACAGGTGGACATGATGGCGTCCCGCCTAAACAAAAAGCTAAAAAGATATTGCGCCAGGTCAAGGGACCCTCAGGCGATAGCTGTGGACGCACTAGTGACACCGTGGGTTTTCCAGTCGGTCTATGTGTTTCCTCCTCTTCCTCTCATACCCAAGGTGCTGAGGATAGTAAGAATAAGAGGAGTGAGAACAATACTCATTGTTCCGGATTGGCCAAGAAGGACTTGGTACCCAGAACTACAAGAAATTCTCACAGAGGACCCATGGCCTCTGCCTCTCAGACAGGACCTGTTGCAACAGGGACCCTGTCTGTTCCAAGACTTACCGCGGCTGCGTTTGACGGCATGGCGGTTGAACGCCGGATCCTAGCAGAAAAGGGCACTCCGGATGAAGTTATTCCGACGCTGATAAAGGCTAGGAAGGACGTGACCGCAAAACATTATCACCGTACATGGCGAAAATATGTTGCTTGGTGTGAGGCCAGGAAGGCCCCTACAGAAGAATTCCAGCTGGGTCGATTCCTGCACTTCCTACAGTCAGGTGTGACTATGGGCCTAAAATTAGGATCCATAAAGGTCCAGATTTCGGCCCTATCCATTTTCTTCCAAAAATAACTGGCTTCACTACCTGAGGTTCAGACGTTTGTTAAGGGAGTGCTGCATATTCAGCCCCCTTTTGTGCCACCAGTGGCACCTTGGGACCTTAACGTGGTGTTGGATTTCCTAAAATCCCACTGGGTTGAGCCACTTAAGACTGTGGAGCTAAAGTTTCTCACGTGGAAAGTGATCATGCTGTTGGCCTTAGCTTCGGCTAGGCGGGTGTCAGAATTGGCGGCTTTGTCATGTAAAAGCCCCTATCTGGTTTTCCATATGGACAGGGCAGAATTGCGAACTCGTCCGCAATTTCTGCCAAAGGTGGTGTCATACTTTCATTTGAACCAACCTATTGTGGTGCCTGCGGCTACGCGGGACTTGGAGGACTCCAAGTTGCTGGACGTAGTCCGGGCTTTGAAGATTTATGTAAACAGAACGGCTGGAGTCAGGAAAACTGACTCGCTGTTTATCCTGTATGCACCCAATAAGCTGGGTGCTCCTGCGTCAAAGCAAACTATTGCTCGCTGGATCTGTAGCACGATTCAGCAGGCTCATTCTGTGGCGGGTTTGCAACATCCAAAATCAGTAAAAGCCCATTCCACAAGGAAGGTGGGCTCTTCTTGGGCGGCTGCCCGAGGGGTCTCGGCTTTACAGCTTGGCCGAGCTGCTACTTGGTCGGGTTCAAACACCTTTGCTAAGTTCTACAAGTTTGATACCCTGGCTGAGGAGGACCTTGTGTTTGCCCATTCGGTGCTGCAGAGTAATCCGCACTCTCCCGCCCGTTTGGGAGCTTTGGTATAATCCCTATGGTCCTTACGGAGTCCCCAGCATCCACTAGGACGTTAGAGAAAATAAGAATTTACTCACCGGTAATTCTATTTCTCGTAGTCCGTAGTGGATGCTGGGCGCCCGTCCCAAGTGCGGACTTTCTGCAATAGATATAGTTATTGCTTAATAAAGGGTTATTGTTATGAGCCATCTGTTGAGTGAAGCTCAGTTGTTTTTTCATACTGTTAACTGGGTAAATTTATCACAAGTTGTACGGTGTGATTGGTGTGGCTGGTATGAGTCTTACCCTGGATTCCAAAATCCTTTCCTTGTACTGTCAGCTCTTCCGGGCACAGTTTCCCTAACTGAGGTCTGGAGGAGGGGCATAGAGGGAGGAGCCAGTGCACACCAGATAGTACCTAATCTTTCTTTTAGAGTGCCCAGTCTCCTGCGGAGCCCGTCTATTCCCCATGGTCCTTACGGAGTCCCCAGCATCCACTACGGACTACGAGAAATAGAATTACCGGTGAGTAAATTCTTATTTCTCTGACGTCCTAGTGGATGCTGGGAACTCCGTAAGGACCATGGGGAATAGACGGGCTCCGCAGGAGACTGGGCACTCTAAAAGAAAGATTAGGTACTATCTGGTGTGCACTGGCTCCTCCCTCTATGCCCCTCCTTCAGACCTCAGTTAGAATCTGTGCCCGGCCAGAGCTGGATGCACCTAGTGGGCTCTCCTGAGCTTGCTAGAAAAGAAAGTATTTGTTAGGTTTTTTTATTTTCAGTGAGATCTGCTGGCAACAGACTCACTGCTACGTGGGACTGAGGGGAGAGAAGCAAACCTACCTGCTTGCAGCTAGCTTGTGCTTCTTAGGCTACTGGACACCATTAGCTCCAGAGGGTTCGAACACAGGGCCTGACCTCGATCGTCCGGAGCCGCGCCGCCGTCCCCCTTGCAGAGCCAGAAGACAGAAGAGAACGACAAAATCGGCAGCTGAAGACTCCTGTCTTCATTAAGGTAGCGCACAGCACTGCAGCTGTGCGCCATTGCTCCCACAGCACACCACACACTCCGGTCACTGTAGGGTGCAGGGCGCTGGGGGGCGGGGGGGGGGCGGCGCCCTGGGCAGCAATTATAAATACCTTTTGGCAAAAATGCACAATACAGTCTCCGGACTGTATGTGTGTAAAAAACCCCGCCATTAAAGTACATAAAACGCGGTAGGGAAGCCCGCCGCTGAGGGGGCGGGGCCTTCTTCCTCAGCACACCGGCGCCATTTTTTCTTCACCGCTCCGCTGGAAGGAAGCTCCCCAGGCTCTCCCCTGCAGTTTCCTGGTACACAAAGGGTGAAAAGAGAGGGGGGGCACATAAATTTAGGCGAAAAATTTGTATATACAGCAGCTACTGGGTAAACACTGAGTTGTAGTGTAATCCCGGGGTTATATAGCGTTGGGGTGTGTGCTGGCATACTCTCTCTCTGTCTCTCCAAAGGGCCTTGTGGGGGAACTGTCTTCAAATAGAGCATCCCCTGTGTGTATGGTGTGTCGGTACGCCTGTGTCGGCATGTCTGAGGTAAAAGGCTCCTCTAAGGAGGTGATAGAGCGGATATGTGTGTGGGAGGGTGTCTCCGTCGACAATGCCGACACCTGTTTGGATATGTGTAAGTGCTAAGGTGAATTTATTGCACAAAAGGTTAGGGAACAGAAAGGAAATCTACCCTTGTCTGTCCCTATGTCACAGAGACCTTCAGAGTCTCTCAATGCTCACTATCCAAAATAACAAACACTGGTATCGACACGGAGTTTAACTCCACTGTCGACTACGATAATGCAAAGTTACAGCGAAGAGGGCTAAAAGATATTCAATATATGATTATTGGAATAAAAGATGATTTGCATATCACTGATGACTCATCTGTGCCTGACACGAGAGTACACATGTTGAGGGGAAGAATGCTGAGGCAAATTTCCCTCCTCTCATGAGGAAAAAGAGCGGGAATCTCCAGACAAGAGACGGCAGTTTCCCACAAGAGAATTCTCAGGCTGTATCCTTTCCCCACTAGGGCCAGGATGTGTTGAGAATCTTCCCCTAGGGTGTCCTGTTTGCACAGACGGTAGCACTAGCTATTCTCAGGGATCCTGCAGATAGTGTGCACATGCTAGTATACTACCCAGACCGGCGATTGTGTCGGCATGGGTTTATAGCGCTGTGGCAGCGTGGACAGGTACCTTATCAGCAGAGATTGAGACCCTAGTATGCATATAGATATAAATATATTAAAGATGCTGTTTTAAGTGATAGATATATAATTATAAAGCATGCCCAAAGAGACATGAGTATACTGGGTCCTAGAGTCAAAGCTATGTCGATTTCTGCTTGACGTGTCCTGTAGAATATGTATTGGACAGATCATGCCGACTTAAGAGGCATATGGAAGGCTGAGGATTGTGTGGAGAAGGGTTCTCGGGCCTGGTCTCCACAGCTATAGCTGGTAATTCTGCTAGTTTGCCTTATATTCCTGCACAGCCTAGGAAAGCACGACATTATTAAATGCAGCTTTTCGAATAAAGAAACAAGAAAGTCTGAGGTGCGTCCTTTCTTGTCAGAGCCGGGGGCAGAGGAAAGAAGCTGCACAACACAGCTAGTTCCCAGGAACAGAAGTCCGCCCGGCCTCTACAAAAATTCACCACATGTCGCTGGGACTCCACAGGCGGAGCTAGGCCCGGTGGGGACACGCCTTCGTAAGTTCAGCCACAAGTGGGTTCACTCCCTGTTAGATCCCTGGGCAATAGATATTGTGTCTCAGGGATACAAGCTGGACTGTGAGAAGATGCTCCCTCACCGACGGCCCTGCGGGATTCCCCCCAAGAGAGGGAGCCAGTGTTAGCTGCAATTCACAAATTGTATCTTCAACAGGTGGTGGTCAAGGGTCCCCTCCTTCAACAAGAGGGTGTTATTATTCGACCATGTTGTAATCCCGAAACCAGACGGTTCGGTCAGACCCATATTGATTCAAAATCCCTGAACATATACCTCAGAAGGTTCAAGTTCAAGATGGAATCGCTAAGAGCGGTCATTACAAGCCTGAAAAGGGGGAGACTTTATCGTGAATCTGGACATAAGGGATGCATACCTTCATGTCCCCATTTATCCACCTCATTAGGTGTACCTCAGAATTGCGGTACGGGATTGTCATTACCAATTTCAGACGTTGCCGTTTGGTCTCTCCACGGCCCCGAGAATATTCACCAAGGTAATGGCGGATATGATGGTGCTCCTGCGGAAGCAAGGTGTCACTATTATCACGTACTTGGACGATCTCCTCATAAAAGTGAGATCAAGAGAGCAGTTGCTGAACAGCGTATCACTTTCTCTGGAAGTGTAACGGCAACACGGCTGGATTCTATATATTCCAAAGTCGCAGTGGGTTCCTACAGCTCATCTGCCTCTCCTAGGCATGATCCTAGACACAGACCAGAAAGAGCTCAGGAGCTCATGACACTGGTCAGGAATCTATTAAAACCAAAACAGGTGTCAGTGCATCACTGCACTCGAGTCTGGGAAGGATGGTGGCATCATACGAGGCCATCCCCTTAGGCAGGTTCCATGCGAGGACCTTCCAATGGGACTTACTGGACAAGTGGTCCGGATCACATCTTCAGATGCATCGGTTAATCACCCTATTCCCCAGGGCCAGGGTGTCTCTCCTGTGGTGGCTGCAGAGTGCTCACCTTCTCGAGGGCCGCAGATTCGGCATTCAGGACTGGGTCCTGGTGACCACGGATGCAAGCCTCCGAGGGTGGGGGGCAGTTACACAGGGAAGAAATTTCCAAGGTCTGTGGTCAAGTCAACAGACTTGCCTTCACATCAATATCCTGGAACTAAGGGCCATATACAATGCCCTAAGTCAAGCGGAGATCCTGCTTCGCGACCAACCGGTTCTGATCCAGTCAGACCGCAGGGGCTCATGTAAACCGCCAAGGCGGCACAAGGAGCAGGGTGGCGAGGGTAGTAGCCACCAGAATTCTTCGCTGGGCGGAGAATCTAGTAAGCGCACTGTTAGCAGTGTTCATTCCGGGAGTGGACAACTGGGAAGCAGACTTCCTCAGCAGGCACGACCTCCACCCGGGAGAGTGGGGACTTCATCAGGAAGTCTTCACGCAGTTTGCAAATTGATGGGAACTGCCTCAGGTGGACTAGATGGCGTCCCACCTCAATAAAAAGCTAAAAAAGGTTTTACGCCGGGTCAAGGGACCCTCAGGCGATAGCTGTGGTCGCACTAGTAACACCGTGGGTGTTCCAGTTGATCTATGTATTCCCTCCTCTTCCTCTCATGCCCAAGGGCTGAGAATTGTAATAAAAGGAGGAGTGAGAACAATATTCTTTGCTCCGGATTGGCCAAGAAGGACTCGGTACCCGGAACTGCAAGAAATGCTCTCAGAGGACCCATGGCCTCTGCCTCTCAGACAGGACATGTTGCAACAGGGGCCCTGTCTGTTCCAAGACTTACCACGGCTGCATTTGACGGCATGGCGGTTGAACGCCGGATCCTTTCGGAAAAGGGCATTCCAGATGCAGTTGTTCCTACGCTGATAAAGGCTAGGAAAGACGTGACAGCAAGACTTTTTCACTGTATATGGCGAAAATAGGTTGCTTGGTGTGAGGCCGGGAAGGCCCTAAAGAGGAATTCCAGCGGGGTCGATTCCTGCACTTCCTACAGTCAGGAGTGACTATGGGCCTAAAATTAGGATCCATAAAGGTCAAGATTTCGGCCCTATCCATTTTCTCTCAAAAAGAACTAGCTTCACTGCCTGAAGTTCAGACGTTGTTACGGTGGTGCTGCATATTCAGCCTCCTTTTGTGCCACCAGTGGCACCTTGGGATCTTAATGTTGTGTTGGATTCCTGAAATCCCACTGGTTTGAGCCACTTAAGACCGTGGAGCTAAAATATCTCACGTGGAAAGTGGTCATGCTTTTGGCCTTAGCTTCGGCTAGGCGTGTGTCAGAATTGGCGGCTTTGTCATGTAAAAGCCCCTATCTGATCTTCCATATGGAAAGGGAAGAATTTAGGACTCGTCCCCAATTTCTCCCTAAGGTGGTATCATCGTTTCATTTGAACCAACCTATTGTGGTGCCTGCGGCTACTAGGGACTTAGAGGATTCCAAGTTGCTGGACGTAGTCCGGGCTTTGAAAATTTATGTTTCCAGAACGGCGGGTGTCAGAAAGTCTGACTCGCTGTTTATTCTGTATGCAGCCAACAAGGTTGGCGCTCCTGCTTCGAAGCAGACTATTGCTCGCTGGATCTTTAGCACGATTCAGCTGGCTCACTCTGCGGCTGGATTGCCGCATCCAAAATCAGTAAAAGCCCATTCCACAAGGAAGGTGGGCTCTTCTTGGGCGGCTGTCCGAGGGGTCTCGGCTTTACAGCTTTGCCGAGCTGCTACTTGGTCGGGTTCAAAACACGTTGGCTAAGTTCTGCAAGTTTGATACCCTGGCTGAGGAGGACCTTGAGTTTGCTCATGCGGTGCTGCAGAGTCATCCGCACTCTCCCGCCCGTTTGGGAGCTTTGGTATAATCCCCATGGTCCTTACGGAGTTCCCAGCATCCACTAGGACGTCAGAGAAAATAAGAATTTACTCACCGGTAATTCTATTTCTCGTAGTCCGTAGTGGATGCTGGGCGCCCGTCCCAAGTGCGGACTCTCTGCAATACATGTATATAGTTATTGCTTAACTAAAGGGTTATTGTTATGAGCCATCCGTTAAATGAGGCTCAGTTGTTGTTCATACTGTTAACTGGGTATGGTTATCACAAGTTGTACAGTGTGGCTGGTATGAGTCTTACCCTGGATTCCAAATCCTTTCCTTGTTGTGTCAGCTCTTCTGGGCACAGTTTCCCTAACTGAGGCATAGAGGGAGGAGCCAGTGCACACCAGATAGTACCTAATCTTTCTTTTAGAGTGCCCAGTCTCCTGCGGAGCCCGTCTATTCCCCATGGTCCTTACGGAGTTCCAAGCATCCACTACGGACTACGAGAAATAGAATTACCGGTGAGTAAATTCTTATTTTTTTACATCCCATACAGGATTCTGCAGGTTTCATTGTGGAAGCCATGAAAGACCTTGAACATCTGAACGCAAGAGCTTCTTCCATGGCTGTCTCGGCACCCAGGGGACTCTGGCTGCACCAATGGTCTGTGGACGCTAAATCCAGGAAGAGTGTGGAGAACCTACCCTTCACAGGTCAGGCTCTGTTTGGGGAAGCTTTAGATGCGTGGATCTCCACGGCAACTGCTGGTAAGTCAACCTTTCTTCCCTCTGCTACACCACAGACTAAGAAATCATATCCTACATCTGCGATGCAGTCCTTTCAGACCGCTAAAGCAAAAAAGTCCAAATCCCCCTCCACTTTCTTTAGAGGTGGCCGGGGGAAATCCTGAAAACCCACACCCGCAGGTTCCCAGCAACAGAAACCTGGTTCTGCTTCCTCAAAATCCTCGGCATGACTGAGGACCTCCCAGCCTGGAGATTGGGCAGGTGGGAGCAAGATTAAGAAATTTCAGTCATGTCTGGGCGTCCTCATGCCTGTTTCCCTGGGTACTGGATATTGCTACCCAGGGGTACAGACTGGAGTTTCAAGAACTCCCACCTCACAGATTCTTCAAATCGGGCTTGACAGCTTTGCTGACAGAAAGTGCTATCCCACAGGAATTAATTCTAAAGTTGCTAAGGTCAAATGTCATTGTTCCGGTTCTACCTCACCTACAGTACAAGGGGTTTTATTTAAACCTGTTTGTGGTACCGAAACCGGATGGTTCGGTAAGACCAATATTAAACCTAAAGTCATTGAACCCCTACTTGAGGGAATTCAAATTCAAGATGGAGTCTCTGTGAGCGGTGATCTGAGGTCTGGAGGAAGGGGAATTCCTGGTATCCCTGGATATCAAGGATGCGTACCTTCACATCCCGATCTGGCCGCCTCACCAGGCTTATCTCAGATTTGCGCTACTGGACTGTCACTATCAATTCCAGGCGCTGCCGTTTTGGCCTCTCCACGGCACCAAGAGTGTTCACCAAGGTGATGGCGGAGATGATGCTACTCCTCCGCACGCAGGGTGTGAACATAATTCTTTATCTGGGCAACCTACTGATAAAAGCGTCCAGGGAGAATCTGTTACAGAGCATTGCTCTCACGACTGAACTACTCCAGGATCATGGATAGATCCTGAACTTTCCAAAGTTGCATTTAGAGCCGACAAGGAGACTGTCCTTCCTGGGGATGATCCTTGACACTGAGTGCCGGAGCAGAAAGCGTTGGTGATACAAACAATGGTCGTGGATGTCCTGATGCCAGCCCATGTATCTGCTCATCAGTGCATTCGCCTTCTGGGGAAGATGGTTGCCTCCTACAAGGCGCTCCAGTACGAAAGATTCCATGCACGGTCTTTCCAACTGGATCTCCTGGACAAATGGTCGGGATCTCATCTTCACATGCACCAGGGGATACGTCTGTCAACAAAAGCCAGAATATCGCTCCTCTGGTGGCTGCAAACCTCTCCCCTACTGGAGGGCCGCAGGTTCGGGATTCAGAATTGGATCCTCCTAACTACGGATGCAAGTCTCAGAGGTTGGGGAGCAGGCACCCAGGGGGGAAACTTCCAAGGAAGGTAGTCAAGTCTGGAATCAATCCTTCCGATAAACATTCTGGAACTAAGGGCCGTGTACTACGGTCTTCTACAAGTGGTTTATCTTCTAAAAGATCAGGCCATTCAAGTTCAGTCGGACAATGTAACAACAGTGGCCTACATATACCAACAAGGCGGAACAAAGAGCAGAGCTGCAATGTCAGAGGTAACAAGAATCATCCTCTGGGCCGAAAAGCACGCAGTGGCGCTGTCAGCAATCTTCATTCCCGGGAGTGGACAACTGGGAAGCGGACTTCCTCAGCAGACACGATCTCCATCTGGGAAAGTGGGGCCTCCACCCAGAGGTGTTCGCAGAGGTGACAAGTCTTTGGGGTGTACCCCAAATAGACATGATGGCCTCATGCCTCAACAAGAAACTTCGGAGGTACTGTATTGTTCCAGGTCGAGGGATCCCCAGGCAGTGGCGGCGGACGCCCAGGTAACTCCGTGGGTGTTCAAGTCAGTGTATGTGTTCCCTCCGCTCATCACACGGATTCTCAAACTAATAAAGAGAACAAGAGTTCAGACGATCCTCATTGCTTTGGACTGGCCAAGAAGAGCTTGGTACGCGGATCTTCTGGAGTTACTGCTGGAAAATCCAAGGCCTCTTCCTCTTCGATAGGACCTTCTGCAACATGGGCTATTCGCTTATCAAGACTTCCCGTGGCTACGTTTGACGGCATGGAGGTTGAACGCTAGATCTTAGCTCGGAAGTACGTGTCTTGGTGCGAATCCAAGAAGTTTCTACGGTGGAGTTTCAACTGGACTGTTTCTCCTCTTCCTGCAAGTAGGGGTGGATGTGGGCCTGCGCCTGGGCTCCATAAAAGTCCAGATTTCGGCCTTGTCCATTTTCTTCCGGAAACAATTGGCTGCCCTCCCTGAGGTTCAGGATCCAACCTCCCTTTGTGCCTCCGACAGCACCTTTGGACCTTAACGTGGTACTGCAGTTCCTGCAATCGGATTGGTTCGAGCCTTTGCAGGAGGTTGAGGTCAATTTTCTTACTTGGAAGACTGTCACACTTTTGGCATTGGCATCTGCTAGACGTGTGTCGGAATTGGGGGCATTGTCCTACAAGAGCCCCTACTTGATTTTTCATGAAGATAGAGCTGAGCTCAGGATGAGTCAGCAATTTCTTCTGAAGGTTGTGTCTGCTTTTCATATCAACCAGCCTATTATGGTACCAGTGGCTACTGACTCCTCAATTACTTCAAAGTCCTTGGATGTTGTGAGGGCTTTGAAGATTTATGTGAAGAGAACTTCTCTTAACAGAAAGTCGGACGCTCTGTTTGTCCTTTATGATCCCAACAAGGTTGGGTGGCCTGCTTCTAAGCAGACGATTTCTCGCTCGATCAGGTTTACTATCCAGCATGCTTATTCTACGGGAGGATTGCCGTGTCCAAAATCTGTTAAGGCCCACTCTACTCGTAAAGTGGGGTCTTCCTGGGCGGCTGCCCGGGGTGTCTCAGCTTTACAACTTTGCCGAGCAGCAACTTGGTCAGGGTCTAACACGTTTGCTAAGTTCTCCAAGTTCGATACTTTGTCCTCTGAAGGCCTAAAGTTTGGTCAATCAGTTCTGCAGGAAGCCTCCACGCTCTCCCTCCCGTTCTGGGAGCTTTGGTACATCCCCATGTTACTAATATGGACTCCAGCATCCTCTAGGACGTAAGAAAAAATAGGATTTGAATTATCTACTGGTAAATCCTTTCCTCGTAGTCCGTAGAGGATGCTAGGCGCCCGCCCAGCGCTTCGTTTTCCTGCAGTTGTACTTGGTTCAGTACTGCCTTGTTCCTTGGTTAAGTACTGCATTGTTACTTGGTTAAGTAAGGTTGTTCAGCTGTTGTTGACTTGATTCAAGCTGGTTAGCTTGGTCTTCTGTTATGTGTGAGTTGGTGTGAATCTCACCACTATCTGTGTATTTCCTTCTCTCAAAGTATGTCTGTCTCCTCGGGCACAGTTTCTAGACCAGGGATGGGGAACCTTCGGCCCTCCAGCTGTTGTTGAACTACACATACCAGTATACCTTGCTACAGTTTTGCAATTTGGCCATGCTAAAACTGTTGAAGGGTATGCTGGGATGCGTAGTTCAACAACAGCTGGAGGGCCGAAGGTTCCCCATCCCTGTTCTAGACTGAGTCTGGTAGGAGGTGCATAGAGGGAGGAGTCAACCCACACTATCAAAGTCTTAAAGTGCCCATGGTACTAATATGGACCCCAGCATCCTCTACGGACTACGAGAGAAGGATTTACCGGTAGGTAATTTAAAATCCTTTTTTTTTTTTTTTTTTTTTTTGTGTAAGGGGCCTGGAAAAGGATATTGAGAGAGGGTAGGGTTAGCTACAGAAAAAAAATTAGGACAAATTATGTTTTAGGATGACAAATTGAAAAATGTATGTATTTTGTAGTACAGAGTCTGTTGATTTCAAATGTGGGTGCCACTTAATTAATGGAAACCAGAGTTCTGGAAATCTTTTAACCCTTACGCTACAGAACAAGTTCAGAGATGGATCGTTACACTGTTAAGAGAGTATGGGGTCACCATTTGAAAGAGGGACTCTCCTTTGGAAATTAAAATGTATCCCCATGTTTTTAGGACAAAGCTAGTTTCAATAAATAGGGGAGTCAATTCGTTTAAAGACCATTGTCTGACCATGAGACAATCACTAATACAATCTTATAAAGCATTAAGTAGTGAAGAGATGATGGGAGGAGGAGGGTTAACTGCCAAATCTCCATTGTGGTTTCAATAAACAGAGGTACCCTATATAAATGCATATTCTGCTTTTTAAGAGCATATTTTACAGATGTGTTCTCTCATCGTTGCAGCAGTCGCGCTAAACAGCCCTTCTAGTCACGCTTAGTTGGCAGTGCATTTACAAACGCTGAGTGTCTCTCTTGCGCATTTTCACTAGAAAATGCACCGCTTTCTCATCGCTATGCAAATAAGGCACACAAGCAGACTTTGCTGATTAGAATCATATGCGGCATGGCTATATTCTTTGGACAACGGTATCTGCATAGGTAATGCTACAGTACGTTACAATATTTTCCTGTAAAACTCCTATGCATTTTGGCCAATATGCTACGTTAGTGTTTTCCAGGAAAACACTATAACGTAGTATTTCTCTTACGTCCTAGAGGATGCTGGGGTCCACATTAGTACCATGGGGTATAGATGGGTCCACCAGGAGCCATTGGCACTTTAAGAGTTTGAGAGTGGGCTAGCTCCTCCCTCTGCCCCTCCCACCATACTCAGTTTAGAAAATGTGCCCGGAGGAGCCGGTCACAGCAACAGCCTCCCCCTAGCGTGGGACTAAGGGGGGGAGTAGTGTCCGCCCTGCGGGGTCTGAGCCGCTTACTCCGCCGACAGGACACTGAGCTCCTGAGGGGATAGATCGCTCCCCGCCACAGGGGATCGTTCACCCCGGCATCATGCCACCACCCCCTTACAGAGCTGAAGATCGTGGCGAGTAAGTCACAGACCACCCTAGCAAGCGGGGATCGGTGTGAAGATGGCGACAGCGGGGATGGGAGTGCAGTATTAACTGCGCTCCTAGGAAGGCTCAGCAGTAAATGGTGCGGCGCTGTGAGGGGCGCCCTGGGCCAGCGCTTACCCCCTACACTGGTCCAGAAGCCTGTCTGTGTCCATGGATCTCAGCCAGCAGTAAATCCTCAGGCAAGTATAATCCATGGTGAGCGGGAAGACAGCGCCATTTCGGGGGCTGAGCTTCTCAGAGCAGACCCAGCAGCGTTCAGCGCCTTTTTCCTGCCTGCACAGCACTGATCAGGAGAAGCAGGTCCCTCCACAGCAACTCCAGCTATCTCTCACGGTACCAGGGTGTTGTAGAAGGGTGGAGAGCCTGCAAAATTACTGTGTATCCTTTTAAGGTGCACAGTCAGTGCTGATAAGGGGTCTCCCTTTAGATAAAAGCTCTGTGTGTGAGTTTGTTCCAATCTCTGTGTTTCTCTTGCCATTCTTGGGGGTAAAACTCTGTCTGTAATCCCGTGTGTGTGTGTGGAGTGTTTGTGGTCACCTTTAGCTATATCCAGGAACACTGTCATATGCTGCGGAGGATTTATCCTCTCAGGATGATCCCATTCCATATAATCAGGATAGCACTGGTTTAGCACAGTTAACAGCAAGGTTAACTGAGTATTTTTCCTCTATCGAATCTGTGATTTCTCAGAATTATAATAGAGCTGCATGGATTTGCACCTCAGGCTTTACAGGACTCTATGGCAGTCTGGCCCAGTTCTGTCACCTCAGGGCCCCCCACTATATGTTCCCAAACACGTGTTCTTGCGCAGGTTATGCAAGACGACACGGATACCGATACTGACACTGCAGACGGTGATGGGGATATGTTAAGTGCTGTTAATGGTAGAGGCTACTAGAGATGTGTTAAATATTTCTGATACAACACCTAGCAGGTGTAAATACCAAATTGCTTTCTAACAAATATTTAAAATGCCCGCTCTAATATATATTGTAAACGCCTGCACCTCTTATTACCATGTGCCATGAATGTGCGCTATACATAGCAAAACACTGCATCCCATAAGAGAAAACAATACACCCACACATTATCTGAGTTCCAAAGCTCATTGGTGTATATATTTGTTATTAAAAGGATATGGATTCAATATATTACAATGTATAGTATACCTATAGTTACATGGTTACAACTCATACAGTAAGCAGTTAATACATACATACAGTTACAGGCCAGCGATACAATTACCATATCTTTAAATGCATCCTCCTCTTAATATCTCTCACTGTCGGCAAATAAATACAGGAACTGATCTGGCAGCAACTCCATCATCGTCTGATACAAAACAGCAACTGAGAACTGTGTGCCTCTGCAATGTGTTATCTAGTTTTGGGGGAGGAAACTTTCTCATTCATGATGAGTCATTAGTTTATTTGCGAAACAGGTTCAACCTTGAAGACATCAAAAGGGGCTGGCCTGAGCTTCCTGTCCACCATCCTAATAAGAGTGATTTTAGCTTTCATACATTTAATCATAACTCCTTGTTGCAATGTCCTACAACTTAATAACAAGTATCAAATGAATCTACACATTAATCTGGTTGCTGTAATAGTAAATATGACAGGTCTATCTTGCTTCGTTCAAATAATACACATACATGACATTACTTCATTATATAATATTAAATCATTATGATGTCTGGCGCTTGATATTATTAGAATTATGTACTGTATGAAAAGTGTCGATTCCATCTCTGTGGCATGTCTGTAAATGCGTATGTTACCATATATTGCTGTGCTCGCTGCGAGTATTTGCAAGTATAGCGACTTATATGTGTGTGGAGTTTGTATGTTCTTTCTATGTAATATTTTTGACTTCGACAGTCCACCCTTTGGCAGTAAACAATAATTGCCATCAATTATTAACATAAGAAAAAATATTTCAGACCATAATCGGTGACCTAGACACAAGTATGTATTCATTTCGCATATCAGACACTTGACTATATTTGGGGAAGACAGGGAGGAGGACGAGACATCCTTTATATGCACTCGGCGGTCACGCGACCACTGGTTGGGTGTGGGACAACATTCAACCTATAGAGTATGCTGGGACAGTGCTTTGGCCTATAATGTCTGATTTGCGACGAACAGTTCACACATACATGTACCTACGTCTTTGTACACTGATGTTTGGATTTCGATTGAGGTTCTGCTGGGTAGATGAAGACACAAATCGTGAAAGTGACACATAAAAGTTTTCATGATCTACATATTCCTATCATTTTCTGAACATTGTTTCCATTTCTGGAACGTATGCTAGGTCTGTTTAATAATTGAACAAGGGTTATAAGTAGTGTCCTTCCTAAATAACATAAACCTTCGGAGTTCGGGGAGAGCCACTCATAAACCTTTCTTCCACATATATTAATGAGCTCTTTATCTGCAATGTGTGAATAGCCATTATCTGATTGTTCCTGATTACCTCCAAACTCCATAACTACTAGACCTTTGATTTTTTTTCTCTGGCTTTAACAAACTGATCGGCTAATCCTGGGATCCTGTAAGGAAATGACTCCTTCCTCCAGAACCAGTTCCAGTCCCACACTCGACTCCTTATAAAAAAAAAAAACCTCACAAAAATAGAATGTCCTGAAAAAAAATGTTTGTCAGCGGGAAAGAGAGAAAAGAGAAATAGAACAAAACAACTCTTGTTCATAACAAATCAATTACAATGACTGGTCTTTCTGCAATCCTTTAGTATGCTCAGGTAGTGTTCAACAGTGCCGCCTCTCAGTCTTCACGGAACAGAGTCTCTGGTGATACTTTTGCGATCTCACTCCATTTACGAGTTCCTTCCGGACTACCGACTTTCCTGCAATGGGAATCATGGACCCAAGTCTCTCGGCTACTTTCGCTGGGATAATGCGGTCAACAAAACTTGGTATGGTCCTTCCCACCTATTAGGCAACCTGAGCGTAAGAACAATCACACAGTCTCTTGGTTCACAATCAAGACAGTTAGTATTTGGCATACCAGCAATCAACAGTTTCAAGTTCTTTTGTCAAGTTCTCAAATGCTGGCTCATCTCAGTAAGGTACTGTACTGTCACCTCATTGGTGTATTTCTGATCATTGTTTGGATCAATCAGGACATGAGGTTGTCTTCCAAAAACAACCAAAAAAGACACAAAAACAAATTTCGAAGAGGGTGATTCGTTAAGTGAAGATCTGGGAGTGGTTCAGATGCTACATAATACTAGTGGCAGTATCTATGATCACAATGGTACAATTTCAAGCTTTGCTCCTACTTCTAGGGGTACCATTATCTACACACAAATTTCTGTGCAATTTTTCTTTGCGGTACACACAGCAGCATCTGTGGCGGCAGGAAATGCCTCTACCCAGTTTGAGAAAACAGTGCACACCAATACATAACAATAATTCCTAAAGGGTGTTAACTGTACGAAGTCGATTTGTATTTCCTGAAAAGATCTGTCTGCAGGAGGGATATGGGATGGCTCTGTTGGTATTGCTTTACCAATATTCTTCCTCAAGCAAGCAAGACAGGTCATTGCTCTCTTACCTGCATGAAAATAGAATCCTGGCGCACACCAGTAGGCTCTCATCAGCCTGCACCTACCCTCTTTGCCTAGGTGAGTCAGACCGTGTGCAACCTCAGCTAGACTTGGAAGGTATGCTCTGGGGGCTACTGGCTTACCGTGTCCACCTGCCCACAGTCCTGAGGACTCCTGGCCATACCCCTTTGTCCTCCAGACTGCCTTTTCCTGTAGTGAACACAAATTTTCATTTTAATTTACTATTGTGTATTTGCAATGTAGAGTACCATGAGCATAACTCAAAAAGAAAAAAGAAACATCTCTAGAGGAGAGAAGGAAGAAGAAAATGAAAAATAAAATGTCAGGTTTGCCATTCACCAACAGGCATATCAGTGTCTATACAAATTTTCCCTTCACCAGTATTACCATTCTCCACCCTTTGTGCATGACAAGGCACACTGCAGTAATACTGGTGTTATCGTGCTGTTGAGATATACTGGGTCCTAGGCATGTGGAGTTTGAACTGTACTTGGGTCCATATATTGTACCACCCTGTGTGAACGCAAAAGATAAAGAGGAAACTGTAGAGAAACAGACTAGAGGTTGGTGACAGATGAGTTTGTAGAGGTGAAGATTTTTTAAAAATTTGACAACTGGATTGGGCACTACAGGGAAGTGATTCTCTACTTGGTCTACTCCCCTTAAAAAATCTGTGTTTATCGTATCACTATTACGACTATAACAGCCATCAATCCAGTGTCCTGTCCATCCTACGTTCATAGGGACCCCGATATCTGTGAGATAATTTCCTCTACCTGTGATGGACATGCATCTTGAACAGTAGAATGCCTTTGAGGGGTGTCTAGTATATCTTGTACTTCTTGAGTATGGTTCTCAGGTATATCCAAGAAGACACCCTCAGGAGTACAATATATTTACACAATAAGTCTCTGCCGAGTAGATTAGTCGGAGCCGATGCAGCCAGCAGAAAAGAATGTTTGGTTTGCAAGGGCCCTATCGTAATCTCTGCAGCTCTACTCAAAGGGTATTGTTGCACCGTTCCTGCTACTCCCATTGCCCGAATCTGTGTTTTCTATATGGCTCATGATTCCTTACTATATGTCCCTTGATCCCATCTATGTGTTTAATAATGTGGCTTGTGTTTTCTGTCTAGGTGGTCTATATTGACTATGTGTTCTACTACTCCTACAATCTCTGGCAAAATGCCCTTCCTTCCTACAAGTATAACATATTATTGACCATTAGGGATCTGGGGTTTGTACTGATGGGTCTTTCCTGTATGTGCTAGTATACTTACCGTCCTCAACCTCTCCACCTGTTGTTCTCTGCGCCTAGCACTATTCTTGTGATGTTCAATAGCACACTTTCTAAGATTAGCTACTGTGACCCCTTTCCAATTTGGCAAAGAAGTCTGCACCCTGACCCTCAATGCCTTATTGAGCCCGTCCATTAGCATAGAGACAGCCACCTCCCATTTGCCGAATTAGTGTTTACCAGTGATCTTATCCAGATGGAGAGTTATCTATTACTGCAAAAGACAAAAAAAAAAGAAAAGTTTAACAAGCTTCTAGGTCATGCGAAGTATTCATTCAATCCTTCTCATCCCGTATTAAGGGTCTGTACATGGTCCAACAAACATTTCCGAGCTCAACTTGACTAGGGACATTACTAGGAATGAATACTTTTTATATGGTAACTGAAAGAAATACCCGGGGGTTACCTTGTCTCTGTCCGCTTTCTTACTGGCAAATACTAATGTGCGGACAGATTTTTCTCCATTTCTGATGTTACTTTCTTGATTTTTGTTTTATTTTTGGGTTTTACTATATATGTACACGAATGGCACCATATTTACCTGTTCCACTGGTCTCAGCCACTTCCCCCGCAGGCTACTGCTCTTCTTTTACCGGTTGGATACTCCTTTGGGTGCTTGAGAAATGGCTGAAAACAATCAGGTCACCTTCTCCTCCTAAATAAAACTTCAACATTCATAAGTACATATATAGGTTACAGTCATATTTTTATTATTTTCTATAGTTAATATGCTGGCCGTAACTGCTTCCACATCTACATATGGCGGTGTACTTGTATTCTCTTTTTTCTTCCTACTTGTTTATTGTTGCTACAAGTTCAAACAGTTCTTATATTTCCATTCTTGTCTTATATGACTTTGGTGAGACATATCACCTGCAATACCTTAGGATCAAACTCACCAACCCCTCTTGCTGCCACAGGTTTAAACAATTTGTATGTCTGACCCTTTGTTTTC
Organism: Pseudophryne corroboree; assembly: GCF_028390025.1. NCBI lineage: Eukaryota > Metazoa > Chordata > Amphibia > Anura > Myobatrachidae > Pseudophryne > Pseudophryne corroboree. The sequence goes on from NC_086447.1 coordinate 655,498,600, forward strand.
GGGATTTTATCAGACATATCCTTATCCTTAAGTTCTGCAATACCTCTGGTTCAAAGCTACCCACACTAGGGAATGGTACCCTATATTTGTCAGTCATACGTAACCATTCATTGCAAAAAACTTCAGCGTGTGGACCATATTTTCCACACATAATCTGACCTTCTCGGTCCCAACTCTTCTGCTTGAACCCTGGCTACCATACGTCCATTAGTTGAGCAACTGGCTCCCATAATTTGTGGGCTTGCCTTCTCGGCTATTCCCACAAATACCAAAATACTTAATATAAGGCGACAGTGAAAGTTCTCTGAGTGCTTCCACCCACTCTCGCCCACAATGGCCGGTACTACCATACACTGTCGATAGCGAAGGCGATGTACCCAACTTAGGGCTCCTATCAGACCTTACAGCACCGTAATTTCTTTCGGTGGAAGTTCTGTTGGAATATTTTCATGAGATAGGCAGCAAAAAATTCCTTTTCGGTATCTTTCAACTGGAATTGTTTGTAAGGTGAAAAACAGAGAAATTAGATAACTATCCTTCACCCTTTCCAGTGAAGCCCACCAGGGAGATTTCCCGACGTTATAAAAAACCCCTTTGTCTATACAATCACGTCTGTGTATGCTTTTCCGCAGCGCATATGACACAATGGTATCACGTTGTACTGTGTAGAACACACGGACATGCGATGCAATAGCCCTATAGATACTAGTTATCTATATGCCCTACGATTGCTGTAAACTACTTAGCCTAGACCACTCCAGACCACTTAGTTGTATGGGATCACTAAGACCACTTAGACCACTTAGTTCTAATCACGCAAGGTTGCGAACCCTACGCCACCGGGCCTCTACTAACCCAGTGTTACCACTCCAGACACTTAGACCACTTAGTTCCTGGATTCAGCTCCACTCACTCCGCTTTCACTCACTCAAATACGCTTTGTTTTTCTGTACAGAAAATTTTCACTCGTTCTGATTGGCAGCTTTACCCCCAGAGGCAATACATTTTAAACAAAAGTTTTATACTAATCTGCTTTAGAAACCGGGTAGTTTTGTGCTATTGTAGCATGGCTACTGTCCCACCTTTTAACTAAACGAACTATCGTGTGGTTTTCTTATGTGCACACAACCCTACGCAAACTTGTGTAATTACGCAACCGTGCGTACCCCTATGTCATGTGTGCGGCCTAGCGCCACGTGCACATTTTTGTACGCTGTCCTCACGTTCCGTACCACGTGTACCAATGTGCGTACACAATTCAACAAACCACACAGTCTCTATAAATGTGAGCAATACTAACTATAATCGCTCACTTAACACAACACCCAGTTTTTTCTTAACAACTATGCCAGAACTGCGTTTGTGTATTTACACTTACTTCCTTAAATACTGTTATTTCAAATGTACCTATATAGCAACAAATGTATCCGAATTCACACAGATCTAAATGAATCTAGCAATAATCAATAATTTAAATGATATGATTCAGATTGGATAGCTATCCTGCAGAACATACACTGATATAAATATACACATAATTATAATAATATTATATAGATGTACCATTCACTGGTCTCCTATGAGATGCCTTATCTCTTATTTGCATATCAAAGCTGTTTGCTTTTCACTGCTAAAAAAAAAAGCAGTTACACAGGTTAATTTGCATTTCAATGGCTATCCTCTCTAGTAAGCAGATTCTACAAGTCTTGGAAGGAAAAAAAACAAAACCATTTCTTTCCTTTTTCTATCTGTGTGCAACCCCCCACTTGATGTAAAGTAATTACGCACAGACAAGAAGGAAAGAAAAAAAACTTATCTCTCCATTTACTCTCACTAGGCCCAATTGAAACTATTTGTAATTTACTATGGCATGGGTTAAATAAATGCATTGGTAACTCATAAATGGTGCTTGATGTGACAAAGGAAACTGATTGTTCTGAGCAGACTGAAAATCGTCTATTTAGAAAATGACCTTCCTAAAATGGCCACTGCTCCTCCCCCTTCCACATCTATGAGGTTTACACAAGATGGTGGACAGGCCATGTGGTTGGTCTAAAATGGAGGACAGACCATGCGGCTTCCTTTGTCACAAAGAAATCACACATTATACAAGCACCAGAAGTTATTTTAGGCCTGAGTTTAAAAAAAAAAACTATATCAAGGCTATGCAGCAACTTTTAATGTACTTTTAAATATACTTAACAGATAAACAATCCAATCTGAATCAAACACAATATGACTTATTTGAACTTTGTTTTGCAACAATAGAAATACATTTTAGCATCTTAAATATTATGAAACATTGTCCCTTGAATTTTCATATCATTGGCTTACTAACACAACAGAACACACGGATATGATTTTCTCAGCTTCACGATGCGTCCACCACAAGCTGATCGACCACAGCGTCGCGTTTATAATGTACAGTGCATCATTAAGACCATGATATCCCGAAAGAGCCCTCATCTGTAAATACCAAATTGCTTTCTAACAAGTATTTAAAATGCCCGCTCTAATATATATTGTAAACGCCTGCACCTCTTATTACCATGTGCCATGAATGTGCGCTATACATAGCAAAACACTGCATCCCATAAGAGAAAACAATACACCCACACATTATCTGAGTTCCAAAGCTCATTGATGTATATTGTTATTAAAAGGATATGAATTCAATATATTACAATGTACAGTATACCTATAGTTACATGGTTACAACTCATACAGTAAGCAGTTAATACATACATACATACAGTTACAGGCCAGCGATACAATTACCATATCTTTCAATGCATCCGCCTCTTAATATCTCTCTCACTCTCAGCAAATAAATACAGGAACTGATCTGGCAACAACTCCATCATTGTCTGATACAAAACAGCAACTGAGAACTGTGTGTCTCTGCAATGTGTTATCTAGTTTTGGGGGAGGGAACTTTCTCATTCATGATGAGTCACTAGTTTATTTGTATGCTAAACAGGTTCAACCTTGAAGACATCAAAAGGGGCTGGCCTGAGCTTCCTGTCCACCATCCTAATAAGAGTTATTTTAGCTTTCATACATTTAATCATAACTCCTTGTTGCAATGTCCTACAAGTATCAAATGCATCTACACATTAATCTGGTTGCTGTAATAGTAAATATGACAGGTCTATCTTGCTTCGTTCAAATAATACACATACATGACATTACTTCATTATATAATATTAAATCGTTATGATGACTGGCGCTTGATATTATTATAATTATGTACTGTATGAAATAAGTGTTGAATCCATCTCTGTGGCATGTCCGTGTAAATGCGTATGTTACCATATATTGCTGTGCTCGCTGCGCGTATTTGCAAGTATAGCGACTTATATGTCTGTAGAGTTTGTATGTTCTTTCTATGTAATATTTTTGACTTCAACACAGGTTGAGGAGGCTCCCTTCACAGATAAGGGAGCCTCGCTAACCTTCCCTGCGTCAAAGGAATTATTTGAAAAAGCATGGGTTAATCCTGCGAAATATTCCAGATCCCTAGGAGGATCCAGGTTGCTTTTCCTTTCCCGTGAAGGATAGGACAGAGTGGGAAACCTGTCCGGTGTTGAAGCTGGCTGACCGTAAACTTGATAATAAGCTCAGATCAGTGTGCACGGCTTCAGCGGAAATCCAGGAGAAGTGTGGAGACCCTACCCTACACAGGTCAGGCTCGGTTTGGGGAAGTGTAGATATGTGGTTCTCCACGTCTGCAGCGGGTAAGTCACCCTTTCTTCCCTCAGCTACGCCTGCTCCGAAGAAACCTTTTTCTTCAACTGCATCACAGCCCTGTGAGGCTGCCAAGCCAGGGAAGCCTGGCCATCCAACGCCTCCTTTCGGGGAGGTAGTCCCAAGTCCAAGAAACCGGCTACTGCAGGTTTCCAGGACCAGGCGCACCGAGGTCCCCCGCATGACGATTGACTGCACGCCCCGGTGGTGGGGCCGGTGGGAGCGCAGCTCAGACATTTCAGTCATGTCTGGGTGTTGTTTGGCCTGGATCCCTGAGTGCAATGTCCCAGGGGGTACTGGCTGGAATTTCATCTCCCTCCTCACTGATGTTTCAAAATCAGGCTGGCCAGCTCTGCTGGCAGGCAGGACTGTCCTGCAAGAGACAGTCCAGAAGTTGGTGGAGTCACAGGTTCTTGTGCCTTTCCACCTTATTTGCATAACGAAGGTTACTATTCGAACCTTTCTCTGGTTGGGTCCACAGGTTATCCACAGGATAACAATGGGATATGATGGAGCGACAGCGGATTAACACCAAACGATCACAAGCTTTCAGGCCTCCCAGGATGCAACGGGCTCGTCCATATATCCCCGCCCACTGGCTCAGTCAAATCCATTTTTTGTTTGGTGCAGCAGGAAGTCCGACCATGGTCACAGGGTTGCTGTGTTTGGCAGCCCTAAGCTCTTTTATTTTATTTTTTTAGTCTTACTACATTGTTTTTTGAGTGATCTTTCCTAACAGCGTCTTACACGCATATCGGAAACAGCAGCTCCAACAACTCTCCGCCGGGTCGCAACAACGCTTAACCACTGTACAAGTGCTGTCTCGACGGGCGTCTGTGTCGGATATACTAGCAGGTCCAGCAGACGTTACCAGGCTGTGGCCAGAGCACGGGGAGAAGGTAAGGCATCTGTTCCGCTTAGAAGGGTAATACGGACACAGCCGCACTGTTTGGAGGGAGACTACCGAACAGTAGCTGGTGCGCCGCCACCACGGGTGCTCCAGCGCTAGACCTTATGGATCATAAGGCACCAGGATTAGTTTGAGGCTGCGATCCCTAGGGTTGATGTCAGCGGTGGGGAGTCAGACGCTCTGCTGGTCGCCCCTCCCCCCAGTTCATGACCAGTTTCCGTGCGTCTCCCGTCATGAACTGATTGCCTCACTTCCGTCTCAGACGCTACCACGAGGGGACTCGGTCGCAGCATAGGCCGCTGCGTCTCTATACACTAAGTTTACCGTTTGGAGATTGGGTCACAGACGGGTGTGTTTGCATGCACTGGCGTTCACAGAGCGTCTGTGTCCACTAAAAAGTTACCGGAGCGGCAGTGTACACTAGTAGCGTCTGGATCCACTCAGCGTTTGCGAACGTATTGATCGATCCTGGAAGTGGGGTGAGTCTCCCTGTATCCCACGCTACAGAGTAAGGGTTATACAGCACTAAATTTCTACTGTATCTACTTTTGTTAGTATGAATAGTTAACTTTAGTGCCTATTGCATACGAGTCTGTGTACATTACTGTGGTTTTATTCGCAATGCGTCTGAATACCTTAAATAACTATAGCGCAGAATGCAGTAATATGTACTTCCTACATACTTGAAATGTGTTTGTAGTTGTTAATATGCTCATATGACTAATATATAACATGTGACTGACTGCTAGTGTGATTGCTGACTTTATATATGTTTGTCAGTGTTTCTTCTGAGCCTCAATGCTGGTGCTTGGGTTGGGGACAGATTGATATCACTTTAATACAGTAAAGTGATTACAGTCACAGATTGTGTAGTATACTATGAAAAGCTGATTATTTATCATGTCTAAGAGCGGCAAAAGTGACGAGGTTACAATAACAGTAACACCACTTATAACATGTTTATCCTGTAAGGTGGGGTTACCAGCTCAACATCTGGCACATGATGGATTATGTGCAAATTGTTTTGCGTTTCACCAGATCGCAAGGCAGATCCCTGTTCAATGACAAATAGATCCACCTTGGGCTATGTTTGCACAAACCTTATCCAATATAGCTGACAGGTTAGTCCCTACAGCTTCAACCTCAGGTATAGGGTACACTATTAGCCCATACATGCAGCTCCCATCTTATGGTATAGCCCCTACAGCTTTTACAAATCAACATGCTGATAAACCAAGGATAAATATATCATCAAATTCACAGGCTACACAGGATGATACATCAGATGAGGATAGCTCCATTCACTCTACTTCACCATATGAACAGGTAGAAGGTTTCAGCTCAGAGGATATAGCTGAGTTAATTGGAGCAATGAAGGCTAATCTGTCTCTAGAGGATTCAGCAGAGCCAATAATTAAAACTAAAGCACCTGTGTTTAAACGTCCCAAAGCAGTTAGGGTTGAGTTTCCAGGGTCAGAAGAACTGACGGAAATTATGGAGGAAGCTTGGGCTACACCCAACAACAAAAAAATAGAATTCCAAAGAAATGGGATTCCTATTACCCTTTTCCAGCTGGGGACTGTTTAAAAAGAGAAGTGCCTCCTAAGGTAGATACGCACGTCATTCGATTATTGCGAAAATCTATTTTGCCTTTACCATCAACATCATTAAATGATGTCACAGACAGAAGAGTGAATGGGTTTTTGAAAAACATTTTTTCTCTGTCAGGGGCAGTCATAAGGCCAGCTATGTCCTCGGACTGGATGGCAAAGGCGGTAGCTGAATGGGATGACGAACTGGAAAACGGGTTTTCAGCACCTACTAGGGAGCAGGAATCCCATATAGCTCATATGAAACAGGCTGAGCTATTTTTAGAAAAAGCAGCAATAGATATGGGTACGATTGCTTCCAAAGCATCAGCATTAACGGTAGCTGCTCGCAGAGCAATTTGGCCGCGTACATGGAAAGCGGATTCAGAATCCAAGAAGGTTCTGGAAGCTTTGCCTTTTGTTGGGAACATTCTCTTTGGTAAGGAACTGACCGATATTCTGGAGTCAGAAGCCGAATCCAAGAAGGTCAGGTTTCCTGGCAGTTATAACCCTAGACCTAAGAGTTCGAGGTTTCGGCCATTTCGGTGGCAAAGTAAAACAAAAGGCAAAAATGATTCTAAGCAATCCCAGTACAATAAGTCTGGTAAAGCAAAAAAGCAATGGTCCACCACAGGGCCAGCTTCTAAACCAGAACAGAAACCATCAGCCTGATAGTGCGGGCCTCCATCTGGGGGACCCCAAGGTAGGGGGCCGACTTCTTCAGTTTGCACACTTATGGCATCAATCGACGACAGATGCTTGGGTGCAAGAAGTGGTATCTCTGGGTTATGTTATCCCTTTCAAGAAGCAGCCTCCTCGAAGGTTTTTCTCCAGCTGGGTCCACAGGTTATCCACAGGATAACAATGGGATATGATGGAGCGACAGCAAATTAGCACCAAACGATCACAAGCTTTCAGGCCTCTCAGGATGCAATGGGCTCATCTATATAACCCCGCCCACTGGCTCAGTAAACTCAGTTTTTGGTTTGGTGCAGCAGGAAGTCGGACAATGGTCACATGGCTGATGTGTTTGGCAGCCCTAAGCTTTTTTTTTTTTTTTTAATAGTCTTACTACATTGTTTATTTAGTGATCTTTCCTAACAGCGTCTTACACGCATATTGTAAAGAGTTGCTCCAACAACTCTCCGCCGGGTCGCAACAACGCTTACCCATGGTACAAGTGCGCTCTACGGCGTCTGTGTCGGATATACTAGCAGGTCCAGCAGACGTTACCAGGCTGTGGACGAAGCACATGGAGAAGGTAAGGCATCTGTTCCACTTAGAAGGGGAATACGGACACAGCCGTACTGTTTGGGGGGAGACTACCAAACAGTAGCTGGCATGCCGCCAACACGGGTGCTACAGCGCTAGGCCTTAGGGATCATAATACACCAGGATTAGTTTGACGCTGCGATCCCTAGGGATGATGTCAGCGGTGGGGAGTCAGACGCTCTCCTGGTCGCCCCTCCCCCCAGTTCATGACCAGTTTCCGTGCGTCTCCCGCCATGAACTGATTGGCTAACTTCCGTCTCGAACGCTACCACGAGGAGACTCGGTCGCAGCATAGGCCGCTGCGTCTGTATACACTAAGTTTACCGCCAGGAGATTGGGTCGCAGACAGGTGCGTCTGCATGCACTGGCGTTCACTGAGCGTCTGTGTCCACTAAAAAGTTACCGGAGCGGCAGTGTGCACTAGTAGCGTCTGGATCCACTCGGCGTTCGCAAAGGTATTGATCGATCCTGGAAGTGGGGTGAGTCTCCCTGTATCCCACTCTACAGAGTAAGGGTTATACAGCACTAAATTTCTATCTACTTTTGTTAGTATGAATAGATAACTTTAGTGCCTGTTGCATATGAGTCTGTGTACATTACTGTGGTTTTATTCGCAATGCGTCTGAATACGTTAAATAACTGTATAGAACAGAATGCAGTAATATGTACTCCTACATACTTGAAATGTGTTCGTAGTTGATAATATGCTCATATGACTAATATATAACGTGACTGCTAGTGTGATTGCTGACTTTATATATGTTTGTCAGTGTTTCTTCTGAGCCTCAATGCTGGTGCTTGAGTTGGGGTCAGATTGATATCACTTTAATACAGTAAAGTGATTACAGTCACAGATTGTGTAGTATACTGTGAAAAGCTGATTATTTATCATGTCTAAGAGCGGCAAAAGAGACAAGGTTACAATAAGAGTAACACCAACACTTAAAATGTTTATCCTGTAAGGTGGGGTTATCAGCTCTTCATCTGGCACATGATGGGTTATGTCCAAATTGTATTGCGTTTCAGCAGATCGCAAGGCAGATCCCTGTTCAACGACAAATAGATCCACCTTGGGCTATGTTTGCACAAACATTATCCAATATAGCGGACAGGTTAGTCCCTACAGATTCAACCTCAGGAATAGGGTACACTGTTAACCCATAAATGCAGCTCCCGTCTTATGGTATAGCCCCTACAGTTTCTACAAATTAACAAGCTGATAAACCAAGGGTAAATACTGTATATCATGATGAGGATAGCTCCATTTACTCTAATTCACCATATGAACATGTAGAAGGTTTCAGCTCAGAGGATATAGCTGAGTTAATTGGAGCAATAAAGGCTATTCTGTCGCTAGAGGATTCAGCAGAACCAATAATTAAAACTAAAGCACCTGTGTTTAAATGTCCCAAAACAGTAAGGGTTGAGTTTCCAGGGTCAGAAGAACTGACGGAAATTATGGAGGAAGCTTGGGATACACCCAACAAAAAATATAGAATTCCAAAAAAAATGGGATTCCTATTACCATTTTCCAACTGGGGACTGTTTAAAAAGAGAAGTGCCTCCTAAGGTAGATACGCACGTCATTCGCTTAGTACGAAAATCTATTTTGCCTTTACCATCAACATCATTAAATTATGTCACAGACAGAAGAGTGGATGGGTTTTTGAAAAAAAAAATTTCTCTGTCAGGGGCAGTCATAAGCCCAGCTATGACCTCAGCCTGGGTGGCAAAGGCGGTAGCTGAATGGGCTGACAAACTGGAAAGCTGATTCAGAATCCAAGAAGGTTCTGGAAGCTTTGCCTTTTGTTGGGAACATTCTCTTTGGTAAGGAACTAACAGAAATTCTGGAGTCAGAAGCCGAATCCAAGAAGGTCAGTTTCCTGACAGTTATAACCCTAGGCCTAAGGGTTTGGGGTATCAGCCATTTCGGTGGCAAAGTAAAACAAAAGGCAAAAATGAGTTTAAGCAGACCCAGTACAATAAGTTTGGTAAAGCAAAGAAGCAATGGGCCACCAGAGGGCCAGCTTCTAAACAGAACAGAAACCATTAGCCTGATGGTGCGGGCCTCCACCTGGTGGACCCACAGGTAAGGTGCCGACTTCTTCAGTTTGCACACATATGGCATCAGTCGACGACAGATGCTTGGGTGCAAGAAGTGGTAACTCTGGGTTATGTTTTCCCTTTCAAGAAGCAGCATTCTCGAAGGTTTTTTTGCACCAGCCCATCTCATATAGAGGTCAAAGACCAGAGCACTGCAAGAAGCAGTTCAGAAATTGCTTCAGTCCGGGGTAATTATTCCAGTACCCCAGCACAACAGGGACAGGGTTTTATTCCAACCTATTTTTGGTTCAGAAGCCAAATGGGTCATTCCGACCAATTCTCAATCTCAAAATGTTAAACAAATACATTTGGGTCCCAAGGTTCCACATGGAGATGTTACGCTCCATAGTTTTGGCCATGGAACCAGGGGATTACATGGTATCTCTGGCTATATAGGATACTTACCTGCATGTGCCTATAGCATTGTCCCATCAGTGTTATTTCAGGTTTGCCATCCTCCAGCAACATTTCAGTTCCAGGCCTTACCCTTTGGGCTAGCCACAGCCCCCAGAGTATTTACCAAGATCATGGTGGTTATGGCAACTTATCTCCGCAAGCAGGGGATAAGGATTTTTCCACACCTCGACGATCTTTTAATCCTGGCACAATCCCAGGAATTGCTCTTTCTGTAGACAATAAATTGTCTACAGAAACACGGATGGCTCATAAATTGGGCAAAGTCGTCTCTGATTCCATCACAACGGATGATTCACATGGGGGTTGTATTGGATTCAAGTCTGCAGAAAATATTTTTACCTCAGGAAAAGATATCCAAGGTGCATTTAATGACATGGTGGAATATGCACAATTCCACTCAAGACCTCTGCAGCAGCTGATTCTGACCAGATGAAATGGAATACATCAGACAATAAAGAAACAAATGATGGTACTTCCAGTAAAGGTAAAAAGATCATTAGCCTGGTGGCTACAGACATCCCATCTAGACAAGGGAAGACCCTTTTAGATATCAGATTGGGAGAGCCTAACAACGGATGCCAGTCTACAGGGCTGGGGAGCAGTGTCCGGAAGATTATGGTTCCAAGGACAATGGACCATAGAAGAAAGTCGCCTGCCAATAAACCTGTTGGAACTCCGGGCCATATACATAGCACTGATTCAGGCAAAGGACATTCTGCAAGGAAAACCAGTCCAGATCCGTTCAGACAATGCAACGGCAGTAGCGTACCTCAACCATCAGGGAGGAACTCGCAGCCAAAAAGCAATGAAGGAGGTAAGTCACATACTAAGGTGGGCAGAACTCCATCTTCCAGCATTGTCCGCAGTGTTCGTTCCAGGAGTCCTAAACTGGGAAGCGGACTTTCTCAGTCAACACACCATTCAAGCAAGCGAATGGGCTCTACACCCGGAGGTCTTTCAGACTCTAGTAGGCAAGTGGGGGTTGCCAGAGATAGACCTCATGGCATCCCGTCTGAACAACAAAGTTCCGGCATACGGGTCAAGAACAAAGGACCCCGGAGCGATCCTTGTGGACGCACTGTCAGTGAAATGGGACTTTCATCTGGCATCTGTTTCTTCCAATCTCCCTGCTACCCAGGGTGGTGTGGAAAATAAAGCAAGCAAAGGGTGCTGTGATTCTGATAGCTCCGGCTTGGCCCAGAAGGCATTGGTACATAGATCTGCAGAGGATGTTGTTAGATGTTCCAATTCTGCTCCCTCCACATTCAGATCTACCGATGCAGGGTCCTTGTTATCACCTGCATCTGGATCGGCTGTCTTTGACGGCGTGGCTGTTGAAACCTCTATCCTGAAGTCAAGAGGACTCTCACAACAGATAATTCAAACTATGCTCAGAGCAAGGAAACCCTCCTCAGCTCGCATTTATCGCCGAATATGGCAAGCTTATATTCATTGGTGCAGTGAAAGAAGTAGGGATCCAAAATCTTTCAGAGTATCCAGAATCTTAGATTTTCTTCAGGCAGGAATGGATAAGGGTTTTGAAGGTGGCTTCCTTGAGAGTTCAAGTATCAGCATTGACTGTATGGTTCCAAAAGAAAATTGCACTTTACAGGATGTGCATACTTTTTTCCAGGGAATGCTGCGCATTCAACCACCCTTTATTCCTCCTGCAGTACCTTGGGATTTAAGTCTGGTCCTCAAAGCCCTTCAGGGTGCTCCGTTTGAACCACTTTTCTCTAACGTCCTAGTGGATGCTGGGGACTCCGTCAGGACCATGGGGAATAGCGGCTCCGCAGGAGACAGGGCACAAAAAGTAAGCTTTTAGGATCACATGGTGTGTACTGGCTCCTCCCCCTATGACCCTCCTCCAAGCCTCAGTTAGGTTTTTGTGCCCGTCCGAGCAGGGTGCAATCTAGGTGGCTCTCATAAAGAGCTGCTTAGAAAAAGTTTTTTAGGTTTCTTATTTTCAGTGAGTCCTGCTGGCAACAGGCTCACTGCTACGAGGGACTTAGGGGAGAGAAGTGAACTCACCTGCGTGCAGGATGGATTTGCTTCTTAGGCTACTGGACACCATTAGCTCCAGAGGGATCGAACACAGGCCCAGCCATGGAGTCCGGTCCCGGAACCGTGCCGCCGACCCCCCTTGCAGATGCCGAAGTTGAAGAGGTCCAGAGGTCCGGAAACAGGCGGCAGAAGACTTTCAGTCTTCATAAGGTAGCGCACAGCACTGCAGCTGTGCGCCATTGTTGTCGGCACACTTCACACCAGCGGTCACTGAGGGTGCAGGGCGCTGGGGGGGGCGCCCTGGGCAGCAATGTATAATACCTTTTTCTATGGCTAAAATACATCACATATAGCCCTTGAGGCTATATGGATGTATTTAACCCCTGCCATATATTGCAAACTCCGGGAGAAGAGCCCGCCGTTTTAGGGGGCGGGGCCTATTCTCCTCAGCACACAGCGCCATTTTCCTGCTCAGCTCCGCTGTGAGGAAGGCTCCCAGGACTCTCCCCTGCACTGCACTACAGAAACAGGGTAAAACAGAGAAGGGGGGCATATTTTGGCGATATTTTTATATATTAAGCGCATATAACAGAAACAACACCTTTTAGGGTTGTTTATATACATTTTTATAGCGCTTTGGTGTGTGCTGGCAAACTCTCCCTCTGTCTCCCCAAAGGGCTAGTGGGGTCCTGTCTTCGATAAGAGCATTCCCTGTGTGTCTGCTGTGTATGAGGACGATGTTGGTGTGGAGGCGGAGCAATTGCCGGTAATGGTGATGTCACCCCCTAGGGAGTCGACACCGGAATGGATGGCTTTAATTATGGAATTACGTGATAATGTTAGCACGCTGCAAAAGTCAGTTGACGACATGAGACGGCCGGAAAACCAGTTAGTACCTGTCCAGGCGTCTCGGGCACCGTCAGGGGCTGTAAAACGTCCCTTACCTCAGTCAGTCGACACAGGTACCGACACAGATGAATCTAGTGTCGACGGTGAAGAAAGAAACGTATTTTCCAATAGGGCCACACGTTATATGATCACGGCAATGAAGGAGGCTTTGCATATCTCTGATACTGCAGGTACCTCAAAGGGGGGTATTATGTGGGGTGTGAAAAAACTACCTGTAGCTTTTCCAGAATCAGAGGAATTGAATGACGTGTGTGATGAAGCGTGGGTTAACCCCGATAGAAAACTGCTAATTAAGGCGCTCACACGCTTATCAAAACAAGTGGCGTTACCGTCTCCTGATACGGCCGCCCTCAAGGATCCAGCTGATAGGAGGCTGGAAACTACCCTGAAGAGTATATACACACATACTGGTGTTATACTGCGACCAGCAATAGCCTCTGCCTGGATGTGCAGTGCTGGGGTGGTGTGGTCGGATTCCCTGACTGAAAATATTGATACCCTGGATAGGGACAGTATTTTATTGACTATAGAGCAATTAAAGGATGCTTTTCTTTATATGCGAGATGCTCAGAGGGATATTTGCACTCTGGCATCGAGAGTAAGTGCGATGTCCATATCTGCCAGAAGAAGTTTATGGACGCGACAGTGGTCAGGTGATGCGGATTCCAAACGGCATATGGAAGTATTGCCGTATAAAGGAGAGGAATTATTTGGGGTCGGTCTATTGGATCTGGTGGCCACGGCAACAGCCGGAAAATCCACTTTTTTACCTCAGGTCACCTCCCAACAGAAAAAGACACCGTCTTTTCAGCCGCAGTCCTTTCGTTCCTATAAGAACAAGCGGGCAAAAGGACCGTCATATTTGCCCAGAGGCAAAGGAAGGGGTAAGAGGGTGCAGCAAGCAACTACTTCCCACGAACAGAAGCCCTCCCCGGCTTCTACAAAGCCCTCAGCATGACGCTGGGGCTGTGCAAGCGGACTCAGGGGCGGTGGGGGGTCGACTAAAGATTTTCAGCACACAGTGGGCGCGCTCACAGGTGGACCCTTGGATCCTGCAGGTAGTATCTCAGGGTTACAAGTTGGAATTCGAAAAGTCTCCCCCTCGCCGGTTCCTAAATTCTGCTTTACCAACGTCTCCCTCAGAAAGGGCGACGGTATTGGAAGCCATTCACAAGCTGTATTCTCAGCAGGTGATAGTCAAGGTACCCCTCCTACAACAGGGAAAGGGGTATTATTCCACACTATTTGTGGTACCGAAGCCAGACGGTTCGGTAAGACCTATTCTAAATCTGAAATCCTTGAACCTGTACATACAGAAATTCAAGTTCAAGATGGAGTCACTCAGAGCAGTGATAGCGAATCTGGAAGAAGGGGACTTCATGGTGTCCCTGGACATAAAAGATGCTTATCTGCATGTCCCAATTTACCCTTCACACCAAGGGTATCTCAGGTTCGTGATACAAAACTGTCATTATCAGTTTCAAACGCTGCTGTTTGGTTTGTCCACGGCACCTCGGGTCTTTACCAAGGTAATGGCCGAAATGATGGTTCTTCTACGAAGAAAAGGCGTATTAATTATCCCTTACTTGGACGATCTCCTGATAAGGGCAAGGTCCAGAGAACAGCTGGAAGTCGGAGTAGCACTAACCCAAGTAGTGCTTCAACAACACGGGTGGATTCTGAATCTTCCAAAATCTCAATTGACCCCGACGACACGTCTGCTGTTCCTGGGAATGATTCTGGACACTGTTCAGAAAAAGGTGTTTCTCCCGGAGGAGAAAGCAAGGGAGTTATCCGAACTTGTCAGGAACCTCCTAAAACCAGGAAATGTGTCAGTACATCAATGCACAAGAGTCCTGGGAAAGATGGTGGCTTCTTACGAAGCAATTCCATTCGGCAGATTCCACGCACGAATATTTCAGTGGGATCTGCTGGACAAATGGTCCGGATCGCATCTGCACATGCATCAGCGGATAACACTGTCACCAAGAACAAGGGTGTCTCTTCTGTGGTGGTTGCAGAGTGCCCATCTGTTAGAGGGCCGCAGATTCGGCATACAGGACTGGGTCCTGGTGACTACGGATGCCAGCCTACGAGGCTGGGGAGCAGTCACACAGGGAAGAAACTTCCAGGGCGTGTGGTCAAACCTGGAGACGTCTCTTCACATAAATATACTGGAGCTAAGAGCGATTTACAATGCTCTAAGCCTGGCAAAACCGCTGCTTCAGGGTCAGCCGGTGTTGATCCAGTCGGACAACATCACGGCAGTCGCCCACGTAAACAGACAGGGCGGCACGAGAAGCAGAAGAGCAATGACAGAAGCTGCAAGGATTCTTCGCTGGGCGGAAAATCATGTCATAGCACTGTCAGCAGTGTTCATTCCGGGAGTGGACAACTGGGAAGCAGACTTCCTCAGCAGACACGACCTCCACCCGGGAGAGTGGGGACTTCATCCAGAAGTCTTCCACATGATTGTGAACCGTTGGGAAAAACCAAAGGTGGACATGATGGCGTCCCGCCTCAACAAGAAACTGGACAGATATTGCGCCAGGTCAAGAGACCCTCAGGCAATAGCTGTGGACGCTCTGGTAACACCGTGGGTGTACCAGTCCGTGTATGTGTTTCCTCCTCTGCCTCTCATACCAAAGGTACTGAGAATTATACGGCTACGGGGAGTAAGAACAATACTCGTGGCTCCGGATTGGCCGAGAAGGACTTGGTACCCGGAACTTCAAGAGATGCTCACGGAAGAGCCGTGGCCTCTACCGTTAAGAAGGGATCTGCTTCAGCAGGGACCTTGTATGTTCCAAGACTTACCGCGACTGCGTTTGACGGCATGGCGGTTGAACGCCGGATTCTAAAAGAAAAGGGCATTCCAGAGGAAGTTATTCCTACCTTGATTAAAGCCAGGAAGGAAGTGACCGCACAACATTATCACCGCATTTGGAGAAAATATGTTGCGTGGTGTGAGGCCAAGAAGGCCCCAACGGAGGAATTTCAATTGGGTCGATTCCTACATTTCCTGCAGGCAGGATTGTCTATGGGCCTCAAATTGGGGTCTATTAAGGTTCAAATTTCGGCCTTATCGATTTTCTTCCAGAAAGAATTGGCTTCAGTGCCTGAAGTACAAACCTTTGTCAAAGGTGTACTACATATACAGCCCCCGATTGTGCCTCCAGTGGCACCGTGGGATCTCAACGTACAGTAGTTTTGGATTTTCTCAAATCCCATTGGTTTGAGCCGCTCAAATCGGTAGATTTGAAGTATCTTACATGGAAAGTAACCATGCTATTGGCCCTGGCTTCAGCCAGGAGAGTATCAGAGTTGGCGGCTTTATCGTACAAAAGCCCATATCTGATTTTCCATTCGGACAGGGCAGAACTGCGGACGCGTCCTCAGTTTCTGCCTAAGGTGGTTTCGGCTTTTCACTTGAACCAGCCTATTGTGGTGCCTGCGGCTACTAGCGACTTGGAGGTCTCCAAGTTGCTGGACGTTGTCAGAGCATTGAAAATATATATTTCAAGGACGGCTGGAGTCAGAAAATCTGACTCGCTGTTTATCCTGTATGCACCCAACAAGATGGGTGCTCCTGCGTCTAAGCAGACGATTGCTCGTTGGATCTGTAGCACAATCCAACTTGCACATTCTGTGGCAGGCCTGCCACAGCCTAAATCTGTAAATGCCCACTCCACAAGGAAGGTGGGCTCATCTTGGGCGGCTGCCCGAGGGGTCTCGGCATTACAACTTTGCCGAGCAGCTACGTGGTCAGGGGAGAACACGTTTGTAAAATTTTACAAATTTGATACTCTGGCTAAGGAGGACCTGGAGTTCTCTCATTCGGTGCTGCAGAGTCATCCGCACTCTCCCGCCCGTTTGGGAGCTTTGGTATAATCCCCATGGTCCTGACGGAGTCCCCAGCATCCACTAGGACGTTAGAGAAAATAAGAATTTACTTACCGATAATTCTATTTCTCATAGTCCGTAGTGGATGCTGGGCGCCCATCCCAAGTGCGGATTGTCTGCAATACTTGTACATAGTTATTGTTACAAAAATCGGGTTATTATTGTTGTGAGCCATCTTTTCAGAGGCTTCTTCGTTGTTATCATACTGTTAACTGGGTTCAAATCACAAGTTGTACGGTGTGATTGGTGTGGCTGGTATGAGTCTTACCCGGGATTCAAGATCCTTCCTTATTGTGTACGCTCGTCCGGGCACAGTACCTAACTGAGGCTTGGAGGAGGGTCATAGGGGGAGGAGCCAGTACACACCATGTGATCCTAAAAGCTTACTTTTTGTGCCCTGTCTCCTGCGGAGCCGCTATTCCCCATGGTCCTGACGGAGTCCCCAGCATCCACTACGGACTATGAGAAATAGAATTATCGGTAAGTAAATTCTTATTATTAAAGTGGATCTTAAATGGTTGACAGCTAAAGTACTCTTTCTACTGACTATGACATCAGCTAGAAGAGTGTCCGATTTAGGAGCCCTGTCATGTAAGTCTCCTTTTCTGATTTTTTTTATCCAGATAAAGCAGTTTTCAGAACTAGGTCTGGGTATCTTCTTAAGGTGATATCTAAGTTCCACCTTAACCAAGAAATTGTAGCCCTGGCTTTTCAGGTATCGGGACTTTCTGCGGGAGAAGCGTCGCTGGACGTAGTCCGTGCATTAAGAATCTACGTGAATTGTACCAGTTCCATCAGAAAGATTCTCTCTTCATCCTCTACAGATTTCACAAGGGGGGATGGCCTGCTATTAAACAGACGCTAGCAAGATGGCTTCGAATGACGATTTCAGAAGCATATTATAGAGCTGATCTTCCTGTTCCGGCTAATGTCTCTGCTCACTCTACACGTAAGGTAGGTCCTTCATGGGCAGCACAACATGGTGCTTTAGCAGAACAGATATGTAAGGCAGCCACATGGTCTTCCATTAACAAATTCATTAGACATTATGCCTCTCATGACGCTGAGTTTGGGCGTAAGGTTCTCCTGTCTAATCAGGAGCATCCCCACCGCTAAAAATTGCTTTGGGAAATCCCATTGTTATCCTGTGGATAACCTGTGGACCCAGCTGAAGAAATATACCTTATGGTAAGAACTTACCGTTGCTAACGGTATTTCTCCTATGTCCACAGCTTTCCACAGGGATCCCACCCTGACGCACCTGATTCGAGAATCTTTATACTCATTAACCTCTTCCCTCTTGCATGGAAGGGTGTGCATGTGTGTTCTTCTCCCCTGAATAGGGTTCTACATAATACTCCTGCCTAAATGCTTTGGAATACAACTGATTTGACTGAGCCAGTGGGCGGGAATATATGGACAAGCCCGTTGCATCCTGAGAGGCCTGAAAGCTTGTGATCGTTTAGTGCCAATCCGCTGTCGCTCCATTATATCCCATTGTTATCCTGTGGAAACTTGTGGACATAGGAGAAATACCGTTATCAATGGTAAGTTCTTACCATAACGTATATTTTCGTTGTACCGCAACCGGATGGTTCGGTCAGACCCATTTGTACCTGGAATCACTGAACCCCTTCCTAAGGGAGTTCCTGTTCAAATGGGTGTCTCTATGGGTGGCGATATCAGCTCTGGAAGAGGGGGAATTCCTGGTATTCCTGGATATCAAGGATGCGTACCTCCTCATTCCAATGTGGCCGCTGCATCAGGCTGTTCACCGATTCGCACTATGGGACTGTCGCCTTTTCCAGGCTATGTAATTTGGCCTTTCCCCAACACCAAGGTGATGACAGGGGGTGGTTCTCCTCCGCAAGCAGGGGGTGAACATGATTCCGCATCTGGATGATCTACTGTCAAGGGTATCGTCCAAGGTGAAGCTGTTGCAGACCTTTGTTCTCGCGATCCACCTACTCGGAGTCCGCGGTGGGATTCTGATTCTTCCAAAATCACATTTGGAACCAACCAGTCCTTTCAGGGACTGACCCTCGACACGGACGTGCAGAGGGTATATCTCCTACGTTGGTGATACAAACAATGGTCCGGGATGTCCTGTAGTCAGCCCGGGTTTTGGTTCATCAATGCTTTCACCTCCTGGGAAAGGTGGTGGCCTCTTGGCTTTGCAAATCTATGTGAAGAGAACTGATTGTCACAGAAAATAGGACTCTCTTTGTCCTGTATGATCCCAAGAAAAATTTGGGTGTCCTGCTTCTAAGCAGACGATCTCTCGCTGGATCAGGTTCACTATCCAGCACGCGTATTCTACGGCAAGATTGCTGTGTCCTACGTCTGTTAAGGCCCTCTCTACTCGTAAGGTGGGGTCTTCCTGGGCGGCTGCTCAGGGTGTCTTTGCGTTACAACTTTGCCGAGCAGCAGCTTGGTCTGGGTCGAACACGTTTGCAAAGTTCTGCAAGTTCGATACTTTGGCTTCTGATGATCTGAAGTTCAGTCAATCAGTCCTGCAGCAGCCTCCGCGCTCTCCCTCCCGTTCTGGGAGCTTTGGGACATCCCCATGGTACTAATTTGGACCCCAGCATCCTCTAGGGCGTAAGAGAAAATAGGATTTTGGTTACCTACCCGTAAATCCTTTTCTCGTAGTCCGTAGAGGATGCTGGGTGCCCACCCAGCGCTTTGTTTTCCTGCAATAGTTGTCTAGTTATGTAAAACTTTGTTTTAAATGTGTACTGCATTGTTACTTGGTAAGTAATGTTTCAGCTGTTGCTGAGTTTTCAAGCTAGTTAGCTTGATGTGCATTGTATGTGTGAGCTGGTATGAATCTCGCCACTATCTGTGTTAAATCCTTCTCTCGAAGATGTCCGTCTTCTCGGGCAGAGTTTCTAGACTAAGTCTGGTGGGAGGGGCATAGAGGGAGGAGCCAGCCCACACTTTTAAACTCTTAAAGTGCCTCCCTGCTTCGTGGGACTAAGGGGGGGGGAGTAGTGTCCGCCCTGCGGGGTCTAAGCCACTATCTCCGCTGACAGGACACTGAGCTCCTGAGGGAATGGAATATTCCCCGCCACAGGGGATCGCTAACCCCGGCAGCATGCCGCCACCCCCTTACAGAGCCAGAAGATCAGTGGCGAGTTAGTCACCGGTCCCCCTATCAAGCGGGGAGTCGGTGTGAAGATGGCGGCAACAGGGTATGGAGCGCAGTACTAACTGTTCTTCGGGGCTCAGCGGTACATAGTGCAGCGCTGTGAGGGGTGCCCTGAGCCAGCACCTACACCAGTGATCTCCAACCTTAATTGGGGTGTGAGCTACTTTCGGAAAATTAAACCTCCAAAGGAGCTACCCCCTCCCCCCCAATGCGCGTGCGTTCCTGCGAAAGTGAGTGTCCTCACAACTACAAGTAATACCCCCCTCGTAGTTTTAGATAAACAAATAATGCCCCCCCCCCGCGTAGTGCCAGATACACAAATAATGCCTCCCAGCAGTGCCTGATACACAAATAATGCCCCCCAGCAGTGCCAGATACAATGCCCCCACCAGTGCCAGATACAATTCCCCCCACAGTGACATTTAAAATGCCCCCTCGCAGCGCCAGATAAAATGCCCCCCCGCAGTGTCCGATACAGTGCCCCTCACAGCGCTAACCCTTGGTGGCTGCTTCTACTGTCGGCCGTGCTGCTCCTCCTGTATGAGGGACGGAAGGGGAGGAGAACGCAGCGCGCGCCTCTCCTGTGAAGTCCAGAGAGCGACTGCGGTGAGGGTAACAGAGTCTCGGGCATTTAAAATATGGTGCCGGTAAGTGAGCCAATCAAAACTCACGGTCCGGCAGCCACTGCCGGTCCACGAGCTCTGATTGGCTGACAGCCGGCACCATATTGAAAATGAAGGGAGCAGGAGTGCCAGTGACTGCCCAAGCCCGTGTGCTCTGTGAGCTACCGAAAATACTACGGCAAGCTACGAGTTGGAGATCACTGCCCTACACTGACCTCCTAGCCTGTCAGGGTCCCAGGATCACTGCCAGCAAAATTCCTCAGGCCAGTATAATCTTCAGAAGAGCGGGAAGACTATGTAAGGGGGCAGAGCTTCTCAGAGTGGACCCAGCAGCGTTCAGCGCCATTTTCCTGCCTGCAGAAGCGCTGTCAGTGAGAGCTGTCCCTCCAATTCAACTCCAGCTATCTTCTACGGTACCAGAGGGTTGTAGAAGGGGGGGGGGGGGCTGTGTACAGACTGTGTAACCTACATATTGAGGTGCACAGTCAGCGCTGGTTGGGGTCTCCCTATACCTTTAAAAGCGCTGTGTGTGGGTTGGCTCCAATCTCTGTGTCTCTCTTGCCATTTTTTGGGGGGAAACTCTGTCTACACACACACACACACACACACACACACACACACACACACACACACAGAGATGGGCAGTGTCTGTGGTCTCCATTAAGCTATGTCCAGGGACACTCTGTCATATGCTGCAGAGGATATGTCCTCTCACGATGATCCCATTCCATGTAATCAGGATTGCACTGTCTTAGCGCAGATACCAGCAAGGGAGCCTGAATGGTTATCCTCTATTAAAACTATGATTTCTCAGATTTCTACTAGAGTTGCACAGAATAAAATGACACGGATACCGATTCTGACACGACAGACGGTGATGGGGATGTGCTCAGGGGGGCCGCATCTCTTGCTAAAGGGGTGCAGTTGATGATAGAGGCTAATAGAGATGTGTTGAATATTGCTGATACAACACCTGAGCAGGTTGAGGAGGCTTACTTCACTGACAATGAGAAAGCCTCGCTAACCTTCCCTGCGTCTAAAGAATTAAATGCTATATTTGAGAAAGCATGGGAAAACCCGGAGAAAAAATTACAGATCCCTAGAAGGGTTCTGGTTGCTTTCCCCTTCCCTGAGGAGGATAGGAAAAAATGGGAAAACCCAACCATAGTTGATGTGTCTGTATCCAGACTCTCAAAAAAGGTGGTTTTACCTGTTCCAGGATCTGCTGCTTTAAAAGAGCCGGCTGATCGCAAAATTGTTATACGCTCAAATCCATATACACGTCTTCAGGGGCAATACTACGTCCTACTATTGCCTGGTGCATGGATTTCCAAAGCTATAGTAAAGTGGTCAGGCACGTTACTTGAGGATTTGGATACAATGGATAAAAGTGATGTTGAATTGTTTTTACGTAACATTCAGGATTCTGCAGGATTTATGGTGGAATCCATGAAAGACCTGGGTTCCATGGCTGCAGGGATATCTTCCATGTCTGTCTCAGCTCGTAGGGGACTTTGACTGTGCCAGTGGTCTGCAGATGCGGAATCCAGGAGAGTTGTGGAGACCCTACTCTACACAGGTCAGGCTCTCTTTGGGGAAGCGTTGGATGCGTGGATTTCCATGGCTACAGCAGGTAAGTCTCCTTTTCTTCCCTCAGCTGCACCTGCTATGAAGAAACTCTTTTCTTTAGTTGCATCGCAGTCCTTTTGGACAGCTAAAGCAAGAAAGGCCAAGCCGTCCAACACCTTCTTTAGAGGAGGTTGGCCAAAATCCAAGAAACCTGCTGCTGTGGGTTCCCAGGAACAGAAACCTACTTCAGGTACACCAAAGTCCTCAGCATGGTGGTGGACCGCGCGGCCTGGAGGTGGGGGCGAGACTCAGGCATTTCAGTCACGTCTGAGTGTCGTCTGGCCTGGATCCCTGGGTGCAAAATATTGTGTCCCAGGTGTACAGGCTGGAATTTCAAGATAACCCTCATCACCGATTCTTCAAATCAGGATTGCCAGCTTTGCTGGCAGACAGGGCAATCCTACAGGAAGCCATCCAGAGGTTGGAGGCACAGGTTATTGTACCAGTTCCACTCCATATGCAAAACAAAGGTTACTATTCGAACCTTTTCGTGGTACCAAAACCGGATGGTTCGGTCAGGCCCATTTTGAACTTAAAATCGCTAAACCCTTTCCTGAGGGAGTTCAAGTTCAAAATGGAGTCTCTAAGGGCGGTGATATCAGGTCTGGAGGAGGGGGAATTCCTAGTATCCCTGGATATCAAGGATGCTTACCTCCACATTCCGGTTTGGCCGCCGCATCAAGCTTTTCTCCGATTCGCACTGTTAGACAGTCATTTTCAGTTCCAGGCCTTGCCATTCGGCCTTTCAACAGCACCGAGGGTCTTCACCAAGGTGATGGCGGAGATGATGATTCTCCTCCGCAGAAAAGAGGTGAATATAATCCTGTATCTGGACGATCTGCTGATAAAGACGTCATCCAAGGAGAAGCTGTTGCAGTCTATTGTTCTCACGACTCATCTGTTCAAGGAACACGGTTGGATCCTGAATCTTCCAAAATCAAATTTGGAACCAACCAGGTGGTTGTCTTTTCTGGGAATGATCATTGACACGGAAGTGCATAGGGTGTTTCTTCCAGAAGAGAAAGCATTGGTGATACAAGCAAAGGTCCGGGATGTCCTGAAGCCAGCCCGGGTCTCGGTTCATCAGTGCATTCGCCTTCTGGGGAAGATGGTGGCCTCTTACGAGGCCCTGCAGTACGGAAGGTTTCATGCTCGGGCCTTCCAACTGGATCTCCTGGACAAGTGGTCGGGATCTCATTTACACATGCACCAAATAAAACGTCTGTCGCCAAAGGCCAGGATTTCACTCCTCTGGTGGCTCCAATTACCTTACCTTCTGGAGGGCCGCAGGTTCCGGGTTAAGGGCTGGATCCTTCTAACCACGGATGCAAGTCTCCGGGGGTGGGGCACATTCACTCAAGGGGAAACTTTCCAAGGAAGGAGGTCAAGTCTGAAAGCCAGCCTACCATAAACATTCTGGAACGAAGAACCATCTACAACGGTCTTCTCCAAGCGGCCCATCTTCTAAGAAATCGGGCCATTCATGTGCAGTCGGACAATGTAACAACAGTGGATTACATAAACCGACAGGGCGGAATGAAGAGCAGAGCTGCAATGTCATAGGTAACCAGAATCATCCTCTGGGCAGAAAAACATGCATTGACGCTGTCAGCAATCTTCATTCTGGGAGTAGACAACTGGGAAGCGGACTTCCTCAGCAGACACAATCTCCATCCAGGGGAGTGGGGTCTCCATCCGTAGGTGTTCAAGGAGATAACAGATCTTTGGGGTGTACCCCAAATAGACATGATGGCCTCTCGTCTCAACAAGAAGCTTCGGCGATATTGTTCCAGGTCGAGGGACCCGCAAGCAGTGGCGGTGGATGCCCTAGTGACCCCTTGGGTATTCCAGTCAGTGTACATGTTTCCACCACTCCCACTCTTTCCAAGAGTGCTAAAGCTCATCAGGAGAACAAGAGTTCAAGTGATCCTCATTGCTCCAGGCTGGCCAAGAAGGTCTTGGTACGCAGATCTTCTGGATCTACTGCTAGAAGAGCCGAGGCCTCTTCCTTTTCAGGAGGACCTGCTGCAGTAGGGGCCGTTTGCCTATCAAGACTTACCATGGCTACGTTTGACGGCATGGAGGTTGAACGCCAGATAATAGCTTGGAAGGGCATTCCGAACAAGGTTATTCCTACTCTGATACAGGCTAGGAAAGGAGTTACGACTAAACATTACCATCGTATTTGGAAAAAATATGTATCTTGGTGTGAGTCCAAAAAGTTTCCTACGGTGGAGTTTCAACTGTGACTGTTTCTCCTCTTCCTGCAGGTGTGGATATGGCCCTGAGGTTGGGATCCGTAAAGGTCCAGATTTCGGCCCTATCCATTTTCTTCCAGAAACAATTGTCTGCCCTCCCTGATGTTCAGACTTTTATGAAAGGAGTTCTGCACGTCCAACCTCCCTTTGTACCACCTACGGCGCCCTGGGATCTTAACGTGGGGTTGCAGTTCCTCCAGTCGGACTGGTTTGAGCCTCTACAGGAGGTTAAGGTCAAGTTTCTCACGTGGAAGGCTGTCACTTTGTTGGCCTTAGCTTCTTCTAGACATGTGTCGGAGTTGTGGGCTTTGTCCTGTAAAATCCCATACTTGATCTTCCATGAAGATAAAGCTGAGCTCTGGACACGTCAGCAGTTTCTTCCAAAGGTTGTGTCAGCATTTCATATCAACCAACCTATTGTGGTGCCAGTTGCGACTGACTACTCAATTTCATCAAAGTCCTTAGATGTTGTAAGGGCTCTAAAAATCTATGTGAGGAGTACTGCTCATCACAGAAATCGGACTCTGTCCTGTATGATCCCAATAAAATTGGGTGTCCTGCTTCTAAGCAGACGATCTCTCGCTGTATTAAGTTCACTATACAACATGCGTATTCTACGGCAGGCTTGCCATGTCCTACATCTGTTAAGGCCCACTCTACTCGTAAGGTGGGGTCTTCCTGGGCGGCTGCCTGGGGTGTCTCATTTTTACAACTCTGCTGAGCAGATACTTGGTCGGTGATAATGTCAATTATTACCTTTAAACATAAGCTATATACTATTACGGACTAAGTACGCTATTGGCGCACTGAGTACCGTAAGGGTACGCACTTAGCGTAGCAGACGCAAGGCCGTGGGCGCGACGCACGAGCGACACGTACGCTCACGGACTCACGCTTTGTATCAAGCACGCTATAGGCGTCCCGAGTACCGTAATGCTACGCTATTGGCGTAGCGGATGCTGCGTCGTGAGAGTGAGACACGAGCGGCGCAGACGCTCACTGAATGTTACACAGAAAACCTTATTAACAACACACAGTAAGGGTATGCTTATACTCTAAACCTTGGCAATGTAATACTACAATGATGTAATGCTTATTAACCTTGATAATATGTAAGCTGTTTGAGCGATTGAGACGCTAAGAAAACCCTTTACAGTAACTAGTGAAAACACAAGACCTGGTTTGGATTTAAAACCACTCCGGCTCTAACACCTTCGTGGATGATTCTTTAGAGTAAAAAGGGAAAAACAGTACAGCTTATACACTACAAAACTAACATCAAAATCTAAACAGAATAACAAGGAATAATATGAACAATAGCATACGATCACAAACACGAGCAAACAGAATGAGAATAAATGGCAAACACTAAGGATAACAAAATGGCTACAGAGAAATATACATACGGGGGGATGATTCGCAAGCGCGTCCTGGTTTCCAGCCCTCAGCATTCAAAGAGAAAGCCTTTTGGAGAGAGTCTTGTGTGTCAAAGCCTGCTGCAAGCTATATTTATTCACTAGCTCAAGACATAATACAATAGACACTGTGTGCTCTTTTTCTATTGGTTAGGGGGTGGGACATGTCCTGCACCGGGGATCATTGGTTAGTTCAAGAAGTGGGCGATGGCTAGGACTTGTTAGTATTCTAAATTCCTCTCTGTCTGGTTATGTTGTGGAAAGCTATTGTTTTGGATCTTCCAAACAAACTCGGTTCCTAGATATTGTTCACCCTTGTTTATGTCTCTTTCAGTTGAGACTATGGCAACTCAGCACTCATTATTCTGGAGAGAAACCTGGCCCTATTCATAAACAAAGGTGTATGCCCTCTTCATAGAATCTCAAAGCTTAGTGTAAATAAGGCCATTGTATATCAGTCTGTGGGAAATTTATGTGTGAATTCCATTCTCATCCTCTCCCCATTTGTAATATATTTTAAATACAATTTTATATCTATTTTCTACTTCTGCGCATAACTATGCGCAGGAATATGCAAATCTTTCCTAACTATCATAGGAATATTACCCTTAAAATACCCTACAGCTGGATACTAGACACCACCTTTCAACCTTTATCTGACCCTTCCTATCATGAAAAGAGGAATCTCTCTGTTCCAGGAACCATTTAAACTAAACATACTTGCTGACGTTGTCTAGGGGAATATTAACTATAAAACACACTATATGGGTTAAATATGCTATGCTCGAGTCGCCCGCTACCTGCTCACAAACTCTACCGTAAATGCGCATACCACGCGCCAAAGCGCACGGCCGTAGAAGCTCCATTACGCAAAGGGCAAATATGCGTACGCACGGCAGAGCATGTGCACGCGCATGGGGTTAGTACAAGGCATGTGAATCATGATATTTTAAGACTTTGACAGTCCACCCTTTGGCAGTCACCAATAACTGCCACTATCTAAACAATTTAAGCAGAAAAATATATAATACCATGAACTATCTTATTATGATTGGGAGTAGGGAGGAGAGGAGAAGGTGGGAAATGTATGACGTAGTGGGATAGTAAAAGCATGTATGTATGAAATTCATGTCTGAGGGGTCATGTATCATCGTGCCGTACATGTTCTAAAATAAGCTTCGAGGTATTGCGAAGTATACATTGAATCCTTCTTTTCCCATATTAAGGGTCTGTAAGTGGGCTAACCAACTCTACTGAGCTCTTTTTGGCTTTTAGTTCCAACAAATAGGGTGCACATTAGTTGATGATACATGAAGGGGAAAAAATATGTGAGTGCTAATATATGTGTCTATATCACCTGTCGACTATGTGTGTCACTACCTGCAGATAGTAGAGATGAAGATAAGAAACATGCGTTATAAATGCATTCGTATGATTATGTATGTGGTCGTCTTGTTGAAGTCCTGTTGATGTCTTGTTGATGTCTTGTCCGGATTGCTGTATCTTTGCTGTAAGTGGCAAGCAAAGTTTTTCAAGTGTCCATAAAAGTTAAAGTCTCTAAAAGTTCATCAAATGTTTGTGAAGTTCATCAATGGTCTGTATAAAGGGTCATCAAATTCTTCTCCCGAGTGGGTGTCTTTTTACCTTGGAGAAAAACAAAGGAGAAACGGGTGAAAGAAACGGACCGTGGAATCACGTCTTATCACAACATTGTCTCGATTGATGAGTCATAAATTAAACCAGTTGTTGTTACAATGCCCTCGCTCCTCAAACTCATCAATTTGGTACTGCACTTGCAATTCATTAAAATCCGAACACATCTGAATATCAAACCAATCATTATGACAACTCCTAGGATACATAAGAGAAATTTCCCTACAGTAACGATAACATTTTGAGACCATTCTCCTAAACCTGAGAACCAATTACGTGGGTTCAACCATGAAACCCAGCCGGTCAGTTCATTACCCACAGAAGCAAGGGTAAGGTTGTGCCTCCTTCGGAACTCCCACTTCAATTGCAAGATATCGTCCATCTTTTGATCTATGACCTCTGCTGGGTCCTCAGTGCTGTTTGTGATATACGTACAACACTTTACACCATACTGAGTTGCTAGGGTGACACAATACCCTCCTGTCACCGCTGTGATGTAATTGAGAACCATCCTGTGCTGGATCAGTTCCATTTTGTAAGCTTGCAATTCTCTCCCAGTATACCTGAAGTTGTCATCATACATCTCGGTGATATTGTCTATCAGGTTCGCTAGCGCGTTAATATACCTAATATTTATAACTCCTCTGGCGGTACGGGTGATATCTAGCGCGAGTAGGAGTTGAATCCCGGTGGATTCGTGGATCAAATCAGAGGCTGCATGCTCTGTCCTATCTATAAGGTGTCTCTTTACAATGTGTTCGTAATGGGTGTGAGTGTAAGGAGCTTGAGCATTGCGGTGAACGTCTTTCATTTTATCATGGGTAATGGTCATTACTTCCGGCAACACTCTTCCAATGTAACACAATCCCTCTGAGTTTGGGGCAAGCCACTTATACGCCTTCCTCCCACATATGAAATATGCATCATCGGGGAGGACATATGGGACAGAATATGACATCACCATATTACAAACCTTCCAGGTGAAAAATCCTATCCCTAACTCTCTCATTTCTCTAGTACATGTATCAGGCAGTATGATATGCGCACAGTATCCTGGTGATACTTCTGCAACCCGCATGGGCCTACTTCCTAGAGTGTACCTATACTGAAAATAACTCCCACTGTTGGTTATTTGGCGTATAAGCTCTGAGTCTATGGGCATTCTATCGGCTCTGTGTGAGAATGTCATGGTTCGGTTGTTCCATGTCACTTCCCAATTTCCCGGCTTTCGTGGCTTGGAAATGTTAAAACATTAGGGACCTATCCACATGATATTGGTGGAGCTTCAAACTAGGAGGCCTAGAAATATTAAATTTCTTGTCCACCGGTCTCCCACCCCTTAATTCAAGTACCTCATCTATCGTTAAAGAGTATGGCACTAGTCCTGACTTTCTATGACCTTGAGGTACTTGTGAGCACACCCAGCATTCCGTTTGGTTTAAAACCTTACCCACTAATGAGTGATAGTCACTCAATGGATGATGGTCCATGTTGATATTAAGGCTGGACTGACATCTCTGGATGCACCCGACCTCAACTATGTTTTCACAATTCCTACAGATACAATTCTCCTCAGCTAACAATCCTTCACAATGTCTCTTAGTGTCATGGCGACCAGATCGTTTTCTGATACTCGCCTTTACTCAGTGATTGTGTTGTTCTTGGAATTCTACGAATCCATCCTGGTCATCAGAACCCATTCCAGATCCTTTCTCGACCTCACTGGTACTCTCACCGAAACAGACTGCTCTGGTCAACAACAGGGTCAACAGGAAAACACGGACTGCAGTCTCTTGGGGCGAGTCCATCATACAGGAGGAGAAAGAAAGAGTTGTAATGGGGGTACCGAAAATAATTGAAGGGAAAGAAAATTGTTACGATAATTGTCCTATAGTCTTGTTGTTGTTCTTGCTCAGATGTCGTCTCAACGGTGCTGTCTCTCAGTCTTCCCAAAACGAACACTCCGGTGATACAATATTCTTACCAAATCAGCTATCTTTCTGTAAGGAGCATAAATCTTGCATTACCATTTGTCTAACTGTTGTGTGACATACCATCCGTAAAACATGAAAGAACAAAAAGAGAGAGAACAATAGAAAAAAAACATTGTCAGATTTCCGTTCACCATCAGGCTGTCACACCAACATGTCCATCGGTATCTCTGCACAGTCTCCCCCACCAGCATTTCCACTCTCCACCCTTTGTGCTTGGCCAGGCACAACGATGCTGGTAAGATATACTGGGGTTGAGTAGACCTCTTAAAAGACCAAGTAGACATGTGACGTTTGAGCTGTAGTTCTGCTGGTGAACGTCAGAGATGAAAAGGAAACATTTAAAGATAATCACAGAGTTTACCTGGCCGCCCTTGTGTCTACAAGGAATGACCTACCAATTACATCGACTGTAACCTCAGGCTTACTATCAAGGCTAATGATCAACTTCACTGGCTGCAAATTACAAGTGCGGCCCAAAATTTTTCCTATATGATCCCTGTTTACAATTACGTGTGTCATGTCGTTGTCTAGGGGGTTGATATACCTTATGTGGGTCTCTAAATATGCAACTCCGTGCATAATGCCCTTCCCTCTGGCAGTTATAACATTTTATTACATTCGACTTACCAACAGGGGTCTGGTGTTTAAGCTGATGTGGCTTCGTTGTCAGGGCCTGTCTACTTATTGTCATTTGCTTACCCCCCTGTGACTCCCTGTGTTTTATGATGTTCCGATCATGCTCAATAGCGGTCTCTCTTAATGCAGCCACCGACATACCTCTCCAGTTAGGTTGAGTGGTCTGTACCCTTGTTCTCAACACTTCCTTTAAACCTTCCATTAATACAGAAACCGCTACTTCTCTATAACGTACACTTTCCTCAATGTCCGCGATCCCAGTAGATCTAGCCATTACCTCTAATGCTCGATGGAAATAATCAGAAGCAATTTCACCTTCTTTTTGTCTTATGGAGAAGATTTTGTTCCATTTGACAACAGTTGTGAAATATACTTCTAACTGCAGATTGATCCGTTTTACATTGTCCTGATTGTATTCCTCAGTGAGAGGTGCTTCTGCGTCTAACTTACAATCAGTGATGAATTTCGCAGGGTCAATATTGGAGGGTAGACATACCCTCAGCAATGTCCACCAATCTTTATTATGGGGTTCGGCGGCGTTTCCTGGTTCTTTAATAAACCTTTGGCATGCGGCTAGATCTTTCCTGGGATCAGGAAATTCAGACATAATTGTCATTCATTCTGTCCGGGACCAGGAGCAATGCATTGCAATGTTCCTGATGGGAGTGACTCCCAGAGCGTCAGTCTGTCCATTTGGGACTGCAATCACCCTGACAGGATTAAGTTCAACTACATCATCTTGGTTTGACTCTACAATGTGAGGTGCAATTGTCTGTGCATGATATACAATACCGTACTTACCTGTGGACACGACCTCACCTGACCCTCCGTTAGGGGGCTTTACTACTGACTTTACCAATTGGGCCGTGCCCACCTGGGTGTCTTGTTATGGTGGCTGCTGGAGAAAATGCAGACATCGTGCTGGGCTCACTTTCTTGCTTGTAATCCTGAGGGAAGTTTAACATGGGGTGCAACTTGCACGGATTAGAATTTGTACATTTATCAGTTTTACTTCTATCGTTATTAACACATTTATTACGTTTACTATTATCATCATTAATACATTTATTAAGTGCACTATTATCATCATATCCCAGTATGCCGTTCTCTGTAGCCATTGTTTCTCCAGTTGCCATCAGTTTTCTGATAGGGTTGGAACCAGCTGCTTGAGCTAATCTCCGTTGTATCTCACCTTCCTGTTGCCATAACTGTAAATAATCATAATGTCTAATCCGTTGCTTCCCGGATTTTATCAGACATATCCTTCTCCTTAAATTTAGCAAAACCTCAGGATTAAAACTGCCTACCCTAGGGAACTTCTCCCCATCGTTCACAGTCATACGTTCCCACTCATTGCATAAAACCATCCATATTTTTCACACATTATATACCTCGCCGACCCTTCTGGTCGCGGAATTATATCAACCTAAACCTTGGTTGATCATTCCTTACTTGAGCAACTGGCCCCCATTCTTTGCAGGTATTGCCTTCTCAGCGAATTCCTACAAAAACCACGTTCTCAAAGGTAAGGCAACGGTGAAAGTCCAACGAGTGTTTTCACCCACTCTCGCCCACGTCGACCAATACGCCCACACACTGCCTAGCGCTGGCGTACTCAACCCAGGGCCCTTATGTAACCTCTATTTACTTGGGCGTGTGGGAGTATGCTACCCTTCCCAGTAAATAAACGGGCCTATATGGGTACTGCGCCAACCCCCGGGGCTGCGCTCACTACCTCTGACCTTTCTTAAGTCAGGGTCTTCAGAGCTTCGTTCCTTATACACTGTTAACGTGAGATGGCCTTCTCCCACGCCACCACGTGTTCACTTCACGGGTGTCCTTCGACGAGATCTCGATTTCCGGGGTTCACACAAAAACCTTTATTTGCATACACACGCTCTTTCACTTCATATATACTTTGATTTTTCTGTACAGAAAATTTCTTTCATTCAGGTAACACAGGCTAATCCCAGAGGTGATGCAACGAGAGAAGGATCTTTTAAACTAAAATTTTGGAAACTGAACAAATCTGTGCTATTATCTCGTGGCTTCCGTATCGCCCACTAAAACAATGCTATTGTGTGATTTGTATCTAGTGGGCGTATCTGTACGCACGTTGCGTAATTTACGCCACGTGTGTAGGCCTTTGCGTCGGGTACGCTGTCTCGCACTCGGTCAGAGACACGTGTACACAAACCGGATACTCCCGCAGTAACACAAATAACACGCTCCTATAAATGCAAACGATATTTAACTATAATCGTTTACCAAGCACCACACAGTATCTCCTGTATAACCTTTATAACTGGGTCAGGTTGCGTGCGTGTTTTACAATTACTCCCTTAAGTATTAATCTTACTTTTAACTAAATAGCAACAAATTTTCTCAGCACGTGATCAATGCTAATGGCAAACAGGAAGGTAGATATGTGAAAATACACAAATGAAAATACAGGTGTGTGCGTGTGTTGCGTGTGCAATTTGCACCAAACAGAAATTAAAACAGATTTAAAAGACAATAGCTTAACGTTCTTACCTTTCGGATCCGGATCCTACCAGCATCCCTTCAAACCAAGCGGAGCAGACGCTTATCTAATCAGCACTACTGTATCCCCGACCACCAAACGGCTAACAGGGGGATACTACCTTCCCGCCCTTTGCTGATAGATAAAGTCTGCCTTGTCCTGCTAGGTTGCGGATTTGAGGAGGCCCGGAGGATTGCCCCCAATTGATAATATCAATTATTACCTTTAAACATAAGCTATATACTATTACGGACTAAGTACGCTATTGGCGCACTGAGTACCGTAAGGGTACGCACTTAGCATAGCAAACGCAAGGCCGTGGGCGTGACGCACGAGTGACACATACGCTCACGGACTCACGCTTTGTATCGAGCACGCTATAGGCGTCCCGAGTACCGTAATGCTACGCTATTGGCGTAGCGGATGCTGCGCTGTGAGAGTGAGACACGAGCGGTGCAGACGCTCACTGAATGTTACACAGAAAACCTTATTAACAACACACAGTAAGGGTATGCTTATAATCTAAACCTTGGCAATGTAATACTACAATGATGTAATGCTTATTAACCTTGATAATATGTAAGCTGTTTGAGCGATTGAGACGCTAAGAAAACCCTTTACAGTAACTAGTGAAAACACAAGACCTGGTTTGGATTTAAAAACCACTCCGGCTCTAACACCTTCGTGGATGATTCTTTAGAGTAAAAAGCGAAAAACAGTACAGCTTATACACTACAAAACTAACATTAAAATCTAAACAGAATAACAAGGAATAATATGAACAATAGCATACGATCACAAACACAAGCAAACAGAATGAGAATAAATGGCAAACACTAAGGATAACAAAATGGCTACAGAGAAATATACATACGGGGGGATGATTCGCAAGCGCGTCCTGGTTTCCAGCCCTCAGCATTCAAAGAGAAAGCCTTTTGGAGAGAGTCTTGTGTGTCAAAGCCTGCTGCAAGCTATATTTATTCACTAGCTCAAGACATAATACAATAGACACTGTGTGCTCTTTTTCCATTGGTTAGGGGGTGGGACATGTCCTGCACCGGGGATCATTGGTTAGTTCAAGAAGTGGGCGATGGCTAGGACTTGTTAGTATTCTAAATACCTATCTGTCTGGTTATGTTGTGGAAAGCTATTGTTTTGGATCTTCCAAACAAACTCTGTTCCTAGATATTGTTCACCCTTGTTTATGTCTCTTTCAGTTGAGACAATGGCAACTCAGCACTCATTATTCTGGAGAGAAACCTGGCCCTATTCATAAACAAAGGTGTATGCCCTCTTCATAGAAT
The DNA here is from genome assembly GCF_028390025.1 of Pseudophryne corroboree. Taxonomy (NCBI): domain Eukaryota; kingdom Metazoa; phylum Chordata; class Amphibia; order Anura; family Myobatrachidae; genus Pseudophryne; species Pseudophryne corroboree. The sequence continues at coordinate 655,532,641 of NC_086447.1, forward strand.
CTCAAAGCTTAGTGTAAATAAGGCCATTGTATCTCAGTCTGTGGGAAATTTATGTGTGAATTCCATTCTCATCCTCTCCCCATTTGTAATATATTTTAAATACAATTTTATATCTATTTTCTACTTCTGCACATAACTATGCGCAGGAATATGCGAATCTTTCCTAACTATCATAGGAATATTACCCTTAAAATACCCTACAGCTGGATACTAGACACCACCTTTCAACCTTTATCTGACCCTTCCTATCATGTAAAGAGGAATCTCTCTGTTCCAGGAACCGTTTAAACTAAACATACTTGCTGACGTTGTCTAGGGGAATATTAACTATAAAACACACTATATGGGTTAAATATGCTATGCTCGAGTCGCCCGCTACACGCTCACAAACTCTACCATAAATGCGCATACCACGCGCCAAAGCGCACGGCGGTAGAAGCTCCATTACGCAAAGTGCGAATATGCGTACGCATGGCAGAGCGTGTGCCCGCGCAGCGGGTCAGTACAAGGCATGTGAATCATGATATTTATCGACTTTGACATCTGGGTCGAACACGTTTGCAAAGTTCTACAAGTTCGATACTTTGGCCTCTGAGGACCTTAAGTTTGGTCAATCAGTTCTGGAGGAGCCTCCGTGCTCTCCCTCCCTGTCTGGGAGCTTTGGTACATCCCCATGGTATTAATGTGGACACCAGCATCCTCTAGGACGTAGGAGAAAATAGGATTTTAATTACCTACTGGTAAATCCTTTTCTCGTAGTCCATAGAGGATACTGGGCGCCCGCCCCTGCTTCGTTCTTCCTGCACTGTTACTTGATTAAGTAATGTTGGTTCAGCCGCTGCTGTTCCTGTTTCAAGTTTGGTTAGCTTGGCTTTCCTCTTGTGCTGGTTCGGAATCTCACCACTATCCTTATCTATCCTTCTCTCAAAGTATGTCCGTCTCCTCGGGCGCAGTTTCCTAGACTAAGTCTGGTAGGAGGTGCATAGAGGGAGGAGCCAGCCCACACTATCAAATTGGCCGAAATGATGTTTCTCCTCCGCAAACAGGGAGTGAACATAGGGGGTAATTCCAAGTTGATCGCAGCAGGATTTTTGTTAGCAATTGGGCAAAACCATGTGCACTGCAGTGGAGGCAGATATAAAATGTGCAGAGAGAGTTAGATTTGGGTGGGGTGTGTTCAATCTGCAATCTAATTTGCAGTGTAAAAATAAAGCAGACAGTATTTACCCTGCACAGAAACAAAATAACCCACACAAATCTAACTCTTTCTGCACAAGTTATATCTGCCTCCCCTGCAGTGCACATGGTTTTGCCCAATTGCTATCAAAAATCCTGCTGAAATCAACTTGGAATTACCCCCATAATACCGTACATGGACGATCTGATATAGGCACCATCCAGAGAGAGGTTGTTAGTCAACATTGCCCTCTCAACCCGGCTACTCCAGGATCACGGGTGGATTTTGAACATACCAAAATCTCACCTGGAGCCAACACGGAGGCTTCCGTTCCTGGGGATTGAAATTGGATACGGAGACGCAGAAGGTATTCCTTCCGATGGAAAAGGCATCGGTGATTCAGTCGCTGTTGCGGGATGTTCTAAGATAAACCCGGTCTTCGGTGCATCTATGCATTCGCCTTCTGGGGAAGATGGTAGCGGCTTACGAGGCACTGCAGTGTGGATCTGTTGGACAAATGGTCTGGATCGCATTTTCACATGCACCAGAGGATCCGTCTGTCGCCAAAAGCCAGGATTTCTCTTCTGTGGTGGCTTCACCTGACCGAGGGCCGACGGTTTGGGATTCAAAATTTTATTCTGCTAACCACAGACGCAAGCCTCAGAGGTTGCGGAGCAGTCACCCAAGGGGAACAGTTCCAAGGAAAATGGTCAAGTCAGGAAGCCATTCTTCAAATCAACATTCTGGAACTAAGGGCCATATACAATGCCCTTCTACAGGCATTGCATCTTATTCAAGATCAAGCCATTCAGGTTCAGTCGGTCAATGTGACGGCAGTAATGTGCATAAACCAACAAGGCTGAATGAAGAGCAGGGCAGCAATGGCAGAGGTAACAAGGATTCTACTCTGGGCAGAAAGAAACGCTGTGGCGTTGTCTGCGATCTTCATTCCGGGAGTAGACAACCGGAATGAAGCGGACTTCCTCAGCAGACACAACATACTCCCAGGAGAGTGGGGCCTTCACCTGGAGGTGTTCAGGTGCTTGACACGTCGGTGGGGAATGCCACAGATCGACATGATGGCCTCTCGTCTCAACAAGAAGCTCAAGCGGTATTGTTCCAGATCGAGGGACTGCAAGTAGTGGCGGTGGACGCTCTGGTGACTCCGTGGGTCTACCAGATGGTGTATGTGTTTTCACCACTCCCATTAATCCCAAAGATTCTCAAAAGAATAAAAAGGGAAAAGGTTCAAGCAATTCTCATTTCTCTGGACTGGCCAAGAAGGGCCTGGTATGCGGATCTACTTGAGATGCTCCTAGAGGACCCGTGGCCTCTACCTCTTCGCAAGGACCTACTCCAAGAGGGGCCGTTCATCTATCAAGACTTACCACGGCAACGTTTGACGGCAAGGAGGTTGAGCATCAAATTCTAGCCCGGAAAGGGATCCCAGATAGGGTTATTCACACCCTGATCCAAGACAGAAAGGGGGTAACGTCTAAACATTACCACCGTATTTGGAAAAAATACTTCTCTTGGTGTGAGAACAGGAAATTTCCTGCGGTGGAATTTCAATTGGGACGTTGTCTCCTTTTTTTGCAATCGGGTGTGGATGTGGGCCTACGTTTGGGCTCCATAAAAGTCCAGATTTTGACCTTATCCATTTTCTTCTAGAAACAATTAGCTTCTCTCACTGAGGTTCAGACATTTTTGAAGGGGGTTCTGCACATCCAACCGCCCTTTGTGCCTCCTACGGCACCTTGGGATCTCAACGTGGTGTTGCAGTTCCTGCAATCAGATTGATTTGAACCTTTACAGGACGTTGACATCAAGTTTCTTACTTGGAAAGCCGTCACAATGTTGGCCTTGGCTTCTGCGAGGCGTATGTCGCAGCTGGGGGTGTTATCTCACAAAAGCCCCTATTTGATTTTTCATGAAGAAAGGGCTGAACTCAGAACTTGTCAGCAATTTCTTCCAAAGGTGGTGTCTGCGTTTCATATCAACCAACCTATTGTGGTTCCGGTGGTTACTGACACCTCTGCTACTTCAAAGTCCTTGGATGTTGTGAGGACTTTGAAGATCTACGGTATGTGAAGCGGACAGCTCGTCACAGAAAATCTGATTCGCTGTTTGTTCTCTATGATCCCAATAAAATTGAGTGCCCTGCTTCAAAGCAGACTATTACACACTGGATCAGGCTTACTATCCAGCATGCTTGTTCCACGGAAGGTTTACCATTACCAAAATCTGTACAGGCCCACTTTACTAGGTCGGTGGGTTCTTCCTGGGCGACTCGGCTTTACAGCTCTGCCGAGCAGCTACTTGGTCAGGTTTGAACACGTTTGCTAAGTTCTACAAGTTTGATACTTTGGCCTCTACGGACTTTCAGTTTGGTCAATCTGTTCTGCAGGAACCACACCACTCTCCCACCCGGTTTGAGAGATTTGGTACATCCCCATGGTACTAATGTGGACCCCAGTATCCTCTAGGACATAAGAGAAAATAGGATTTTAATTATCTACCGGTAAATCCTTTTCTCGTAGTCCGTAGAGGATACTAAGCGCCCGCCCAGTGCTTTGTTTCTTCCTGCACTGTTACTTGGTTGAGAATTGTTGGTTCAGCGGTTGCTGTTCCTGGTTTTATGTTTTGTTAGCTTGGCTTTCCTCTAGTTTTTGTGTGCTTGTTTGGAATCTCACCACTATCCTTTTATATCCATCTCTCAAAGTATGTCCATCTCCTCGGTCACAGTTTCCTAGACTGAGTCTGGTAGGAGAGGCATAGAGGGAGGAGCCAGCTCACACTATCAATTTCTTAAAGTGCCCATGGCTCCTAGTGGACCCGTCTATACCCCATGGTACTAAATGGACCTCTACGGATTACCAGTTCCAGGCCCTGCCATTTGGCCTCTCTACTGCACCGTGGGTGTTCACAAAGGTAATGGCCGAAATGATGTTTCTCCTCCGCAAACATGGAGTGAACATAATACCGTACATCAGAGGTTCTCAAACTTGGTCCTCGTGGGCCCACACAGTGCATGTTTTGCAGGTAACCCAGCAGGTGCACAGGTGTATTAATTACTCACTGACACATTTTAAAAGGTCCACAGGTGGAGCGAATTATTTCACTTGTGATTCTGTGAGGAGACCTGCAAAACATGCACTGTGTGGGCCCACGAGGACCGAGTTTGAGAACCTCTGCCGTACATGGACGATCTGATAAAGGCACCATCCAGGGAGAGGTTGTTAGTTAACATTGCCCTCTCAGCCCACACTATCAATTTCTTAAAGTGCCCATGGCTCCTAGTGGACCCATCTATACCCCCATGGTACTAATGTGGACCCCAGTATCCTCTACGGACTATGAGAAAAGGATTTACCTGTAGGTAATTAAAATCCTATTATTTGCAGGTATTGTGTTTGTCTCGCTATATTGTACTGTTACACTCTAAGGCTACATTCCCTATAATGTCTGCCACACAGGGCAGGAAATCTGCGGACGCTCCTGCATCATGCAGCGCTGGCACCAAGGATTTACCTGAGTAGGAAGTTTTAGCATGGTTGAGGCACTGGGTGCCATACATCTCCCAGTCAGCCCGCAGCACCTGTGGCCAATCAGGAACCACCTTGGGCAAGTATGCTGAATACGCTTGTGACACGTCTTACGCCCCCTGTGGGACCTCCTGTGCCATTGCAGCCACATATTGTCCCTGTAGTTAATCTGCCCTGGGCGTACACCTTGTCTACCCAGTTACAACAATTAAATCTCATTTTTGGTTAGACAAAAGTCTACCCCACGCCCCTCTGGGGTCAAGGAGTCATCTAAGCGTGCCATTTCTTCCTCACAATCCACTAATATTTTGGATAATTCTGATGAGGATGGGGAATATACTGATCCGTCAGATACTGATACAGTCGCTTCTGATGAGGAATCTACAACCCAGGCTGATGTTCCTGACCTAGTGGAGGCAATTAAGCTGATTATCCAAATTGATGATGAGATCGATCCCACTACTACTTCTAAGAAACCTGATATGTTCAAATGTCAGAAGGTTACTAAAGTAGTCTTACCACATTCTGACCATTTAATTGACATATGTCAGGGATCATGGTAGTCTCCAGGAAAGAAATTTTCCCTGTCTAAAAAGATGCTAGCTCGTTATCCTATCTGTGCGGAGTTGAGTAACAAGTGGGAAAATCCACCACCGGTGGACTCTCATGTTGCCCATCTTGTGATGTCATCTACTTTGCCTGTCAGCACTGTCACCTCACTGAAGGAATGACGGCTAAGCGTGTGGAGGAATGCCTGAAGTCTATTTACTCTCTTACCGGTGCTGTACATAGACCCACTATAGACTCCTGGGCCGCGAAAGGAATTGAAGCATGGGTTCAGGCAATTGAGGATGAGATGCCTCAGGATATTTCTGACACTGCCATACAATATCTGTCTGGTGTAGTGGCAGCCAAGGTGTCTACTAAGTCAGTACTGGCTCGCCGAATTCTGTGGTTGGAAGGTGGAGCTAGACTCCAAAAAGACCTTGGAGGTGCTCCCTTTTAAGGGAGACATCCTTTTTGGGGAGGATCTGAATAAGATTGTGACTGACTTGGCAACTGCAAAGACTGCGTTTCTCCCAAGTAATAATCCTTCTGCACCGAAGGCAAGGAGTACCACTTTTTGTTCCTTTCGATCTCGTAATTCCAAATCCACTAAGCCCAAACCTAAACAATCCTGGGCTGCCCGTCAGCCTGCTTCAAAACAAGACAAGCCTGCTGCATGATGGGACGGGCTTCCCTCTGGGGGACCCCAGAGTGGGAAGCCGCCTTCTGCAGTTTGCCCAGGCCTGGTAAAAGACCACTTCAGACGCCTGGGTGTGGGAAGTTGTCTCTCATGGGTACGCAATGTCTTTTAAGAGACGTCCCCCTCGCCAGTTCTGCACAATGGTTATCCCTTCGGATCCGTTAAAAGCGCAAGCTCTACATTTGGTTGGGCAATCCCTCCTGGATACAGGAGTGGTAGTGCTGGTACCTCTGTCCCAGAGAGGCAGAGGATACTATTCGACCCTGTTTCTAGTTCCGAAGCCAAATCGGTCCTTCCGGCCTATACTCAACCTCAAATCATTGAACAAATTTGTGAGAGTATCCAAATTCCATATGGAAACTGCGCCCTATTGTACTGGCCATGGAACTCGAAGACTATATGGTATCCCTGGACATACAGGATGCTTACCCGCATATACCTATTGCCATATCGCATCAGCAATATCTGCGGTTTGATATTGGCAACCTACATTATCAATTCCAGGCTCTACCATTTGGACTGGCCACGGCCCCTCGGATCTTCACCAAGGTCATGGCTGTGATGACGGCCTTTCTCCGCCACCAGAGAATCAGGATCCTGCCATATCTGGACGACTTGCTGATCCTGGTGAATTCCCAAGATGTTCTACTCAGTCATCTGGAACAGACTGTCCAAATCCTACAAGCCCACGGGTGGCTCATCAACTGGAAAAAGTCCTCGCTGGTCCCTGCTCAGAGCATGGGGCACATGGGGGCACTGCTGGACACGCACAACCAGGGATTGTTTCTGTCTCCAGAGAAAGTCCTGAAACTTCAGGACAGGATCAGATACTTCCTCTCTCGACCAAGAGAGTCGATACACTCGGCGATGCAAGTACTAGGCCTCATGGTGTTGGCTTTCGACATGGTAGAGTACGCTCAATTTTATTCCCGCCCTCTGCAGAGGTTAATCCTTTCCAAGTGGGTCAGCCTGCCTCATTGGATCAGCTCTCAAATGATCTCCTTGATGCCGTAGGTTTGTCTGTCACTGAGCTGGTGGCTACAGGACCAACAGTTGAGCAGGGGCCGTCCCTTCTGGATCTCCAACTGGGTCCTCCTGACAACGGATGCCAGTCTGCGGGGTTGGGGCGCGGTGTTGCAGCAACACTCTCTCCAGGGTCGGTGGACCAGGGGAGGGGAATTGCGGGCAGTGTTCAATGCGTTGACACTAGCGCTGCCTCTGGTACAGAACAGGCCTGTTCAAGTACAATCAGACAACGCCACCACAGTGGCGTACATAAATCATCAAGGCGGCATTTGATAAACATTCTGGAACTGCAGGCAGTGTTCTCAGAGGCGTTATTCAAACTATTTGAAGACCCGCAAACCGGTTTCTGCACGGATTTATTACAGGGTCTGGAACTCTGCCAAGAATTATGATGCCTATTCGTTCAAAACTTCCTGGCTTTTGGCTTTTCTGCAACAGGGACTAGACTTAGGCCTTTGTCTGGCCTCCCTCAAGGTTCATATATCTGCCTTGTCGGTGTGGTTTCAGAGAAATATTGCATCTATTCCTGATGTTCATACTTTCACTCAGGGTGTTTTACGGATTCAGCCTCCCTATGTCCCTCCTGTGGCTCCATGGGATCTGTCTGTTGTCTTAAATGCCCTGCAAGAGTCACCATTTGAACCTCTTGAGCCTTTGGACCTTAAATGCCTTATGCTTAAGGTCGTGTTTCTGCTGGCTATTGCCTCTGCTAGAAGGGTGTCAGACTTAGGCGCTTTGTCCTGTCGTCCACCCTTTTTGATTTCTTCGAACTCACCCCGGTTATCTACCTAAAGTGGTATCTTCTTTCCATCTTAACCAAGAGATTGTGGTTCCGGCTTTTATCTCTTCTGGTTTGTCTTCCAAAGAATGATCTTTGGTTGTGGTATGTGCTCTCCGTATCTACGTGGAGAGGACTGCCTCTATCCGGAGGTCAGATACCGTGTTTGTACGTTTTGGTTCTCACAAACGTGGCTGCCTGCGAATAAGCAAACCTTGGCCAGATGGATTAGAATGGTGATTGCACAAGCCTATGCACAGGCTGGACTCCCAGCTCCTGCTGCTATCAAGGCCCATTCTACTTCTTGGGCGTCCCGCTATGGCGCGTCCGCTGAACAATTGTGCATGGCGGCTACGTGGACCTACGTGAACATGTTCATTAAGTTCTATGCCTTTGATACTTCCGCCTCCCAGGATGCTTCCTTTGGACGCCGTGTTCTTGTGCCCGCTACAGTGCGTCCCCTCCCATGAGGAACTGCTTTAGGACATCCCCGATGTATTCCCTGTGGAATCCCAGTGTACCCCGCTGCAGAAAAGGAGATTTATGGTAGAATTACCATAGTTAAATTTCTTTCTGTGAGGTACACTGGATTCCACAGGGCGCCCACCCTGACGCACTTAACTTCTTTGGGTTTGTATGGCATCCTGTCATGAGAATATGGTTCTATGTGACTAACATCTGCCGTCTTTTACCTGCTACTGCATTGGACTGGTTAACGAAACTGAGCTCCAGTGCCCGGAGGCGGGGTTATAGAGGAGGCGGTGCAGTGCATCCTGGGAACAGCCAAAGCTTTAGCTTGTTGGTGCCTTGGATCAAGATCCAACTCTACACCCCGATGTATTCCCTGTGGAATCCAGTGTACCTCGCAGAAAGAGATTTAACTATGGTAAGTCTACCATAAATCTCCTTTTTGTAGTACTTCAAAGAAGATAAAATATACTTTTGAGTTTACATTCTTCTGAAGGAAAAAAAAATCAGGTGTAATTTGAGCGTATAAAAATAATCTATCAATGTAACCAGTCAAAAAAGCAAATGCCAGGTGCACCCAGCAAGTAGCTCCCTGCCTGCGCTGGCAGGCACCTGCCATGTTTTGGGTCATGACGTCACACGCAGCCGCTGCGGCCTGCCCCAGCAACGGTCCGGACACACCTGCATCGTCCGGACTGCACCCCCACAACGGTATTAGAACGCCATTGGCATGCTCTCTCCCGCACCGCGACAGCCTATGCCTGTCAATCAGGCAGAGGCGATCGCATCTCACTGGGGTTTCAGGGGTAAATGTATTAAAGGGCAATGCAAGACTGAAACCTGCAGCTATCGATTTTGACATCTGCAGGTGTCACCCTTACACCACAGCAATGGCTACCGACTCCGCAATGCATAGGAGATCTCTCGATGCTAGCAAGATCTTGTGTATGCCCAGAGGAGCCAGCCGGAAAAGGAGGGAGTGCATCAGCACAAAGCTGATGTGCTATGTTCTCAGGCGGAGAAAGCAGGAGTTTTAACAGCCCTGCTTCGGCAGACCAGATGTTAATACATGTTGTCGATGTAGTTTCCTGCTTCATCTCGGTAATAAGTTGAAGCACAAAGTGCTATTGTGGCAATCCATACACCTATAATACATCTACCCCTCACTTTGAACTAACTTCGAAGTGGGTAAGTCTCAGTTTTTCTCTTACGTCCTAGGGGATACTGGGAATCCATTTAGTACCTTGGGCATAGACGGGTCCACTAGGAGCCATGGGCAATTTAAGAAAATGATAGATAATTGAAGAAATTGCGCTGGCTCCTCCCTCTATGCCCCTCCTACCAGACTCAGTTTAGAAAATGTGCCCAGAGGAGCTGATCACGTCTCTGGAAGGTCCTGAAAGAGTTTTCTGCATTTATTTTCTGTTTGTTGTTTCCAGGCAGGACTGGATAGCACCATCCTGCCTGTTTCGTGGGACTTAAGGAGGGACGGGGGACGGTCCAACCTCTCTCAGGGTTAATGGTCCTGTTCCCTGCTGACAGGACACTAGCTCCTGAGGGAACTATTTGCAAGCCCAATCACAAGCTTACATTCCCGCAGCACGCCACCACCCCTAACAGAGCCAGAAGAAAGAAGAGTGCTGAGTGCTAAGCCGGCGTCCCGGTTAGCGGGTCGCCGGCCATTATGGCAGCATGAGGGTACAGAGACGCACAACTTTTAAATGGGGTGGACTGCGTCTCCTACTGTGTAAGGACACAGATGCTGAACAGCAGATACAGTACCCAGACTGACAACAAAGCCTTAAAAGGAGTCTCTCCATTTTATGGACTTAGGCACATACAGCCAGTATAAATGGAAAAAACAATCACAATGAGCTACCAATGGTGTAGGAGCAGCCTACCACTGACACAGGAACCTTCACCAAAATTCCAAGATATACATATACAAAGAAATATGGAAAGTGGTGGGCGCAACACCATATAATCTTACATATAAGAAAACGATGGACTGAAGGATTCTCTCTTAGTCCGACAGCAAGGGCTTAGTGGGTCTGAAGTGAATTCTCTCTGTATGTCTTCTCAAGGTATGGTTTTTGTCTCGGTATGAAGAGACAAATCATAGAACAGACCGACAAAAGACAACAGATTTATTCACATTAAGCACTCACAATTTGACAGTTAAAACGAGCATGTAACCACATGTAAAGTGGATGGGGCTAGCTGGCATCTGGTACTCAAATTACCCTCCCAAAAGGTACTGGAAACTCCGGAATCCACAGCACATCAGGAGAAAACGAAAGTCCAGGTCAAACAGCTAGAGCCCTTCACAATCGAACGCCACCAGCTTAACGCGTTTCGGACTACACAAGTCCTTCCTCAGAAGCATAATGGCAGTCTCTAAGTTTGAGGTATTTATACCCACACTAAACATCCTTAATTGGCTTGAAAAATGGCTCCTTTCCCACCAAAATCGCGGACGTCGCCCGCGACCGGAAGTCCGTCGCCGGAACCGGAAGTGATGCGTTCCACCAGTAAAACAGGAAGTAGTTTATGCGTTCCACCATCGTAAATACAGCAGAAATCAGTGTAACACATCAGGAAGTTGATTTTCGTCATTCCAAACAAATGTTGAGAGTTCATAATTCATTAAAGTCCCGCTAGATAAGCCGCTAGACTTATTACACACACTACGGACTAAGTACGCTATTTGCATACTGAGTAACGTATTTGATACGCACTTAGCGTATCAGACGCCGCGCCGTGGGTACAACGTACTCGCGGCACGTACGCACACTGATTGAAATACTGTAAACCTTATTAATGAAACAATGTAATGATATGCTTATACTTTAAACCTTAAATAGCACTGGTGATACAAAAGTATCTGCAGTGCATACACCTTAACAATGCAGGTTAATCTACAACAGGTTAAACAAATTAATCTACTTTAAAAGCCCAGGCAGGAAAATGAAAACACAACTCTGTTTGTGGTAAACCACTGGATTATAACACCACAGTGGCCACAGTGGATTATTCAGAGAAAAAGGGGTAAACAGATACAAGTTATACACTACAAGCTAACAGGGAAATCTAACAGAATAACAGAGAATAATGATGGCTACAGAGAATACACATACGTGGGGAATCGTTCGCAAGCGCGACCTGGATCCAGTCCTCAGCTATTCAGGTAGAAAGCCTTCAGAGTCATGAGGCTGGCCAGGCAACAGTGGTATTTATATACACAACATACATTCACAATACAATGGTCCCTGTAATCTCATTGTTCATTGGACACAGGGATGTGTCTCTACATTACAGCAAAGGTCATAGGTGGATTTGAACAGGTGGGCTGCGTCTTTCCCGAACTGCTCTTGTGGGTGGTATCCTCTGGATTCCCGCCGCATGTGTAATTTACAGCAAATACAGTTAATGTTCATAATCTACTTCTGTACATAACTATACGCAGGAGCAAGCGATCCTTTCCTAACACCGGAATGTTACCCTTAAAATACCCTACAGCTGGATACTAGACACCACCTTTCATCCTTTATCTGACCCTTCCTATCATGCAAAGAGGAATCTCTCTGTCCAGGAACTGTTTAAACTAATCATACTCGCTGATATGGTCTAGGGGAACAATATCTACAAAATGCACTATTTGGGTTAAATATGCTACATTCGAGTCGCACGCTACACGCTCACAAACTCCGCCGTAAATACACATATCATACGCACGAGTCGCTAGAGCGTCTCTTACGCAACTTGCGGGTATGTGTACGCACGGGGGACCAGGTGCACGAGCAGCGTGCGTGTGCATGAGGGGTTAGTACAAGGGATATGCATCATGATATTTTTCGACTTTGACAGTCCACCCTTTGGCAGTCAACAATAACTGCCACTATCTAAACAATTAAGCAGAAAAATATACAATACAATGAAATACCTATAAATGATTGGGTGGAGGGAGGAGAGGAGAAGGTGGGAAATGTATGACCTAGTGGGATAGTAAAAGCATGTATGTATGAGATTCATGTCTATGGGGCATGTATCATTGTGCCGTACATGTTCTAGATAAGCTTCAAGGTATTGCGAAGTATACATTAAATCATTTTTATCCCGTATTAAGTGTCTGTAAGTGGGCCAACAAACACTACCGAGCTCTCTTCGGCTTCTTGTTCCAACAAATGGGGTGCACATTAGTTGATGATACATGGAGAGGGAAAAAAACATGTGAGTGCTAATATATGTACCTATATTACCTGTCGACTATGTGTGTCACTACCTGAGGATTGTAGAGATGAAGATAAGAAACATGTCACAAATACATTCATATGATAATGTGTGTAATTGTCCTTTGGTGTCTGTTGAAGTCTTGTCCGGATAGGGGTATCTTTGCTGTGGGTGATAATGAAAGTCTTTCAAGTGTCCATATGAAGTCTTTTAAAGTCTCTAAAGTGTCTCGCAAAGTCTGTGGAAATGTCTATCAAAGGTCTGTAGAAATGTTCATCAAAGGTCTTCTTCCGAGTGGATGTCTTTTTACCTTGGAGAAAAACAAAGGAGAAACGGGTGAAAGAAACGGACCGTGGAATCATGTCTTATCACAGCATTGTCTCAATTGATGAGTCATAAATTAAACCAGTTGTTGTAACAATGCCCTCGCTCCTCAAAGTCATCACTTTGGTACTGCGCTTGCACTGCATTAAAATCTGAACACATCTAAATATCAAACCAATCATTATGACAACTCCCAGGATACAAAGGTGAAATTTTCCTACATTCACGATAACATTTTGAGCCCATTCTCCTAAACCTGAGAACCAATTGCGTGGGTCCAACCATGAAACCCAGCCGGTCAGTTCATTACCCACAGCAGTAAGGGTAAGGTTGTGTCTCCTTCGGAACTCCCACTTCAATTGCAATATATCATCCATCTTTTGATCTATGACCTCAGTTGGGTCATCAGTGCTGTTTGTGATATATGTACAGCACTTCACACCATACTGAGTTGCTAGGGTGACACAATATCCGCCTGTCACCGCCGTGATGTAATTGAGAACCATCCTGTGCTGGATCAGTTCCGTTTTGTAAGCTTGCAATTCCCTCCCAGTATACCTGAAGTTGTCATCATACATCTCGGTGATATTGTCTATCAGGTTCGCTAGCGCATTAATATACCTAAAATTTATAATTCCTCTGACGGTACGGGTGATATCTAACGTGAGTAGGAATTGAATCCCGGTGGATTCGTGGATCAAATCAGAGGCTGCGTGCTCTGTCCTATCTACAAGGTGTCTCTTAACAATGTGTTCGTAGTGAGTGTGAGTGTAAGGAGCTTGAGCATTGCGGTGAACGTCTTTCATCTTATTATGGTTAATGGTCATTACTTCTGGCAACACTCTTCCAATGTAACACAATCCCTCTGAGTTTGGGGCAAGCCACTTATACGCCTTCCTCCCACATATGAAATATGCATCATCGGGGAGAACATATGGGACAGAATATGACATCACCATATTGCAAACCTTCCAGGTGAAAAATCCTATCCCTAACTCTCTCATCTGTTCAGTACACGTATCAGGCTGTATGATATGTGCACAGAATCCTGGTGATACTTCTCCAACCCGCATGGTCCTACTTCCTAGAGTATACCTATACCGAAAATATCTCCCTCCAAGGCTATTTGGCGTATAAGTTGAGTCTACGGGCATTCTATCGGCTCTGTGTGAAAATGCCATGGTTTGGTTGTTCCATGTCACTTCCCAATTTCCCGGCTTTCGGGGATTGGAAATGTTAAAACATACTAAGGACCTATCCACATGATATTGGTGGAGCTTCAAACTAGGAGGCCTAGAAATATTAAATTTCTTGTCCACCGGTCTCCCACCCCTTAATTGAAGTACCTCATCTATTGTTAAAGGGTATGGTACTAGTCCTGACTTGCTCTGACCTTGAGGTACTTGTGAGCACACCCAGCATTCCGTTTGGTTTAAAACCTTACCCACTAATGAGTGATAGTCACTCAATGGATGACGGTCCATGTTGATATTAAGGCTGGACTGACATCTCTGGATGCACCCGTCCTCAACTAAGTTTTCACAATTCCTACAGATACAATTCTCCTCAGCTAACAATCCTTCACAATGTCTCCTAGTGTCATGACTACCAGATTGTTTTCTGATACTCGCCTTTGCTCGGTGACTGTGTTGTTCTTGGAATTCTACTAATCCGTCCTTGTCATCAGAACCTATTCCAGATCCTTTCTCGACCTCTCTGGTACTCTCACCGGAATAGACTGTTCTGGTCAACAACAGGGTCAACAGGAAAACCCAGAACGCAGTCTCTTGGGGCAAGTCCATCTTGCAGGAGGAGAAAGAAAGAGTGGTAATGGGAGGTAAAGAAAATAATAGAAGGGAAAGAAAACTGGTGCGACAACCGCCTCTTATCTTGTAGTTCTCTGTGCTCAGGTGCCGTGACAACAGTCCTGCCACTCAACCTTCCCGGAACAGGCACTCCAGTGATATGGTTTCCTCTACACTCTGCTCTTTGTCATGGGCTTCAATCAGGCAACCTGAGCGTAGAAAATTTCGAATCATTACATAATCCCCAGGTTCAATGTCATGACAATTACTGTCTGGCAGATCAGGAATCACTAGCTTTAGATTGCTGTTTTGATTCCTCAACTGCTTGCTTATCTTAACCAGATACTTTACAGTCACTTCATTATTGCATTTCAAATCATCCTGGGGGTCAATCATTACATGGGGTTGTCGACCAAAAAGAATCTCAAAGGGTGACAGGTTAAGAGGGGACCTGGGAGTGGTTCTGATGCTGTACAATACAAGTGGCAAAGCTTCTGGCCACAACAATCCAGTTTCAGCTATCACTTTGCTCAACTTGTTCTTAATAGTGCTGTTTACTCTTTCCACTTTCGCACTCGCCTGTGGGCGGTACGGAGTATGCAGCTTACTATTAATTCCCATTAATTTGCACATTACCTGAAAGACTTCACCTGTAAAATGGGTACCCCTATCACTTTCAATTATCCTAGGGATACCATATCTGCACGCAAATTCCTGCACAATTTTCTTTGCAGTAAACACAGCAGTATTTGTGGCAGCGGGGAATGCTTCTACCCAATTTGAAAACACATCAATACAAACCAACACATACTTTAAGTTTCTACAGGGTGGTAATTGTATGAAATCTATTTGTATTACCTGAAAAGGGCCGTCCGTTGGCGGGATATGGGATGGTTCTGTTGGTATTGCCTTTCCAATATTCTTCCTCAAGCAGTTAAGGCATGTCATTGCCCTCTTACCCGCATGAGAAGAGAATCCTGGCGCGCACCAGTAGGCACTTACCAACTTGCACATACCTTCTTTGCCCAGATGAGTCAGACCATGTGCTGCCTCAGCTAAACTTGTAAGGTATGCTCTGGGAGCCACTGGCTTTCCCTGTCCATCTGTCCAGAGTCCTGAGGACTCCTGGCCATATCCTTTTGTCCTCCAGACTGCCTTTTCCTGTGGGGAACACAAATTTTGTCTGTCTGTATGGGGGTGCTGGCTGCTGATATAGCAGCTTCGTCTCCCCGGCTGTTACCATGTGACACTGGGTCATGGCTGTACGTGTGGGCTTTACACTTGATAACAGCCACTCTGTCAGGTTCCTGTATCGCTGCTAGAAGTCTTTTGATGTGGGTCGCATGCGCCACGGGTGTGCCAGCTGCTGTCATGAAATTTCTGAGGCGCCATAGGGCCCCGAAATCATGCACTACTCCAAAGGCATACCTAGAATCCGTGTAGATATTGGCTGACTTACCCTTAGCCAATTCACACGCTCTGGTTAGGGCGACCAGCTCAGCAACTTGTGCTGAGTGTGGTGGACCCAGGGGTTCCGCTTCTATGGTACATTTGTCATCTACGACTGCGTATCCAGTACACAAGTCTCCCAAGTCCGTCTGTCTGTGGCAACTACTGTCAGTGTAAAAAGTAAAATCTACACCTTCCAGTGGGTTGTCACTAATGTCGGGCCTAGCAGTGAAAGTTTGGTTCAAATATTCCATACAATCATGTGTGTCAGTGTCTGTACTAAATCCTCCTTCACCATCCCTCTCATCCCTCACCCTTTGTGCCTGTCCAGGCACAACTGGGAGATACGTTGCAGGATTTAGTGCACTGCATCTCCTTATGGTGATGTTTACAGGGGCCATTAGTGCTAATTCCCACCTTGTAAACCGTGCAGATGAGACGTGTCTGGTTTGGGCAGAATTCAGTAAGGCTGACACTGCATGAGGTGTATGGATTGTCAGGTTTTGTCCCAACACTACATCTTCGCTTTTACTCACTAGCAATGCTATCGCTGCAACACTTCACAAGCATGTGGGGAGAGACCGTGCTACGGTGTCCAATTGTGCACTGTACTAAGCTACCGGCCTGCTGGCAT
Organism: Pseudophryne corroboree; assembly: GCF_028390025.1. Lineage (NCBI taxonomy): Eukaryota > Metazoa > Chordata > Amphibia > Anura > Myobatrachidae > Pseudophryne > Pseudophryne corroboree. Next base: position 655,549,323 of record NC_086447.1, read on the forward strand.
CACCATGTCTCTGGGTTTAAACTCCTGCCGCACACCCAGCACTCTCCATACCGTACAATTAAAAGGGCTTCCCATATTCTGGCATACCTAATGCTGGTGCCTGTGATAGGCACTGTTTGAGTCTCTCAAATGCCAGTTCAGACTCATCTGTGTGCGAAATCTGATCTGGTTTGTTTGACGAGACCATCTCTTGCAAAGGTAAGGCTAGCATGGAAAACCCTGGGATCCAGTTTCGGCAATACCCACACATTCCTAGGAAAGTGCGGGTTTGTGGCAGGGTCATGTCGCTAATCGCCTGTATTCTATCAGCGGTGAGGTGTCTCAGTCCTTATGTTAAGCAATGTCCCAAATATTTTACCTTGGTCTGGCATAACTGCAATTTATCCTTTAAAACCTTGTGTCCCGTATCAGAGAGATGAAACAGAAGCTGTTTCGTGTCTCTCAAGGACGATTTGAGTGAATCAGAACACAGCAGTAAGTCATCTACATACTGTATTAATATTGATCCGCTCTCAGGTTGAAAGGATTGTAAACAGTCATGCAAAGCCTGTGAGAAAATACTTGGGCTGTCAATGAAACCTTGGGGTAAGCGAGTCCAGGTGTACTGTACTCCTCTGTATGTAAATGTAAACAAGTATTGGCTGTCAGGGTGCAGAGGGACCGAGAAGAAGGCGGAGCAGAGGTCAATAACAATGAAAAATTTCGCAGTAGGAGGGATTTGCATAAGGATGACAGCTGGATTTGGCACTACGGGGAAATGGCTCTCAACTATTTTGTTGATCCCCCTTAGATCCTGCACTAGTCTATAACCCCTCCCCCCACTCTTTTTCACAGGGAAGATGGGACTATTGGCAGTGCTGGACGTCCTAACTAGGATGCCCTGTTGCAGCAAGCGTTCTATGAGTGGGTACACTCCTAACTCTACCTCTGGCTTTAGAGGATACTGTGGGATTTTTGGAGCTATCCTACCATCTTTTACTTGCACCACTACAGGAGCTACATTTGCCATCAATCCAGTGTCTTGTCCATCCATGGTCCAGAGGGACTCCGGTATCTGGGAGATCATTTCCTCTACCTTGGATGGACATCTGTCTGTAACAGCAGTGTGTGACATCAACCTTTGTGGGGAGTCTAACATATCCTGCACTTCCTGAGCGTGATTCTCGGGTATATCTAAGAAAACACCTTCAGGAGTACAATATATGACACACCCCATCTTACACAGTAAATCTCTCCCAAGTAGATTAGTCGGAGCCAATGCAGCTAGCAGAAAGGAGTGCTTGGTCTGCAAAGGCCCTATCGTAATCTCTGCTGGTTTACTTAAAGGGTAGTGTTGTACTACTCCTGTTACTCCCATTGCTGGAATTGTTTTACCCATGGTTTTCATACCCACCGTTGAATTTAACACTGACTTGGCCGCCCCCGTATCTACAAGGAAAGGTAGTGATCTACCAGCTACATCAATTGTGACCTTAGGTTCACTTCCAAGGCTCGCAATTAATTTCACTGGCTGCATACTACAGGTGTGGCCCCACCCCTATTGTGTGTGGTGACCTCCCCACAGCGCGCTGGCAGCTACAATATGTGAGGGGGGTAACTAAGAATTTTCAGAGACCTGCCAGTCTCTCTTTGGTGGGTACCTCCTTGTTTCCCCTGCATGCGGTTCATAACTTCTCCTCTGCGGTCCCTGATCCCAACTACGTGCGTCATACTGTGTGTCATCTTGTGGTCTAGGGGGTCGATATACTTTATGTGGGTCTTTAAAATTACAATTTCGTGCATAATGTCCTTCTCTCTGACATTTAAAACATGTTATCACATACGACTTACCAACAGGGGTCTGGGGTTTAGGATGATGTGGCCTTGTTGTAAGGGCCTGTATACTTACTGTCATCAGCTTGTCCCCCTGTGACTCCCTGTGCCTAATGATGTTCCGATCATGCTCAGTAGCGGACTCTCTCAAGGCAGCCACGAGATACCTCTCCAAATAGGTGGAGTGGTTTGTACCCTGGTTCTCAACACTTCCTTTAACCCGTCCATTAATACGGACACCGCTACCTCCCTATGGTGTACATTATCCTTAATGTCTTCAATCCCAGTATATCTAGCCATTTCCTGCAGTGCTCGATGGAAATAGTCAAAAGCAGTTTCACCTTCTTTTTGTCTAATGGAGAAGACTTTGTTCCATTTGACAACAGCTGGGAAATATACTCCTAACTGCAGATTGATCTGTTTTACGTTCTCCTGATTGTACTCATCAGTGAGAGGTACCTCTTCATCTAATTTACAGTCAGCGATGAATTTCACGGGGTCGACATTGGAGGGCAAACATGCCCTTAACACTGTCCGCCAATCTTTGATATTGGGTTCGGCGGCGTTACCTAGTTCTTTAATAAACTTTTGACATGCGGCTAGATCTTTCCTGGGATCAGGAAATTCAGACATAATTGTTCTCAAATCTGTCCGGGACCAGGGGCAATGCATAGCAATGTTCCTGACGGGAGTGATTCCCAGTGCGTCAGTCTTTCCATTGGGGACTGCGATCACCCTGACAGGATTCAGTTCAATTACATCATTTTGTGTTGTCTCTTCAATGTGAGGTGCAATTGTTTCTGCGTAATGTACAGTACCGTACTTACCTGTGGACACGACCTCACCTGTCCCTCCACTAGGGGCCTTTGCTACTGCTCTTACTGGTTGAGCCGTGCCCAATTGAGTTTCTTGTATCGTGGCTGCTAGAGAGAGTGCCGATATCGTGCTGGGCTCATCTTCTGGGTCGCAGTCCTGAGGGACGTTTAAGATGGGATACAACTTGCACGGGTTAGCATTAGCATTAATACACTTATCTACTTTACTCTTATCATCATTAATACATTTATTAAGTGCACTCTTATCGTATACCAGTATGCCATTCTCTGTAGCCATTTTCTCTCCTGTAATGTACGGTGGTGGTGGTGCAGTTGCTATCAGTTTCCTGCTAGGGTTGGAACCAGCTGCTTGAGCTAATCCCCGTTGTATTTCACCCTCCTGTTGCCATAACTGTAAACAATCATAATGTCTAATCCTTTGCTTTCCGGATTTTATCAGACATACCCTTCACCTTAGATTTTGCAACACCTCAGGACTAAAACTGCCTACCCTAGGGAACGGTTCCCTATCATCCACAGTCATATGTTCCCATTCATTGCACAAAACCTCTGCGTGTGATCCATATTTCTCACACATTATGTACCTCGCCGACCCTTTGGGCCGCGGAATATCAACCTGAACCCTGATTGATCGTCCCTTACTTGAGCAACTGGCCCCCATTCTTTGCAGGTATTGCCTTCTCAGCTAATTCCTACAAAAACCAAATTACTCAATATAAGGCAACGGTGAAAGTCCTCTGAGCGCTCTCACTCACTCTCGCCCACGTCGGCCAATACACCTACACACTATCCGCAGTGCTGGTCATACCCAACCTAGGGCCCTGCGTAACCTCTATTTACTGAGAGCGTGTGGGAGTATGCTACCCCTCCCAGTAAATATCAGTTGCTGGAGATTTCCTGAGTGAACAGCGAAACTCCCTTAAAATAAAAAAACTGTTACACAAATCACGTTGCGTGTACAATTAGCGTCTATGATCCCGCGATTGTACGCAAATTGCGTAATGGGTATCAAGTTGAACTAACTAATGCACACAGTAACGTGCGGTACAGTCGCACTGCGTATAAGTAACTGTTACTTATCCGCTGCACGACCAATGGAATCGATTGTTTAGGCTTCGAAACCTCAGCCAGAGCGTAGTCTCTAAACGGGCCTATATGGGTACTACGCAAACCCCCGGGGCTGCGCTCTCACCGCTAACCTTTCTCAGGCCACGGTTTTCAGAGCTTCGCTTGACCTAGTCAGCGGATTTCTGACTTCGCTGACCTCTTGGTCTGCTGTTACTTGCTACCTTGCTCCTTTATACCTTATCAACGTTAACGTGAGCAAGCCAATCTCACGCCACCAAGTGTTCACTCCACTGGTGTCCTATGGGATCCCGGATTCACAAAACCTTTATTTGCATACACACGCTCGTTCACTCATATACACTTTGATTTTTCTGTACAGAAAATTAACTTTCATTCAGGTGAAACAGCCTAGTCCCAGAGGTGATGCAATAAGAGAAGGATCTTTTAAACTAAATTTTGTACACTGATCAATTTGTGCTATTATCGCGTGGCTACCGTGTCGCCTAAACTAGAACAATGCTATCGTGTGATTTGTATTAAGTGGGCGTACCTGTACGCACGTTGCGTAAAATACGCCACGTGTGTAGGCCTTTGCGTTGCATACGCAGTCTCGCATGCTGTCCGAGACACGTGTACAAAGGCCGGATACGTCCGCAGTAATACAAATAACACGCTTCTCTAAATGTAGGCGATATTCAACTATAATCGCTTACCAACACCACACAGTATCTCCTGTATAAACCTTTATAACTAAGCCAGGCTGCGTGTGTGTTTTACACTTACTCCCTTAAATATTTCTCTTTACTTTTAACTAAATAGCAACAAATTTCTCAGCACGTAATCAATGCTAATGGCAAACAAGCGGGTAGACATGCAAAATACACAAATAAAATATAGGTGTGTGCGTGTGTTACGTGTGTTGCGTGCGCAGTTGGCACCAAACTGAAATTAAACAGATTTAAAAAAACAATAGCTTTACATTCTTACCTTTCGGATCCCACCAGCATCCCTACAAACCATGTGGAGCAGACGCTTATCTAATCAGCACCAGTGTATCCCCGACCACAAAAAAAGCTAACAGGGGATACTACCTTCCCGCCCTTTGCTGATAGATAAAGTCTACCTTGTCCTGCTAGGCTGCGGATATGAGGAGGCCCGGACGATGCTCCCAATGGATAATGTCAAATATTATCTTAAAACATAAAGCTATACACTGTTACCGTGGAGCCGCTAGACTTATTACACACACTACGGACTAAGTACGCTATTTGCGTACTGAGTAACGTATTTGATACGCACTTAGCGTATCAGACGCCGTGCCGTGGGTACAACGTACACGCGGCACGTACGCACACTGATTGAAATACTGTAAACCTTATTAATGAAACAATGTAATGATATGCTTATACTTTAAACCTTAAATAGCACTGGCAATACAAAGTATCTGCAGTGCATACACTTTAACAATGCAGGTTAATCTAAAACAGGTTAAACAAGTTAATCTACTTTAAAAGCCCAGGCAGGAAAATTAAAACACAACTCTGTTTGTGGTAAACCACTGGATTCTAACACCACAGTGGATTATTCAGAGAAAAAGGGGTAAACAGATACAAGTTATACACTACAAGCTAACAGGGAAATCTAACAGAATAACAGAGAATAATGATGGCTACAGAGAATACACATACTTGGGGAATCGTTCGCAAGCGCGACCTGGATCCAGTCCTCAGCTATTCAGGTAGAAAGCCTTCAGATTCATGAGGCTGGCCAGGCAACAGTGGTCTTTATATACACAACATACATTCACAATTAGTGATGAGCGGGTTCGGTTTCTCGGAAACCGACCCCCCCCGAACTTCAGCCTTTTTACACGGGTCCGAGCCGTGCTCGGATTCTCCCGTGTGGCTCGGGTAAACCGAGCGCGCCCGAACGTCATCATCCCGCTGTCGGATTCTCGCGAGACTCATAAGCAGCCGCGCGTCGCCGCCATTTTCACACGTGCATTGAGATTGATAGGGAGAGGACGTGGCTGGCGTCCTCTCCGTTATAGTAGAAAAGACACAGAGTGACTTAGTTATAATTGTGGGGAGGATTGGGGACGGGGAGCAGCTGTTAGAGAGTACAGTGCAGGGTTTTGATTATAATAGTAGTGACCACCAGTTTAATCCGTTGGTTCTCTGCCTGAAAAAAACGCTCCACCATATCTGTGCTCAGTGTGCTGCACTGCTGCATGATATATCTGTGCTGAGTGCACTGCTCACACTGCCTAATTGTGGGGACTGGGGAGCAGTTATAGCAGGAGTACAGTGCACAGTTTTGCTGACAGTGACCACCAGTCCAGTATACGTTTGTCTGCCTGAAAAACACTCCTGTGGTGGCTTTTTTTTTCTTCATACTAGTTTAGCAGTCTGCTGACAGTGTCCACCAGGTCCGTTATTATTATACAGTATATTATATATATATATAGCAGTACGGTAGGCCACGGCTGTACCTACCTCTGTGTCGTCAGTCACTCGTCCTCCATAAGTAATATAATACTATACTATCCATCCATCTGCATTGTATACCTGTGGCGGCTTTTTTTTTCTTCATACTAGTTTAGCAGTCTGCTGACAGTGTCCACCAGGTCCGTTATTATTATACAGTATATTATATATATATAGCAGTACGGTAGGCCACGGCTGTACCTACCTCTGTGTCGTCACTCGTCCTCCATAAGTAATATAATACTATACTATCCATCCATCTACATTGTATACCTGTGGTGGCTTTTTTTTTCTTCATACTAGTTTAGCAATCTGCTCACAGTGTCCACCAGGTCCATTATTATTATACAGTATATTATATATATATATAGCAGTACGGTAGGCCACGGCTGTACCTACCTCTGTGTCGTCAGTCACTCGTCCTCCATAAGTAATATAATACTATACTATCCATCCATCTACATTGTATACCTGTGGTGGCTTTTTTTTTCTTCATACTAGTTTAGCAGTCTGCTGACAGTGTCCACCAGGTCCGTTATTATTATACAGTATATTATATATATATATAGCAGTACGGTAGGCCACGGCTGTACCTACCTCTGTGTCGTCACTCGTCGTCCATAAGTAATATAATACTATACTATCCATCTACATTGTATACCTGTGGTGGCTTTTTTTTCCTTCATACTAGTTTAGCAGTCTGCTGACAGTGTCCACCAGGTCCGTTATTATTATACAGTATATTATATATATATATATATAGCAGTACGGTAGGCCACGGCTTTACCTACCTCTGTGTCGTCAGTCACTCGTCGTCCATAAGTAATATAATACTATACTATCCATCCATCTACATTGTATACCTGTGGTGGCTTTTTTTTTCTTCATACTAGTTTAGCAGTCTGCTGACAGTGTCCACCAGGTCCGTTATTATTATACAGTATATTATATATATATATATAGCAGTACGGTAGGCCACGGCTGTACCTACCTCTGTGTCGTCACTCGTTCTCCATAAGTAATATAATACTATACTATCCATCCATCTACATTGTATACCTGTGGTGGCTTTTTTTTTCTTCATACTAGTTTAGCAGTCTGCTGACAGTGTCCACCAGGTCCGTTATTATTATACAGTATATTATATATATATAGCAGTACGGTAGGCCACGGCTGTACCTACCTCTGTGTCGTCACTCGTCCTCCATAAGTAATATAATACTATACTATCCATCCATCTACATTGTATACCTGTGGTGGCTTTTTTTTTCTTCATACTAGTTTAGCAGTCTGCTGACAGTGTCCACCAGGTCCGTTATTATTATACATTATATTATATATATATATATATAGCAGTACGGTAGGCCACGGCTGTACCTACCTCTGTGTCGTTACTCGTCCTCCATAAGTAATATAATACTATACTATCCATCCATCTACATTGTATACCTGTGGTGGCTTTTTTTTTCTTCATACTAGTTTAGCAGTCTTCTGACAGTGTCCACCAGGTCCGTTATTATTATACAGTATATTATATATATATATATATATATATATAGCAGTACGGTAGGCCACGGCTGTACCTACATCTGTGTCGTCAGTCACTCGTCCTCCATAAGTAATATAATACTATACTATCCATCCATCTACATTGTATACCTGTGGTGGCTTTTTTTTCTTCATACTAGTTTAGCAGTCTGCTGACAGTGTCCACCAGGTCCGTTTTTATTATACAGTATATTATATATATATAGCAGTACGGTAGGCCACGGCTGTACCTACCTCTGTGTCGTCACTCGTCCTCCATAAGTAATATAATACTATACTATCCATCTATCTACATTGTATACCTGTGGTGGCTTTTAGTTGTGCGCATTAAAATATGGAGAACAAAAATGTGGAGGTTAAAAAAATAGGGAAAGATCAAGATCCACTTCCACCTCGTGCTGAAGCTGCTGCCACTAGTCATGGCCGAGACGATGAAATGCCATCAACGTCGTCTGCCAAGGCCGATGCCCAATGTCATAGTACAGAGCATGTAAAATCCAAAACACAAAAGATCAGTAAAAAAATGACCTAAAAATCAAAATTAAAAGCGTCTGAGGAGAAGCGTAAACTTGCCAATATGCCATTTACGACACGGAGTGGCAAGGAACGGCTGAGGCCCTGGCCTATGTTCATGGCTAGTGGTTCAGCTTCACATGAGGATGGAAGCACTCAGCCTCTCGCTAGAAAAATGAAAAGACTTAAGCTGGCAAAAGCACAGCAAAGAACTGTGCGTTCTTCGAAATCACAAATCCCCAAGGAGAGTCCAATTGTGTCGGTTGCGATGCCTGACCTTCCCAACACTGGACGGGAAGAGCTTGTGCCTTCCACCATTTGCACGCCCCCTGCAAGTGCTGGAAGGAGCACCCGCAGTCCAGTTCCTGATAGTCAAATTGAAGATGTCAGTGTTGAAGTACACCAGGATGAGGATATGGGTGTTGCTGGCGCTGGGGAGGAAATTGACAAGGAGGATTCTGATGGTGAGGTGGTTTGTTTAAGTCAGGCACCTGGGGAGACACCTGTTGTCCGTGGGAGGAATATGGCCATTGACATGCCTGGTCAAAATACAAAAAAAATCAGCTCTTCGGTGTGGAATTATTTCATCACAAATGCGGACAACAGGTGTCAAGCCGTGTGTTGCCTTTGTCAAGCTGTAATAAGTAGGGGTAAGGACGTTAACCACCTCGGAACATCCTCCCTTATACGTCACCTGCAGCGCATTCATCATAAGTCAGTGACAAGTTCAAAAACTTTGGGCGACAGCGGAAGCAGTCCACTGACCAGTAAATCCCTTCCTCTTGTAACCAAGCTTCCGCAAACCACACCACCAACTCCCTCAGTGTCAATTTCCTCCTTACCCAGGAATGCTAATAGTCCTGCAGGCCATGTCACTGGCAAGTCTGACAAGTCCTCTCCTGCCTGGGATTCCTCCGATGCATCCTTGAGTGTAACGCCTACTTCTGCTGGCGCTGCTGTTGTTACTGCTGGGAGTCGATCGTCATCCCAGAGGGGAAGTCGGAAGACCACTTGTACTACTTCCAGTAAGCAATTGACTGTCCAACAGTCCTTTGCGAGGAAGATGAAATATCACAGCAGTCATCCTGCTGCAAAGCGGATAACTGAGGCCTTGGCAGCCTGGGCGGTGAGAAACGTGGTTCCGGTATCCATCGTTACTTCAGAGCCAACTATAGACTTGATTGAGGTACTGTGTTCCCGGTACCAAATACCATCTAGGTTCCATTTCTCTAGGCAGGCGATACCGAAAATGTACACAGACCTCAGAAAAAGAGTCACCAGTGTCCTAAAAAATGCAGTTGTACCCAATGTCCACTTAACCACGGACATGTGGACAAGTGGAGCAGGGCAGACTCAGGACTACATGACTGTGACAGCCCACTGGGTAGATGTATTGCCTCCCGCTGCAAGAACAGCGGCGGCACCAGTAGCAGAATCTCGCAAACGCCAACTCGTTCCTAGGCAGGCTACGCTTTGTATCACCACTTTCCAGAATACGCACACAGCTGAAGACCTCTTACGGCAACTGAGGAAAATCATCGCAGAATGGCTTACCCCAATTGGACTCTCCGGGGGATTTGTGGCATCGGACAACGCCAGCAATATTGTGCGTGCATTACATCTGGGCAAATTCCAGCACGTCCCATGTTTTGCACATACCTTGAATTTGGTGGTGCAGAATTATTTAAAAAACGACAGGGGCGTGCAAGAGATGCTGTCGGTGGCCAGAAGAATTGCGGGCCACTTTCGGCGTACAGGCACCGCGTACAGAAGACTGGAGCACCACCAAAAACGCCTGAACCTGCCCTGCCATCATCTGAAGCAAGAGGTGGTAACGAGGTGGAATTCAACCCTCTATATGCTTCAGAGGATGGAGGAGCAGCAAAAGGCCATTCAAGCCTATACATCTGGCCACGATATAGGCAAAGGAGGTGGAATGCGCAGTGGAGAATGATTTCAACGTTGTGCAAGGTTCTGCAACCTTTTGAACTTGCCACACGTGAAGTCAGTTCAGACACTGCCAGCCTGAGTCAGGTCATTCCCCTCATCAGGCTTTTGCAGAAGAAGCTGGAGACATTGAAGGAGGAGCTAAAACAGAGCGATTCCGCTAGGCATGTGGGACTTGTGGATGGAGCCCTTCATTCGCTTAACCAGGATTCACGAGTGGTCAATCTGTTGAAATCAGAGCACTACATTTTGGCCACCGTGCTCGATCCTAGATTTAAAACCTACGTTGTATCTCTCTTTCCGGCAGACACAAGTCTGCAGGGGTTCAAAGACCTGCTGGTGAGAAAATTGTCAAGTCAAGCGGAACGTGACCCGTCAACAGCTCCTCCTTCACATACTCCCGCAACTGGGGGTGCGAGGAAAAGGCTAAGAATTCCGAGCCCACCCGCTGGCGGTGATGCAGGGCAGTCTGGAGCGAGTGCTGACATCTGGTCCGGACTGAAGGACCTGCCAACGATTACTGACATGTCGTCTACTGTCACTGCATATGATTCTCTCACCATTGAAAGAATGGTGGAGGATTATATGAGTGACCGCATCCAAGTAGGCACGTCAGACAGTCCGTACGTATACTGGCAGGAAAAAGAGGCAATTTGGAGGCCCTTGCACAAAACTGGCTTTATTCTACCTAAGTTGCCCTCCCTCCAGTGTGTACTCTGAAAGAGTGTTTAGTGCAGCCGCTCACCTTGTCAGCAATCGGCGTACGAGGTTACTTCCAGAAAATGTAGAGAAGATGATGTTCATTAAAATGAATTATAATCAATTCCTCCATGGAGACATTCACCAGCAGCAATTGCCTCCAGAAAGTACACGGGGACCAGAGATAGTGGATTCCAGTGGGGACGAATTAATAATTTGTGAGGAGGGGGCTGTACACAGTGAAAGGGGTGATGAATCGGACGATGATGATGAGGTGGACATCTTGCCTCTGTAGAGCCAGTTTGTGCAAGGAGAGATTGATTGCTTCTTTTTTGGTGGGGGCCCAAACCAACCAGTCATTTCAGTCACAGTCGTGTGGCAGACCCTGTCGCTGAAATTATGGGTTCGTTAAAGTGTGCATGTCCTGTTTATACAACATAAGGGTGGGTGGGAGGGCCCATGGACAATTCCATCTTGCACCTCTTTTTTCTTTCATTTTTCTTTGCGTCATGTGCTGTTTGGGGAGTATTTTTTTGAAGGGCCATCCTGCGTGACACTCAGTGGCGTAACTAGAAATTTTTCTCCCCCAAGCCAAAAAATTCTACGGCGCCCCCCCCCCCATAATTGGCACTAGTAAAGGGACAAACATGTGCGCGCCGAAGGCGCACCGCCAAAAAGGGGGCGTGTTTCGTTTAAATGGGCGTGGCTTCGCATAAAGAGGCGTGGCATTGCAGGAAAAGACTACCTTATACCCCAGTTTTGCAACCTGCACGCCCAGACGTTAGCCACCACAGGAAAGAAAAATAATCCTGATTCATGCCCCTTACATTATTTGTCATTTTTCCTCCTTATAATAATGCCCAGTATACATTATGCCACATACTGCAAAGGCCCTCAGACATTATGCCACACACAATAATGCACATGACACAATATGCACACACCGTAATGCCCCCGACACATTATGCCACACACCGTAATGCCCCCGACACATTATGACAGGAATCGCAATGCCCGTTATACATTATGCTTCACACTGCAATGCCCCTGATACATTATAGCACATACCACAATGCCCGTGATATAGTATGCCACACACCGCAATGTCCGTGATACATTATGCCACACACCGCAATGTCCGTGATACATTATGACACACACTGCAATGAACCTGAGACATTATACCACATACCACAATGCCCATGATATAGTATACCACACACCGCAATGTCCGTGATACATTATGACACACACCGCAATGTCCGTGATACATTATGACACACACTGCAATGACCCTGAGACATTATACCACATACCACAATGCCCATGATATAGTATACCACACACCGCAATGTCCGTGATACATTATGCCACACACCGCAATGTCCGTGATACATTATGACACACACTGCAATGAACCTGAGACATTATACCACATACCACAATGCCCATGATATAGTATACCACACACCGCAATGTCCGTGATACATTATGACACACACTGCAATGAACCTGAGACATTATACCACATACCACAATGCCCGTGATATAGTATACCATACACCGTAATGCCAGTTATACCCTATGCCACACACCGCAATGCCCGTTATACATTATGCTACACACTGCAATGCCCCTGATACATTATAACACATACAATGTCTGTGACACATTATGCCACACACCGTAATGCCTGTGACACATTATGCCACACACCATAATGCCTGTGACACATGACAGGAATCACAATGCCCGTTATACATTATGCTACACACTGCAATGCCCCTGATAGATTATAGCACATACAATGTCTGTGACACATTATGCCACACACCGTAATGCCTGCGACACATTATGCCACACACCGTAATGCCTGTGACACATGACAGGAATCACAATGCCCGTTATACATTATGCTACACACTGCAATGCCCCTGATAGATTATAGCACATACAATGTCTGTGACACATTATGCCACACACCGTAATGCCTGTGACACATGACAGGAATCACAATGCCCGTTATACATTATGCTACACACTGCAATGCCCCTGATAGATTATAGCACATACAATGTCTGTGACACATTATGCCACACACCGTAATGCCTGCGACACATTATGCCACACACCGTAATGCCTGTGACACATGACAGGAATCACAATGCCCGTTATACATTATGCTACACACTGCAATGCCCCTGATAGATTATAGCACATACAATGTCTGTGACACATTATGCCACACACCGTAATGCCTGCGACACATTATGCCACACACCGTAATGCCTGTGACACATGACAGGAATCACAATGCCCGTTATACATTATGCTACACACTGCAATGCCCCTGATAGATTATAGCACATACAATGTCTGTGACACATTATGCCACACACCGTAATGCCTGTGACACATGACAGGAATCACAATGCCCGTTATACATTATGCTACACACTGCAATGCCCCTGATAGATTATAGCACATACAATGTCTGTGACACATTATGCCACACACCGTAATGCCTGCGACACATTATGCCACACACCGTAATGCCTGTGACACATGACAGAAATCACAATGCCCGTTATACATTATGCTACACACTGCAATGCCCCTGATAGATTATAGCACATACAATGTCTGTGACACATTATGCCACACACCGTAATGCCTGTGACACATTATGCCACACACGGTAATGCCTGTGACACATGACAGGAATCACAATGCCCGTTATACATTATGCTACACACTGCAATGCCCCTGATAGATTATAGCACATACAATGCCTGTGACACATTATGCCACACACCGTAATGCCTGTGACACATTATGACACACACTGCAATGAACCTGAGACATTATACCACATACCACAATGCCCATGATATAGTATACCACACACCGCAATGTCCGTGATACATTATGACACACACCGCAATGTCCGTGATACATTATGACACACACTGCAATGACCCTGAGACATTATACCACATACCACAATGCCCATGATATAGTATACCACACACCGCAATGTCCGTGATACATTATGACACACACCACAATGTCCGTGATACATTATGACACACACTGCAATGAACCTGAGACATTATACCACATACCACAATGCCCGTGATATAGTATACCATACACCGTAATGCCTGTGACACATACCGCAATGCCAGTTATACCCTATGCCACACACCGCAATGCCCGTTATACATTATGCTACACACTGCAATGCCCCTGATACATTATAACACATACAATGTCTGTGACACATTATGCCACACACCGTAATGCCTGTGACACATGACAGGAATCACAATGCCCGTTATACATTATGCTACACACTGCAATGCCCCTGATAGATTATAGCACATACAATGTCTGTGACACATTATGCCACACACCGTAATGCCTGCGACACATTATGCCACACACCGTAATGCCTGTGACACATGACAGGAATCACAATGCCCGTTATTCATTATGCTACACACTGCAATGCCCCTGATAGATTATAGCACATACAATGTCTGTGACACATTATGCCACACACCGTAATGCCTGTGACACATGACAGGAATCACAATGCCCGTTATACATTATGCTACACACTGCAATGCCCCTGATAGATTATAGCACATACAATGTCTGTGACACATTATGCCACACACCGTAATGCCTGCGACACATTATGCCACACACCGTAATGCCTGTGACACATGACAGGAATCACAATGCCCGTTATACATTATGCTACACACTGCAATGCCCCTGATAGATTATAGCACATACAATGTCTGTGACACATTATGCCACACACCGTAATGCCTGTGACACATTATGCCACACACGGTAATGCCTGTGACACATGACAGGAATCACAATGCCCGTTATACATTATGCTACACACTGCAATGCCCCTGATAGATTATAGCACATACAATGCCTGTGACACATTATGCCACACACCGTAATGCCTGTGACACATTATGACACACACTGCAATGAACCTGAGACATTATACCACATACCACAATGCCTATGATATAGTATACCACACACCGCAATGTCCGTGATACATTATGACACACACCGCAATGTCCGTGATACATTATGACACACACTGCAATGACCCTGAGACATTACACCACATACCACAATGCCCATGATATAGTATACCACACACCGCAATGTCCGTGATACATTATGCCACACACCACAATGTCCGTGATACATTATGACACACACTGCAATGAACCTGAGACATTATACCACATACCACAATGCCCATGATATAGTATACCACACACCGCAATGTCCGTGATACATTATGACACACACCGCAATGTCCGTGATACATTATGACACACACTGCAATGAACCTGAGACATTATACCACATACCACAATGCCCGTGATATAGTATACCATACACCGTAATGCCTGTGACACATACCGCAATGCCAGTTATACCCTATGCCACACACCGCAATGCCCGTTATACATTATGCTACACACTGCAATGCCCCTGATACATTATAACACATACAATGTCTGTGACACATTATGCCACACACCGTAATGCCTGTGACACATTATGCCACACACCGTAATGCCTGTGACACATGACAGGAATCACAATGCCCGTTATACATTATGCTACACACTGCAATGCCCCTGATAGATTATAGCACATACAATGTCTGTGACACATTATGCCACACACCGTAATGCCTGCGACACATTATGCCACACACCGTAATGCCTGTGACACATGACAGGAATCACAATGCCCGTTATACATTATGCTACACACTGCAATGCCCCTGATAGATTATAGCACATACAATGTCTGTGACACATTATGCCACACACCGTAATGCCTGTGACACATGACAGGAATCACAATGCCCGTTATACATTATGCTACACACTGCAATGCCCCTGATAGATTATAGCACATACAATGTCTGTGACACATTATGCCACACACCGTAATGCCTGCGACACATTATGCCACACACCGTAATGCCTGTGACACATGACAGGAATCACAATGCCCGTTATACATTATGCTACACACTGCAATGCCCCTGATAGATTATAGCACATACAATGTCTGTGACACATTATGCCACACACCGTAATGCCTGTGACACATTATGCCACACACGGTAATGCCTGTGACACATGACAGGAATCACAATGCCCGTTATACATTATGCTACACACTGCAATGCCCCTGATAGATTATAGCACATACAATGCCTGTGACACATTATGCCACACACCGTAATGCCTGTGACACATTATGAGGGTATTTTTCAGGGATATTGAATGGGAAGGTTTGTTTTTAGGAAAAAATACTACGGAGAAATGGGAGGTACTAAAATTCCTGCTAGCTAAAAATACACTCAAATATATTCAAATATATTCCTATGAGTAGCAAAAAACGGAATAAAAATCATAAACCGATGTGGCTTAACAAAAAGATTAAGGAACTTATGGGCAAGAAAAGGCGAGCATTTAAAAAATACAAATCTGACGGGGAAGCAGAGTCATTTCAGCACTGTAAGGAATGTAACAAAAATTGCAAAAAGGAAATAAGAGCGGCTAAAGTAGAAACTGAAAAACTAGTAGCAAAGGAAAGCAAAGCAAATCCCAAAAAATTCTTTAAATACATCAATAGCAAGAGATTAAAAAAGGAGAGTATAGGCCCTTTGAAGGACACGTTGGGAGTCTTAAGCAAAAATGATAATGACATAGCGAACACACTAAATGAGTTTTTTTCAACAGTATTAACTAGAGAGGACCCAATTCAGGGACTGACACACAATCTCAATAAGGACAATATCACACTGATAGGTACTTATTTAATCGAGGAAGTAGTCTGTCACCGATTAAAACATTTAAAGATTAATAAATCACCAGGGCCCGATGGTATTCATCCAAGGGTTCTAATGGAGCTTCACTCTGAACTGGCAAAACCGCTATCTCTGATCTTTGAGGATTCAGTTATATCAGGTATGGTTCCCAAAGACTGGCGTATAGCGGAAGTAGTGCCTATATTCAAAAAGGGAAGTAAAGCTGAACCAGGTAATTATAGACCAGTTAGTCTTACATCTATAGTGGGGAAAGTATTGGAAGGTATTCTAAGAGATAGTATTCAGAAGTTCCTTGAAACCAATAAGGTCATTAAAAGGAATCAACATGGGTTTATGAAGGACAGATCCTGTCAAACCAACTTACTTGGCTTTTATGAAACAGTAAGCGCAAACCTAGATCAGGGTAAAGACGTGGATGTAATCTTTTTAGACTTTGCCAAAGCGTTTGATACTGTACCACACATGAGACTTATATACAAGCTACAAGAATCAGGGCTAGGAAGCACAATATGCACTTGGGTCAAAAACTGGTTAGATAATAGGAAGCAGCGCGTTGTGGTTAATGGATATTTTTCAACTTGGACTGAAGTGCTAAGTGGTGTGCCGCAAGGCTCAGTATTAGGACCGCTATTGTTCAATATTTTCATTAACGACCTAACAGAAGGTCTAGAGAGCATGGTGTCAATTTTTGCAGATGATACCAAATTGTGTAAGGCTATAAATACAGAGGAGGATGCCGAGTCTCTTCAGAACGACTTAGTTAAATTAGAAGCATGGGCAGCCAAATGGAGAATGCGCTTCAACACAGACAAGTGTAAGGTAATGCACTGTGGTAACAAGAACAAAAATTACACCTACCTACTAAATGGGGTAAAACTAGGGGATTCTGTACTGGAAAAGGACTTAGGTGTCCTCATAGATAGCAAGCTAAGCAGTAGTACCCAAAGTAGGACTGCAGCAAAGAAGGCTAATAAGATATTAGCATGCATAAAACGGGGTATTGATGCTAGGGACGAGAGTATTATACTCCCATTATATAAATCACTAGTGAGGCCACACCTTGAATACTGTGTACAGTTCTGGGCACCGTACTACAAAAAGGATATCCTGGAGCTTGAAAAGGTACAAAGGAGGGCGACCAAACTAATTAAGGGCATGGAGACGATGGAATACAAGGAAAGGCTTGAAAGACTAGGCATGTTTACATTGGAAAAGCGGAGACTAAGAGGGGATATGATCAACATCTACAAATATATAAGGGGACAATACTCAGAGCTTGCGCGGGACCTGTTTTTGGTTAGATCAACACAGAGGACTCGTGGACACTCGCTCAGGTTAGAGGAGAGGAGATTCCGCACAATACGGCGTAAAGGCTTTTTCACGGTAAGGACAATACGTGTTTGGAATTCCCTGCCCGAGGGAGTTGTAATGGCGGAATCTGTCAACACCTTTAAGAATGGGTTAGATAAATTCCTATTGGATAAGGATATCCAGGGGTATGGTGCATAGTCATGCATTATAGTTACTATTTAGTCAAATCATCATGCAGAGGACACCACAAATAGGTTGAACTCGATGGACAATTGTCTTTTTTCAATCTCAGATACTATGTTACTATGTTACTATGTTACTATGACACACACTGCAATGAACCTGAGACATTATACCACATACCACAATGCCCATGATATAGTATACCACACACCGCAATGTCCGTGATACATTATGACACACACCGCAATGTCCGTGATACATTATGACACACACTGCAATGACCCTGAGACATTATACCACATACCACAATGCCCATGATATAGTATACCACACACCGCAATGTCCGTGATACATTATGCCACACACCACAATGTCCGTGATACATTATGACACACACTGCAATGAACCTGAGACATTATACCACATACCACAATGCCCATGATATAGTATACCACACACCGCAATGTCCGTGATACATTATGACACACACCGCAATGTCCGTGATACATTATGACACACACTGCAATGAACCTGAGACATTATACCACATACCACAATGCCCGTGATATAGTATACCATACACCGTAATGCCTGTGACACATACCGCAATGCCAGTTATACCCTATGCCACACACCGCAATGCCCGTTATACATTATGCTACACACTGCAATGCCCCTGATACATTATAACACATACAATGTCTGTGACACATTATGCCACACACCGTAATGCCTGTGACACATTATGCCACACACCGTAATGCCTGTGACACATGACAGGAATCACAATGCCCGTTATACATTATGCTACACACTGCAATGCCCCTGATAGATTATAGCACATACAATGTCTGTGACACATTATGCCACACACCGTAATGCCTGCGACACATTATGCCACACACCGTAATGCCTGTGACACATGACAGGAATCACAATGCCCGTTATACATTATGCTACACACTGCAATGCCCCTGATAGATTATAGCACATACAATGTCTGTGACACATTATGCCACACACCGTAATGCCTGTGACACATGACAGGAATCACAATGCCCGTTATACATTATGCTACACACTGCAATGCCCCTGATAGATTATAGCACATACAATGTCTGTGACACATTATGCCACACACCGTAATGCCTGCGACACATTATGCCACACACCGTAATGCCTGTGACACATGACAGGAATCACAATGCCCGTTATACATTATGCTACACACTGCAATGCCCCTGATAGATTATAGCACATACAATGTCTGTGACACATTATGCCACACACCGTAATGCCTGTGACACATTATGCCAAACACGGTAATGCCTGTGACACATGACAGGAATCACAATGCCCGTTATACATTATGCTACACACTGCAATGCCCCTGATAGATTATAGCACATACAATGCCTGTGACACATTATGCCACACACCGTAATGCCTGTGACACATTATGAGGGTATTTTTCAGGGATATTGAATGGGAAGGTTTGTTTTTAGGAAGAAATACTACGGAGAAATGGGAGGTACTAAAATTCCTGCTAGCTAAAAATACACTCAAATATATTCAAATATATTCCTATGAGTAGCAAAAAAGGGAATAAAAATCATAAACCGATGTGGCTTAACAAAAAGATTAAGGAACTTATGGGCAAGAAAAGGCGAGCATTTAAAAAATACAAATCTGACGGGGAAGCAGAGTCATTTCAGCACTGTAAGGAATGTAACAAAAATTGCAAAAAGGAAATAAGAGCGGCTAAAGTAGAAACTGAAAAACTAGTAGCAAAGGAAAGCAAAGCAAATCCCAAAAAATTCTTTAAATACATCAATAGCAAGAGATTAAAAAAGGAGAGTATAGGCCCTTTGAAGGACACGTTGGGAGTCTTAAGCAAAAATGATAATGACATAGCGAACACACTAAATGAGTTTTTTTCAACAGTATTCACTAGAGAGGACCCAATTCAGGGACTGACACACAATCTCAATAAGGACAATATCACACTGATAGGTACTTATTTAATCGAGGAAGTAGTCTGTCACCGATTAAAACATTTAAAGATTAATAAATCACCAGGGCCCGATGGTATTCATCCAAGGGTTCTAATGGAGCTTCACTCTGAACTGGCAAAACCGCTATCTCTGATCTTTGAGGATTCAGTTATATCAGGTATGGTTCCCAAAGACTGGCGTATAGCGGAAGTAGTGCCTATATTCAAAAAGGGAAGTAAAGCTGAACCAGGTAATTATAGACCAGTTAGTCTTACATCTATAGTGGGGAAAGTATTGGAAGGTATTCTAAGAGATAGTATTCAGAAGTTCCTTGAAACCAATAAGGTCATTAAAAGGAATCAACATGGGTTTATGAAGGACAGATCCTGTCAAACCAACTTACTTGGCTTTTATGAAACAGTAAGCGCAAACCTAGATCAGGGTAAAGACGTGGATGTAATCTTTTTAGACTTTGCCAAAGCGTTTGATACTGTACCACACATGAGACTTATATACAAGCTACAAGAATCAGGGCTAGGAAGCACAATATGCACTTGGGTCAAAAACTGGTTAGATAATAGGAAGCAGCGCGTTGTGGTTAATGGATATTTTTCAACTTGGACTGAAGTGCTAAGTGGTGTGCCGCAAGGCTCAGTATTAGGACCGCTATTGTTCAATATTTTCATTAACGACCTAACAGAAGGTCTAGAGAGCATGGTGTCAATTTTTGCAGATGATACCAAATTGTGTAAGGCTATAAATACAGAGGAGGATGCCGAGTCTCTTCAGAACGACTTAGTTAAATTAGAAGCATGGGCAGCCAAATGGAGAATGCGCTTCAACACAGACAAGTGTAAGGTAATGCACTGTGGTAACAAGAACAAAAATTACACCTACCTACTAAATGGGGTAAAACTAGGGGATTCTGTACTGGAAAAGGACTTAGGTGTCCTCATAGATAGCAAGCTAAGCAGTAGTACCCAAAGTAGGACTGCAGCAAAGAAGGCTAATAAGATATTAGCATGCATAAAACGGGGTATTGATGCTAGGGACGAGAGTATTATACTCCCATTATATAAATCACTAGTGAGGCCACACCTTGAATACTGTGTACAGTTCTGGGCACCGTACTACAAAAAGGATATCCTGGAGCTTGAAAAGGTACAAAGGAGGGCGACCAAACTAATTAAGGGCATGGAGACGATGGAATACAAGGAAAGGCTTGAAAGACTAGGCATGTTTACATTGGAAAAGCGGAGACTAAGAGGGGATATGATCAACATCTACAAATATATAAGGGGACAATACTCAGAGCTTGCGCGGGACCTGTTTTTGGTTAGATCAACACAGAGGACTCGTGGACACTCGCTCAGGTTAGAGGAGAGGAGATTCCGCACAATACGGCGTAAAGGCTTTTTCACGGTAAGGACAATACGTGTTTGGAATTCCCTGCCCGAGGGAGTTGTAATGGCGGAATCTGTCAACACCTTTAAGAATGGGTTAGATAAATTCCTATTGGATAAGGATATCCAGGGGTATGGTGCATAGTCATGCATTATAGTTACTATTTAGTCAAATCATCATGCAGAGGACACCACAAATAGGTTGAACTCGATGGACAATTGTCTTTTTTCAATCTCAGATACTATGTTACTATGTTACTATGTTACTATGACACACACTGCAATGAACCTGAGACATTATACCACATACCACAATGCCCATGATATAGTATACCACACACCGCAATGTCCGTGATACATTATGACACACACCGCAATGTCCGTGATACATTATGACACACACTGCAATGACCCTGAGACATTATACCACATACCACAATGCCCATGATATAGTATACCACACACCGCAATGTCCGTGATACATTATGCCACACACCACAATGTCCGTGATACATTATGACACACACTGCAATGAACCTGAGACATTATACCACATACCACAATGCCCATGATATAGTATACCACACACCGCAATGTCCGTGATACATTATGACACACACCGCAATGTCCGTGATACATTATGACACACACTGCAATGAACCTGAGACATTATACCACATACCACAATGCCCGTGATATAGTATACCATACACCGTAATGCCTGTGACACATACCGCAATGCCAGTTATACCCTATGCCACACACCGCAATGCCCGTTATACATTATGCTACACACTGCAATGCCCCTGATACATTATAACACATACAATGTCTGTGACACATTATGCCACACACCGTAATGCCTGTGACACATTATGCCACACACCGTAATGCCTGTGACACATGACAGGAATCACAATGCCCGTTATACATTATGCTACACACTGCAATGCCCCTGATAGATTATAGCACATACAATGTCTGTGACACATTATGCCACACACCGTAATGCCTGCGACACATTATGCCACACACCGTAATGCCTGTGACACATGACAGGAATCACAATGCCCGTTATACATTATGCTACACACTGCAATGCCCCTGATAGATTATAGCACATACAATGTCTGTGACACATTATGCCACACACCGTAATGCCTGTGACACATGACAGGAATCACAATGCCCGTTATACATTATGCTACACACTGCAATGCCCCTGATAGATTATAGCACATACAATGTCTGTGACACATTATGCCACACACCGTAATGCCTGCGACACATTATGCCACACACCGTAATGCCTGTGACACATGACAGGAATCACAATGCCCGTTATACATTATGCTACACACTGCAATGCCCCTGATAGATTATAGCACATACAATGTCTGTGACACATTATGCCACACACCGTAATGCCTGTGACACATTATGCCACACACGGTAATGCCTGTGACACATGACAGGAATCACAATGCCCGTTATACATTATGCTACACACTGCAATGCCCCTGATAGATTATAGCACATACAATGCCTGTGACACATTATGCCACACACCGTAATGCCTGTGACACATTATGACACACACTGCAATGAACCTGAGACATTATACCACATACCACAATGCCCATGATATAGTATACCACACACCGCAATGTCCGTGATACATTATGACACACACCGCAATGTCCGTGATACATTATGACACACACTGCAATGACCCTGAGACATTATACCACATACCACAATGCCCATGATATAGTATACCACACACCGCAATGTCCGTGATACATTATGCCACACACCACAATGTCCGTGATACATTATGACACACACTGCAATGAACCTGAGACATTATACCACATACCACAATGCCCATGATATAGTATACCACACACCGCACTGTCCGTGATACATTATGACACACACCGCAATGTCCGTGATACATTATGACACACACTGCAATGAACCTGAGACATTATACCACATACCACAATGCCCGTGATATAGTATACCATACACCGTAATGCCTGTGACACATACCGCAATGCCAGTTATACCCTATGCCACACACCGCAATGCCCGTTATACATTATGCTACACACTGCAATGCCCCTGATACATTATAACACATACAATGTCTGTGACACATTATGCCACACACCGTAATGCCTGTGACACATTATGCCACACACCGTAATGCCTGTGACACATGACAGGAATCACAATGCCCGTTATACATTATGCTACACACTGCAATGCCCCTGATAGATTATAGCACATACAATGTCTGTGACACATTATGCCACACACCGTAATGCCTGCGACACATTATGCCACACACCGTAATGCCTGTGACACATGACAGGAATCACAATGCCCGTTATACATTATGCTACACACTGCAATGCCCCTGATAGATTATAGCACATACAATGTCTGTGACACATTATGCCACACACCGTAATGCCTGTGACACATGACAGGAATCACAATGCCCGTTATACATTATGCTACACACTGCAATGCCC
Organism: Pseudophryne corroboree; assembly: GCF_028390025.1. Lineage (NCBI taxonomy): Eukaryota > Metazoa > Chordata > Amphibia > Anura > Myobatrachidae > Pseudophryne > Pseudophryne corroboree. Next base: position 655,573,562 of record NC_086447.1, read on the forward strand.
CTGATAGATTATAGCACATACAATGTCTGTGACACATTATGCCACACACCGTAATGCCTGCGACACATTATGCCACACACCGTAATGCCTGTGACACATGACAGGAATCACAATGCCCGTTATACATTATGCTACACACTGCAATGCCCCTGATAGATTATAGCACATACAATGCCTGTGACACATTATGCCACACACCGTAATGCCTGTGACACATGACAGGAATCACAATGCCCGTTATACATTATGCTACACACTGCAATGCCCCTGATAGATTATAGCACATACAATGCCTGTGACACATTATGCCACACACCGTAATGCCTGTGACACATTATGACACACACTGCAATGAACCTGAGACATTATACCACATACCACAATGCCCATGATATAGTATACCACACACCGCAATGTCCGTGATACATTATGACACACACCGCAATGTCCGTGATACATTATGACACACACTGCAATGACCCTGAGACATTATACCACATACCACAATGCCCATGATATAGTATACCACACACCGCAATGTCCGTGATACATTATGACACACACCACAATGTCCGTGATACATTATGACACACACTGCAATGAACCTGAGACATTATACCACATACCACAATGCCCGTGATATAGTATACCATACACCGTAATGCCTGTGACACATACCGCAATGCCAGTTATACATTATGCTACACACTGCAATGCCCCTGATACATTATAACACATACAATGTCTGTGACACATTATGCCACACACCGTAATGCCTGTGACACATGACAGGAATCACAATGCCCGTTATACATTATGCTACACACTGCAATGCCCCTGATAGATTATAGCACATACAATGTCTGTGACACATTATGCCACACACCGTAATGCCTGCGACACATTATGCCACACACCGTAATACCTGTGACACATGACAGGAATCACAATGCCCGTTATACATTATGCTACACACTGCAATGCCCCTGATAGATTATAGCACATACAATGTCTGTGATACATTATGCCACACACCGTAATGCCTGTGAGACATGACAGGAATCACAATGCCCGTTATACATTATGCTACACACTGCAATGCCCCTGATAGATTATAGCACATACAATGTCTGTGACACATTATGCCACACACCGTAATGCCTGCGACACATTATGCCACACACCGTAATGCCTGTGACACATGACAGGAATCACAATGCCCGTTATACATTATGCTACACACTGCAATGCCCCTGATAGATTATAGCACATACAATGTCTGTGACACATTATGCCACACACCGTAATGCCTGTGACACATTATGCCACACACGGTAATGCCTGTGACACATGACAGGAATCACAATGCCCGTTATACATTATGCTACACACTGCAATGCCCCTGATAGATTATAGCACATACAATGCCTGTGACACATTATGCCACACACCGTAATGCCTGTGACACATTATGACACACACTGCAATGAACCTGAGACATTATACCACATACCACAATGCCCATGATATAGTATACCACACACCGCAATGTCCGTGATACATTATGACACACACCGCAATGTCCGTGATACATTATGACACACACTGCAATGACCCTGAGACATTATACCACATACCACAATGCCCATGATATAGTATACCACACACCGCAATGTCCGTGATACATTATGCCACACACCACAATGTCCGTGATACATTATGACACACACTGCAATGAACCTGAGACATTATACCACATACCACAATGCCCATGATATAGTATACCACACACCGCAATGTCCGTGATACATTATGACACACACCGCAATGTCCGTGATACATTATGACACACACTGCAATGAACCTGAGACATTATACCACATACCACAATGCCCGTGATATAGTATACCATACACCGTAATGCCTGTGACACATACCGCAATGCCAGTTATACCCTATGCCACACACCGCAATGCCCGTTATACATTATGCTACACACTGCAATGCCCCTGATACATTATAACACATACAATGTCTGTGACACATTATGCCACACACCGTAATGCCTGTGACACATTATGCCACACACCGTAATGCCTGTGACACATGACAGGAATCACAATGCCCGTTATACATTATGCTACACACTGCAATGCCCCTGATAGATTATAGCACATACAATGTCTGTGACACATTATGCCACACACCGTAATGCCTGCGACACATTATGCCACACACCGTAATGCCTGTGACACATGACAGGAATCACAATGCCCGTTATACATTATGCTACACACTGCAATGCCCCTGATAGATTATAGCACATACAATGTCTGTGACACATTATGCCACACACGGTAATGCCTGTGACACATTATGCCACACACCGTAATGCCTGTGACACATGACAGGAATCACAATGCCCGTTATACATTATGCTACACACTGCAATGCCCCTGATAGATTATAGCACATACAATGTCTGTGACACATTATGCCACACACCGTAATGCCTGTGACACATTATGCCACACACGGTAATGCCTGTGACACATGACAGGAATCACAATGCCCGTTATACATTATGCTACACACTGCAATGCCCCTGATAGATTATAGCACATACAATGCCTGTGACACATTATGCCACACACCGTAACGCCTGTGACACATTATGACACACACTGCAATGAACCTGAGACATTATACCACATACCACAATGCCCATGATATAGTATACCACACACCGCAATGTCCGTGATACATTATGACACACACCGCAATGTCCGTGATACATTATGACACACACTGCAATGACCCTGAGACATTATACCACATACCACAATGCCCATGATATAGTATACCACACACCGCAATGTCCGTGATACATTATGCCACACACCACAATGTCCGTGATACATTATGACACACACTGCAATGAACCTGAGACATTATACCACATACCACAATGCCCATGATATAGTATACCACACACCGCAATGTCCGTGATACATTATGACACACACCGCAATGTCCGTGATACATTATGACACACACTGCAATGAACCTGAGACATTATACCACATACCACAATGCCCGTGATATAGTATACCATACACCGTAATGCCTGTGACACATACCGCAATGCCAGTTATACCCTATGCCACACACCGCAATGCCCGTTATACATTATGCTACACACTGCAATGCCCCTGATACATTATAACGCATACAATGTCTGTGACACATTATGCCACACACCGTAATGCCTGTGACACATTATGCCACACACCGTAATGCCTGTGACACATGACAGGACTCACAATGCCCGTTATACATTATGCTACACACTGCAATGCCCCTGATAGATTATAGCACATACAATGTCTGTGACACATTATGCCACACACCGTAATGCCTGCGACACATTATGCCACACACCGTAATGCCTGTGACACATGACAGGAATCACAATGCCCGTTATACATTATGCTACACACTGCAATGCCCCTGATAGATTATAGCACATACAATGTCTGTGACACATTATGCCACACACCGTAATGCCTGTGACACATGACAGGAATCACAATGCCCGTTATACATTATGCTACACACTGCAATGCCCCTGATAGATTATAGCACATACAATGTCTGTGACACATTATGCCACACACCGTAATGCCTGCGACACATTATGCCACACACCGTAATGCCTGTGACACATGACAGGAATCACAATGCCCGTTATACATTATGCTACACACTGCAATGCCCCTGATAGATTATAGCACATACAATGTCTGTGACACATTATGCCACACACCGTAATGCCTGTGACACATTATGCCACACACGGTAATGCCTGTGACACATGACAGGAATCACAATGCCCGTTATACATTATGCTACACACTGCAATGCCCCTGATAGATTATAGCACATACAATGCCTGTGACACATTATGCCACACACCGTAATGCCTGTGACACATTATGACACACACTGCAATGAACCTGAGACATTATACCACATACCACAATGCCCATGATATAGTATACCACACACCGCAATGTCCGTGATACATTATGACACACACCGCAATGTCCGTGATACATTATGACACACACTGCAATGACCCTGAGACATTAAACCACATACCACAATGCCCATGATATAGTATACCACACACCGCAATGTCCGTGATACATTATGCCACACACCACAATGTCCGTGATACATTATGACACACACTGCAATGAACCTGAGACATTATACCACATACCACAATGCCCATGATATAGTATACCACACACCGCAATGTCCGTGATACATTATGACACACACCGCAATGTCCGTGATACATTATGACACACACTGCAATGAACCTGAGACATTATACCACATACCACAATGCCCGTGATATAGTATACCATACACCGTAATGCCTGTGACACATACCGCAATGCCAGTTATACCCTATGCCACACACCGCAATGCCCGTTATACATTATGCTACACACTGCAATGCCCCTGATACATTATAACACATACAATGTCTGTGACACATTATGCCACACACCGTAATGCCTGTGACACATTATGCCACACACCGTAATGCCTGTGACACATGACAGGAATCACAATGCCCGTTATACATTATGCTACACACTGCAATGCCCCTGAAAGATTATAGCACATACAATGTCTGTGACACATTATGCCACACACCGTAATGCCTGCGACACATTATGCCACACACCGTAATGCCTGTGACACATGACAGGAATCACAATGCCCGTTATACATTATGCTACACACTGCAATGCCCCTGATAGATTATAGCACATACAAGCCTGTGACACATTATGCCACACCGTAATGCCTGTGACACATGACAGGAATCACAATGCCCGTTATACATTATGCTACACACTGCAATGCCCCTGATAGATTATAGCACATACAATGCCTGTGACACATTATGCCACACACCGTAATGCCTGTGACACATTATGACACACACTGCAATGAACCTGAGGCATTATACCACATACCACAATGCCCATGATATAGTATACCACACACCGCAATGTCCGTGATACATTATGACACACACCGCAATGTCCGTGATACATTATGACACACACTGCAATGACCCTGAGACATTATACCACATACCACAATGCCCATGATATAGTGTACCACACACCGCAATGTCCGTGATACATTATGCCACACACCACAATGTCCGTGATACATTATGACACACACTGCAATGAACCTGAGACATTATACCACATACCACAATGCCCATGATATAGTATACCACACACCGCAATGTCCGTGATACCTTATGACACACACCGCAATGTCCGTGATACATTATGACACACACTGCAATGAACCTGAGACATTATACCACATACCACAATGCCCGTGATATAGTATACCATACACCGTAATGCCTGTGACACATACCGCAATGCCAGTTATACCCTATGCCACACACCGCAATGCCCGTTATACATTATGCTACACACTGCAATGCCCCTGATACATTATAACACATACAATGTCTGTGACACATTATGCCACACACCGTAATGCCTGTGACACATTATGCCACACACCGTAATGCCTGTGACACATGACAGGAATCACAATGCCCGTTATACATTATGCTACACACTGCAATGCCCCTGATAGATTATAGCACATACAATGTCTGTGACACATTATGCCACACACCGTAATGCCTGCGACACATTATGCCACACACCGTAATGCCTGTGACACATGACAGGAATCACAATGCCCGTTATACATTATGCTACACACTGCAATGCCCCTGATAGATTATAGCACATACAATGTCTGTGACACATTATGCCACACACCGTAATGCCTGTGACACATTATGCCTCACACCGTAATGCCTGTGACACATGACAGGAATCACAATGCCCGTTATACATTATGCTACACACTGCAATGCCCCTGATAGATTATAGCACATACAATGCCTGTGACACATTATGCCACACACCGTAATGCCTATGACATATTATGACACACACTGCAATGACCCTGAGACATTATACCACATACCACAATGCCCGTGATATAGTATACAACACACCGTAATGCCTGACACATTATGACACACACCGCAATGTCCATGATACATTATGCCACACACTGCAATGACCCTGAGACATTATACCACAATGCCCGTGATATAGTATACAACACACCGTAATGCCTGACACATTATGACACACACCGCAATGTCCGTGATACATTATGCCACACACTGCAATGACCCTGAGACATTATACCACAGTGCCCGTGATATAGTATACAACACACAGTAATGCCTGACACATACCGCAATGCCCGTTATACATTATGCCACACTGCAATGACCCTGAGACATTATACCACATACCACAATGCCCGTGATATAGTATACAGACACCGTAATGCCTGACACATTATGCCACACACCGCAATGCCCGTTATACATTATGCCACACACTGCAATGACCCTGAGACATTATACCACATACTACAATGCCCGTGATATAATATACCATACACCGTAATGCCTGTGACACATACCGCAATGCCCGTTATACCCTATGCCACACTGCAATGCCCCTGAGACATTATACCACATACCACAATGCCCATGATATAGTTTGTCACACACCGTAATGCCTGTGACACATTCTGACACACACCGCAATGTCCGTGATACATTATGCCACACACCGTAATGCCCATTACACATTAAGTCCTACAGTAAGGCTTCTAATTACTTTTAAATTACCTGCTCGTTGCCAGGGGTTTCATGCTCTTGGTTCCATGCACGGTGCCAGGGGTTTTCATGCTCAGGGTGTCATGCTCGTTGCCAGGTGTTTCATGCACTCGGTGTCATGCTCGTTGCCAGGGGTTTCATGCACTGGGTGTCATGCTCGTTGCTAGGGGGTAGTGCTTGTTGCTAGGGCTGTGCTCCCAGTGCCACATATGTCCTCAGTGCCAGATATTCCCCCACGGTGCCAGGTACTCACATGCCCCCAGTGCCAAATATAGCCTCTCCCCCCAGTGCCACATATGCCCCCAGTGCCAGATATTCCCCCACAATGCCAGGTGCTCACGTGCCCCCAGTGCCAAATATAGCCCCCCCCATGTGCCAGGTACACATACAGTGCCATATATGCCCCCTCAGTGCCCCCCCAGAGCCATATATGCCCCCTCAGTGCCCCCCCAGTGCCATATATGCCCCCTCAGTGCCATATATGCCCCCTCAGTGCCCCCCAGTGCCATATATGCCCCCTCAGTGCCATATATGCCCCCTCAGTGCCATATATGCCCCCTCAGTGCCCCCCCAGTGCCATATATGCCCCCTCAGTGCCATATATGCCCCCTCTGTGCCCCCCGAAGTGCCATATATGCCCCCTCAGTGCCCCCCAGTGCCATATATGCCCCCTCAGTGCCCCCCCAGTGCCATATATGCCCCCTCAGTGCCCCCCCAGTGCCATATATGCCCCCTCAGTGCCCCCCCAGAGCCATATATGCCCCCTCAGTGCCATATATGCCCCCTCTGTGCCCCCCGCAGTGCCATATATGCCCCCTCAGTGCCCCCCAGTGCCATATATGCCCCCTCAGTGCCATATATGCCCCTCAGTGCCTCCCCAGTGCCATATATGCCCCCTCAGTGCCATATATACCCCCTCAGTGCCCCCCCCAGTGCCATATATGCCCCCTCAGTGCCCCCCCAGAGCCATATATGCCCCCTCAGTGCCCCCCCAGTGCCATATATGCCCCCTCAGTGCCATATATGCCCCCTCAGTGCCCCCCAGTGCCATATATGCCCCTCAGTGCCATATATGCCCCCTCAGTGCCCCCCCAGTGCCATATATGCCACCTCAGTGCCCCCCCAGTGCCATATATGCCCCCGCAGTGCCATATATGCCCCCTCAGTGCCATATATGCCCCCTCGGTGCCCCCCGCAGTGCCATATATGCCCCCTCAGTGCCCCCCAGTGCCATATATGCCCCCTCAGTGCCCCCCCAGTGCCATATATGCCCCTCAGTGCCTCCCCAGTGCCATATATGCCCCCTCAGTGCCCCCCCCAGTGCCATATATGCCCCCTCAGTGCCCCCCCCAGTGCTATATATGCACGCGATGGGGGGGGGGCAGTTGGAAGGCTCCTACACTCACTGCATAGCAGAGCAGTAGTGAATAGACGCTGTGCGCATGCGCACAGCGTCTATTCAGCGCAGACAGTGGGAGAGAGGGCATGCCAGCAGCTCACAGAGCGCTGGGCATGCCCCCTCAGTGACGAAAACGGGGGGCGTGGCCCGCGATCGCGGGTCCTCCCGCGAAGCCACGCCCCCTTTTCATAGACCACGCCCCCAACACGCCGGAGACTCAGAGGGACACGGGAGAGGCGCGCGCTGTGCCCTCCATGTTCCTACTTCGCAGCGGGGGGCTAGTGACAACAGATTGACATGCGGACACTCGTCCGCATGTCAATCTGCTCTAAATCAGTGGCGGCGCCCCCGCAGCCCCTCGCCCCCAAGCCACCGCGAGGGCTGCGGGGGCAGTAGTTACGCCACTGGTGACACTGCAGTGCCACTCCTAGATGGGCCAGGTGTTTGTGTCGGCCACTTGGGTCGTTTATCTTAGTCACACAGCTACCTCATTGCGCATATTTTTTTCTTTGCGTCATGTGCTGTTTGGGGAGTATTTTTTTGAAGGGCCATCCTGCGTGACACTGCAGTGCCACTCCTAGATGGGCCAGGTGTTTGTGTCGGCCACTTGGGTCGCTTATCTTAGTCACACAGCTACCTCATTGCGCCTCTTTTTTTCTTTGCGTCATGTGCTGTTTGGGGAGTATTTTTTGGAAGGGCCATCCTGCGTGACACTGCAGTGCCACTCCTAGATGGGCCAGGTGTTTGTGTCGGCCACTTGGGTCGCTTATCTTAGTCATCCAGCGACCTTGGTGCAAATTTTAGGACTAAAAATAATATTGTGAGGTGTGAGGTGTTGAGAATAGACTGGAAATGAGTGTAAATTATGGTTATTGAGGTTAATAATACTATGGGATCAAAATGACCCCCAAATTCTATGATTTAAGCTGTTTTTTAGGGTTTTTTGAAAAAAACACCCGAATCCAAAACACACCCGAATCCGACAAAAAAAATTCGGTGAGGTTTGCCAAAACGCGTTCGAACCCAAAACACGGCCGCGGAACCGAACCCAAAACCAAAACACAAAACCCGAAAAATTTCCGGCGCACATCACTATTCACAATACAATGGTCCCTGTAATCTCATTGTTCATTGGACACAGGGATGTGTCTCTACATTACAGCAAAGGTCATAGGTGGATTTGAACAGGTGGGCTGTGTCTTTCCCCAACTGCTCTTGTGGGTGGTATCCTCTGGATTCCCGCCGCATGTGAAATTTACAGCAAATACAGTTAATGTTCATAATCTACTTCTGTACATAACTATACGCAGGAGCGAGCAATCCTTTCCTAACTAACACCGGAATGTTACCCTTAAAATACCCTACAGCTGGATACTAGACACCACCTTTCATCCTTTATCTGACCCTTCCTATCATGCAAAGAGGAATCTCTGTCCAGGAACTGTTTAAACTAATCATACTCGCTGACATGGTCTAGGGGAACAATATCTACAAAATGCACTATTTGGGTTAAATATGCTACATTCGAGTCGCACGCTACACGCTCACAAACTCCGCCGTAATTAAACATATCATGCGCACGAGTCGCTAGAGCGTCTCACGCAACTTGCGGGTATGTGTACGCACGGGGGACCAGGTGCACGAGCAGCGTGCGTGTGCATGAGGGGTTAGTACAAGGGATATGCATCATGATATTTTTCGACTTTGACACCTCCGATCATCCTGCTACCCAGGGTGGTGAGGAAGATAAAAGAAGCAAAAGGTGCCATGATTCTAATAGCTCCGGCTTGGCCCAGAAGGCATTGGTACACAGATCTGCAGAGAATTTTGATGGATGCTCCACTTCTGCTCCCTCAACGTCCAGATCTACTAATGCAGGGTCCTTGTTATCACAGGCATCTGGATCGACTATCTTTGATGGCGTGGCTCTTGAAACCTCTATCCTGAAGTCGAGGATTCTCACAACAGGTAATTCAAACATTGCTCAGAGCAAGGAAACCCTCCTCAGCTCGCATTTATCACCGAATATGGCAGGCCTATATTCATTGGTGCAGTGAAAGAAATATGGACCCGAAATCTTTCCAAATTTCTAGGGATTTAGATTTCCTTCAGGTGGGAATGGATAAAGGTTTGAAGGTGGCTTCCTTGAGAGTGCAAGTATCAGCATTGACTGTATGGTTCCAAAAGAAAATTGCCAATTTACAGTATGTGCGTACTTTCTTCCTTTTTCCCCTCCTACAGTGCCTTGGGACTTAAATTTAGTCCTGAAAGCCCTTCAAGTTGCTCCATTTGAACCACTTAATAAAGTGGATCTTAAATGGTTGACAGCTAAAGGTCTCTCTCTACTGACTATGGCATCAGCTAGAAGAGTGTCAGATTTAGGAGAGCTGTCATGTTGTTCTCCTTTTCTGATTTTTTTTATCCAGATAAAGCAGTTCTCAGAACTAGGTCTGGGTATCTTCATAAGGTGGTGTCTAAATTCCACCTTAATGAAGAAATTGTAGTCCCGCCTTTTCAGGTATCGGGACTTTCTGCAGGAGATGCGTCGCTGGACGTAGTCCGGGCATTAAGAATCTACCAGTGCCATCAGAAAGACAGATTCTTGCTTCATTCTTTACTGATTTCACAAGAGAGGATGGCCTGCTACTAAACAGACGCTGGCAAGATGGCTTCGAATGACGATTTTAGAAGCATATTCTCGAACTGATCTCCCTGTTCCGGCTAATGTCTCTGCTCACTCTACTTGTAAGGTAGGTCCTTCATGGGCAGCACAAAATGGTGCTTCAGCAGAACAGATACTGTATGTAAGGCAGCCACATGGTCTTCCATTAACACATTCATTAGACATTATGCCTTGGATACTTTTGCCTCTCATGACGCTGAATTCGGGCGCAAGGTTCTCCTGTCCAATCAGGACGTCCCCACCACTAAATTGCTTTGGGAAATCCCATTGTTAGCCTGTGGATAACCTATGGACCCTGCCAGAGAAATATATACGTTATGGTAAGAATTTACCGTTGATAACAGTATTTCTCCTAAGTCCATAGGATCCAGAGGGATCCCACCCTGATCCACCTGATTTGAGGATCTTTCTACTCACTAAACCTCTTCCTTCTTGTATGGAAGGGTGTGCATGTGTGTTCTTCTCACCTGATTAGGGCTCTACATGATGCTCCTGCCTAAATGCTTTGGAATACAGATGTATCCACCGTTATCTTGAGTAGTTTTCTGTGCCTAGTCACAACATGATTTATTAGCATAAACCCTTCAGCTATTGTTCTCAACTGCAATACAATACAGAGAACAATACAGCAGAGGATTAAGTCATTACAGCAGGGGATTAAGTCTGACTGGCCAGTCACAGTTAATCCTATTAACCGTCAAGATAAATGTGGATACATCTGTACAACTGATATGCCTGAGCCAGTGGGCGGGGATATATGTACGGGTCTGTTGCATCCTGGGAGGACTGAAAGCTTGTGATCGTTTGGTGCCAATCCGCTGTCGCTCCATCATATCCCATTGTTATCCTGTGGAACCTGTGGACTTAGGAGAAATTCTATTATCAATGGTAAGTTTTTACCATTATGTATATTTTCCTGTGTGTGTGTGCTGTCACTATTACAGTATGTCAGGAAAAAAGTGTGTTTCATGTAAGGCACAGTGTTCCTCTTCCCCAGGGGGTTCACTAGGGTGTACTCAATGTAGTGTCCCTTCCCAGGCTAGTGGGGCAGAACCAGGATGGCTGGACTCCATTAGGGGAATGATTTCCACAATCTCTACTAAGCTATCTCGGACAGAGAAAGAGACGCAATACTTGAGACAATCTGACTGAGTTTACGAAAAGAGACTCTGTACCCAAACCAGCATCTCAGTCCCCTGCCATTTGTCCGCAAAAATGCACTATGGCCCATATCCTGCAGTCTGACTCGGATGATGAGGGGTCAGAAATGAAGGAGGGTGAGGTGAGGGAGGGTACTCTGTCACAGGGAATAGAAGCTATCAGAGAAGTTCTAAATATTCATGATAAGGTGACAGAGGATAGTGAGGAATCTTATTTTAATATAAAAAAGAAATCCTCAGCCACTTTTCCTGTGTCAAAAGAACTAAATACCCTGTTTGAAGAACCGTGGGTTTGTCCTGATAGGAAATGTAGAAATCCTAAATGGTTGTTATCATCCTTTCCTTTTCCTCCTGAGGATAGGAAAAAATGAGAAAATCCACTGATAGTGGATGCATCAGTATCCAGGCTTTAATGAAAAATTGTATTGCCTGTACCGGGAGCAGCCTCCCTAAAAGATGCAGCTGATCATAAAATTGAGTCTATCCTCAAATCCTTGTATACAGCTGCTGGGGTGACCCAGAGACCAACTACAGCATGTGCATGGATTACAAGAGCCATTGCCAAATGGTCAGGTAACCTGATTGAAGGGTTAGATACCTTGCCTCAGGAGGAGGTTATCTTGTTCCTACAGCTTATACAGGACTGCAAATTTTATGTTGGAAGCCATAAAAGAAATAGGCTTGCTTAATTGCACGCACTGCGGCTATGGCAGTGTCTGCAGCAGGGGTCTATGTCTATGCCAGTGGACTGCAGATCCGGAGTCCAGGAAAGGCATGGTAGGCATCCCTTTCACAGACGAGGCCTTATTTGGAGATGAACTAGACAAATGGATCTCCAAAGCTACTGCGGATAAGTCCACATACCTTCCTTCTACAGCTCCCCCAGCTAGGAAGGCCTACTCAGGTCCCAATTTACAGTCCTTTTGGACAGACAAGTTTATTGGCAAACCCAGAGGTTCTTCTACAGCCACCAGAGGTGCTAGAGGTAAACCATGCAAACCAGCAACTGTCGGTTCACGGGAACAGGGCTCAAGCTCTGCTTCCTCAAAACCTTCAGCATGACGTTGGACCGCGATGCCTGAAAGGCTCTCAGGTGGGAGCCCAGCTACAATTCTTCAGTCACATCTGGACAAGTTCGTGACAGGATCCCTGGGTCATAGACCTTATTTCCCAGGGCTACATACTGGAGTTGCAGGAGCTCCCACCTCACAGATTCTTCAAACCAGGCTAACCAGTTTCAGAAGAGCCAAGTATAACTTTACACGATGCCATTCAAAAACTGGTACAGACTCAGGTCATTGTTCCAGTTCCACCTCATCTGCAAAACAAGGGGTACTATTCCAACTTGTTTGTAGTACCGAAACCGGACGGTTCAGTAAGACCAATTCTGAACATCAAGTCTCTGAATTCATACTTACGAGTGTACAAATTCAAGATGGAGTCTCTGAGAGCAGTGATCTCAGGTCTGGAGGAACGGAAATTCCTAGTGTCTCTGGATATCAAGGATGCGTATGTTAGGCGCCGCGGTCCGGGACTTCCTCCCCGCCCGGCGCCTAGCAACTAAGGACGCCGTGCGCGCTGAGCCGCCGGCTCCCTAGCAACGCTAGGACGCCGGGCGCGCAGAGCCGCTGGGACCCTAGCAACGGGGACGCCACGGACGGACCAGGGTTGATTTATTAAACTATGCACACATGTTTTCTGGTCGTGCAGCAGGGCAGCTGCACGACATTCTTTGTAATCAGGCTCTGGACTCTGATTGGAGGATTCCCTGATAAATGCCTTCTCAGTGCCTCACACAGACGCCGGTGATTGTTTCCTGCATGCTGCTCATGTTGGTGAACGTCTGTTCCTGTCTGCTGTGCCCGGTCATTCCAGTCCTCTGAGTTCCTGAGTCTTGGTGTTTGTCATCTCATCCCAAGCAGTTCTCCTGGTCCTCATTTACCTGTGACAGCCTTTAGAGGATCTCGTTTGGTTTCGTGAGTGGCGGCTCTGCCGCGTGCTGCGGCCTAGGCCGCTTTATATTGTGTTCTGGTTTTGGAGCATTTGCGGAGGTATCCGCTTCCACAGTCCTCTCCAGAACTCGGCGGTGCCGTGTAGGAGAGTGGACTAGTGGAGTATTTTGGTTGTCCTTTTCCCTGGCGGAAATCCGTGCATACTTTAGTTTTAGGTTTGTTAGTAGCCCCTGGCCTTGTTGTTTAGTTAGAGGGCCCCTTGTTATCACCCTGTCTCGGTACACTCTTTGTCTCTCATTAAGACCTGAGGGGGCATCGAAGTTGGGCAGACGTAATCCGCCCTTCAAACGCGGCTGCCATGGGCTCAAGCAACCATAGTCTCGCAAGAGTGTACTGACAGCACGGGCGAGACAACGGAGATAGGGCGCCAGGGGCTATTCCCATTCCTTTCCCCTTTCCCAGCATTACGTTCTGGTATTCAGGTCCTTTCATATAAGATCACCCCAGACCTGAGTACTAGAATCATAACATTATCACCGGCCCAAAAACTTTAAATAAAAAAAAAAAAGTTTTAAATTTTTCCCCATTCAGTTTTGGTGAGAGTTAACCGGCTTCATGAATCCGGCAGGGTTAGGACCAAATCCCGGTCAGCTTTTAGTTAATCAAATTCAAGAACTTACTCAGATGGTTCAGGACCTTTCTCTTCGGGTGAGATCGCAGGAAGATATTTTGCGAGCCTCCCCGAGGGTGGTCCCAGAACCAAAGATGCATTTACCCGACCGTTTTTCGGGTAACCGAAAAGATTTTTTTAATGTTAAAGAAGCGTGTAAGCTATATTTTCGTTTAAGGCCTAGTTCCTCTGGTACTGAATCTCAGCGGGTTGGGATTATTATGTCGTTACTCCAGGGGGATCCACAGACCTGGGCGTTTGGGTTAAAGGCTGAAGATCCTGCTTTGTTATCTGTAGACGCCTTTTTTAAATCATTAGGTCTGTTGTATGATGACCCAGATAGAGAGGCGTCAGCTGAGAGTCACCTGCGTGCTCTCAAACAAGGTAAAAATCCAGCAGAGGTGTATTGTACCGAATTTCGCCGTTGGTCGAACGACTGTGGCTGGAATGACCCGGCCCTGCGCAGTCAGTTTCGCCTCGGTTTATCTGAACATATTAAAGACAGTCTCCTCCAGTACCCCGCTCCCGAGACTCTCGATAAACTCATGGAGCTTGCTATAAAAATAGATCGTCGTCTCCGAGAGCGGAGGGCTGAAAGAGGAACAACTGTCAGGCCTAGTCCTTGTGTTTATACCTTTCCTGAGGACGTCGAGGAGCCCATGCAGATGGGTCTCTCCCGGCTGTCCCCAGAGGAAAGAACCAGAAGATTAAGTTATGGTCTTTGTTTGTACTGTGGTGGTAAGGGACATATTGCTCGCAACTGCCCGAACAAGTCGGGAAACGCTCTGACCAAGTGAATTGTGAGGGGGTTCACTTAGGTCTGCAGCTTATCTCCTCAAATGACTCTCTCTTAGTCCCTGTTAAGATTTCCTTTGGCAGCCTCAGTTCATTGGTGTCAGCCTTTGTCGACAGTGGAGCCGCAGGAAATTTTATGAATTTAACTTGGGCTAAGGCCTTAGGCATTCCACAGATACCGTTGGATAAACGTATCACCATGCACGGGTTAGATGGGGGTCCGCTTTCCAATGGGATAATTACTCACCGCACACCTCCAGTATTACTTACAGTAGGAGCCTTACATTCTGAAGATATAGAATTCTACCTTACACATTGTCCGGCAGTTCCTGTAGTTTTGGGTCACCCTTGGCTAGCCTTTCATAATCCCACCATTGATTGGCGGTCCGGGGAGATTTCCCAATGGGGTCCTTTTTGTATTAAGGAATGTATTTCTTATCCAGTCCGGGTTGCAGCAGTTGTCCCAGAGCTTATTCCTGTGGAATCTTAGGATTTTGCCGATGTGTTCTCCAAAGGCAATGCGGACATTCTGCCTCCCCATCGGTCCTACGATTGTGCAATTGAGTTAGTACCAGGTGCCACTTTGCCTAAGGGGAGATTGTATGCCCTGTCCGGGCCAGAAACCACGGCCATGAATAATTACATTCAGGAAAGCCTTAAAAAAGGTTTTATTAGGCCTTCAAAATCTCCGTTGAGTGCAGGATTTTTCTTTGTTGAGAAAAAAGATGGGTCACTTAGACCATGTATTGATTTCAGGGCTCTGAATAAGATCTCTGTGAAAAACACCTATCCTTTGCCATTAATTTCAGTGCTTTTTGATCAGTTACGCTCCGCCGTGATCTTTTCGAAAATTGATCTTAGGGGAGCTTACAACCTCATCCGAATAAAATCTGGGGATGAGTGGAAGACGGCTTTCAGCACTCAGTCGGGTCACTATGAATACCTGGTGATGCCGTTCGGCCTGTCAAATGCTCCGGCGGTTTTTCAAGACCTCATTAACGATGTTCTCCGTGACTTCCTTGGGAAGTTCGTGGTCGTTTATCTTGACGACATTTTGATATACTCAGAGTCTATGGAACAACATGTAACCTAGGTGCGTCTGGTTCTTCAAAAATTACGAGAGAATCATTTATATGCCAAGCTTGAGAAGTGTGATTTTCACATCACAGAGGTGTCTTTCTTGGGGTACATTATTTCTCCCCAGGGATTTTTCATGGAACCGAAAAAACTCCAGGCCATCCTTAGTTGGGCGCAACCCACTAATTTAAAAGCAATTCAGCGCTTTTTAGGGTTTGCTAATTATTATAGGCGGTTCATTCATACTTTTTCTGACCTGGTCGCTCCCATAGTAGCTTTGACCAAAAAAGGAGCGGATCCCTCCAATTGGTCGCATGAAGCGGAGTTAGCCTTCCGGGCCTTGAAGCAGGCCTTTGTCTAAGCTCCTGTCCTCAGACATCCTAATCCAGAGCTTCCCTTTATTGTGGAGGTTGATGCCTCAGAGGTTGGAGTGGGGGCTATCCTTTCTCAGGAAGATCCGGAGTCTCAGGAGTTACATCCTTGTGCCTTCATGTCCAGGAAATTCTCCTCCGCTGAATCCAACTATGACGTTGGTAATCAGGAATTACTGGCAGTAAAATGGGCTTTCGAGGAATGGAGGCATTGGCTGGAGGGAGCTAGGCATACTATTACTGTCTTCACTGACCATAAGAACCTGCAATATATTGAATCAGCTAAACGGCTTAATGCTCGGCAGGCACGTTGGGCATTGTTTTTTACTCGTTTCAGGTTTATAATCACCTTCAGGCCTGGTTCCAAGAATACGAAAGCTGATGCCCTGTCATGTTGCTTTCTTCCGGTTCACAATAGCAATCCTGTTACTACCCCCATAGTTCCATCTTCAGTCATCCGGACAGGCCTCACACAGGATTTATTTACTCAGTTAAACCAGCTTCAACACCAAGCTCCTAGACTTACTCCTGCTGGTCGTCTTTTTGTCCCTGAATTTTTGAGAGGCACTGTTTTAACTGAGTTTCATGACAACAAAGTCTCGGGGCATCCGGGTATCACTAAGACCTTGGAGTTAGTCTCTCGCTCAGTGTGGTGGCCTAGTCTTTCTAAAGACGTTAAGGAATTCGTCCATTCCTGTCAGGTTTGTGCACAGCATAAGGTCCCTCGTTCGTTGCCTATCTGGCAACTTATGCCTTTAGCCGTTCCTCTCAGGCCATGGTCTCATATTTCCATGGATTTTGTGGTGGACCTTCCCCTTTCAGCCGGATTGCGAGTCATTTGGGTGGTAGTGGACCGTTTTAGTAAAATGGCTTATTTCATTGCTCTTCCCCGATTACCCTCTGCTCAAGGGTTGGCAGTTTTGTTCCTCCACCGTGTGTTCAGGCTCCATGGTTTGCCCTCTGATATTGTCTCTGATCGGGGTCCACAATTCATCGCACGATTCTGGAAACGTTTTTGTGCCTCATTTAAGATGAAACTGTCTTTAACATCGGGTTACCATCCACAGTCTAACGGGCAAACCGAATGAGTCAACCAGTCATTAAAACAGTACTTACGCTTGTATTCGGCCAAACTCCAGAATGATTGGTCCGAGTTTCTTCCTTTGGCCGAATTTGCTTATAATAACTCTTGTCATTCCTCCACCAAGGAGTCCCCATTCTTTTCAGTCTTTGGTTTTCATCCTAGAGCCAACTCTTTTTTCCATCATTCTCCAGTTTCCTCATTGACCTTAACCTCCCATCTCAGAGCAATTTGGAGAAAAGTGTACCTTGCCCTCAGAAAAGCGGCCTTCCAAGAAAAGAAATTTTCTGATAGGCTCCGACGTCCTTGCACTTTTAAGGTGGGAGATAAGGTATGGTTGTCAACTCGAAACTAGAGATGAGCGCCGGAAATTTTTCGGGTTTTGTGTTTTGGTTTTGGGTTCGGTTCCGCGGCCGTGTTTTGGGTTCGACCGCGTTTTGGCAAAACCTCACCGAATTTTTTTTGTCGGATTCGGGTGTGTTTTGGATTCGGGTGTTTTTTTAAAAAAACCCTAAAAAACAGCTTAAATCATAGAATTTGGGGGTCATTTTGATCCCAAAGTATTATTAACCTCAAAAAACATAATTTACACTCATTTTCAGCCTATTCTGAACACATCACACCTCACAATATTATTTTTAGTCCTAAAATTTGCACCGAGGTCGCTGTGTGAGTAAGATAAGCGACCCTAGTGGCCGACACAAACACCGGGCCCATCTAGGAGTGGCACTGCAGTGTCACGCAGGATGGCCCTTCCAAAAAACCCTCCCCAAACAGCACATGACACAAAGAAAAAAAGAGGCGCAATGAGGTAGCTGACTGTGTGAGTAAGATTAGCGACCCTAGTGGCCGACACAAACACCGGGCACATCTAGGAGTGGCACTGCAGTGTCACGCAGGATGTCCCTTCCAAAAAACCCTCCCCAAACAGCACATGACGCAAAGAAAAAAAGAGGCGCAATGAGGTAGCTGTGTGAGTAAGATTAGCGACCCTAGTGGCCGACACAAACACCGGGCCCATCTAGGAGTGGCACTGCAGTGTCACGCAGGATGTCCCTTCCAAAAAACCCTCCCCAATCAGCACATGATGCAAAGAAAAAGAAAAGAAAAAAGAGGTGCAAGATGGAATTATCCTTGGGCCCTCCCACCCACCCTTATGTTGTATAAACAAAACAGGACATGCACACTTTAACCAACCCATCATTTCAGTGACAGGGTCTGCCACACGACTGTGACTGATATGACGGGTTGGTTTGGACCCCCCCCAAAAAAGAAGCAATTAATCTCTCCTTGCACAAACTGGCTCTACAGAGGCAAGATGTCCACCTCATCTTCACCCTCCGATATATCACCGTGTACATCCCCCTCCTCACAGATTATCAATTCGTCCCCACTGGAATCCACCATCTCAGCTCCCTGTGTACTTTGTGGAGGCAATTGCTGCTGGTCAATGTCTCCGCGGAGGAATTGATTATAATTCATTTTAATGAACATCATCTTCTCCACATTTTCTGGATGTAACCTCGTACGCCGATTGCTGACAAGGTGAGCGGCGGCACTAAACACTCTTTCGGAGTACACACTTGTGGGAGGGCAACTTAGGTAGAATAAAGCCAGTTTGTGCAAGGGCCTCCAAATTGCCTCTTTTTCCTGCCAGTATAAGTACGGACTGTGTGACGTGCCTACTTGGATGCGGTCACTCATATAATCCTCCACCATTCTATCAATGTTGAGAGAATCATATGCAGTGACAGTAGACGACATGTCCGTAATCGTTGTCAGGTCCTTCAGTCCGGACCAGATGTCAGCATCAGCAGTCGCTCCAGACTGCCCTGCATCACCGCCAGCGGGTGGGCTCGGAATTCTGAGCCTTTTCCTCGCACCCCCAGTTGCGGGAGAATGTGAAGGAGGAGATGTTGACAGGTCGCGTTCCGCTTGACTTGACAATTTTGTCACCAGCAGGTCTTTCAACCCCAGCAGACCTGTGTCTGCCGGAAAGAGAGATCCAAGGTAGGCTTTAAATCTAGGATCGAGCACGGTGGCCAAAATGTAGTGCTCTGATTTCAACAGATTGACCACCCGTGAATCCTTGTTAAGCGAATTAAGGGCTGCATCCACAAGTCCCACATGCCTAGCGGAATCGCTCCGTGTTAGCTCCTTCTTCAATGCCTCCAGCTTCTTCTGCAAAAGCCTGATGAGGGGAATGACCTGACTCAGGCTGGCAGTGTCTGAACTGACTTCACGTGTGGCAAGTTCAAAGGGCATCAGAACCTTGCACAACGTTGAAATCATTCTCCACTGCACTTGAGACAGGTGCATTCCACCTACTATATCGTGCTCAATTGTATAGGCTTGAATGGCCTTTTGCTGCTCCTCCAACCTCTGAAGCATATAGAGGGTTGAATTCCACCTCGTTACCACTTCTTGCTTCAGATGATGGCAGGGCAGGTTCAGTAGTTTTTGGTGGTGCTCCAGTTTTCTGTACGTGGTGCCTGTACGCCGAAAGTGTCCCGCAATTCTTCTGGCCACCGACAGCATCTCTTGCACGCCCCTGTCGTTTTTTAAAAAATTCTGCACCACCAAATTCAAGGTATGTGCAAAACATGGGACGTGCTGGAATTGGCCCAGATTTAATGCACACACAATATTGCTGGCGTTGTCCGATGCCACAAATCCACAGGAGAGTCCAATTGGGGTAAGCCATTCCGCGATGATCTTCCTCAGTTGCCGTAAGAGGTTTTCAGCTGTGTGCGTATTCTGGAAAGCGGTGATACAAAGCGTAGCCTGCCTAGGAAAGAGTTGGCGTTTGCGAGATGCTGCTACTGGTGCCGCCGCTGCTGTTCTTGCGGCGGGAGTCCATACATCTACCCAGTGGGCTGTCACAGTCATATAGTCCTGACCCTGCCCTGCTCCACTTGTCCACATGTCCGTGGTTAAGTGGACATTGGGTACAGCTGCATTTTTTAGGACACTGGTGACTCTTTTTCTGAGGTCTGTGTACATTTTCGGTATCGCCTGCCTAGAGAAATGGAACCTAGATGGTATTTGGTACCGGGGACACAGTACCTCCAACAAGTCTCTAGTTGGCTCTGCAGTAATGATGGATACCGGAACCACGTTTCTCACCACCCAGGATGCCAAGGCCTCAGTTATCCGCTTTGCAGTAGGATGACTGCTGTGATATTTCATCTTCCTCGCAAAGGACTGTTGAACAGTCAATTGCTTACTGGAAGTAGTACAAGTGGGCTTACGACTTCCCCTCTGGGATGACCATCGACTCCCAGCGGCAACAACAGCAGCGCCAGCAGCAGTAGGCGTTACACGCAAGGATGCATCGGAGGAATCCCAGGCAGGAGAGGACTCGTCAGACTTGCCAGTGACATGGCCTGCAGGACTATTGGCATTCCTGGGGAAGGAGGAAATTGACACTGAGGGAGTTGGTGGGGTGGTTTGCGTGAGCTTGGTTACAAGAGGAAGGGATTTACTGGTCAGTGGACTGCTTCTGCTGTCACCCAAAGTTTTTGAACTTGTCACTGACTTATTATGAATGCGCTGCAGGTGACGTATAAGGGAGGATGTTCCGAGGTGGTTAACGTCCTTACCCCTACTTATTACAGCTTGACAAAGGGAACACACGGCTTGACACCTGTTGTCCGCATTTCTGGTGAAATACCTCCACACCGAAGAGCTGATTTTTTTGGTATTTTCACCTGGCATGTCAACGGCCATATTCCTCCCACGGACAACAGGTGTCTCCCCGGGTGCCTGACTTAAACAAACCACCTCACCATCAGAATCCTCCTGGTCAATTTCCTCCCCAGCGCCAGCAACACCCATATCCTCCTCATCCTGGTGTACTTCAACACTGACATCTTCAATCTGACTATCAGGAACTGGACTGCGGGTGCTCCTTCCAGCACTTGCAGGGGGCATGCAAATAGTGGAAGGCGCATGCTCTTCACGTCCAGTGTTGGGAAGGTCAGGCATCGCAAACGACACAATTGGACTCTCCTTGTGGATTTGGGATTTCAAAGAACGCACAGTTCTTTGCGGTGCTTTTGCCAGCTTGAGTCTTTTCAGTTTTCTAGCGAGAGGCTGAGTGCTTCCATCCTCATGTGAAGCTGAACCACTAGCCATGAACATAGGCCAGGGCCTCAGCCGTTCCTTGCCACTCCGTGTGGTAAATGGCATATTGGCAAGTTTACGCTTCTCCTCCGACAATTTTATTTTAGGTTTTGGAGTCCTTTTTTTTCTGATATTTGGTGTTTTGGATTTGACATGCTCTGTACTATGACATTGGGCATCGGCCTTGGCAGACGACGTTGCTGGCATTTCATCGTCTCGGCCATGACTAGTGGCAGCAGCTTCAGCACGAGGTGGAAGTGGATCTTGATCTTTCCCTAATTTTGGAACCTCAACTTTTTTGTTCTCCATATTTTATAGGCAGAACTAAAAGGCACCTCAGGTAAACAATGGAGATGGATGGATTGGATACTAGTATACAATTATGGACGGACTGCCACGGTTAGGTGGTATAAAAAAACCACGGTTAGGTGGTATATATTATAATAATAATACAATTATGGATGGACGGACTGCCTGCCGACTGCCGACACAGAGGTAGCCACAGCCGTGAACTACCGCACTGTACACTGGTTGATAAAGAGATAGTAGTATACTCGTAACAATTAGGATGACACTATGACGGTATAAAGAATGAAAAAAAAACCACGGTTAGGTGGTAGGTATATAATAATAAATAATACAATTCTGGTCGGACGGACTGCCTGCCGTGTGCCGACACAGAGGTAGCCACAGCCGTGAACTACCGCACTGTACACTGGTTGATAAAGAGATAGTAGTATACTCGTAACAATTAGGATGACACTATGACGGTATAAAGAATGAAAAAAAAACCACGGTTAGGTGGTAGGTATATAATAATAAATAATACAATTCTGGTCGGACGGACTGCCTGCCGTGTGCCGACACAGAGGTAGCCACAGCCGTGAACTACCGCACTGTACACTGGTTGATAAAGAGATAGTAGTATACTCGTAACAATTAGGATGACACTATGACGGTATAAAGAATGAAAAAAAAACCACGGTTAGGTGGTAGGTATATAATAATAAATAATACAATTCTGGTCGGACGGACTGCCTGCCGTGTGCCGACACAGAGGTAGCCACAGCCGTGAACTACCGCACTGTACACTGGTTGATAAAGAGATAGTAGTATACTCGTAACAATTAGGATGACACTATGACGGTATAAAGAATGAAAAAAAAACCACGGTTAGGTGGTAGGTATATAATAATAAATAATACAATTCTGGTCGGACGGACTGCCTGCCGTGTGCCGACACAGAGGTAGCCACAGCCGTGAACTACCGCACTGTACACTGGTTGATAAAGAGATAGTAGTATACTCGTAACAATTAGGATGACACTATGACGGTATAAAGAATGAAAAAAAAACCACGGTTAGGTGGTAGGTATATAATAATAAATAATACAATTCTGGTCGGACGGACTGCCTGCCGTGTGCCGACACAGAGGTAGCCACAGCCGTGAACTACCGCACTGTACTGTGTCTGCTGCTAATATAGACTGGTTGATATTTAAAGAGATATTAGTAGTATACAACAATACTATACTGGTGGTCAGGCACTGGTCACCACTCCTGCAGCAAAAGTGTGCACTGTTAATTAATATAATTGTACTCCTGGCTCCTGCTAACAACCTGCAGTGCTCCCCAGTCTCCCCCACAATTAATTATAAGCTTTTAATTTATACATTGATGACTGTGCAGCACACTGGGCTGAGCTGAGTGCACACAGACTGAGTCACACTGTGTGACTGACTGTGCTGTGTATCGTTTTTTTTTTCAGGCAGAGAACGGATATAGCAGAGAGAAGTGAACGGATATATTATATTAAATAAAAGTTAACTAGCTGCTGCACTGGTCACTGACTGTGGTAAACTAACTCTGTCTGCGACTCTGCACAATCTCTCTCTATCTAATCTATCTATCTCTATTCTAATGGAGAGGACGCCAGACACGTCCTCTCCCTATCAATCTCAATGCACGAGTGAAAATGGCGGCGACGCGCGGCTCCTTATATAGAATCCGAGTCTCGCGATAGAATCCGAGCCTCGCGAGAATCCGACAGCGTCATGATGACGTTCGGGCGCGCTCGGGTTAACCGAGCAAGGCGGGAAGATCCGAGTCGCTCGGACCCGTGGAAAAAAAAGTGAAGTTCGTGCGGGTTCGGATTCAAAGAAACCGAACCCGCTCATCTCTACTCGAAACATCAAGCTTCGACAAACCTCGGCTAGACTGGGACCCAAATTTATTGGACCGTTTCTTATCATTAAGAAGGTCAATCCAGTTGCTTTTCGGCTACGCTTGCCAATATCTCTCAGAATTGGAAACACTTTCCATTGTTCCCTGTTGAAACAATATGTTTCTTCCAGCAGATTTCCTCGGAGGACCTCCCAGGGTAGATCTCCAGTGGATGTGCAGGGACAACAGGAGTTCTTGGTAGAGAAGGTGTTAGATTCTAAAGTGTCCCGGGGCCGGCTTTATTTTTTGGTTCACTGGAAAGGCTATGGTCCAGAGGAAAGGTCTTGGGTCCTGGATAAGGATCTACATGCCCCTAAACTCAAGAGATTATTCTTTCAGGAATTTCCTCAGAAACCTGCCTTTAGGGGTTCATTGACCCCTCCTCAAGGGGGGGTACTGTTAGGCGCCGCGGCCCGGGACTTCCTCCCCGCCCGGCGCCTAGCAACTAAGGACGCTGTGCGCGCTGAGCCGCCGGCTCCCTAGCAACGCTAGGATGCCGGGCGCGCAGAGCCGCCGGGACCCTAGCAACGGGGACGCCACGGACGGACCGCGTTCCCCGTTGCAGGGTTGATTTATTAAACTATGCACACATGTTTTCTGGTCGTGCAGCAGGGCAGCTGCACGACATTCTTTGTAATCAGGCTCTGGACTCTGATTGGAGGATTCCCTGATAAATGCCTTCTCAGTGCCTCACACAGACGCCGGTGATAGTTTCCTGCATGCTGCTCATGTTGGTGAACGTCTGTTCCTGTCTGCTGTGCCCGGTCATTCCAGTCCTCTGAGTTCCTGAGTCTTGGTGTTTGTCATCTCATCCCAAGCAGTTCTCCTGGTCCTCATTTACCTGTGACAGCCTGTCAGGCCTAGTCCTTGTGTTTATACCTTTCCTGAGGACGTCGAGGAGCTTATGCAGATGGGTCTCTCCCGGCTGTCCCCAGAGGAAAGAACCAGAAGATTAAGTTATGGTCTTTGTTTGTACTGTGGTGGTAAGGGACATATTGCTCGCAACTGCCCGAACAAGTCGGGAAACGCTCTGACCAAGTGAATTGTGAGGGGGTTCACTTAGGTCTGCAGCTTATCTCCTCAAATGACTCTCTCTTAGTCCCTGTTAAGATTTCCTGTGGCAGCCTCAGTTCATTGGTGTCAGCCTTTGTCGACAGTGGAGCCGCAGGAAATTTTATGGATTTAACTTGGGCTAAGGCCTTAGGCATTCCACAGATACCATTGGATAAACGTATCACCATGCACGGGTTAGATGGGGGTCCGCTTTCCAATGGGATAATTACTCACCGCACACCTCCAGTATTACTTACAGTAGGAGCCTTACATTCTGAAGATATAGAATTCTACCTTACACATTGTCCGGCAGTTCCTGTAGTTTTGGGTCACCCTTGGCTAGCCTTTCATAATCCCACCATTGATTGGCGGTCCGGGGAGATTTCCCAATGGGGTCCTTTTTGTATTAAGGAATGTATTTCTTATCCAGTCCGGGTTGCAGCAGTTGTCCCAGAGCTTATTCCTGTGGAATCTTAGGATTTTGCCGATGTGTTCTCCAAAGGCAATGCGGACATTCTGCCTCCCCATCGGTCCTACGATTGTGCAATTGAGTTAGTACCAGGTGCCACTTTGCCTAAGGGGAGATTGTATGCCCTGTCCGGGCCAGAAACCACGGCCATGAATAATTACATTCAGGAAAGCCTTAAAAAAGGTTTTATTAGGCCATCAAAATCTCCGTTGAGTGCAGGATTTTTCTTTGTTGAGAAAAAAGATTGGGTCACTTAGACCATGTATTGATTTCAGGGCTCTGAATAAGATCTCTGTGAAAAACACCTATCCTTTGCCATTAATTTCAGTGCTTTTTGATCAGTTACGCTCCGCCGTGATCTTTTCGAAAATTGATCTTAGGGGAGCTTACAACCTCATCCGAATAAAATCTGGGGATGAGTGGAAGACGGCTTTCAGCACTCAGTCGGGTCACTATGAATACCTGGTGATGCCGTTCGGCCTGTCAAATGCTCCGGCGGTTTTTCAAGACCTCATTAACGATGTTCTCCGTGACTTCCTTGGGAAGTTCGTGGTCGTTTATCTTGACGACATTTTGATATACTCAGAGTCTATGGAACAACATGTAACCTTGGTGCGTCTGGTTCTTCAAAAATTACGAGAGAATCATTTATATGCCAAGCTTGAGAAGTGTGATTTTCATATCACAGAGGTGTCTTTCTTGGGGTACATTATTTCTCCCCAGGGATTTTTCATGGAACCGAAAAAACTCCAGGCCATCCTTAGTTGGGCGCAACCCACTAATTTAAAAGCAATTCAGCGCTTTTTAGGGTTTGCTAATTATTATAGGCGGTTCATTCATACTTTTTCTGACCTGGTCGCTCCCATAGTAGCTTTGACCAAAAAAGGAGCGGATCCCTCCAATTGGTCGCATGAAGCGGAGTTAGCCTTCCGGGCCTTGAAGCAGGCCTTTGTCTAAGCTCCTGTCCTCAGACATCCTAATCCAGAGCTTCCCTTTATTGTGGAGGTTGATGCCTCAGAGGTTGGAGTGGGGGCTATCCTTTCTCAGGAAGATCCGGAGTCTCAGGAGTTACATCCTTGTGCCTTCATGTCCAGGAAATTCTCCTCCGCTGAATCCAACTATGACGTTGGTAATCGGGAATTACTGGCAGTAAAATGGGCTTTCGAGGAATGGAGGCATTGGCTGGAGGGAGCTAGGCATACTATTACTGTCTTCACTGACCGAAGAAACATTTGTGATGATCCGCAACAAGATACCCCCTTGTTTGTGCCTGGATGACACAGTTACACACAAAATGAACACACGAGGGGGGTTAATTCTTTAAAGAAAACCAAATACCTATGATTACTCGGGTAGATTCACCATAATACAGGGTTGGTGTTGCTCCCCAGAGTCAGAAAACCAAATATTCTAGAAAGAGAAAAGAAGACTCTATCTTGGGGGCACTCTTTGAAATATAAATAGGGCCAGATATACCCTTAGGTATCATTAAAATATAACCTTTAGGGGGCGTGGCCTGGTGGGCAGACTGGAAGGACGTGCCTGAGGACAGCTCCCGACCCCAGAACCGAAAGTGCCCAATAAAGACCCCTAACTGGCCCATATTCGGTCCCAATCCACACCAGCTGCCTTAATTAATCCCCCCTGCACCTGATAAGCCGAGTCCCGGAGCCGGAGGAGGCCTCCTGCCTCCTTGCGGGTTGGGGCCTAGGTGCTGAGCACAAGCCGGGGGCTGGATTTTGGAGTGGACCCCGCTCGGGGCGACGGGACCCGCCGGGAAATACCACAAGCTGCTGACCACACTGCGGCCTCACCAGCGGTCACCACAAGTGCAGTGCCCCGCTATCGTCTGGCGGAAAGAGGGACCGAAAGCGGGCGGCGGCCTGCACGGAGCTCTGAGGGGACTGTGACGTCTGCCGCGACCCGCCGGAGGCCGTGGGCAGACCCCCCACTGCGCGACGGACGTCGGCGGCGGTGATTCCCCGCTACACCGGGACCACCTGTACTGTATATCCCCCCACCCTGCAGGGTCTATCACGCAAGCCTGCGGGAGATAGTGTGGAGGCTGGCGGCCATCTTGCTTCGGAAGCCTGGGATACAGGTGAGGCCCTCGGCGGCCAAAGGTGAGACTGGGGGACCCTGTGAGTCGGCTGGTCCGCAAATAGGAGCCCCCCTCTGTTGACCCTGGTAGGATACTCCAATCATACATCCCTGACCTGCAGTAATAGAACAGGAGGCCCTGACAGTACTACACTGTTCCTCACCACAGGCTCAACAGCCCAATCCACCCAGGCCTACAGTAAACAGGACCAGGGGGGACCCTCTGGCCCTGTCTCTTCACCAGTCCAGTGTTTCCCACCACAAAATATATCCCTCATTTATTATGCTCTGCAGTACCTATGATCCTTGAACCTAGAGCTCCACCTGCTGGCAGCCCTCATGCCTGATTCCAGCTGCAGGCTGAGCACTCTATCGCCCATAATGTGATTCATCGGGATATGCCCTGAGTCTTGGAGTCGCCTATGTCATAACATTGAAGCTGCTCCTCCCCTACCACCGGGACCGCCTTAAACGCACCGCTGCAACGATTCGCTCTAATCAACATATACACACACATGGTCAACATGCCTAAAGGCAACAAAAAGCAACAGGGGGCAACGGCGACCCCGAGCCTGAAAAAATATGCCTACTCAAATTCCAAAACACCAGGACAAGAGGCTGCGTCACAACATGACGTATCAGACTCGGAGGACTCTGACCATTCTCCTCTGACCCGAAAGGATCTCCATATGCTTTTCCGCGAAATTAAGGAGACAAGGAAATCTGTACAGGCGGTACAGGCGGAGGTTCATACCGCTATTACATCTCTTAAAGCCGACATCACAGACCTGGGGGACAGGACGGACCACTTGGAGTCCAAAATGGACGAAGTGGCCGCTTTTCAGCAGGGGATAGAGGATGACGTCCATACCCTGAGACAAGAAATGCGCCTAATCCTGGAGCACCAGGAGGACCAGGATAATCGGGCGCGCCGGAATAATCTTCGCATCAGGGGGATCCCCGAGGAAATTGATATGGCATCCCTCCCCGGCTTTCTCAGGAAATTGTTTGTTCATCTCTCGCCCTCAACCCCGGAAGACCAGTTTCTGCTGGATAGGGCCCACAGGGCTCTTCGCCCCCGATCTCAAGATCAAGCCCAACCCAGAGATGTCATACTCCGATGCCACTATTATTCGGCCAAAGAGGACCTGCTCCGGGAGTCTAGGAAGCTTCCCAAACTGGACTTTCTAGGACATCCCCTCCAAATATTCCAGGACATCGCTCCTAGTACACTACTCAAAAGAAAGGAACTCCGCCCCATCACTATGGCTTTACGCGATAAGGGCATCCGATATAGATGGGGATTCCCCTTCCGCATACTTGTATGGCATCATAACCGCCTTCACTCGGCTAGGGACCTAGCCGAGGCTAAAGATCTCCTCCGTAACCTAGGCGTTACTCCGTCTCCAGCTATACCCGAGTCTCCAATGCGGTTAAATGAAGATCCTTCTGCAGAAACGACCGACACTCCGAGACGTTCCCTGAATCGCGACTGGACACGAGTCCCCTCAGCGCGGAAATCCGCCTCTGTTGGCCATGACTCCTGAGGACAGTCCAGCTTAAATGTTATCTTACTCCGCTATTCTGTATCGTTCATATGTGTGTTTACCTTTTTCAGACATGCCCTCCCCCTGTTTCTGCCCCAACATTGTCCCGCCTCCCCACACCAAATGTTTTGCTGCCCAGATACGGCAACCCAGGTTGGCCGCTGTTATTTTGCTAGATAAATTAGGAGGAGATGGAATGGAGGGAGCGGCTATATTTACACATACCCCCCCCTTAAGGTAGATTCCCAGACTCGGGGCACTGTGATGAGTGTCCGCTACCCATGTTACGTCTGGCTCGGCCAGGCCGCGTCCCCACATATGGGTCCTATACCCTAGACCGGTCGATGTCACCCGGTGACCCCTCTTGGTTTCCCCTTGACCGGCACGTATGGCCAGATGCCGTTTTTTCTGGCCTCCAACTTTCCTCTTTTCCCTGTCTTTCCCACGTTCTGTCCTCCCTGTTTCTGTCTCCAATTTGGTATATGTGTTTTTTCTTTTCCTTTGTCCGCCAATGTATAAATACCGACCATATACTGCACGCATTCATATTGTTTTTGTCCTGGTTTTTCGTAGGGTTGCGGTGTCTGGAGGGAGATGGTGAAGCGTTTCGAGACCCGGTCGAACATGGCTCTTAAAGTCTATTCGCACAACGTCAAAGGTTTGAACAGCCCTAACAAACGCACTAAACTTTTCCTTTCCCTCAAGCAGGCCAAAGGTGACTTAGTTTTCCTACAGGAAACTCACTTTAAGAAATCCCTACACCCTGACCTAAAATCCAAAGCTTACCCCCTTACGTTTCATGCATGCGATGCCACACGTAAGAAGAGGGGGGTTTCCATCCTGATAGCGGCCCACCTTACGTTTGAATTGCTGGACAGTCATGCAGATAAAGCAGGTAGATGGCTTATTCTAGTGGGGAAGCTGAATGATACCCTATGTACCCTAATAAATATATACGCCCCAAATCAAAACCAAGCTACATTCTTCGGGAGGCTAGGTGCTCAACTAACTAGATTCGGTAGAGGAGAAGTCATCATGGCTGGAGATTTTAATGAGGTACTAGATGCCTCCTTAGACAGGTCATCCCCTCCCAACCCTCGGTCCCCCCGCTACTCCAGACCGACTGTGGCGTCACTTGCTCTGCTAGACCTTCTGAAAACCCACCTATTATTCGATTCCTTTAGGGTATCTGAACCGCTGACCAGAGACTACACCTTTTATTCCTCTGTACACAAGACCTACTCTAGAATTGACATGATCCTACTCAGCCGGGATATCTCCTCTAAACTGAAATCTGCCAGTATTCTCCCTATGATATGGTCTGACCACTCCCCAATCACTGCCGAACTCCAATCTATTACCCCACGCCCTCCCCCCGTGTCCTGGCGTCTGAACGACTCCATATTACACAACCAGGAAGTCGCCTCTCAAATCAAGGTCTGCCTAGCCGACTACTTCCTTCTTAACGATATCCCAGAGATTTCCCCAACTACTTTGTGGGAAGCACACAAAGCGGTTCTCCGAGGCCACCTGATAAGCCAGGCGGCTAGGTTCAAAAAATCCCGTGAGCACAGCTTCCTTTCCCTCTCTACGAAACTCCAGGCCCTTGAGCGTCAGCATAAACTCTCTCCCACTCCGTCTAACCTAGAGCCCCTACTAGAGGCTAGGAACGCACTGTCACTTTCTCTGTCAGAACGCACGGCGAAGACTCTCCAGAGGCTTAACCAGACCTTCTACGAGAAAGGCGATAAAGCCGATAGAATCTTGGCATCCCGCCTCAGAGCACAAAGATCCCGTAATAATATACTAGCGATAAATACTGAATCTGGGGAACCTACATATGACCCAGAGGGTATAAACAAGATATTCCGTGATTATTACACCAAGCTATATAATTTAAACCCCAAGGCCCCGAGCCCCGACCCTCCTGATACGCTAATCTCAGAATTCCTACGCCGAGCCGATCTCCCCCAACTATCTGTCACAGACTCTGTAGATCTGAATAGAGACATCACGGAGGAGGAAATATCGGCCGTCCTGAGAAACTTTAAATCTTCTAAGGCCCCTGGCCCTGATGGCTTTTCGGCCTCATACTACAAAAAATTTGCACCTTTGTTGGTCCCCCATCTACGAGTACTGTTTAATGCAGTCCTACATGGCGCCCCATTTCCAAGTACTATGCTGGAGGCCAGAGTAATAGTCATACATAAAGAGGGCAGAGACCCGCGAAATTGTGCTAATTATCGCCCCATATCCTTATTGAATCTCGATATTAAAATCTATGCAAAGATCTTGGCCACCCGCCTTAACGGTGTACTATCTGAACTGATACACTACGACCAGGTGGGATTTATCCCAGGACGCCAGGCCAGAGACAACACTAGGAAAGCAATTGATATTATCCACCTGTTGAATAATAGGCAAGCCCCATCTATTATTCTATCACTTGATGCAGAGAAGGCGTTCGACCGTATCTCATGGCCGTTCTTACTGCAGACTCTTCAGGCGTTCGGGATATCGGCGGAATTTTTGACGGGGGTCTCTGCACTCTATTCCTCCCCAATAGCAAAAGTCCTCACCAACGGGATATTGTCCCCTGCCTTCCCATTGGCTAATGGAACTAGACAGGGATGCCCTCTCTCCCCCCTAGTGTTTGCCATGGTCATTGAACCATTGGCAGCCATGATAAGGAAGTCCAGCAATGTTCGAGGAGTGCAGATGGGCTCAAAGGAGTCTAAGATCTCGCTCTTCGCTGACGATGTCCTATTATCTCTAACCCAGCCGCAGTCATCCCTCCCCGCCCTATACGAGATCATAGAGGAATATGGTTCCCTCTCAGGATATAAAATAAACTATTCTAAATCCGAAGCCATGTTGCTCCATGTCCCTGGAGACCTCAGGCGCTCCCTGCAGTCCTCCTATGACTTACGATGGCAGACCAATAAGATTAAGTACCTAGGTGTCTATATTACCTCCCATTATAACTCCCTATATTCTGAAAATTTTCCGCGAATACTGAGCAAGATTAAATCAGATTTGACAAGGTGGAGGACTCATATCATATCCTGGCTGGGTAGGATAATCGCCCTCAAAATGACAATCATGCCACAACTTCTATATCTATTCCAAACCCTACCTGTGAGGGTGCCAGAGAAGGTCCTCAGGGATGCCCAGGCCTCATTTGTGAGGTTCGTATGGAACGACAAACCCCCACGGATTGCTTTTAATACGCTTCGGCTCCCTCGCTCTGCGGGTGGCCGAGGACTCCCCGATATCAAATTCTATTATCTGGCCAGCCATCTCAGTCAAATGGTGGCCTCATATGCGCCCCGTGGCAGTATTGCATGGGTTGATCTTACCGCACTTTCTATGGGAATTCGTTCGATGGCTTCGCTGTGGGGCCTGGGCAAACCATATCTGCTGGCTCACAAGGACATCCCTCCCTCCCTTAAGTTTCACCTTTCTACCTGGCACAAGGCTATTACGAAATACAGCCTATCTTCCTCACACTCCCCTCTCACACCCATCTGGGACAACCCGGATTTCCCTGCCGGGGTCCCTCCTCGTAAGTTTACGGCTTGGTTTAATGCCCGGATCCTTGTGGTCCACGACCTATCCATACAAGGCCATTGGATGTCATTAGACGATATTAAATCTAAATTCCCCTCACTCTCTCCTCCCTTCTTTGAATATTTTCAACTCCGTCACTTCCTCCAATCCCTGCCACAGACTGATGCCCAGCGGGACCTTACACCTTATGAGTCTTTATGTCTTGCAAAGCCCGTAAGTGGAGGGCTAATCTCGCAAATATATACCCTGCTGGTCGGGATTTCCTCTGGGCTGCAGACCCGCCACGAGCGAGAGTGGGAGAGGGACTTGGGCCCCCCCCCCGACGAATCCTGTTGGGAGGAGGTACGAGAGGGCATCGCTAAGAGCTCGATCTCTACCCGACTCAAGGAGACATCCTATAAATTGTATTACCGGTGGTATTATACCCCAGACAAACTATCCCGGATGTTCCCCTCTGCCACCCCGGTATGTTGGCGGGGATGCGGCCTACGGGGCACTCTCCTCCACATCTGGTGGACATGCCCACGTATCGCTACCTACTGGAAAAAAGTACTGGACATATTGAACTCGATAACTGGGCTTAAACTCACACCAGACCCATGGATGTTCTTACTGGCCCGTCCGATCCCGGACCTTGACCCCCTCTTGAATAAATTAATTTCCCACATACTAGTAGCGGCTAAGTCTTTGATTGCCAAAAACTGGAAATCCCCCGCCCCGCCCACGATTCCTGCCCTGAACAACCATATCTGGTTCGTAGCCAAAATGGAAAAAATCACCTATTACCTGCATGACTGTCCCCACAAATTTGAATTAGTTTGGGGTCCCTGGATATCCGCGCGGTCTTCCTTAAATTAGACTCAAACCTGACCTCTGACCCCACTTCATTGACCCCCGAGTGGGACCCGCTCGAGCCCTCCCTCCGGACACCGCCAAGCAAGCACTCTCAAATCCGATGTGACCGTGCACTGATACATACCCCGCAGGTACGCTTGACCTATATGCTTTATAGTGTATATGTGGTCTTAGGACTCCCCAGATGTCGTGCTCCCACTGGAGCATAGAACAGCTCTGATGCCCCCTCTCTCCCCTTTTTCTTTCCTTTTTGTTCCCCCTCCTCCTCCCCTTTACCTCTACCCGCTGTTGTTCCCAGTTACCCCTCCTATACGCTTCTCTCTCGAGGAGTAATGTTGCTATATGTTTAACTATATTTGAAAAAATTGGAAAATTGACGCCTTGAAGACTGTTGAGTGCACTTTATTATGCCATTGTTCTTGTACCGTGTGTTGTTGATTTCTCAGTCTCTCTTGGTGTAAATAAAGAAAATCGTTAAAAAAAATAAAAAAAAAATATAACCTTTAATTGTATCTTTAAAATTAATAGGAATTTGAAAAGGAAAAATATAAACACACACACAGGTTTATTCATATACACCTTGGGATCACTTGTCTATCACAAGGAGTTCAAAGAACACTGATTGCTCACTATGGAGCTTATTGGCTCAGAGAACACTGATTGCTCACCGAGGAGCTTGTTTTAATTATTTTTATTCAGATTTTTTTATAACCAATTATGATCTCTCACTGTTTAAACAACCATATCATGAATAGGTATTGATTTACCGAACGTCAGCTCCTATATTCTCAAACACATGTATAATTATAAAAATTCAAAATTTGCCCAAATGGTATATACACAGTGTTGAGAGAAGCAGAATGCCCATCATATTTATATGGTATCTTATGCGCTCATTAGTAGCCCGACATTTATAGTTGGTATAAAGAGAAAAAAGGAAAGAGTAAAAAAGATGATCAGTATGCCATGGTACATTGCTTCTACTGTC
Source organism: Pseudophryne corroboree (assembly GCF_028390025.1). Classification (NCBI taxonomy): domain Eukaryota; kingdom Metazoa; phylum Chordata; class Amphibia; order Anura; family Myobatrachidae; genus Pseudophryne; species Pseudophryne corroboree. The sequence continues at coordinate 655,608,503 of NC_086447.1, forward strand.
TCACCGTCATGAGCTCAAGGTTTTTGTTAGCTCAGCGGCCGGTGGATGAGAGGGCAGCGACCTTGAAATTTCTGACCAGAAAGAGGATAAGTGGCCGTACTGCTTTCCCTGTTAGAGCGGATGGAATGTCTCGATATCCTAGGACATTGCAGGACACTGCACCGCAATCCAGGGATGAGTGTTAACCGAAATTGAGTACAATTCCTGCCTGTTTAATTTTCAGGTAATTGCAGGGAGATGATAGGGAGTGGTTCAATGTTAAACCAGTGCCGTGCACATTCTCACATAGAAATGCATTTATCAAAAAAGCCGTTCTCCACACAGGCTATTAGCAAAGTACTTTCCCAAATTTATTTTCAGGTATACTTTATCGGTATACTAATATTGTTAGGCTCACTTAACATAATTCATTATTTTCTCTAACATTTGACCATAGGTCACTGAACAATATGTGTTGGGCTAAAAAGTAGCAGCAAACCCAGCTAGAATGAAAAGTTTTAATGACCGCAAACCCAGTCCAGCCGCTGAGATCTCTTTTCGTCATGTACTCTGGTCACTAGGACCGGTGCAGCGGACGGCAAATATGAAAACAGCAGCGCTTCGGGTATTACTGGCCGGAAAAAAGATTAGTAGCTGTGCTGCTTTCCACGTTAGAGCGGTTGCAGCGCCTTGATATCATAGGACAGAGCAAGGACACTGCCAGATAGTGCAGAGAAGTGAGCAAGCCTACGGGTGAAAACGCGTTTTGGCACAGCTGAAATCAGCATGGCAATGTCGCCTTGTGAAAGTTAGAATCACTGGTCCTACAACCAACATACGCTGCTCCGTCCAGAAGTCCTGCTGCCTTTAGAACGGTAATCTTCCTATTTTCAGCTAGCTCTCATCCACGGATTGTGGTGCAGCGTCCTTGCTCTGTCCTATGATATCAAGGCGCTGCAACCGCTCTAACGTGGAAAGCAGCACAGCTACTAATCTTTTTTCCGGCCAGTAATACCCGAAGCGCTGCTGTTTTCATATTTGCCGTCCGCTGCACCGGTCCTAGTGACCAGAGTACATGACGAAAAGAGATCTCAGCGGCTGGACTGGGTTTGCGTTCATTAAAACTTTTCATTCTAGCTGGGTTTGCTGCTACTTTTTAGCCCAACACATATTGTTCAGTGACCTATGGTCAAATGTTAGAGAAAATAATGAATTATGTTAAGTGAGCCTAACAATATTAGTATACCGATAAAGTATACCTGAAAATAAATTTGGGAAAGTACTTTGCTAATAGCCTGTGTGGAGAACGGCTTTTTTGATAAATGCATTTCTATGTGAGAATGTGCACGGCACTGGTTTAACATTGAACCACTCCCTATCATCTCCCTGCAATTACCTGAAAATTAAACAGGCAGGAATTGTACTCAATTTCGGTTAACACTCATCCCTGGATTGCGGTGCAGTGTCCTGCAATGTCCTAGGATATCGAGACATTCCATCCGCTCTAACAGGGAAAGCAGTACGGCCACTTATCCTCTTTCTGGTCAGAAATTTCAAGGTCGCTGCCCTCTCATCCACCGGCCGCTGAGCTAACAAAAACCTTGAGCTCATGACGGTGAGACAGTAGAAGCAATGTACCATGGCATACTGATCATCTTTTTTACTCTTTCCTTTTTTCTCTTTATACCAACTATAAATGTCGGGCTACTAATGAGCGCATAAGATACCATATAAATATGATGGGCATTCTACTTCTGTCAACACTGTGTATATACCATTTGGGCAAATTTTGAATTTTTATAATTATACATGTGTTTGAGAATATAGGAGCTGACGTTCGGTAAATCAATACCTATTAATATGGTTGTTTAAACAGTGAGAGATCATAATTGGTTATAAAAAACCTGTCTTCACTGACCATAAGAACCTGCAATATATTGAATCAGCTAAACGGCTTAATGCTCGGCAGGCACGTTGGGCATTGTTTTTTACTCGTTTCAGGTTTATAATCACCTTCAGGCCTGGTTCCAAGAATACGAAAGCTGATGCCCTGTCATGTTGCTTTCTTCCGGTTCACAATAGCAATCCTGTTACTACCCCCATAGTTCCATCTTCAGTCATCCGGACAGGCCTCACACAGGATTTATTTACTCAGTTAAACCAGCTTCAACACCAAGCTCCTAGACTTACTCCTGCTGGTCGTCTTTTTGTCCCTGAATTTTTGAGAGGCACTGTTTTAACTGAGTTTCATGACAACAAAGTCTCGGGGCATCCGGGTATCACTAAGACCTTGGAGTTAGTCTCTCGCTCAGTGTGGTGGCCTAGTCTTTCTAAAGACGTTAAGGAATTCGTCCATTCCTGTCAGGTTTGTGCACAGCATAAGGTCCCTCGTTCGTTGCCTATCTGGCAACTTATGCCTTTAGCCGTTCCTCTCAGGCCATGGTCTCATATTTCCATGGATTTTGTGGTGGACCTTCCCCTTTCAGCCGGATTGCGAGTCATTTGGGTGGTAGTGGACCGTTTTAGTAAAATGGCTTATTTCATTGCTCTTCCCCGATTACCCTCTGCTCAAGGGTTGGCAGTTTTGTTCCTCCACCATGTGTTCAGGCTCCATGGTTTGCCCTCTGATATTGTCTCTGATCGGGGTCCACAATTCATCGCACGATTCTGGAAACGTTTTTGTGCCTCATTTAAGATGAAACTGTCTTTAACATCGGGTTACCATCCACAGTCTAACGGGCAAACGGAACGAGTCAACCAGTCATTAAAACAGTACTTACGCTTGTATTCGGCCAAACTCCAGAATGATTAGTCCGAGTTTCTTCCTTTGGCCGAATTTGCTTATAATAACTCTTGTCATTCCTCCACCAAGGAGTCCCCATTCTTTTCAGTCTTTGGTTTTCATCCTAGAGCCAACTCTTTTTTCCATCATTCTCCAGTTTCCTCATTGACCTTAACCTCCCATCTCAGAGCAATTTGGAGAAAAGTGCACCTTGCCCTCAGAAAAGCGGCCTTCCAAGAAAAGAAATTTTCTGATAGGCTCCGACGTCCTTGCACTTTTAAGGTGGGAGATAAGGTATGGTTGTCAACTCGCAACATCAAGCTTCGACAAACCTCGGCTAGACTGGGACCCAAATTTATTGGACCGTTTCTTATCATTAAGAAGGTCAATCCAGTTGCTTTTCGGCTACGCTTGCCAATATCTCTCAGAATTGGAAACACTTTCCATTGTTCCCTGTTGAAACAATATGTTTCTTCCAGCAGATTTCCTCGGAGGACCTCCCAGGGTAGATCTCCAGTGGATGTGCAGGGACAACAGGAGTTCTTGGTAGAGAAGGTGTTAGATTCTAAAGTGTCCCGGGGCCGGCTTTATTTTTTGGTTCACTGGAAAGGCTATGGTCCGGAGGAAAGGTCTTGGGTCCTGGATAAGGATCTACATGCCCCTAAACTCAAGAGATTATTCTTTCAGGAATTTCCTCAGAAACCTGCCTTTAGGGGTTCATTGACCCCTCCTCAAGGGGGGGGGGTACTGTTAGGCGCCACGGCCCGGGACTTCCTCCCCGCCCGGCGCCTAGCAACTAAGGACGCTGTGCGCGCTGAGCGGCCGGCTCCCTAGCAACGCTAGGATGCCGGGCGCGCAGAGCCGCCGGGACCCTAGCAACGGGGACGCCACGGACGGACCGCGTTCCCCGTTGCAGGGTTGATTTATTAAACTATGCACACATGTTTTCTGGTCGTGCAGCAGGGCAGCTGCACGACATTCTTTGTAATCAGGCTCTGGACTCTGATTGGAGGATTCCCTGATAAATGCCTTCTCAGTGCCTCACACAGACGCCGGTGATAGTTTCCTGCATGCTGCTCATGTTGGTGAACGTCTGTTCCTGTCTGCTGTGCCCGGTCATTCCAGTCCTCTGAGTTCCTGAGTCTTGGTGTTTGTCATCTCATCCCAAGCAGTTCTCCTGGTCCTCATTTACCTGTGACAGCCTTTAGAGGATCTCGTTTGGTTTCGCGAGTGGCGGCTCTGCCGCGTGCTGCGGCCTAGGCCGCTTTATACTGTGTTCTGGTTTTGGAGCATTTGCGGAGGTATCCGCTTCCACAGTCCTCTCCAGAACTCGGCGGTGCCGTGTAGGAGAGTGGACTAGTGGAGTATTTTGGTTGTCCTTTTCCCTGGCGGAAATCCGCGCATACTTTAGTTTTAGGTTTGTTAGTAGCCCCTGGCCTTGTTGTTTAGTTAGAGGGCCTCTTGTTATCACCCTGTCTCGGTACACTCTTTGTCTCTCATTAAGACCTGAGGGGGCATCGAAGTTGGGCAGACGTAATCCGCTCTTCAAACGCGGCTGCCATGGGCTCAAGCAACCATAGTCTCGCAAGAGTGTACTGACAGCACGGGCGAGACAACGGAGATAGGGCGCCAGGGGCTATTCCCATTCCTTTCCCCTTTCCCAGCATTACGTTCTGGTATTCAGGTCCTTTCATATAAGATCACCCCAGACCTGAGTACTAGAATCATAACAGCGTACCTTTTACATTCCGATCTGGCTACCTCATCAGGCTTATCTATGGTTTGCACTGCAGAACTGTCACTACCAGCTGCCATTTGGTCTCTCCATGGCACCAAGGGTGATGTTTCTACTCTGCAAACAGGAAGTGAACATAATTCCGTACCTTGACGATCTTCTGATAAAGGCACCGTCCAGGGAGCAGTTGTTGGACAGCACTGCCCTCTCATCCAGACTACTCCTGGATCACGGGTGGATTCTGAACATACCAAAATCTCACCTAGAACCAACACAGAGGCTTCCTATCCTGGGAATGATACTGGACACAGAGTCTCAGAAGGTGTTCCTCCCCTTGGAAATGGCAATGGTAATCCAGTGATAGTTTGCGCTGTCCTGAAGCCAACCAGGATCTCTGTGCATTCGCCTTCTGCGGAAAAAGGTGGCGTCTTACGAGGTGCTTCAGTACGGAAGGTTTTATGCAAGGTCATTCCAGCTCGATCTGTTAGATAAATGGTCCGGATCGCATCTTCACATGCACCAGAGGATCTGTCTGTCTCCAAAAGCCAGGATCTCCCTACTGTGGTGGCTACAGACTAATCACCTAGTTGAGGGTCAGAGGTTCGGGATTCAGAATTGGATTCTGCTAACCACAGATGCAAGCCTCAGAGGTTGGGGCGCAGTCACCCAGGGGGTGCAGTTTTACTGAAGATGGTCAAGTCAGGAAGTCGTCCTTCCAGTAAACATCCTGGAACTCAGGGCTATATACAATGCCCTTCTGCAGGCCTCATCTCTTTAGAGTCAGGCCATTCAGGTCCAGTCAGACAATGTGATGGCAGTGATGTACATAAACCGACAGGGCGGAACGAAAAGCAGAGCCGCAATGTCAGAGGTGTCAAGAATTCTCCTCTGGGCATAAAAACACGCCGTGGCGGGGAGGAGACAACTGTGAAGCAGACTTCCTCAGCAGACACGACCTGCAGCCGGGCAAGTGGGGCCTTCACTCGGAGCTGTTCAGGTGGTTGACACATCAATGGGGATATCCACAAATCGACATGATGGCCTCTTGACTCAACAAGAAACTCAAGCGGTATTGTTCCAGTTCGAGGAACCCACAATCAATGGAGATAGACGCTCTGACAACTCTGTGGGTCTACCAGCTGATGTACGTGTTTCCTCTAGTTTCTCTGATCCCAAGAATTCTAAATAGGGAAAAGGTTCAATCAATCCTCATTGCTCCAGACTGGCCACGAAGGGCCTGTTATGTGGATCTTCTCCAGATGCTGCTCAAAGATCTGTGGCCTCTACCTCTTCGCGGGGATCTTCTGCAACAGGGCCGTTTGTCTATCAATGTTATGCACACCAGTGCCTGCAGGAATGTACTGGTGTCAGAACTGTTATGCACTCCAGTGCCTGCTGGAATGTACTGGTGTTTGAACTGTTATGCACACCAGTGCCTGCAGGAATGTACTGGTGTCTGAACGGATAGGTATGCAAAGCAAATGAACTCAATGACAGACACAGAAGGTGATAGGGTAACAAAATACACACAAAGTGAACAGAGAAGCCCAGAGGCTAAGGAACTGGGTGTCTCCCTAGTATTAGTAATGCTCAGATGGGAAAAGCAAGATGTTGTGTTTTAATACGTAGAGAACCCGAAATGCTGTTGCTAAGGGCAACAGCAAAACCCTAAAGGGTTACCAACGGGTGTGGCAGTAAACTCCTTGGTCAGAGATGGAATGATAGACACAAGGAGAGTCTCCACAATCCTAATTCTCACTTGCAGTGCACAGGTTCAGCTTACTGCCACTAAACTGACACCTGACACCTTGCACAGTGAGACAGGATTTAGGCAGGCAAGTCTTAGAATACAGCCGCAAACTTGCTAAGTTCACAGAGTAGTAAAAGAACCCCAGCAAGCTAAACGACTGACTCCAGTCTTACTGCTAGGTCTGGATTGGCAGAGTGTAGTACCAAATCCCCAGGCCTATTTGCAGTAAGCAACAACAAATACAAAGCTACACAGTACTGGCTAACTTTCAGGAACTGACTAACCAACAAAGATTCAGCAGCATCTGCTTAACCTGAGAAGAGGCCTTATAAAGCAGGTGCTGTCCACGCCCCACTCAGACCTCACAGACTGTGGGCACAAAAACCAGCACCGGATCCCCTGCCGTGCACAGAGCCTGTAACCACTGCACAGCAAAAGACCCGAACCGGAGTATCAGCTGCGCTCAGGTTACTCCGCTAGCACTTGTCTCCCGGTTGCCATGACGACGTGGCAGCACAGGGCAGGAGACCCTAACAGTACCCCCCCTCTGACGAGGGGTCAAAGAACCCCTACCACCGGGTTTATCGGGGAACTGCGAGAAGAAAGAGCGTATCAGTCTGGGGGCATGAAGATCACAACTGCGCACCCACGACCGCTCCTCCGGGCCATACCCCTTCCAGTGCACCAAAAATGACAGCCGACCCCAAACCATCTTGGAGTCAAGAATCCTTTCAACAACAAACTCCCTCTGGCCACGTATCAGAAGAGGGGAAGGTCTTCCACTGGAAGAAGGATTACTAATCGCCCGTTTTAAAAGGGAACAATGAAATGTTTTATTGATACCCAAAGAACGGGGCAGATCTAACTGAAATGCCACCGGATTGATAACCCTGGTGATCTTATAAGGGCCGATGAACCGGGGGCCTAACTTATGAGATGGCTGTCTCAACTTCAAATTCTTGGTAGACAACCAGACGAAGTCTCCTAATTTGAAGCTGCAGGGTCTTTTCCGCTTATCAAAAACCCTTTTGGTCACTAATGACACAGACACAAGGGCTTTCTTCACTTTCCGCCAAATACCTCTAAGGACCGAAACCACAGAGGAACCACCAGGCGTGGAGTCCAGGGGGTCAAAAGAATTGGCCTTAGGATGATGCCCATACACACAAAGGAAGGGAGAGATCCCTGTAGCAGAGTGAGCCGCGTTGTTATAGGCAAACTCCGCCATGGACAGATGAGCAACCCAGTCAGTCTGACACTTGGAGACATAACACCTGAGGAACTGCTCCAAGGACTGGTTCACCCTTTCAGTCTGCCCATTAGACTGCGGATGGTAGCCTGACGACAAGCTGACAGAAATCTGGAGATCGGAACAAAATGCCCTCCAGAATTTGGCCACAAACTGGGATCCGCGGTCAGAGACCACATCAAGTGGCAACCCGTGGAGACGCACAACATGCAGCATAAATAATTCAGACAGGCGTCTGGCCGATGGCAGCCCAACCAGTGGAACGAAGTGCGCCATCTTCGAAAACCTGTCAACGACAACCCAGATGGCTGTCATCCCCGAGGATTTGGGCAAGTCCACCACAAAATCCATTGAAATGTGGGTCCATGGCTTAGATGGGATAGAGAGTGGATGTAATGGGCCAACAGGAACCCCTCTAGGAGTCTTATTTCGGGCACAGATGTCACATGCCCGAACCCACTGATCCACATCCTTAGCCACCGAGGGCCACCACACCGCCCTAGATAGCAACTCCCGAGTTCTGGCAATACCCGGGTAACCTGCCGACTTCTTGGCATGGAATTCCAGGAACACTCGCTGTCTTAACCTAGGAGGCACAAACAAAAGACCTACAGGAAGGTCTGGAGGAGCCTGCTCCTGTGCTCTAAGGACTAATGATAAGAGGTCCTGGGTAATGCCCACTTTAATACATGATGGGGACACAATGGGCAACGGCTCCTCGGTGGTCTCCTGGATTGGAGCAAAACTCCGCGAGAGCGCATCAGCCTTGATGTTTTTTGACCCAGGGCAATATGTTATCAAAAAATTAAAGCGAGCAAAAAACAAAGCCCATCGTGCCTGCCTGGCATTGAGACGCTTCGCTGACTCTAAATATGCCAGATTCTTATGGTCGGTGAGAATTGAGACCACAAACTTAGCCCCCTCAAGCCAGTGTCTCCACTCCTCGAGTGCATCCTTAATAGCCAACAATTCCCGGTTACCCACGTCATAATTCATCTCGGCAGGCGAAAATTTACGGGAAAAGTAAGCACAGGGATGAAGGCGATTATCAGACACTCCCATCTGAGAAAGCACTGCCCCAATACCCATCTCAGAGGCATCCACCTCCACCACAAAAGGACGCTCTGGATCTGGGTGTCGCAGCACCTTGGCCGATACAAATGCCCTTTTGAGACGGGCAAAAGCCGCTTTAGCCTCACAAGACCAGTGAGCAACATCCGCCCCTTTCTTAGTGAGTGCCACCAAAGGCGCCACTATAGACGAAAATCCAGCGATAAATCGTCTATAAAAATTCGCAAAGCCCAGGAAACGCTGAAGCGCCTTCAAACTAGTGGGCTGCACCCAATCCAGGACTGCCTGTACCTTGGAACCCTCCATTTGGAAACCTTCTGGGGAGATAATATATCCTAGAAATGCGATTTGCTGAACTTCAAATTCGCACTTCTCCAGCTTCGCCCCAAGCCGGTGGTCTCTGAGTTTCTGGAGGACTAAGCGTACATGCTTCCGATGTTCCTCCAGGGAATGGGAGAAGATTAGGATGTCATCTAAGTATACAACTAAGAATCTATCCAAATATTCCCTGAGCACATCATTCATGAAATCCTGGAAGACTGCCGGGGCATTACAGAGCCCAAAAGGCATCACCAAATATTCATAATGCCCTGAGTGGGTATTAAAGGCAGTCTTCCATTCATCCCCCTCTCTTATTCGGATTAGATTGTACGCACCGCGTAGGTCAATCTTAGAAAAAATGGTAGCAGTACGAAGCTGGTCAAACAAGACCGAAATGAGAGGCAGTGGGTATGAGTTTTTAATCGTGATACGGTTCAATTCCCTGAAGTCGATGCAGGGTCGCAACGAACCGTCCTTTTTACCCACGAAGAAGAACCCCGACCCAACTGGAGACTGTGAAGGTCTGATAAATCCCTTAGCCAAGTTCTCCTGAATGTACTCTGCCATAGCCTGAGTCTCAGGACGTGACAGGGAGTACAACCTGCTCTTGGGAAGCTTAGCATTTGGCAACAAATCAATGGCACAGTCATAGGGGCGATGGGGAGGTAGTACCTCTGCAACTTTTTTGGAGAACACGTCCGCAAAATCTGCATAACACCCTGGCAATCCTGGCAAACTTAGCTGCGAGAGCCTGACTGGAAGGCTCAAGCAACTCCTGAAACAATCAGTACCCCAACTAAGAATCACCCCAGAGACCCAGTCAAATTGAGGATTGTGGGCCCTTAACCAGGGTAACCCCAACACCAATGGGGCAAAAGTACAGACAGTCACATAAAAGGACAATTTTTCAGAGTGTGTGGCTCCAATAAACAAAGAAATCTGGCTAGTGCAAGAGGTAATTTTACCTTGGGATAATGGTTCCCCGTTTAACCCACAAATCTCAATTTCCGATGCCAAGGGTACTAAGGGAACAGAGTGTTTCAGGGCGAATTGGCGGTCCATAAAAACCCCGTCGGCCCCACTGTCCACAAAGGCCTCAGTCTTGACAGTTTGACCGAGGATCTTCAAGGTCACCGGAATGATAAAAATCTTCTTGGGAAATTCTGACTTCTGGCCTGACAGGATATTTCCCATCACCCTCAGGCCCTGAAGTTTTCCGGCTTTTCTGGGCATGATACTACCACATGACCTTTATTCCCACAGTACAAACACAACCCCTGCTGTCTCCTCCGCGTCTTCTCACGCGAGGAGAGGCGGGTAGCCCCAATCTGCATAGGCTCCTCAGAAAATTCCTCAGAGTCTGAGGTTCCCTTGGGAAAGAAGGAAACCTCAGTCTCCCTTTCAAGCCTATGCTCTCTCAGCCGTCTATCCACCCGGATGGATAACTGCATGAGCTGATCCAAGCTATCAGGCAAGGGATATTGTACCAGTTGGTCCTTTATCTGGTTAGAAAGACCTCTTCGGTACTGGTGTCTCAGGGCTGGGTCATTCCACTGGGTATCATGGGCCAACCTCCGAAACTCCGTACAGTAAACCTCAACTGGCCTTCGCCCTTGCTTAAGGATCGAAATCTGAGCCTCGGCTGAGGCCGTCTTGTCAGGGTCATCATACAACATGCCCAGTGCCGTAAAAAAAGCATTAACACTTTTAAGCGACGGACAGTCAGGCTGCAACCCATATGCCCAGACCTGTGGGTCTCCTTGTAGCAAGGAAATCACTATGCCCACCCGCTGAATCTCCGACCCAGAAGACTGAGGCCTAAGCCGGAAGTATAGCTTGCAGCTCTCCTTGAAACAAAAGAACTGCGAGCGATCTCCAGAAAAACGATCCGGGAGATTTACTTTCGGCTCCTTAACCCCTGAAGGTGCTGCTGCTGTGGGAGCTCCGCCAGCGGCCTGGGAGGTGTGCATTTTAATGGACAAATCATTAAATTGTCGAGTCAGGACCTGCACCTGATCGACCACCTGTTGCAACGTATTTTGAGGGGTATGCTCCATATTCCCACAAAATTTCAACAGGAGTATTAGGCTGCTGAATATGTTATGCACACCAGTGCCTGCAGGAATGTACTGGTGTCAGAACTGTTATGCACTCCAGTGCCTGCAGGAATGTACTGGTGTTTGAACTGTTATGCACACCAGTGCCTGCAGGAATGTACTGGTGTCTGAACGGATAGGTATGCAAAGCAAATGAACTCACAGACAGACACAGAAGGTGATAGGGTAACAAAATACACACAAAGTGAACAGAGAAGCCCAGATGCTAAGGAACTGGGTGTCTCCCTAGTATTAGTAATGCTCAGATGGGAAAAGCAAGATGTTGTGTTTTAATACGTAGAGAACCCGAAATGCTGTTGCTAAGGGCAACAGCAAAACCCTAAAGGGTTACCAACGGGTGTGGCAGTAAACTCCTTGGTCAGAGATGGAATGATAGACACAAGGAGAGTCTCCACAATCCTAATTCTCACTTGCAGTGCACAGGTTCAGCTTACTGCCACTAAACTGACACCTGACACCTTGCACAGTGAGACAGGATTTAGGCAGGCAAGTCTTAGAATACAGCCGCAAACTTGCTAAGTTCACAGAGTGGTAAAAGAACCCCAGCAAGCTAAACGACTGACTCCAGTCTTACTGCTAGGTCTGGATTGGCAGAGTGTAGTACCAAATCCCCAGGCCTATTTGCAGTAAGCAACAACAAATACAAAGCTACACAGTACTGGCTAACTTTCAGGAACTGACTAACCAACAAAGATTCAGCAGCATCTGCTTAACCTGAGAAGAGGCCTTATAAAGCAGGTGCTGTCCACGCCCCACTCAGACCTCACAGACTGTGGGCACAAAAACCAGCACCGGATCCCCTGCCGTGCACAGAGCTTGTAACCACTGCACAGCAAAAGACCCGAACCGGAGTATCAGCTGCGCTCAGGTTACTCCGCTAGCACTTGTCTCCCGGTTGCCATGACGATGTGGCAGCACAGGGCAGGAGACCCTAACAATCAAGACTTACCGTGGCTACTTTTAACGGCATGTAAGTTGAATGGCTGATTCTATCCAGGAGAGGGATTCCTGACAAGGTCATCCTGACTATGATCCAAGCCAGGAAGAGGGTAACATCTAAACATTACCACCGTATTTGGAAGAAATGTCTCTTGGTGTGAGAGCAGACCATATTCTACGGTGGAATTTCATCTGGGACATTTCCTGCTTTTTCTGAAGTCAGGAGTGGATGTGGGCATATGTCTAGGCTCCATAAAAGTACAGATTTTGGCCTTGGCTATTTTCTTTCAGAAACAATTGGCTTCTCTCCCTGAGGTCCAGACGTTCTTGAAAGGTGTTCTGCACATCCAACCTCCCTTTGTGCCTCTCACGGCACCTTGGGATCTCAATTTGGCGCTGCAATTCCTCCAATTGGACTGGTTTGAACCATTACAGGAGGTTGACCTAAAGTACATTACGTGGAAGACCATCACACTGCTGGCCTTGGCTTCAGTAAGACGTGTGTTTGAGCTAGGGGCGTTGTCTCACAAGAGCCCCTACTTAATTTTCCATGAAGACAGTGCTGAACTCAGAACTTGTCAGCAATTTCTTCCTAAGGTGGTGTAAGTGTTTCACATCAACCAACCTTTTGTGGTTCTGGTTGTTATGGACACCTTTGCTACTTCAAAGTCTTGGATGTTATGAGAGCTTTGAAGGTGTATGTAAAGAGAACAGCTCATCTTAGGAAATCGGACTCGCTGTTCATTCTCTATGATTCCAATTAAATTAGGTGTCATTCTTCAAAGCAGTCAATTGCACGCTGGATCAGGCTCACTAACCAGCATGCTTATTCCACGACAGGCTTGCCGGTTCCAAAATCTGTACATGCCCCCTCTACTAGGTCGGTGGGTTCTTCTTGGGTGGCTGCCCGGGGTGTCTTGGCTTTGTAGCTCTGCCGAGCAGCTACTTGGTCGGGTTTGAACACGTTTGCTAAGTTTTACAAGTTTGATACTTTGGCCTCTGAGGACCTTCAGTTTGGTCAATCAGTTCTGCAGGACCCTCAGCACTCTCCCACCTGGTTTGGGAGCTTTGTTACTTTCCCATGGTACTAAATGGATTCCCAGTATCCCCTAGGACACAAGAGAAAATAGGATTTTAATTACCTTCGGTAAATCCTTTTCTCGTAGTCCGTAGGGGATACTGGGCGCCCGCCCGGTGCTTCGTTCTACCTGCACTGTTACTTGGTTAAGTATTCTGGTTTGTTCAGCTGTTCCTGTTTCAAGTTTGGTTAGCATGGCTTTCCTTTTGTTTTGTGTGTGCTGGTTTGTAATCTCACCACTTTCTCCTGCAGGGTCCACAGGTTATCCACAGGATAACAATGTGATATGATGAATCGACAGCGGATTTGCACCAATCGGTCAAAGCTTTTCCGGCCTCCCAACATGCAACGGACCCGTCCATATATCCCCGCCACCTTGCTCAGGCAAATCAGTTTTTTGTTTGGTGCGGAAGGAGCCCGGACCATAGTCAGAGGGCTGCTGGTTTTTAGCAACCCTAAGCTTTCTTATTTTATTTTTATAGTCCTACTATTTTTCTGAGTGATCTTTCTAAGCAGCGTCTTATATGTACCTTAGAAAGAGTCGCTACAACAACTCTCCGCTGGGTCACGACAACGCTTACCCATGAGGACAGTGCTGTTTCATAAGGCGTCTTTATTGGATATACTAGCAGGTCGAGCAGACGTTACCAGGCTGTAGCCGGAGCACAGGGAGAAGGTAAGGCATCGGTTCTGCTTAGAAGGGGAATATGGACACAGCCGCACTGTTTTGGGAGGAGACCACCAGATGCTAACGTGGCAGCCACCTCGGGTGCACCAGCGCTAGGCCTTAGGGATCATAGGCTCCAGGAATAGTATGAGGACGTGATCCCTAGGGTTATTATCAGCAGTGGGGAGTCAGACGCTCTCCTGGTCATCCCTCCCCTCGGTTCATGATCAGTTTCCTCCAAGTCTCCTGCATGAACTGTTTCCCACTTCCGTCTCAGACACTGTACACGAAGGGGACCCAGTCGCAGCATAGGCGGATGTGTGACTGGTGCATCTGTGTTCACTGAGCGTCTGTGTTCACTATAGGTTCATGGAGCTGCAGTGTACACTAGTAGCATCTGGATCCACTCAGGGTTTGCTAACGTATTGATCGGTCCTGGAAGCGAGGTGAGTCTCCCTGTATCCCACTCTACTGAGTATGGGTTATACAGCACTAAGTCTCTATCTACCCTTTGAGTACGAATAGGTAGATAAGTGCCTATTGGAATTTGAGTCTGTATACATTTACTGTTGTTTCTTTTGCATTGCGTCTGAATATGTTAGATCTGTTTAAACATGATGCAGTAATATGTTCTCCTACATACTTAAAATGTAGTTTATGTGCTTATATTGCTTATTATACTAATGTATAACATGTGACTGACTGCTAGTGTGATTGCCGGCTTTACTATATTTCTGTCAGTTGGTTTATTCCAATTCTCAATGCTGGTGCATGGGTAGGGTCGGATTGTATATCATTTTAAGAAATTTGCAGTGATTACAGTTACAAATTGTGTAGTACACTGTGGAAGTGTTGATTATTTATATGGTCTAAGAGCGGCAAAGGTGAGGAAAGTACACTCACAGCAACACCAACACTCATATCATGTTTGTCTTGCAAAGCTGTGTTATCCTCTCAGGATCTGGTTCAGGATGGTTTGTGTGCAAATTGTTTTAGCTTTCACCAGGGGTTAAAGAAAAATACAAGGCAGATTCAGATGCAGATGGATCCACCTTGGGCTATGTTTGCACAGACTTTATCCAGTATAGCTGAATGGATAATTCCTCCAACTCCTGTACCAGGGATACACCATTAACCCTTACATGCAGCACCCCACCTATGGTGTATCACTTCTAGCAGCAGCTTCTCAAAAGAAGCTGATAAGCCAGCCAGTGGTAAGTAAATCTGGGTTACGGCATTTAGGTTGACACAACTTATGTCGACACTCATTAGGTCGACCACTGAAGGTCGACAATGCCATTAGGTCAACATGCATTAGGTCAACATAGTCGCTGAGTCGACAGGTCAAAAGGTCGACATGAGGTGTTTTTTATTATTTAAATTTTTTGGATTTTTTCATACTTAACGATCCATATGGACTATGATTGGAATGGTAGACTGTGCTGAGCAAAGCAGTAGTGGAGCATGGCACCTTTCCCAAAGCATGGAGAGCGAACATGATGCACTAATTTGGGTTCCCCATCACTTTACTGAGAAAACGACACCAAAAACCTCATGTCGACATTTTGACCTGTCGACCTTGTACATGTCAACCTAATGACCATGTTGACATATTGTCCCTGTCAACCTAATGCATGTCGACCTAATGACTGTCAACCTAAGTTGTGTCTATCCAACGACCCATACCCAGTAAATCTTCACCCTCACAGGCTACACATGATTCAGATGAGGATTCATTGGAAGATGAAAGCTCAATTAATTCTACTTTGACATACAAAGAGGAGGAGGAAGGTCTCAGCTCAGTGGATATAGCTGCGTTAATTAAAGCAATGAAAGCCATTCTATCCTTAAAGGATTCTGCAGAGCCTGTGTTAAAAACCAAGGCACCTGTGTTTAAAAGTCCCAAAACAGTTAAGACTGAGTTTCCAGGGTCAGATCAGCTGACAGAAATTATGGAAGAGGCTTGGGCTACACCCAATAAGAAGTTCAGAATTCCTAAGAAATGGAATTCCAATTATCCTCTTACAGCTGGGGATTGTTTAAAAAGGGAGGTGGCTCCTAAAGTAGATATGCATGTAATTCAATTAGTGCGAAAATCTTCATTACCTTTGCCGTCAACATCAGTAAATGATTTCACTGATAGGAGAGTGGATGGTTTTCTAAAAACCATTTTTTCCCTGTCTGGGACAGTCATAAGGCCAGCCATGGCTTTAGCTTGGATCGCAAAGGCAGTGGCTGCCTGGGCTGATGCATTGGAGGTTTTTTTTTCTATAGCTTCTAGAGAGCAAAAATCCCATATAGCTCATATAAAACAGGCTGCAATGTTCTTGGAAGAAGCAGCATTGGATATGGGTACTATTGCCTCCAGGGCATCAGCTTCCACAATAGCTGCTCACAGAGCAGTTTGGCTATGTGCGTGGTGATGAAGAAAAATCAAATATACATCTGTATTGCCTCAGAAATTGTGCTTTAAACTTATAGTTAAATATCTGTAACTAGTATTTTAATTCCCATAATAGTCAGTTTTCCTCCAGTGAGGTTTTTCTGTCAACCTTTGTCCTAGCTTATGACTAAGAGCATACATGTCTAAATAGAGACCTTTGTATGTTTTTATTTTTTTTTTGAAAATGTATTTATTCAAATTTTTAAATAATAAACAGACAGTTTGAAAAGGTACAGTCTCCATAGCACTACCATTTGTAGCCACATAATATTCCCAGAATTGGAGAAATAATACAGTATACATATTCAATACTTAATAAACAAGACATTCAAACAACAAGACAAAGACAGGGGGGGGAAGGGAAACACAAACAGTGAATCAGGCTACACATTTCCCGCCAGGACGGCCACATGACATAGCGCACCATAGCCAATAGCTACATCGAGTTGGAGCTGTAGTGGTGTTAAGGTTGACAAGAATCACAAAATATATCAATCCAGCTAGGGACTCATATAGTGGGTTGAGGGGGGGTGCATATCTCTCTCAGGGTCGTTCTTTTCAGCAAATCGAAAAATGTAAGGATATGAGACCTAAGCATGGGATCCAGAACTTCAATAAACGATCCCCACTTCTTATAAAACAAATGAGCATGCTTGTCCACATCGTAAAAGGCAGATTGTCTATCATAATACATAGTCGACTTCACCATACCCAGAAGTTGCTCTAATCTTGGGGGGGAATCTATGGATTCATTGTGTCAGAATGGCCTTCTTTGCCAGTGTGAGAAACACGTAAAGGAAGGGACGCAATGGGAGGATCTCAGCCGGTAACTCCCCATAAGAGAGATGCAAACCCAGCAGTGCCTTAGGTGATAAGGGGAGACGCAACCCAAATTTACTGTTTAAATACCATAAAATTGTATTCCAAAATCTCTGTATCTTGGGGCAACTCCAAAATACATGCATCAGGGTTGCATGGGGTGCTCTGCATTTAAGACATTGTCCTAAATCCAAAGGCACCATATGACTCCTCCGACTAGGGGATATATATGCTCGGTTTAAAATTTTTACATGGATCTCCTGTATGTTCGAGGAGTGTAAAGCTTTAAAAATACCTGGTAAAGGGCGGAAAAAATCAGTTAGGGACCCTTGCATAGAGAGGTCTACCTTCCATTTTTCGAACATCTGACTCCATAACTTATCCCCAACACTAGGGAGAAGGTCCCAATATAACCATTTTGTTTTATAAGGTAGCTTAGCAGTTCGAGTGAGTAAGGAGGTGAGGGAGTCAGAACAACCGGGGTGGAGTAATGGGTCAGGGAGGGATTGTACATAATGTCTAACTTGGAGATACATGAAGAATTCCGATCGATGCACACCATACCTCTGCACCAGCCCAGAAAAAGAATACACCAAACCTCCAGGGTCAAAAACATCTCTGATGCTACTGATTCCCTTAGTCCGCCACACCTCGAATTTTGCATTCTCCAAGGGAGGGGTAAAGCAAGGATTCCCACAGAGAGGGATAAAATCAGTACGGACAAAATTTCTGTGTAGTGCTTTATTAATTATTTTCCAAGCAATATAAGCGTCCCAAAATAATAGATTCATTTTCGCTTATGAAGGGAGCAGGGCGAGCGGAGTGTGTAACAAGGCCTTCAAGTCATAAGGTGACACTAAAGCCTGCTCAATGTGATAATTCGTGTATGTGGTTTTTGCCGTAAGCCAGTCATTTATATATCTGAAAGCCACCGCCCTAGAGAAAGTAAGCAGATCCGGGATTGCAAGGCCACCCTACTCCCTCCGCAACTTAAGTTTAGCTAATGCTATTCTTGGTTTTTTATTTGCCCACAGGAATTTTGTGCACATTTTATCATAAACAAGTGCATCCGCTCGGGAGAGTTTAAGGGGCAGTAACTGGAGCGAATAAGAGATCTTTGGGAAAATAATGCTCTTGAGGACCGCCGCGCAGCCTAGCAAAGATAGAGGGAGTGCTGACCATGATTGGAGCTGGGTAGAAATAGCCTGTAGTATGGGTGTAAAGTTCATCTTGTAAAGATCCGTTAAATCGGGTGGCAAGTAAATCCCAAGATACTTCAATAATTGGGAGAGGAGAGGGAGGGAGGACATATTAAGTGCTGTCTGAGTCAAAGGGAGTAGTTCGGATTTTAAAGTATTCACCTTATAACCAGGAAAGAGGCCGAATTCTCAAATTTTTTACATTATGGCTGGGATGGAGACTTCAGGGCGGGATATAAAGAGTAACATATCATCTGCAAATAAGCTTATTTTAAGTTCCTGGTCATAAATTGAAATACCTGAGAATGAAGGGAGCCCTTGCAGCGCCAGAGCTAGAGGTTCTACAGCCAGCGCAAATAATAGGGGCGATAATGGGCAACCTTGTCTGGTGCCCCTTCCCAACCGCACAGGATCCGAGAGAAATCCATTACATAGGATACGAGAACTCGAATTGGAGTACAAAGCCCGCAGCACACCCGCTAGGCCCGACGGGAACCCAAACCTCGCCAGAGTGGTATATAAATGATCCCAGCTCACCAGATCAAAGGCCTTCTCAGCATCTAGCGAGAAGAGAAAATGTGGGTCCACATTCCCCGTGTGACCCAGCCAGTGCGCCGCCGCCAGTATCTTGCGAATATTACTAGTGGAATGTCTCCCAGAGATAATCCCGTTTGGTCGGGGTGGACCACAGAAGGGAGGAGGGGTTTCAGTCTGTCTGCGAGAATCTTGGTAAACAATTTATAGTCTACATTTAAGAGCGAGATCGGTCTATAGGACCCAGGGAGTTGTAAATCTTTGCCTGGTTTAGGTAAGAGACGTATAAAAGCATCATTAAAATATGAGTGTATTTTATGAGATATTAGGATGACATTAAAAAGGGAAGTAAGGGGGGGATCAATTTTGCAGAGAGCAATCGGTAATATTCCCCAGAGTAGCCATCCGGCCCCGGGGATTTTAAGGGTTTCAGGTGTTTAATGGCCTTCTCAACCTCGGACTCTGTTATGAGTGAGCAGGGACGTTCTGTCAAAGAAGGATCCACCCGGGGCGGAGAAATAGAATCCCAGAATGACTGTTTAGCATTCTCATTAACAGAGGAGGTTTCATAAACAGTAGCGTAAAAATCTGATAGGACTTTCGCTATGTCTTTAGATTTAGAATCCAGAGTGCCATCTGATTGTTTAAGTGGATGAATGAGAGAATTAGAAGTAGATCTTTTCAATAAGTGTGATAAAAATTTGCCTGTCTTGTTACCAAAGCGGTAAAATCTATGATTCTTATGAAATGTGTGTTTATCTCCCAACGCCTGCAGAACTGCATTAAAAGCCACTTTAGCATCCAAATATTGGGATTTTATAGCGGGGGAGGGGTTCTGTTTGAATCTCCGATAGGCCTCAGTCAGTCGCTGTTGTTAGTTCTTAAAAGTAGAAGCGAATGTCTTTTTCCTTCGGGAGACATATTCAATGAGACGTCCCCTAATGACCGCTTTAGAGGCCTGCCAGAAAACCAAAGGATCATCTTGCGCCATTTGGGCATTAGTAGCGGAGTAGTCATCGCAAAATGACTCCAGGTCCTTACGAAATTCTATAGAGGAGGAGAAATCTGTGGGAAAACGCCAGCGCCTAAAGGAACCTACATCTACCTTAGTGGACATGGAAGCCCAAACAACAGAGTGGTCCGACAACGCCATTGGTTCAATAGAGGAATCAAGGGCATGTAGAACCACGGAATCAGAGACCATCAAGTAATCGATCCTGGACAGAGAATGATGGGCAGCGGAGAGGCAGGTGTACTCCCTATCCGTGGGGTGTAAAAATCTCCAAATATCTGATACATGGAGCTGTTGCTCCATATAAGGGATGCCAAATTTAGGGGGATTACAGGTAGAGGTGGAGGACTGAACATCCATATACTTTGAAGCAATGACATTAAAATCACCCCCTATAATCAGGGATGAGGTGGAATAAGAATATAAGGCATTAAGCTGAGAACAAAAAAAGGCTTTTGAATACTGATTAGGAGCATAAACCGTACACAGCACATATCTAGCATCCCAAATGGTCACTTCTAAAATAAGATACCTGCCTGCCGGGTCCACCACAGAAGAGACCACCTCCAATCCCAAGGAGCGCCTGGCCAGGACGAGAACTCCTCTGGCCTTCGAAGAGTAGGGAGCATTAGCTACAACACACCAGCCGAGCGTGCCTAATTTCTGAGCCTCTGGGGAGAGGAGGTGGGTCTCCTGCAAGAAAACCAGATCTAAATGCAGCTTGTTAAGATACAAGAGTATTTTCTTCCTCTTTATAGGGGAGTGGATACCCCCAACATTCCACGTAGCCACCTTGAAACTAGACATTAAATCACAAATCTAATGGTATAAGCTTCCCTTCGATGGAGAGAGGGCCTGCCATCAGGCTTCCAGAAGGAAACCAAGTAGTAGTAACAATGTACACCCAACAGGAACAGTAACCTAATATCACAACTCAAGGACACATTAGGAGGGGAGGGAGGGGGAGACACAAGACAACAAGAAAAACAACAAACAATATAACAGAAACACCAAACATGTGTCTCTGTCATAGATATACAATATGGACTTCAAAGTGTGAACAATGCAGGTTGATAAAGCAGGGAGTATTTAGGCTCCTAGCCTCAACCACTTATCAGATAAGAGGTATAAAATCAATACCGCAACCAATTTAAGAACTACATAACTGAAAACATATGGGGCATAGATATGATCTCGAACCCGCAGCAGAAAGGGAGGGAGGTGAGGGAAGGGGGAGGGGGGGGGGAAGGAAGAGATGGTTCTTATGAAGGGGCCTCCATCAGTTGCACCATCTACTTAGTATAAAGTGCTGGTTTGGCATCCACCAGGTGATGGGAGGGGAGGGGGAGGGGAAGGGGGGGGGGTTGGGAAAGGTAGATTCCGGGCCATAAGTCCAGCATCAGAGTAGTAATCCAGACACACAGTTCAAAAGCCTAACTCGACAGGCATTCAGGGCATGACAGCTGAATATATAGATTAGCTCTCTTCTTCTTCCATCCTGTTATTTCCCTCCGATAGGAAACTCTCAGCATCTGCAGGTGTGGAGAAGTCTTTAAAGGAGTTTCCATCAAAGATTCGTAAGCATGCAGGGTACAACAGCGCAAATTTACGACCGGCCGACACAAGTGATGAACATATGGGTGTAAAAGCTTTCCGCAGCCGTGTCAATTCCGGGGAGTAGTCCTGGAACAGTAACAGTTTATTCCCGTCCCACGAGATATCCCTGAGGCGACGAGATGCCAACCACAGCGCTTCCTTATGGATGAAATTAAGGCACTTAAATAGGACCGCACGCGGTCTAGAGCCGGAGCCCGAGGGCCTGGAAGTGCCGGTTCTATGAGCACGTTCTACGACTAAGTCTGCACAAACTTCCTGTACATCCAGGAGTTCGGGTAGCGTGTGGCGCAGGAATTTGTACAACTCAGGGCCGCGAATGGACTCAGGCAAGCCTATGAGGCGCAGATTACATCTGCGCGAGCGATTCTCCAAATCATCTAATTTCGCCCAAACCTGCGTATCAGATTTCTGCAGAATGGCCACAGTGTCTTTTAAATCAGCTACATCTTGAAAATTAGAGCCTGCAGTTTGTTCCACATGTGCCAGCCTCTTAGTGAGTTGCTTATATCTGCTTGCTGTAATGCAGCTGCCTGTGTTTGAGCTTGCTCCTGTAATAAAGGTTGCACTGTCTCCTTAACAGCCCGCATAATATCAGCATAGGATAAGGCAGGATTTAGTGTGGCACTTGGTGCTGTGTCTATGGCAGGAACCTTGCGGGGTTGTTTTTGTACCTGTAGTTCTACGGAATGAGCAGTGTCTGGATGTCCAGGATTAGTAGCAGCTGCGGTGGCCATCTTGGATGTGGCAGGTCTGTCCCTGTCCCTTCCCGATTTCTGCTGCTTCTGAGGCATGCTGCCGGCCAGGTACCTCTCCATATAGAGGAGGGGGGACCCCAAGGAGGCTTGAGGGGGTTAGTGGTTGTGGTGGGGTTGCCTAAGGAGGCAATACGCCGGGTATATAAGCAGCGGGCACCGGAGCTTGAGAGGAGCGCGGCTACTCCATGCGCTGCCGGAAACCGGAAGTCCCCAGAGACCTTTGTATTTAGATAACCAGAACTTGATGTGAATGGAAGATCCAAGACTCATTGAGCCAGTCTGCCAGCTGCTGGGACGCTAGTTACACTGAACTCGGAACAGTTGGTGAGTTCTTGCGATCCATATTCATGCATAATTAAATAATTAAGTAACACAGGTGGTCATTCCGAGTTGTTAGTTTGTTATTTTTTTTCCACAATGGAGCGATTAGTCGCTAATGCGCATGCGCAATGTCCGCAGTGCGACTGCGCCAAGTAAATTTGCTATGCAGTTAGGTATTTTACTCACGGCATTACAAGGTTTTTTCTTCGTTCTGGTGATCGTAATGTGATTGACAGGAAGTGGGTGTTTCTGGGCGGAAACTGGCCGTTTTATGGGAGTGTGTGATAAAACGCTACCGTTTCTGGGAAAAACGCGGGAGTGGCTGGAGAAACTGGGGAGTGTCTGGGCGAACGCTGGGTGTGTTTGTGACGTCAAACCAGGAACGAAACTGACTGAACTGATCGCAATGGCAGAGTAAGTCTCGAATCCAGAGGAGACCACCAACAAGAGCAGTTGAGAAAGACATCGCCTACCTTTTCAAATCAACCTATGACCTCTCCTGTACTGTAAAAGTGCATTCCTGTGTCCAATGGACAATGGGATTACAGTATACATTGTATTGCTTTTGGAAGAATTGTATAAATAATGCCTGCTGCAGCCTGGCCCGGCACAAGACTCACAACGTTATCTATTTGATGACGGAGGACCGGACCGGGAAGCGCACGCGAATATACTCACGTATGTACATTGACTGTAGCCATTATTCTATTATATTGTCTTGTATTGTAGTGTTTAATTTGTATTGTAAACTCCCTTTCAGAAATAATCCACTGTGGTGTCGGAACCCAGCGGTAAAATCACAATTGGTGTCGTGTCCTCATTGCCCTGCTAAGGTTTAAAGTGTATTATTATTGCATAGCATTGCTGTAGAAGGTTTAAAGTGTATCTCTGGGTGTGTATGCGCTGTGAGTACTTTGTACCGTCAGCGCGGCGTGTGTACGCAAAATCGGTACACTGTACGGGACGCTGTACGTTAATAGCGTAAAAGGTGCGTAGAGTGTGAATTAAGTATAGCGGCCGCAGCGGCTAAAGATTTAAAGTGTATTTATGGTATGTTTAAGGTATAGCTTTCATTCCTGTAAAGATAATCAGCTTTATCAAACCTAATGATCGCATTAAGCATTTACAAGTTTTAGATTTATGAAAAAAAGAAATGTGTAACTGGACTGCAGATAATGTTAAGATTAACCCCTGTATTGACACATGTACTGACACACCAAACCCTCATAGCAATCCTCCACCATACAACAATATCACAGCATCACCAGCATCTCTATATCCGGTAAAGGAATTAGTCACTACAAAATGCACCTAATGACATATCAAACATAGAGGATGACGCAGCATTCCTTCAGTTTGCTGCTTTTCATAATACACTTCATCACGCTGCACAGCCTTCTAACATAACTCCACCAGCACAGGACGCACAGGGCTCTGCCCCCCCCTGCGCTAACTATCAGCACGCAGCAAACACATAGTCCACCTACTACATATGGCTCTGACCACACAAGCCCACAACCAGAACAACTTAGAGACACAAAACAAGACGTTGAAACATTACAAGACAATCTTCAACACCTTGTTATCTATAATATCTAGTGACTCTTCTGCTGTTAATATTAATGCTTGCACTGACACCGTATCTCAAAGCATTAACCCTCCACCGTATAACACGGCAACAATAGCACCATCACCACTATATCTCATCTGCATGCACTACAAACTACATTGCTACCACAGGCACCAAATAACATCTCAAATCTTGAGGATGATACACTCTTCTGCCAACACATGATAAACCACAACATGGTCCCCTATACAATAGCGCGGCCAGCCTCAATGACACCTAGCTCTCTGACATCTTGATCTGGCTCTCACAAAATAG
Organism: Pseudophryne corroboree; assembly: GCF_028390025.1. Taxonomy (NCBI): domain Eukaryota; kingdom Metazoa; phylum Chordata; class Amphibia; order Anura; family Myobatrachidae; genus Pseudophryne; species Pseudophryne corroboree. The sequence goes on from NC_086447.1 coordinate 655,632,776, forward strand.
CAGCTGTCACCCAACAGACACACACTCCTACTTCTAAATCACACAGCCTTACCATAGAGCAAACAGTTTCTACAGTAGGCAATGAACCAGAGTTGCAATATGGAATAAAAGAACTTATATCAATGATATCTGCTGCTTCACAAACGTCCTCTGTTTCTTCTCTTTATTTTTCTCCACTTCCTAAACCTACACTTACTTTCACTACTCCTCTTGAAACATCACCTGTATATAGAAAAGATAATAATGCCATAGGTATTTCCAACATACCCCTAGATGAACAACAGATCATATTACTTATAGACATCTTCCCTTCAGCCATTGACTGGAAGCTATTTAACTCTTTGAACATATACTTCAAAACCTTATTTCATAAATATATTTGTCATAACTTTACATGCAAGTTAAATGGTTTTTTTTTTTTGGCGCAGCGTTTACACTACAGTACAAATTTTTAACTCTTCATAAGACTATATTTTTCTATGTATGTGTATGCAGGTGTATATACGGTATATGTAAATGTATTTATGGGAAAAACATTTATGTTTCTTGTTACTATGAATTTTAAGAATGATATTAACATTACTATTTATTTCCACAGTGTTTAAGCGCATATAGTTTGGACGATGATGAAATAGTTATATATTTTTTCCACCTACACATTTAACCCTGGTTGTATTTTTTATTACCAAATACATGTGGTGAATCTTTTAAACTTATTCCTTCCTTTCTTTTGGCTACCGCCCGCTTAATTGAGTCACCTGTTATTTCAGACATCACCTTCTAAATAACGCCAAGGACATACCACACAGAAGTCATGTATCTACCAACATAATTTTATTTTTTCTCTACCTCATTTTCCTCATATTGCTGCTTTTTCTCTAAATATTATATTTTCAAACTTTTATGGTCATAACCCTTAATTTCATTTACCTGTAGTTGCCCTAGGGTTATTATTATAATCTATTTCTATTGTCTCAGCTTGCCATGATTTTACATTCCCAGATCATTTTAGATTTCTGCATGTTTCTTTGTGTTCAGCTTCAGCTGCAATATAATGAGGAGTTTTGTCTGTGTGTGTGTAGCTGAACAGGTGCATTAAGTCTCCTCATCAGAGGGCCTAGTCTCCCTGGCTGCTCTGCTTGGGTATTATCTCCTATATATGTGTTTCCCTACTCTCATTCCATGCTGGTTATAGTTCCTAGTTGCTGCAGGAGCCCTCATCACTCTGTTCCAATCTCCGGCTTTAGAATTCTCACATGCCTCTCAGCATCCATCGTCAGCTCTAGTGTCCAGCTTTTGCTCCGTACCAGCCTTCTATAAAATTGCCTTGCTGTATTATGTATCTTTATTTTTTCTGTAGTGTTAGTTAAGTACTAGCTGCTACATATAGTACTATTCCTCCCAGCAAGGATGTTATCTCAGTTAAGCTCTCCTCAGTATTAACCTCTCCCCAAGAGTCCCTCATCCCCTCAGTACTTTAGTTTTAGTTATTATGCAATTGTTTGCCTACCCTTCTCCCCGCTGATCCTCACTGCCCATGTAGTTCTCTTAGGGTTCAATTCCTGCCGGCTTTGATCCAGGTCACCTAGGGGATGAGCTCACACTACCGCCAGTGGCGTAAGTCCTGGTGGGCATCCCAGTACCGGTAGACATTTAGAGTCATATGGGAAAAGCGTCTCTTATAGGCAAGAAGACCTGCTGAGTGTGTTCTATGAGTCTGATTCCCAGGTGTACAGGGGTCACTGTTTGAAGACCAAGAACAAGACTGAATTCCAAAGGAAGATCTCCATTCCGATGTAACAGTTATTTGACGATATAATAACACAAGAGTTTTATTATTGTAATATGGAAGTCAACAAAGTGGTACAAGCATTATAAAACAACACAGGTTTTGTTTTGTGACAAAGTTGTCCCAAAGGGGGGGGAGAGTAGAACATATTTGGTATAGGCAAAGATATCGTTACTATCAATAGCTGTATGGCGCATATTTCAGTAAGTTTTTTATTAGAAAAGATATAAAAGTGAAAAAAGGAAAAGTATGTAGTAAAATAGATGGAGCAATATAAATGTTGCGTGAAAGTTTGAAAACTAGAAGAAGGGTCTGTTTTTAGAAGGACAAAAGAAGGAGACTATTGTAGTAAGTAAGATAATGAGATACCACCTAGTCATCCCACACACGACAATGATGAAATTCCAATGTCAAAGGAAACTGTACAGTCACAAAACACAATAAAGACATTAATTCCATGTTACTTGACAATGAACCACTATGAAGAAATATAGAAATTATCCTGTTCCTGAGGAAAAAGAAATATTGTATAATAATGAAATGTTAAACCTATGAAAAATTCCTTCCTTGTGGGAGGGAAAATGGATGTGTACCTGATAATGGTATCTGTAGAGATTAAAGGAAGGAACACTGCACTGAAATCACTATTACAATACCTGGCCTGACTGAGAAAGTCCATAGACTTGCTCACATTGGTAAGGGGGGTATGGTGGCAACAGTTCAGCTTTCTTTTCCTATGAATGTAATGGGACGCAGTCATGCCTTCCCTGTCTAAAGAAGAGAATACCCCGCTCTACACAAAGACCTTTCCCAGGCGATACAGAATAACTCTATCCACCTTATAAGAAATATGTCTTAGTATATTGTAAAGTGTTTAGCGGACAGCCAGAAGCACTGGTTGGCCACATTTTTATAGACAAATATGTATATTTAATCATAGGAGTCTGATCCACAAGCACACTGCCCTATAGGTCTTTGGCCTCAGAGTGTCCCACCATGGTAATCATTATGTTGTCAACAGTCACAGGGAACACAGTGTGGAGTTTGCGTAGTCTTGCATACACACCAGTTGATGTCTATTGCTCCACTAACCCTGTTTCCAAGAACCTGTTTCCATATTAGATTTTCATTGGGACATGCTCAGATTCTAGAGTAAGCCCAAAAGAAGATCATGCTGAATTAAATAACAGCACCACAAATTATACCCATGCCTGAAAGAAAAAAAGATACACCAGAGCGCAGTCTCCTCACAGGCAAACAGCAGTGCTGGGACCAGCTGGCATGATATGAAGCCTGGTGAGTTTATGAATGGTCCGCAATTCTCTTTTCAGGTCTCCTTATACAGTAGATCACTGGGAAGGACCAGGTCAAGGACTACCTCCACCTAAAAAAGCTTCTGAGAGAAACCCACCTGGAGAAGCTAAAAGCACCAATGAGGGGGGCTGATCTCACCCTAGATTTGGAGGAACTATTCAAAGGACAGCAAATAGTTTAATGCCTTGTTTGGTAAGGATGGTAAAATGGAAGAATGTGGGACAGATGAGAATGTCCTGCAGCCCTGTACCTGATAAATACAAAGAATCACAAATCCCTATAAGGTGTATTAGGTTTAAGAATAGACCTGTCCATGCCAGATTGGATGGTAGATAATATATGTTTCTCTTAGTTTCTCTTAGTATGCATTGTTAATTTTTAGTACCTATTGCATATGAGACTTGTATATTACTGTGTTTTCTGCATGTTATGTTGAAAATAGAACCAGTTAAAACAGAAGTACAATTTTCCTACTTATGTATAAGTTATTATGGAGGTTGTATTCTCATATGACAATGTCTAATGCTTTAACATGTGACTGACTGCTAGTATGTGTGCTGACTTTTCTGTGTAATGTCAGTCCTGTTCTGACCCTCAAATCAGGTGCACTGTGGTCAGATTGATCTCACCTCTATATACTGGCATATAGGGTGTTCTTCAGTCACAAATTGTGTAGTCGATAACAGGTTAATACCATGTCTGTGAGCGGCAAAAGTGATGAGGAGAATTTATCAAGCACTCCTATAGCCCTAACATGCTTATCTTGTAAGTCAGGGGTAATTGATATGAATCAATTGGTCACTTATGAGGGTTTGTGTGCAAACTGTTTCGCTTTTCAGCGAAGTAGAAAACAGGAGTTGGTTCAACCACCAACAGAACACCATGGAATATGTTCGCAAAGACTCTGTCTTCAATAGCAGACAGGTTAGCTCCGGTAGCACTACCTCAAGGGTTAGGTTACACTATGAACCCATACATGCAACTCCCCTCCTATGGTTTGGTTCCAGTAGCCTCTACAAGCAACCAAGGGGCAGGTAAGACTAAGACAGATATGTCTGTGTGGCAGACTACACAAGATGATACATCGGATGATGATGAGGAAACAATAGAATCAACTCCGTATGATGATCAGTCGCAGAGCTTTAGTTCAGAAGATGTAGCTGAACTTATTAATGCCGTGAAGGCTGTGCTTTCTTTGGAAGAGCCAGCCAAGACAGGGTTAAAAGCAAAAGCACCTGTATTTAAATGAACAAAATCAGTGAAAGCTGAATTTCCAGCATCAGATGAGTTGATGGAAATGATGGATGAATCTTGGGCAGCGCCCAGTAAAAAGTATAAGATTCCTAAGAGATGGGATTCTTATTATCCATTTCCTGCTGGGGATTGTTCGAAGAGAGATGTTCCTCCAAAAGTAGATGCACATGTTCTGCGACTCGTGCATAAATCTGCTTTACCACTGTCATCTACCTCTTTGAATGATGTCACAGACAGAAGGGTAGAGAGCCTTTTGAAAAATATTTTTTCTCTTGTAGGAGCAGTGGTAAGACCTGCTATGGCTTCGGCCTGGGTAGCAAAGGCTATGGGCGAATGGATAGAGGAACTAGAGAACAGCATCCCTTCTCCTACTGGGGAGCAAGAGGATCGTTTTTGCCGTTTAAGACAATCTGCCCAGTATTTGGAAGAAGCAGCAATTGATGTAGGTACAGTTGCTTCTAAAGCTTCAGCCTTGACAGTAGTCGCTCGTCGAGCAATTTGGCTACGTACCTGGAAGGCAGATGCGGAATCCAATAAAGAATTGGAAGCATTGCCTTTTGTGGGTAATATATTATTTGGAAAACCTTTATCGGATATCCTAGAATCAGAGGCTGAATCGAAAAAGGTCAGATTTCCGGCTACCTATAACCCTAAGTCCAAGGATTTAAAATTTCGCTCATTTCGCTGGCAAAGCAAAGGAAAATCTAAAGAGGAGCCTAAACAACCCCAGTTTAAATCCAGGGGTAGGAAGCAGTGGGCTAGCAAAAAACCAGCTTCCAAACCTGAACAGAAACCCTCAGCCTGAAGAGACGGGCCTCCGCCTGGAGGATTCCAGGGTTTGGGGCCGACTCCTTCAATTTGCACACATATGGCAACAGTCAACAGCAGATGCCTGAGTGCAGAAGGTAGTATCTCAGGGGTATGGGTTCCCATTTAGGAGGCAGCCTCCTCAAAGATTTTTTTGCACCAGCCCATCTTGTATAGAGTCGAAGGCCAATGCCCTGCAAGAAGCAGTCCAAAAATTACTGCAGTCAGGTGTGATTGTCCCAGTACCTCCATCACAAAAGGGACAGGGGTATTACTCCAATCTATTTCTAATCCAGAAACCAAATGGGTCATATCGACCAATTCTAAATCTGAAAATGTTGAACAAATACATATGGATCCCGAAGTTCCACATGGAGACGTTACGCTCCATAATGTTGGCTATGGAACCGGGAGACTACATGGTATCTCTGGATGTACGGGATGCTTACCTACATGTGCCTATAGCACTGTCACATCAGTGTTTCCTCAGGTTTGCCATCCTCCAGGAACATTTCCAATTCCAAGCTCTGCCTTTCGGGCTAGCTACAGCACCCAGGGTGTTTACCAAGATCATGGTGGTTATGGCAGCTTGTCTGCGCAAACAGGGGATAAGAATATTCCCATACCTCGACGACCTATTAATCTTAGCACAGTCGCAAGATTTACTGTTGAGCCATCTCCAACAGACGATAGTTTGTTTACAGAGACACGGGTGGCTCATAAATTGGGAGAAGTCGTCCCTGAATCCGTCACAGCGGATGGTTCATTTGGGGGCCATATTGGATTCAGACCTACAGAGAGTTCTCTTACCAGAGAAAAAGATAGTCAAGGTGCAGGTCATGGCTCAGGAAGCGTTGTAAGCCCAGACAATGTCAGTCCATGCAGCAATGCGACTGTTGGGTCTGATGGTATCAACCTTCGACATGGTGGAATATGCACAATTCCACTCCAGACCATTGCAGCACCTTATTCTGACCGAATGGAACGGAAATCATCAGACGATAAAGAAACAGATGATAAAGATTCCAGTAAAGGTAAAAAGGTCTCTAGCGTGGTGGCTACAGACAGACCATTTAAACAAGGGGAGACCCTTTTGGATAAAAGAGTGGCAAGTCCTGACAACAGATGCCAGCCTGCAAGGCTGGGGGGCGGTACTCGGAAGCCTATGGTTCCAAGGAAAATGGACCGCAAGGGAAAGTCGCCTGCCGATAAATCTGTTGGAGATAAGGGCCGTTTACTTGGCTCTAGTTCAGGCAAAGGACAATTTACAAGGAAGACCAGTCCAGATCCGCTCAGACAATGCGACGGCAGTAGCATACCTCAATCATCAAGGATGAACTCACAGCAAGAGTCTGATGGAGGAAGTACTCCCATTCTAAGATGGGCAGAACTCCATCTTCCGGCATTGTCAGCAGTATTTGTCCCGGGTGTACTAAATTGGGAAGCAGATTTTCTCAGTCGGCACACCATTCAGGAAACCGAATGGGCACTACACCCAGAAGTGTTTCAGACACTGGTGAACAGATGGGTCTACCAGAGATAGACCTTATGGCGTCTCGTCTAAACAACAAAGTTCCGAGGTACGGATCAAGAACAAGGGACCCAGCAGCGGTCCTGATAGACGCACTGTCAGTAGAATGGAGGTTTCAGCTGGCATATCTGTTCCCTCCAATATCTCTGTTACCCAGAGTAGTGACAAAGATAAAACAGGCAAAAGGAGCAATCATTCTAATAGCTCCAGCTTGGCCAAGAAGGCATTGGTACACAGATCTGTTGAGAATGTCCGTGTAAGCACTGATACTGCTCCCTCAACGTCCAGATCTGTTAATGCAGGGTCCTTGTTGTCACAGTCATCTGGATCGCCTATCTTTGACGGCGTGGCTGTTGAAACCTCTATCTTAGAGGCTAAAGGATTTTCGAAACAAGTAATCCAAACCATGCTTAGAGCAAGAAAGCCTTCTTCGGCCCGTGTGTATCATAGAATATGGCAAGCCTATATTCACTGGTGTACTGGAAAAAATTACAATCCGAGATCTTTTAAAGTAGCTAGGATTTTGGATTTCCTTCAGGCAGGATTGGATAAAGGGTTGAAAGTTGCTTCCTTGAGGGTTCAAGTCTCAGCGTTAACTGTATGGTTTCAGCAGAAGATTGCTGATTTACAGGATGTACGTACATTTTTCCAAGGTGTAGTACATATTCAACCTCCATTTGTTCCTCCTGCAGCTCCCTGGGATTTGAATTTAGTTCTTAAATTTCTCCAGGGTCCTTTGTTTGAACCACTTGAGAGAGCAGATCTTAAGTGGTTAACGGTTAAAGTTCTTTTTTTACTGGCAATGGCGTCAGCCAGAATAGTGTCAGATTTAAGAGCATTATCATGTAAGTCTCCTTTCCTAAGTTTTTTTCCAGACAGAGCAGTTCTCAGAACGAGATCTAGCTATCTTCCAAAGGTGGTATCAAAGTTTCACCTGAATGAAGAAATTGTAGTCCCAGCTTTAAAGATATCGGGACTATCTGCGGGAGAAGTGTCGCTGGACGTGGTCCGGGCTTTAAGAATCTACATAGATCGTACTAGTGCCATCAGGAAAACAGATTCTCTCTTCATCCTCTACGGATTCCATAGGAGAGGTTGGCCTGCTAGTAAACAGACGCTGGCGAGATGGCTCCAAATGGTAATATCAGAAGCTTATTCTCATGCAGATCTCCCTATTCCGGCTAATGTCTCTGCACACTCTACACGTAAGGTAGGTCCTTCTAGGGCAGCACAGCAGGGTGCTTCAGCAGAACAGATATGTAGGGTAGCCACATGGTCTTCCATAAACACATTCATCAGACATTATGCCTTGGATACTTTTGTCTCTCATGACGCAGACTTCGGGCGAAAGGTCCTCCTGTGCAATCAGGAGCGTCCCCACCACTAAAATGGCTTTGGGAATCCCAATGTTATCCTGTGGATAATCTTGTGGACCCAGCCAGAGAAATATACGTTATGGTAAGAACTTACCGTTGATAACGTGATTTCTCTTATGTCCACAGGTATCCACAGGGATCCCACTCTGACGCATCTGATTTGAGGATCTAGACAATCACTAAACCTCTTCCTTCTTGTATGGAAGGGTGTGCATGTGTGTTCTTATCGCCTGTACAGGTCTCTACCTAATGTTCCTGCCTAAAATCGCTGTGGAAAGAACTGATCTGACTGAGTCAGTGGGCGGGACTATATAGTGGAGGCCCCAATGCATCCTGGGAGGCCAGAAAGCTTGTGACCGTGTTGGTGCCATTTTCGCTGTCGCTCGACAATATCCCAATGATATCCTGTGGATACCTGTGGACATAAGAGAAATCACGTTATCAACGGTAAGTTCTTACCATAACGTATATTTCATACAAGATCGAATGAGGGGGGGGGACAGGATGTAGAGCGGTACCAGGTTCCTGGTGCTGTGGCAAGTAAGGTAACAATTCACTTGTGGGTTCTATGTGACTGATAACTGATAACATTTTTTCCCTACATCATGGTCCATAATGGTTTAAGGAAAATAACATACAGTATGTTCCCCACACTGACCATGGCATATGAAAATATAATGAACAATGCTAGGAATATGTACTAAATGATGTAAAAATAAGATACTGATCAATATAATCACCTATCAATTGAGACACGCTTGTCAAAAGTATTTATATCCCGTGTTTATAGAGCTAAAATAAAATTATTTACAATTAAACTACTATAAAATCATACCCATACTGATATGCCTTTTGGCTTGTTATATAGACTTGTGATAGACCTAGGAAGTTTAACTTTTATAGACTAGCTACAACTATCAATGCACCACGTACTGCTATAGCTCTTATAAATGAAGAACTTTGAGAAGTAAGAGATGGTATGATTCAAAATAGGGTGGCCAGTGACTACCTATTACTCAAAGCAGGTAGTGGTTGTGAACAATTTAAAGGAATGTGTTGTTTTAACATCTCAGATAATTATAATCCCATTGAAGAAAAGGTTAAGTTGTTGCAGGATATACAAGAGCATATGACCCAATCGGTTGATTGGGACCCCTTCGAATGGATGGGAGCTGGAATTTCAAAATGGCTTTACCATATACTACACTATGTTATGATAATAATCCTTATAATCTTTATAATTCATGTAACAATCAAATGCCTGCCTATTCTTGGACGCTCGTGTGGGAAAATACTCACATGGCCCGAAAGGAAGCCACGAACCAAGCTTATGGTAATGACCCCCATTACCTACAGTGCAGTAGCCCACACATAGCAAATTAGTAGTATTAACACACATAGTTAGATTATCAGAAATATACCCTGATAGGTGCTTACACGCTCACGCATCATATATATATATATATATATATATACACACACACATAGCAAGAAGGAACCTCAACCTATAGCTAGGTTGAAGAAGAAATGTACATATTCTGTCACTACCTCTTTAATTTCCCTTATCTGTCCAAGTTGTCTGGAGGGCTGAGACTTTTCGCATCGATACTCAATGGACTTGTGCCAGCGATTGCATCCAGAAGAACGAGTTTTCCTTTTCCTATCTCATATCTCACACTACATTCATTTGGGGGGAAATAACTTGAATATGATGAATATTTGATTTACTATATGTTGTGTTTAGAGATTAAACAAAAGACAGGAATGATGAAGAAAAATCAAATATACATCTGAATTGCCTCAGAAATTGAGCTTTTAAACTTATAGTTAAATATCTGTAACTAGTATTTAAATTCCCATAATAGTCAGTTTTCCTAAAGTGAGATTTTCAACCTTTGTCCTAGCTTATGACTAAGAGCATACGTGTCTAAATAAAGACCCTTGTATTTAGATAACCAGAACTTAATGACATTTTATGAGGGTTTGATAAACAAATATCTGATGGACCTTTTGCTTTGAAAAGAGCAACATGACATGATGAACAGGAATGACCTCTTTGCTGACAAGGCCTATTGAGAAGCCCTATTGATGTGAATGGAAGATCCAAGACTCATGGAGCCAGTCTGCCATCTTCAGGAGAAGATCAGCCATTTCATACAGCCCAGCTGACCATACTTGGGACTTCCTGTTATTGCCCATCAACCAATCCATAATCCCCTTGTTATCTGAATATACGCCCCATTGATCAATCAGTTATGAATTACAGTATGATCATGTACTATATAATGTAAGCCTGAAATGTCCTGAAGATACAGGCATCATTGATGAAGTCTGTCTTAGGTCACGTTTCTCTGCGCAGAAAATATAGGTGTGGCCTCTTATTTGATAATAAATTCTATATGCTAAATATCATCGCAACGGAGACTCCCTAAATCTTTATAATTAGGCATTAACAGTGTAAAGCTGATTCAGAATCTAAGAAGGTTTTGCAATATTTGCCCTTTTCTGGAGATATTCTTTTTGGTAAAGAATTGACAGATATTCTGGAGTCAGAAGCAAACTCCAAGAAGGTCAAGTCTCCTTCCACATACAATTTAAAACCTAAAGTTCCGGCTTTTCAGCCCTTTTGGTCTCAAGGAAAAGCTAAAGGAAAAAGTGATGACAAGCAGCCCCAATACAACAAATCTGGTAAGACTAAAAAGCATTGGGCTACCAGAGGACCGGTTGGGAAAACAGAAAATAAGCCATCAGCCTGATGGTGCGGGCCTCCACCTGGGAGACCCCAAGGTGGGGGGCCAACTTCTTCAGTTTGCACAGATCTGGCAGCAGTCTACAACAGATGCCTTGGTGCAGGAAGCGGTATCTCTATGTTATGCTTTTGCCTTCAAGAAGAACCCTCCTCGAAGGTTTTTTGTACCAGCCCGTCTCAGGTAGAGACGAAGGCCAGAGCTTTGTTAGAAGCAGTTCAGAAATTGCTTCAGTCAGAAGTAGTCATTCCAGTTCCTCCTGCACAATGAGGACAGCGTTTTTACTCCAACCTGTCTTTAGTTCAGAAGCCAAATGGGTCATTTCGACCCATTCTCAATCTCAAATTACTGAACAAATACGCTTGGGTACCTCGGTTTCACATGGAGACGTTACGTTCCATCATTTTGTCCATGGAGCCAGGGGATTATATGGTATCTCTGGATATATAGGATGCTTACCTACATGTTCCTATAGCACTGTCCCATCAGTGCTATCTCAGGTTCGCTATCCTCCAACAGCATTTTCAGTTCCAGGCCCTACCTTTTGGGTTAGCCACAGCTCCAAGAGTATTTACCAAGATTATAGTGGTAATGGCAGTTTATCTCCGCCAGCAGGGGTTAAGAATATTTCCATACCGCAACGATCTTTTAATCCTGGCACAGAAGCAGGAATTGCTCTTATGTAATCTGCAACAGACAATAGCGTGTCTGCAGAACCATGGGTGGCTCATAAATTGGTCAAAATTGTCTCTGGTTCCATCACAACGGATGACTCACTTGGGGGCTGTACTGGATTCAAGTCTTCAGAGAGTAATTTTACCTCTGAACAAGATATCCAAGGTCCAGTTAAGGATTCAGGACTTGTTACACAGTCAAAAGGTATCCATTCACGCAGCAATGCATGTGATGGGTTTGATGGTGTCAACATTCGATATGGTGGAGTACGCACAATTCCACTCGCGGCCTCTGCAGCATCTGATTCTTGCCAAATGGAATGGGTTGCATCAGATGATAAAAACACAGACTATGGCCCTCATTCCGAGTTGTTCGCTCGGTAAAAATCTTCGCATCGCAGCGATTTTCCGCTTAATGCGCATGCGCAATGTTCGCACTGCGACTGCGCCAAGTAAATTTGCTATGTACTTAGTAATTTTACTCTCGGCTTTTTCTTCGTTCTGGCGATCGTAATGTGATTGACAGGAAATGGGTGTTACTGGGCGGAAACAGGCCGTTTTATGGGCGTGTGGCAAAAAACGCTACCGTTTCCGGAAAAAACGCAGGAGTGGCCGGAGAAACGGAGGAGTGTCTGGGCGAACGCTGGGAGTGTTTGTGACGTCAAACCAGGAACGACAAGCACTGAACTGATCGCAGATGCCGAGTAAGTCTGAAGCTACTCAGAAACTGCTACGAGGTGTGTAATCGCAATATTGCGAATACATCGTTCGCATTTTTAAGATGCTAAGATTCACTCCCAGTAGGCGGCGGCTTAGCGTGAGCAACTCTGCTAAAATCGCTTTTGCGAGCGAACAACTCGGAATGAGGGCCAATGTTTCTTATAATAGAAATAAGAAGGTCATTAGCCTGGTGGCTACAGACATCCCATCTGCACAAGGTGAGACCCTTTTGGATATCAGAATGGGAAAATCTGATGACAGACGCCAGTCTCCGGGGCTGGGGAGCAGTGTCAGGAAGGTTGTGTTTTCAGGGGCAATGGACCAAGGAAGAAAGTTGCCTGCCAATAAACATATTGGAACTTTGGGCCATATACATAGCATTGATTCAGGCAAAAGACATTCTTTGGGGAAAACCAGTCCAGATCCGCTCGGACAATGCGACGGCAGTAGCGTACCTCAACCATCAAGGAGGAACTCATAGCCGAAAAGCGATGAAGGAGGTAATCACATACTAAAGTGGGCAGAACTTCATCATCCAGCCCTGTCCGCAGTGTTTGTTCCGGGAGTCCTAAACTGGGAAGCGGACTTTCTCAGTCGACACTCTATTCAGGCAAGCGAATGGGCTCTACACCCGGAGGTCTTCCAGACTCTAGTAAACAAGTGAGGGTTGCCAGAGATAGATCTCATGGTATCCCATCTGAATAACAAAGTGCTCACATATGGGTCAAGAACAAAGGATCCCTGAGCGATCTTTGTGGATGCCCTGTCGGTGAGATGGGATTTTCATCTGGCTTATGTGTTTCCTCCAATCACCCTATTACCCAGGGTGGTGAGAGAGATAAAGCAAGGAAAAGGTGCCGTGATACTAATAGCTCCGGCTTGGCCCAGAAGACATTGGTACACAGATCTGCAGTGGATGTCACTGTATGTTCCATTTCTGCTCCCTCAACGTCCAGATCTACTGATGCAGAGTCCTTGTTATCACAGACATCTGGATCAACTGTCTTTGACTGTGTCACACGCCATAGGCGGCGTTCACCGCGCTTACCCCTGCGTGCCTGCTGGTCTGTGTTGCGGCCTCCGCCTTCGGTGGTCCACGGGCTCCGGCGTCTGGCTGGTGCGGCTCCCGGCGGTTCCCCGGGGCAGGGGCGCCGCCATGACACCCGGCATCACGTGGGCGGGGAGCAGGTGATGTCATCAGACTGTTCCGCCAATCCAGCGGAGGCGCGAGATTCAAAGTCAGACGCCGGGCAGAGCCTCGGCGCCTGAGTATCGTCTTTTCCCCTGACGTGGATGCCAGTGCTCCTGTTCCTGACTGATCTCTCTGCAGTCGTACCCCAGTGTCTCCGGCACTTCCAGGTGCCAGTTATTGCACAGTTCAGCGTATACTGCGGCTGGTGTGTTCCTCTGCAATCCAATCACCAGTGCTTCTTGGAGTCAGCGTGTGCTGCGGGTTTAACCACCGCTCTCAAGTTCTACAAATCATCAGTGTCTTTAATCACCGCTCTCAAGTCATACAAATCATCAGTGTCTTTAACCACCGTTCTCAAGTTCTACAAGTCATCAGTGTCTTTAATCACCGCTCTCAAGTCATACAAATCATCAGTGTCTTTAATCACCATTCTCAAGTTCTACAAGTCATCAGTGTCTTTAATCACCGCTCTCAAGTCATACAAATCATCAGTGTCTTTAATCACCGTTCTCAAGTTCTACAAATCGTCAGTGTCTTTAATCACCGCTCTCAAGTCATACAAATCATCAGTGTCTTTAACCACAGTTCTCAAGTTCTACAAATCATCAGTGTCTTTAACCACAGTTCTCAAGTTCTACAAATCATCAGTGTCTTTAACCACCGCTCTCAAGTTATACAAATCATCAGTGTCTTTAACCACCGCTCACAAGTGTTCCAAATCATCAGAGTCTTTAATCACCGTTCACCAGCTCTTCAAATTACCAGTATCTTTAAAAACATCACTTACAAGTTCTTCAGTCATTATTATTTTGTACCAACACTCACAAGTACTTCTTTTCCTGGAATCCTTAGCATTGCTTACAAGTTCTCCTATAGGCCTGGACATTTCCCCATACGTTCCTTCTCTGCTATGTGACATTGTGTTGCTCTCTTCCTGCAATAAAGTTCTTTAATATTTTCACCAAGCTTTACTGTCAGAGTCCTGTATGAGGAAGACCTATATTAAGCCATCCCTGTTCCGACCCAACTGTGGTTCCTCTCCCCTACCATCGGGAGAACCCCCGAGTTCACAACACCCCCAGCCTAGGTCGGTGACAGTATACTCAGGTCTCATGGACCCGGGGGATCGGAGCCCAGAGGCAAGTACCATCCAGGACTTGATTTCTCGAGTACAAAGTCAGGAAGCAGCACAGGGCCAGGTGATGCATTATCTCCAGGAATTGTCTGGCCGGCTGGATCAAATTCAGACTTCTCTGGCTTCAGTAGTACCGGCCCCAGCTCCAGTACCTGCTCCAGTGGTTGTTTCTAGTAATGTTCCATCCTCCTCTGGAACCAGGTCACGCCTTCAGCTCCCTACTCCTTCTCGCTATAATGGGAATCCTAAGAATTGCCGTGGTTTTCTCAATCAGTGCGAGGTACATTTTAAACTTCTTTCACATAACTTCCCTACTGATCGGTCCAAGGTGGCATACATTATTTCTTTGCTCGAGGGTTCAGCGTTGGATTGGGTGTCTCGTTATGGGAGCGATCTGATCCATTGGTTTCTAGTTACACCAATTTCATTACGTCATTCCGGAGGATCTTTGATGAGCCAGGCAGGACGACCGCTGCCTCTGCAGACTTGCTTCGTGTCCGACACGGCCCTCGTTCAGTGGGACAGTATGTGATTAATTTTCAGACCATAGCCTCAGAACTGCGTTGGAATAATGATGCCCTTCGGGTTGCCTTTTGGAACGGGCTCTCCGATCGTCTAAAGAACGAGTTGGTCACTAGAGATTTGCCGGATTCTTTAGAACAGTTGATCTCGCTCTGTGTAAAGGTGGATCTTCGCATGCAGGAACGAGGTGGCGAACATAGTCGGTCAGATCGATCAAGGGTCCGATCTTTTCCATCTAAGCAAACGGTTATTCCAAGTTCTGATGAACCCATGCAGATTAATCGATCTCGGCTGTCCCCAGAAGAACGTCAGCATCGTCGTGAGGGTAGACTCTGCCTCTACTGTGGAGCCGCGGATCATTTTCTCAAGTTTTGCAAGTCTCGTCCGGGAAACGGGCAGTCCTAGCTTGTTCCGGAAGAGTCGAGCTAGGGGTTTCTTCTAAACCTTCTCCGTCAGTGGACTGTTTACTCTCCGTGTCTCTGTTCTCCGAGTCAATAGCCAAACCCGTTAAGGCTCTGCTGGACTCAGGGGCTGCAGGAAATTTTCTTTCCCTTTCCTCTGCTCAGAATCTGGGTTTTCAGCTACGGTCGGTCGAACGACATATTACGTTGACTGCTATCAATGGTACCCAAATTTCTAACGGTCTGATTTCAAGTTGTACAGTACCAATCAAACTGCAAGTGGGAGCTCTGCATTAAGAACATCTGGAGTTCCTAGTGATTCGGGAGATGCCCCACGATCTGGTTCTTGGCCTTCCTTGGCTTAAACTTCACAACCCTCACGTCGACTGGAGTTCGACACAAATAACATCTTGGAGTCCTTTTTGTCATTCAAATTGTCTCACCCCTGTCTATCCGCTCCTTGTATTTTCCAAGTCAGATGAAGGGCTCATTCCGGAGGCCTATCGGGAGTTTTCTGACGTGTTCTCGGAGCAAGCGGCCGATCTGCTACCACCGCATAGACCCTGGGACTGTCCCATTGAGCTCATTCCGGGGAAAATGCCACCTCGGGGTCGCACTTATCCCTTATCATTACCCGAGACCCAAGCTATGTCGGACTATATCAAGTCTAATCTGCAGAAAGGATTCATCCGCCCCTCTACCTCCCCAGCGGGGGCGGGTTTCTTTTTTGTGAAGAAGAAGGACGGAGGGCTAAGACCATGTATTGACTATCGAGGTCTAAATGATGTCACCATTAAGAATAAGTATCCTTTGCCACTCATTACAGAGCTCTTTGATAGAGTTCGCGGAGCCCGAGTTTTCACCAAGCTTGATTTAAGGGGAGCTTATAATTTGATACGTATCCGACAGGGAGACGAGTGGAAGACGGCCTTCAATACCAGGGACGGGCATTACGAGTATCTGGTAATGCCGTTTGGCCATCCGGGGAGAATGTCTGTGCCAGCTAAATTTTGACCAAGGTTGTTGCAGTGGGCTCATATTTCCAAGTTTTCCGGTCATCCTGGAGTTCAAAAGATGTGGGAGTTTCTACGAAGGTCTTACTGGTGGGACACTATGAAGAAGGATATTCAAGATTATGTCAACTCATGTCCTCAGTGTGCTCAGCACAAAATTCCTCGTTTGCCTCCTGCGGGGTTGTTGCATCCACTGTCCATTCCTCAGAGGCCTTGGACCCATTTCTCTATGGACTTTGTCACTGAATTGCCCCTCTCCAAGGGTCACAATACTGTCTGGGTAATTATCGACCGTTTCTCTAAGATGGCACATTTTGTACCTTTGACCGGGTTACCATCAGCTCCCAAGTTGGCTTTGTTATTTATCCGAGAACATTTCCGCTTGCACGGCTTGCCTCAGGAAATCGTCACTGCAAGATTCTGGAGAGCTCTCTGTACGGCCTTACAAATAAAACTCAAGTTTTTATCCGCTTACCAACCACAGACCAACGGGCAAACTGAACGCATCAATCAAGACTTAGAGACTTTTCTCCGTGTTTATCTCTCTCCCTCGCAAGATGATTGGGTGGAACTGTTGCCATGGGCCGAGTTTGCCCATAATCATCTGTACCTCTCTTCGACTGGTGAGTCCCCATTTTTCATTAATTATGGGTTCCATCCTCAAGTTCCTGAATTACCCATTTGTCCTCCGGAGGATGTTCCTGCTGCAGCCTCTACTCTTCGGCACTTCAGTCAAATTTGGAGTCGAGTTCATGCTAATCTCAAGAGAGTCTCCGGCCGCTATAAGTTCTTTGCGGATAGGAAGCGACGAGCAGCTCCCCAATACAAGGTTGGTGACAGGGTATGGCTCTCCACCCGCAACCTCCGGTTAAGGGTGCCCACTATGAAGTTCGCCCCAAAGTTTATTGGTCCTTACCCCGTGTTACAAGTCCTGAATCCGGTTGTCTGCAAATTGGGATTGCCTTCCCACCTCCGGATACCAAACTCCTTTCATGTTTCTCTCCTTCGCCCCCTTATTTTAAACCGGTTCCATTTAAAGTCCCCGAGGCCAACCTCTGCAGAGTCTGAAGCTGGAACGGACTTTGAAATCAAAGCTATTCTTGACTCTCGTTATCTTCACAAGAATCTACAGTATTTAGTGGAGTGGAAAGGTTTTGGCCCCGAGGAGAGGAGCTGGGTCAAGGCTACTGAAGTTATGGCTCCCCGACTGGTGCGGATTTTCCATTCCAGACATCCAACAAAACCTGGAAAGTGTCCGGGGGCCACTCCTGGAGGAGGGGGTACTGTCACACGCCATAGGCGGCGTTCACTGCGCTTACCCCTGCGTGCCTGCTGGTCTGTGTTGCGGCCTCCGCCTTCGGTGGTCCACGGTCTCCGGTGTCTGTCTGGCGCGGCTCCCGGCGGTTCCCCGGGGCAGGGGCGCCGCCATGACACCCGGCATCACGTGGGCGGGGAGCAAGTGACGTCATCAAATTGTTCCGCCAGTCCAGCAGAGGCGCGAGATTCAAAGTCAGACGCCGGGCAGAGCCTCGGTGCCTGAGTATCGTCTTTTCCCCTGACGTGGATGCCAGTGCTCCTGTTCCTGACGGATCTCTCTGCAGTCATACCCCAGTGTCTCTGGCACTTCCAGGTGCCAGTTGCTGCACAGTTCAGCATATACTGCGGCTGGTGTTTTCCTCAGCAATCCAATCACCAGTGCTTCTTGGAGTCAGCGTGTGCTGCGGGTTTAACCACCGCTCTCAAGTTCTACAAATCATCAGTGTCTTTAATCACCGCTCTCAAGTCATACAAATCATCAGTGTCTTTAACCACCGTTCTCAAGTTCTACAAGTCATCAGTGTCTTTAATCACCGCTCTCAAGTCATACAAATCATCAGTGTCTTTAATCACCGTTCTCAAGTTCTACAAATCGTCAGTGTCTTTAATCACCGCTCTCAAGTCATACAAATCATCAGTGTCTTTAACCACCATTCTCAAGTTCTACAAATCATCAGTGTCTTTAACCACCGCTCTCAAGTTCTATAAATCATCAGTATCTTCAGTCACCACTCTCAAGTTATACAAATCATCAGTGTCTTTAACCACCGCTCACAAGTGTTCCAAATCATCAGAGTCTTTAATCACCGTTCACCAGCTCTTCAAATTACCAGTATCTTTAAAAACATCACTTACAAGTTCTTCAGTCATTATTATTTTGTACCAACACTCACAAGTACTTCTTTTCCTGGAATCCTTAGCATTGCTTACAAGTTCTCCTATAGGCCTGGACATTTCCCCATACGTCCTTCTCTGCTATGTGACATTGTGTTGCTCTCTTCCTGCAATAAAGTTCTTTAATATTTTCACCAAGCTTTACTGTCAGAGTCCTGTATGAGGAAGACCTATATTAAGCCATCCCTGTTCCGACCCAACTGTGGTTCCTCTCCCCTACCATTGGGAGAACCCCCGAGTTCACAACACCCCCAGCCTAGGTCGGTGACAGACTATCACTATCCACTATCCTGAAGTCAAGAGGATTCTCACAACAGGTAATTCAAACTATACTCAGAGCAAGGAAACCTTCCTAAGCTCGCATTTATCACCGAATATGGCAAACCTATATTCATTGGTGCACTGAACGGAAAATGGACCCTTAATCTTTTAGAGTTCCCAGGGTCTTCAGACAGGAATGGATAAAGGTTTGAAGGTGGCTTCCTTGAGAGTGCAAGTATCAGCATTGATTGTATGGTTCCAAAAGACAATTGCCAATTTACAGGATGTGCATACTTTTTTCCAGGGAATGCTGCGCATTCAACCTCCTTTTGTTCCTCCTACAGTGCTTTGGGACTTAAGTCTAGTCCTGAAAGCCCTTCAAGTTGCCCCGTTTGGACCACTTAATAAAGTGGATCTTAAATGGTTGACAGCTAAAGTTCTCTTTCTGCTGGCTATGGCGTCCGCTAAAAGAGTATCAGATTTAGGGGCATTATCATGTCATTCCCCATTTCTGATTTGTTTATCCAGATAAAGCAGTTCTCCGAACTAAATCTGGGTATCTTCCTAAAGTGGTGTCTAAATTCCACCTTAGTGAAGAAATGGTAGTCCCGGCTTTCCAGATACCGAGTCTTTCTGCTGGAGATGCATTGCTGGACGTGGTCCGTGCATTAAGGATCTACGTGGATCGTACCAATGCCATCAGAAAGACAGATTCTCTCTTCATTCTCTATGGATTTCATAAGAGAGGATGGCCTGCTGATAAGCAGACGCTGGCAAGATGGCTTTGGATGACGGTTTCAGAAGCATATTCTCTGGCTGATTTCCTGGTTCCGGATAATGTCTCTACTCACTCTATTCGTAAGGTAGGTGCATCTTGGGCAGCACAACATGGTGCTTCAGCAGAACAGATTTGTAAGGCAGCCACATGGTCTTCCATTAACACATTCATTAGACATTATGCCTTGGATACTTTTGCCTCTCATGACGCTGAATTCGGGTGAAGGATTCTCCTGTCTAATTAGGAGCGTCCCCACCACTAAATTGCTTTTGGAAATCCCATTGTTATCCATTATAGTAAGAACTTACCGTTGATAACGGTATTTCTCCTAAGTCCACCGGATCCACAGGGATCCCTCCCTGTTGCACCTGATTTGAGGACCCTTTTACTCACTAACTTCTTCCTTCTTGTACGGAAGGGTGTGCATGTGTGTTCTTCTCGCCTGATTAGCGCTATCTATGATGCTCCTGCCTTGAGCTTTGGAATATAACCGATTTGCCTGAGCAAGGAGGCAGGGATATATGGACGGGCCTGTTGCATCCTGGGAGGCCGGAAAAGCTATGACCAATTGGTGCAAATCCACTGTCGCTTCATCATATCCCATTGTTATCATGTGGATCCTGTGGACTTAGGAGAAATACCGTTATCAACAGTATGTTCTTACCATAACGTATATTTCCTTATCTATCATTCTCTCAAAGTATGTCCATCTCCTCGGGCACAGTTTCCTAGACTGAGTCTGGTAGGAGGGGCATAGAAAGAGGAGCCAGCGCACACTATCAATTTCTTAAAGTGCCCATGGCTCCTAGTGGACCCGTCTATACCCATGGTTCTAAATGTATTCCCAGTATCCCCTACATACTACGAGAAAATTATTTACCGGTAGGTAATTAAAATCCTATTTTCCAGTCAGATCATCAGTCTGTCCACATAAGTACAGCAGTCTCGTGTTTGACAGTTAAGGGTGCAGAAACTCTGAGGAAGACCGTTCCATATTTGTGAATGGATACTGGTGACAATGAATATCTTCATGTTGGAAAGCTGTAACGCTTCAGACTTGTTTTTGATGTAATAGAGGTAAAGGCTGTGTTTTATACCCTAATCTGATGTCACCTCTTGTGTAAAATATCAGTGACTGAGTACCCTGGCTATCAGAGTGGAGGGAAATGTTCAGGGCATCATGTAAAGTCATTCTGGAAGAAAAATAAGCAGGTTTTCTCATGTATTGTCCTCTCTGCGGTGATGCAACTGAAGTTGCTATCGGAACTGGAACATAAAGGCAGCTCTTTCATCTGGGTTTCTACAACATGGCCATGCAGAGCATGGTACACATGCTGTACATTCTGAACATGGTGGATGGTATATCTTGGTGATTTCTCCCAAGGCATTTGTATTTACCTCCGTTTACTGCAACTGACTACAGCAGTGTGGCTAGTGAAGCCATAATACGTTGAGTGAAGGACTTATCTATGAATGCCATTCTTCATACTATGCATATGTTTTTTCTAAATGTAAAAGCCTCAGAGTTCCGAAGGAACGGGACTTTGTGTGAGGCTGCCTGTTTTTTGTGTGTGTTTTCCCTAGGTTGGTTTTGCCTTGTAAATGACTGCTCCTTTGAAAAAATGTGCAGACACACACAAGTCTTGCTCCTTCGGAACTCGGAGGTTATTACATTTAACCGTGGATTTGTTTGTGGGCACAGATTGATGATAGCTGAAACGAATATTGATGCTACTTGTGGGTGAAGACTCTGAGGCAGAGACAACACTGAATATGTTAGGGAGAAGCAGTCTAGAACTGGTGATGCAGAAGGCTGGGCTTGGACTGGTTAAGCTGGGCTAAAACTGGAGTTTCTGATAACTGGGCTGGAACCAGTTTGGGAGACAGTTGAAGTGTAAACAGGATTGCTGGAATCCGTAGTACCAAAGAGCAGGTCAGAGCTGGAAGCTGTATTAACCAGACTCATTGGCGTTTCTATAATGGGTGCAATGTACCAATTTTAATCTTACCATTCTGGAGTCCAGCGTTGGGAGCTGCAGTCGCGGTAGAAATTGCTGCCAAAATGGCCACCTCGCATGCGCAGTAGCCAAATTGGTCTCCGGATCATGGTGGGTGCCATGTTTCCGGAGGCCTGCGCATGCGCAGTGGACTCCGGCATAATGCCGGAGACTACAGCGCCGTTCAGAGGAGGGGGTCCACCCGGAGGTGCACACGGGCCCCCTTCTCTGTAGAAAAGCCCCATACCAGTCAAGAACTGGTATTATTGGTATTAGTAGTACTGCAGAGCAGGTCAGAGCACGGAAGCTGTATTAAGCAGACTGAAATAGGTATTGCAGGACACATTAGTGGAGTCTCACACAACTTGAAGACGCTTTCATTGTATGTAGTGCTTCACTGTAGTACAAAACTGGAAATAAACACAATAACACACCATCTGTCTGATTTTCTTTATATTGGGAACTCTGAGGGGCAGGATACCACTTGTATTCTCACAGCCCTCTTCTGTCACATTTCAATTTCAGCTTTCATCTACTCGCTGTCTACCCGCATCTCCTCTTGCTTACATCTTCCAGCAGCTTCTGTCGACACTGGAGACAGGTTCCATCCTACGCCGACTACCCAACGGCCCCTCCCCCAGCCCAGGGCGCCATTCCACAGCAGTCCTCAACAGAGACACACTGGGCAGCCATTCTCTGAGCTCTGCAGGTCTTCAGGAGCGGTGGCCAGAATCTCCCTTTATACCTCTACCACATACAGTAGCAGGTTATACACGGCGTTGCATCCTGCCAAGCTTCTTATACAGAGCAGGGTAGTTGATATCAGTGCCCATTGCAGTTAAATTGTTTATTCTGCATTGTATGTGACTTATGCTAATGCTGCTGCATGCTTTCAATCTCTCTGTCTGATAATTGCATTCCACTTTTCTGACTGAATAACCCTTGAAAACTGGTGTGTTTTAGGGTTATATTTGCCACCCTGTACTATATATTGTAACTTACGGGGTCTATTCAATTCTAATTGGAAGTGCCATCTAGTCGGAAAGATGTCAGTTTCCGACTTTTTTAGGTCGAATCATGATTCAACCTATTCAGTGTGGCTGCCGTTTTTCCCTGACTTGTCTGTAACACAGAGGTTTTAACTCAGGAATTGTCACAGGATGGTCATTGCACAACCTGTATGGTGCTTCCTAGCACCTCAGCCCTTTCAGTACTTGTACAAGAACCTCCATGGGCATCTTTCACTACCTTGCTGACCATATTGCTACCCCACCTGTGGCTTCCCCTACCACAGCCACTGCAGCAGAATCTGTATGAGATCCCACCGCCCAGGATGCTGAAGGTCAGGATCCAGAGCGGTGGAATGCCAGCAGGGGGTGAGCTCAAAGAAGCCGCTTGCGGGCTCGGTGGCGAGCTACGCTTGCCATAGGTTCTTTTCTCCATTGATAAAGCTAAATATTTATCTTACTTAAAACCCTTTAAGAGGTCTAAGAACACTGTACGCTATTAACGTATGGAATACCGTAAGGGTACGCACGTTGCGTAACAATCGCTTAGCCGTAGTCGAGACGCTCAAGCGTCACGTTCGCTCACGGCCAAGAGATCACAGGCAGGCATGCTATTGGCTGCCGACTAACGTAATGATTCGCTATAGCGTAGCGGACGCTCGGGACCACGAGGAGATCACCAGCGGCGCAGACGCTCACGATGTTAAACCTTTATAACTATACCATAAAACAGTGTATTATGCAGTAAACCTTGGTGTAGTAATAAGATGAGAATGCAACACAGTGTAAGATGGCTTACACTAAAGCTGTTTGAGCGATAGAGACGCTCCTATTACCCACTGCAATATAATGAACACACAATACCGGTCTAAGGGTCTAACGCCTTTTAAGGAAATGAATGAACGTTCAAAAAGAGTAATACAATACAAGTCATACACTACCAATATAACATAGACTACCTAACCAGATAACTACACATGAAATACAATATCAGTACAATAACTATATAAGAGAAACGAGAGAGAAAGAGAAGAGAGAGAGAGAGAGATATGGCTCACAATAACAAGAAAGACAATATGATTGCGGAGAAAACTTACGCACAAAGGGGAACGATCGCATGCGCCTCTGGATATCCAGCTCCCGATTATCAGCAATGAGAACCGTTGAAGAGTGAGAGCTGGATATGATCGGCTTGTCTATTTATGCCCCACAAACAATACCATTCAATGGTCCCTACAATCTCATTGTTCATTGGACACAGGAATTCGTCTTCGCATTATAACAAAAGGTCATAGGTTGATTCATACAGGTGGGCTGTGTCTACTTCCAACTGCTCAGGTGGGTGGGAAACTAGGTTTCCCGCCGCATGGATAAGTAAGTGCAAATAATAGTAAATGGACATAAACTTCTTATGTCCATAACTATTCGCACGAGCAATTAATCCGCTTCAAACCAACACCGGAATATTGCTAATTAAATACTCTTCCGATGGATACTAAACACCACTGTATAATCCTTGTCTGACCCTTTGTATCAGACAAAGAGGGATCTCTCTGTCCATGAACATGCTACATTAACTAAACTTTCAGAATCTATCAAAGGGACCATGATCTACAAAATACATTATATGGTTAAAATATATATCGATTGAGTCGCCCGCTAGACGCATACAAACTCTACCGTAAATCCGCATATCGTGCGCCTGCGGGTGCACGCGAAGGCGAGTATGCGCATGCACGGGAGAGCTCTTGCACGCGCAGCGGGAGCTCGCATGAGGTGCAAATATGGCAGTGTGCATAGTGATATTTTTCTGACTTTGACAGTCCACCCTTTGGCAGTCAACAATAACTGCCACTTCCTAAAACATTTCAAAACGAGAAAAATATATGTCAAGTGTAAATACATTTCCATGATTGGGTAAGGGAGGAGAGGAGAAGGTAGGAAAAGGGTATGACCTAGTGAGATAGCAGAAGCATGTGTGTATGAATCCATGTTTGGGGGGGGTCATGTATCATCGTGTCGTACATGTTTTAAATCAAGCTTCGAGGTATTGCGAAGTATACATTTGAATTCCTTCTTATCCCGTGGTACGGGTCTGTGGATGGGCTGTCAAACTTTACCGAGCTCTTTTCGGCTGTGGTTGTAACAAAATGGGGAAGCACATTTTAGTTGATGATACATGAATGGGGGAATATGTGATTGCTGATATCTGTGCCTGTATTCCCTATCGACTATGTGTGTCATTACCTGAGGGTTGTAGAAATGAAGATAAAGAACAATTATGGTAAATGCAGTGGTATTCTATGTCAGGTTAATGAACATTTGTCGGTTGAAGTCTTGTTCGGTGTCTGTTGAATGCAGTCTTCTTTGGGCTTTTGCCAATAGGTGTGAGCAAAAGCTTTGTCAATGTCCATAGACTTACAAAAAGTGTTGGGCTAGCGTAATTTTAAAATTTCTAGGGAAACTGGGGGTCTATGGCATAGTTCATCAAATATCTGTGTATAAGGTTGTCAAAACTTCTTCTTTAATCCATCTGTTGTCTGTATACAGGCTCGTCAAATTTCTCGTCCAAGTGGGTCTTTTTACCTTGGAGAAAACGGAAAAACAGGTGAAAGAAACGGACTGTATAATCGCATTTTCATCACATCATTGTTTCTACCGTTGGGTCATAAATCAAATCCATTGGAATTACAATTTCCTCACTCCTTAGACTCATTACCCTGGTACTACGTTTGCACTTCATTAAAGCCTGACCGCATCTAAATATCAAGCCAATCGTTATGACAACACCTAAGATACATAGGAGAAACTTCCCTACATCCATTATGACTCCTTGAGCCCATTCTCCTAAACCAGAGAACCAATTTCGCGGGTTCAACCATGACACCCAACCAGTCAGCTCATTACCCACAGCAGCAAGGGTGAGATTGTGTCTCCTGCGAAATTCCCACTTTAATTGGAGAATATCGTCCATCTTTTGGTCTATGACCTCGACCGGATCCTCGGTACTATTCGTTATATATGTGCAGCATTTCACGCCGTACTGCGTTGCCAGTGTGACACAATATCCACCTGTCACTGCCGTGAGATAATTGAGAACCATTCTATGCTGAACCAGTTCTGTTTTATAAGCTTGAAGCTCTCTTCCAGTATACCTAAACGTGTCATCATACATTTCTGTGATATTGTCTAACAAATTTGCGAGCGCAGATATGTATTTATAATTCAACACTCCTCTGGCGGTGCGAGTGATGTCTAACGCGAGTAGAACCTGAATCCCGGTGGATTCATGGATCATGTCAGAGGCCGGATGCTCTGTTCTTTCTATCAGGTGCCGTTTAACTACGTGCTCGTAATGAGTGTGAGTATAAGGAGCTTGGGCAACACGGTGTATATCTTTCATTTTGGCATGTGATACAGTCATTACTTCAGGCAGTACTTTTCCAATATAACACAATCCTTCAGAGTTTGGGGCAAGCCACTTATACGCCTTCCTCCCGCATATGAAATATGCATCATCGGGGAGAACATATGGGACGGAGTAGGACATAACCATATTACACATCTTCCATGTGAAATCTCCTAACCCTAATTCTCCCATCTGTCTAGTACACGTATCAGTTTGTACGATATGTGCACAGTATCCTGGTGATACCTCTCCAACTCTCGTAATCCTATTTCCTAGGGTATACCTATATCGGAAAGATTTTTCTCTACTGGCTATGTGGCGTATAAGCTCTGTATCTGTTGGCATTCTATCTGCTCTATATGAAAAGGTCATGGTTTGGTTACTCCATGACACTTCCCAATTTCCCGGCTTTCGGGGATTGGAAATGTTAAAACATATTAGGGATCTATCCACATGATATTGGTGGAGCTTCAAACTAGGAGGACTGGAGATATTAAACCTCCTGTCCACCGGCCTCCCACCACTTAGCTCAAGTACCTCCCCTATCGTTAAAGGAAATGGTACTAAGCCTGATTTACTATGGCCTTGAGGTACTTGAGAGCATACCCAACAATCTGTCTGATTTAACACATTACCCACTAAGGAGTGATAGTCACTCAATGGATGCCGGTCCATGTGGATATTAAAACTGGACTGACATTTCTTGATACACCCGTCCTCAACTACATTGTCACAGAGCCTACAGATACAGTTTTCTTCAGCTAACAATCCTTCACAATTCCTTCTATGGTCTATGTTATCGGATCGTTTTCTGATACTCGCCTTTGCTTGTTGATTATGTTGTTCTTGGAAAACTACGCCTCCATCTCTGTCATCAGAACCCATTCCAGAACCTCTCTCGACCTCCATGGTACTCTCGCCGGAACAGACTGCTCTGGTCAACATCATGGTCAACAGGAAAATCCGGATCACAGTCTCTTGAGGCAAGTCCATCTTGTAGGAGGAAACGGAGAAGAATGAGAAGGGGGAAAAAAATAGTTGAGGGAGAGGGGATGGGAAGTGGAGAAAAACAATAAAAGGGAACAGGGAATCGACAACTGCTTTTGATCTTGTGATTTTCAATGCTCAGGTGCCGCCTCAGTCCTCCTGGAACAGACACTCCAGTGATACAACTTCCTCTACCGTCTGTTCCTTATCACGGGACCTCTCTGGATCAGCAACCTTCTTACAATGGGACGAATGAACCCAAGTCTCTCTCTCGGCAACCTTCAATGCTGTAGTGCTAGTCAATAAGACTTGGTATGGTGGGGGTGTGGCCTAGCTACTGTGAGGAACAGACACACTTGCCTTGAGCTCCCCACTCCCAGAGGCTTAAACTGGTTATTTTTTAACCCAAACCCCTCACAAAGTCCCCCAGTTTATAGATTCCCACCTACAGCACTCAGGAGGAAACTTAGACTGCGACCTCGGAATCGGGGAGCAACTAGAAAAAGCTCCTGCGGATTGAGGCCCAGTCGCACCCTCCAGCCTGGGGCCTCGATTTTAGTGAAGACCCGACGCGGCCTCCCGCCGACCCAGGAGTGCTCCGTCCGGCGGCCATATTGGAAGGGGCAGACTTTCAGGACGGGCCCCACACTGCAAGCCGCACCTACTGTACAAACCCGGTGAGACTCTTCACCCGACGGCTCCGGGCTCCGCTCACCGCCGGACGTGTCTGCTGGGCCTGCCTGACCTCCGGTCCTCGCCACATCTCCTCCACACTCGGAACTCGGACCCGGCCGTTGGCCATCTTGGAGGTGGCGTCCGGCCGCAGCAAGCTCCACACCACCGACGCAACCCTCCTCACACACACTGCGGAGGCCTCCCTGCCATCGGACCCCCCCCCAAAGGTACACAGCCCCCCACAGCTACACACGCTCACCCTGTACACAAATTAGCACTCCTATCACGAGTGCATAGCCCGGCGGCCATATTGGAGGTGGCATTCACTACTAACAAGCACCACACCACCGTCTGCATTGCTCGGCCGGGCCCGGTGCACCCCATACAGGGCTCCGCTCACCACTTCTACCTGAATTGCCAGGCTACCGTCGCACCCTACTCCCACACACTAAACAGACCCGCTTGGCGGCCATCTTAGAGGTGGCAGAGACAGCAGCTCCACACCGCCAACACCGCCCTCA
This sequence comes from Pseudophryne corroboree, assembly GCF_028390025.1. Lineage (NCBI taxonomy): Eukaryota > Metazoa > Chordata > Amphibia > Anura > Myobatrachidae > Pseudophryne > Pseudophryne corroboree. Next base: position 655,661,097 of record NC_086447.1, read on the forward strand.
TCTGATACTGGGGATCCTGGCTGGGGGACCCCGCTGGACACTCCTTGGGACCCTGTGCCTCAGCTTCATAGGGAGCACGCACACACACGGCCCTCGAGACACCGGCCGACATACCACCGTCTCAAAGCACAGCTCCTGAACCCCCCCCCCCTCCCTCTGGATGGTGCTGTTCACCCGCGCCCTCCATTCCATTCCTAGCTTACAGAGCCCAGTTCCTCACTACATGCACCTTCACTAATTCGCCTGATGAAGATCTACCTCTAGATCATGGGGTGGCCTGACCTGAACAGGGGCTCAACTACACGCTGCTAATATTAACACCACCTGCCTCTAATGAATCTACTTCAATGAGACCTTAATTGCCATTTATTCACGGGAAGCCCCATACCATTCATTCCGTATTATAGAACTCTCCATTTTTCACTTTATTTTTTCTCACGGAATGCCACAGAAGCGCCGAAAGGCCCCTGCTCCATCCAAACCCAGTATTATCAGGGCGTGGGAAAAAGCAGGTTCTCTGCCGAAACAATCACCTGTAGCTGAAAGCAATCTGAACATGGCTGGTGCCTCTCGTACCGACCCTCCTTTGTCGGCTCAGGATGTGATCGCCATAGTCACTAAAACGATACAATCAGAGATGAGATCGGCCCTAGCAGATTTTAAATCGGAATTGGAAGACCTAGGTTCCAGAACGGGCACTCTCGAACAGAAGGTAGATGAAATTTGTCAATACCAAAGCGTTATGGATCAAGAATTTACAGATTTACGGGTAGAGATGGAAACATATAAAGACCAGCTCGAGGATATTGAAAACCGAAATAGGCGGAATAACATCCGCGTACGCAACATCCCGGAAACAATAACTGCCGACGCACTACCAGCCTACCTAAAGGACCTTTTTCTCCACATAAGCCCTGACATCTCAGAGGACCTTCTTCATTTGGACCGAGCCCATAGGGCCCTCCGCCCAAAACCGCCCTCGACCCAACCACCACGGGACGTTATCCTCCGCTTTCACTATTTTAAAGCGAAAGAGCAAATTATGACTGCTGTTAGAGGGCTCTCGACGGTCTCCCATTCTGGGTCTCAACTTCAACTCTTTCAGAACCTGGCACCATCGACCCTAAAGAAAAGGAGAGATCTATTAAATGTCACCAAGACTTTGAGGACCCACTCTATTAAATACAAGTGGGGCTTCCCCTTCCAATTATTGGTCAACAGAAATGGCACGACCCACGCTGTCAAGACCCCAAATCAAGGATACGATTTACTTAAGTCGTTTGGTCTCCTAGAAGATGTTCCAGAAATAAGCCGACAATCTACTTCACCCTCTAGACCCATGGCACCATCGAAGGAATGGACTCCGGCTTAATTACATTAATTACATTAGTCATACTAACATAGAAAACTCTGCTCCACACTCTATTAATGTTAATTCTTCATATATTTCTTGATGTTCTTTAACAATTAGTTTGATAATTGTCCTATAGACAATCCTGACGCCCTTTTTCTTTCTTTTTCTCTTTACCCTCTCGCCTCAGGCATTAATATGTTGCCATGTTGATATTGACCCCAGTTCTCCCTTAGGCCACCCCGTTCTTTTTAGACGTTAACTTGATATGTTCACTAAGCTTCACGTTCAACGAATTTTGCTGTTTCTACACACCCTCACACTCAGATGGATGTGTCAGGACGACACTCCCTCTGCCTACAATGGACCGAGCTCCACTAAAGGAGTAGGTCCCCTTCTCTCCCCCCTGATTCTTAACCCCTCTCTCACTATCTCTAACCTTCTCCCTGTTCTCCCCCCCTGCCCTTCCCGCCAGTCGGGATGTGAATCCCATCTGCTACTGTGCTCTTTTTCTTTTGACCCACCATGAAGTTGACAGTTTTAACTCTCAATGTAAACGGTCTTAACTCCCCAACCAAAAGGGCTATGGCCATCCAATACCTTCACAGGCGTAAATCTAGCATTGTAATGCTGCAAGAGACACATCTCAAGACCCCCCATTCTTCCCTCACGACTAAACAATATCCCACGGCCTATCACTCCTCCATGAACGCTAAACGTCGAGGTACTGCAATTCTCATCCATCACAATACACCTATCACCATATATGACTCTATCTCCGATCCACTGGGTCGTTTTCTTATCCTTAAGGGTACGTATAACAACGCCCCAATTATATTGAATTGAACGAATCCCTCTTCTTGAAACAATCAAATGTTGAGACTATCGCTACAGCTCTCACGGATTTTATTACCCTCAACACTACCCCTGATATCCCCACGTCCATCCTGTGGGAAGCTCACAAGGCCACCCTCCGGGGCACCCTTATCAATCTGTCAGCTGCATCTAAGAAGTCAGAGATGTCACGCATACTAGAGTTAGAAAAGACACTAACATCCCTGACAGACCTACACCACAATCATCCTAAAAGACGCACTTATCTAAAAATACTCGCTGTTAAGGGACAACTGTCGCAAATATTATCTAAAAAGGCAGCACAAACTCTTTTGTGGGTTCGACAAACTTTTTATGAAAAATCAGATAAAGCAGACACCATCTTGGCTCGCAAGCTGAGAGCTAAACGCACTCGCAACCGTATTCTTAAGCTAAAATGTACAGACGGCACTATTACCCATGACCCTCAAGTTATGACCAGACAATTCCGCCAATTCTATAAATCACTTTACAATCTCTCACACAACCCCTCTACCGTACCATCAGACATCACCTCTCTTACCCAATACTTGAATTCATGCTCTCTACCCACGTTATCCGTAGCACAGCTTCAAAGCCTTAATGCAACGATCACTGATGAAGAGATTAGATTAGCCATCAAATCGCTACGCCGCTCTGCAGCGCCAGGGCCTGATGGCTTCACCGCCCTATACTACAAAAAATTTGCAGAATCACTGCTACCTATGCTTCGCCCCCTCTTCAACTCACTCCTGGAGGGAGGCACGCTCGATGACGCCACCACCAGGGCCAACATCATAATTATCCCTAAACCACAGAGAGACCCACTAGAGATGGGCAATTATAGGCCTATCTCTCTTTTAAATGTCGATTTAAAACTTTTCGCTAAGATTCTTGCCATGCGCCTTTCCCCTATTTTGACGTCCTTGGTTCACCCAGACCAGGTGGGCTTTATCCCTAACAGGCAAGCATCCGACAATACGAGGCGTCTGATCAACCTTATTCAAATAGCAAAAACCCGCTCGCTATCGACCCTGGTGGTGGCGCTCGACGCTGAGAAAGCCTTTGACAGGGTGGCTTGGCCATTTCTGACTCAAACCCTACACCATATGGGAATTCGAGGCGCATTTCTCAATGGTATTAACTCCCTCTATCACAACCCTTCCGCTTCCGTGTTAGTAAATGGCCTCGCGTCCGAGCCCTTCCAAATTAAAAACGGCACCCGACAGGGCTGCCCCCTCTCTCCCTTGTTGTTTGCCCTTGTCATGGAACCTCTCGCAGCCAGAATAAGGCTCAATAGCAATATCACGGGTATAGGAGTAGGTCACTCGGACCACAAGATAGCAATGTATGCGGACGATGTAATATTGACACTGACCAACCCCACTGTCTCTCTCCCAACCTTATTTGCTGAGACGCACATTTATGGCTCACACTCAAATTATAACATCAACACAGATAAAACAGAATTATTAGACATCAACATCCCACACTCAGACTTAACACTACTTCAAATGAACTTCCCTTTCCGCTGGCAACCTGAGAAGCTTAAATACTTGGGAGTCTATCTAACAAAATCGTATCCCCGACTATATGCAGCCAACTTCCCAAGACTGCTTGCCTCTATCAAAACAGATCTAGTAGCGTGGAATAAACAATATATCTCATGGTTCGGACGTACTGCGGCGATCAAAATGAACGTCCTACCACGCTTATTATATTTATGGCAGACGCTCCCAATCCACATCCCTACGTCAATCCTTAAAAATCTGCAGCGCGACATTTCAAATTTTATATGGGCAACCAAAAAACCAAGAGTCAAGATGCGAATACTACACAAACATCAATCCACAGGAGGTATAGGCATACCTGATCTAATCAAATACTACCGAGCCACCCACCTAGCATCATGCATCCACTGGCACGCCCCGCCCAACCAGAAAGTCTGGACACATATAGAAGCTCACACACTATCGGTATACTCTCCTTCCACCCTCTTATGGTGCCTACGTACACATCGCCCGCCAACCTCAACCATGCTCCCCACAACACGATTCACGCTATCCATATGGGACTACTGCACACGATTATACCAACTCCGCTCATCCCACCCCCTCTTAGTCCCCTTATGGAACAATCCTATCTTCACCCCTGGTATAGACCACTGTCATTTCCCACATTGGACTGCCCACAATATTTTGTTTCTATTGGATCTAGCTCCCCTACACACCTTCCCGGACTTCGCTACTCTACAATCGCGCTTTAACCTCCCCCACAGAGTATTTTACCAATTTTTACAAATCCGACACTTCCACCACTCGCTTCACCGTCCTTCCCCAGGCACTCCCCTCACACCCACCTCAGCTATCGAATCCCTGTGTCGCTCACACCACTTATCTAAAGGTCTTATCTCGTCAATCTATCAGATCTTACTATCACACAATCAACCTGCTAAGGAATCCCACGAACTGGCATGGGAGAATGACACTGGGGAGGTTCTCACCCCCGAAGACTGGTCCCTAATTAAACTGGCCATATCAAAATGCTCAATCTCAGTGGGCATTAAAGAGAATGCTTACAAACTATATACCAGATGGTATTTGGTGCCGACCCGACTCCGTGCAATTTTCCCTGAGGCCTCGGATCTTTGCTGGCGACAATGTGGCCAGAGAGGATCCTTAATACACGTTTGGTGGACGTGTCCAGTTATAAGTCAATACTGGAAGGAAATACACAAACTAATTAAACATATCACTGACTTTGACATGCCCTCTTCACCCTTTTATTCTCTCTTAGCCAGACCGATCCCCAACCTTCCACATCCCACGCTCAAACTAATCAACCACATACTTAATACAGCGAAGTGTCAGATAGCATCGCACTGGAAATCCACAACCCCCCCTCCCGTCCCTGCTACAATTAACGCCATATGGTCAACTTACAGACTGGAACGAATCTCCTCAGTCCTTCATGACACCCCGACTCAATTTATCCGCGTTTGGTCACCTTGGACCGATTACTACAACACCGAACCTCCCCTGTCAACCATCTAAAATCTAAAATCATCTGAATTCACCTAGCATGATGCTACACCCCGACTGGCAAACCCTCCCCCCCCCACTACTTGTATCTTATGATTGCATCTTCGATTTTGTAATTCCTATCCCCGATCCTACCTCCCCCCACCCACTCTATCACTCTTTCTCTCTCCCCCTTTCTTTCTCTAATTCTCTTTATCGGCACCCTTACTGCCTCCCTGTCTACCCCCATACATAATCACTAACGTTCTATACTACTTTCCTTCTCCATCTTTCCTACAATCTACCACATATATTTTTTCTACCAGATTTATGACCAGTATATTCATCTCCATATATATAAAATGTTAAATTCTATTTCAATGTTACGAGTTACACTCCTATTGATCTTTGATGATATATATTAGACCGCAGATGCTTGTTACAATATAACGCTGTTTGGCTAAGATTTTATAATAAGCCTACTGTTTTTCTCTCACGAGTTGTAACCTAATTCTAATTCACCCAATAAAATACTCTTTAAAAAAAAAAGACTTGGTATGGTCCTTCCCATCTGTCAATAAGGCAACCTGAGCGTAGAAAATTCCGTATCATTACATAATCCCCAGGTTCAATGTCATGACAATTACTATCTGGTAAATCAGGAATCACCAACTTCAAATTATCATTTTGATTCCTTAGCTGTTTACTCATGTTAATCAAGTATTTTACAGTCACTTCATTGTTACACTTCAAATCATCCTGAGGGTTAATCATAACATGCGGTTGTCGACCAAACAAGATTTCAAAGGGAGACAGATTAAGAGGGGACCTGGGAGTGGTTCTGATGCTGTATAGTACAATGGGTAAAGCTTCTGGCCATGTCAATCCTGTTTCTGCCATAACTTTGCTCAGTTTATTTTTAATAGTGCTGTTCACTCTTTCCACCTTCGCACTCGCCTGTGGACGGTATGGAGTGTGCAGCTTGCTATCAATTCCCATCAACTTACACATTCCTTGAAAGACATCACCTGTAAAATGGGTACCCCTATCACTTTCGATTATTCTAGGGATACCATATCTACATACAAATTCCTGCACAATTTTCTTAGCAGTAAACATAGCGGTATTTGTGGCCGCAGGAAATGCTTCGACCCAATTTGAGAACACATCTATACAAACAAGTACATATTTCAAATTTCGACAAGGGGGTAATTGAATAAAGTCAATCTGTATTACCTGAAAAGGTCCGCCTGTAGGTGGGATATGAGATGGTTCTGTTGGTATTGCCTTTCCGATATTCTTTCTCAAACAGGTAAGGCATGACATTGCTCTTTTACCTGCATGGGATGAAAATCCTGGGGCGCACCAATATGCTCTTACCAACTTACACATTCCCTCCTTGACCAGATGAGTCAGCCCATGTGCTGCCTCAGCTAAACATGGAAGATATGCTCTGGGGGCCACTGGTTTACCTTGTCCATCCGTCCAGAGTCCTGAGGACTCCTGGCCATATCCTTTTGCCTTCCAGACTGCCTTTTCCTGTGTGGAACACAAATTTTGCATCTCACACAACTTCTGTGTGTTGATGGTATTGAATACCATCAATTGTGTGGTGTCTGTCTGTCTGGGGGTACCGGCTGCTAACTTAGCAGCTTCGTCTGCTCGGCTGTTACCAAGTGATACTGGGTCCTGGCTATATGTGTGTGCTTTACACTTGATAACAGCCACTTTGTCGGGTTCTTGTATCGCTGTTAGAAGCCTTTTTATGTGAGCTGCATGCGCTACCGGTGTACCAGCTGCCGTCATGAAATTTCTGAGGTGCCATAGGGCTCCGAAATCATGGACTACCCCGAAAGCGTATCTAGAGTCGGTGTAGATATTGGCTGACTTGCCCTTAGCCAATTCACATGCTCTGGTTAGGGCGACCAGTTCAGCAACCTGGGCTGAGTGAGGTGGGCCTAGCGGTTCAGCTTCTATGGTGCCTTGGTCATCTACGACTGCGTATCCAGTACACAAGTCTCCCGAGTCCGACTGTCTGTGACAACTACCATCCGTGTAGAAGGTAAGATCTACATCTTCCAGTGGGTTGTCACTGATGTCAGGCCTTGCGGTAAAATTTTGGGTCAAATATTCCATACAATCATGTGTGTCCTCCTTTGTATTAAATTCTCCTTCCTCACCACTCTCATCCTCCACCCTTTGTGCCTGTCCAGGCACACCTGGGAGATATGTTGCAGGATTTAATGCACTGCATCTCCTCTTTGAAAAAGTCACGGGTCACGTGACGAAACGCGTCAGGACTCCTCCCCCATATGCCTCACTGACTGATCATTGTTTCTGACACTCTCCGTACGGCTCCGCTACATTTCCCACGGGAGCAATCAGCACGGTAGCCAGGACAGGACACAGCCGAACTTCCTCTCCGCACAGCGCCAGTGGTTAACCAGCAGTCTCTCTCCCCCACATATCCAACGGACGGTGCCAGTCCAGGGAGATCGAGGCGTTCCACTAAGGTACACATCTCTGCAGCGGGTTCTCTACAACAGCAGTCACACACCTGTCTTTCCCTACAGACTGCAACGGGCGGTGCACGCCCAGGGTTAGCAGGTTTAACAGTGGGACCCCGGCCAGCACGGCCAGTGCTTCTAAATTCTGCAGCTTCATTTGAGCTTTCTGGCTTCACCCGAGGACGCTCGGGACCAGCCAGCCTTACCGGAGAGGTAATTAATTATTTCACTAACACCTGTCATCGGCTCCTGGAATCCTGAGACGTTACAGAACATAGCTCTTGATTATAGAGCCTGTGAGTGTATTCTACCTCCATTTATTCTTTTCTCTACATTTAACAATTGTGTCTGAGTTTACATTCAACATTGTTGAATAGATAGCTTGAACATTTGATTGCAACAATTGTTACCATTATATTGCTGCTAGTTATCTAGCTGACACCTGCAATTTTATGTGAATGTAGAATAGCTCTTGGTAATAGAATTGCAGTGAGGATAAAGGGTTTTTATGTTAAGATATAGATCTGGTTTATTGTACAATTTTTACTGTATTATAATAAATATATTTTTACATTTAAAAAATCCCTAAAGACACTTCGGTTGTTATTTAATTTTAGATCGCAGGGTCAGTGAGTGTTGAGCGCTTCTATTCTATATCCATCCATCCAGCCTTCCAGACTGCCTTTTCCTGTGTGGAACACAAATTTTGCATCTCACACAACTTCTGTGTGTTGATGGTATTGAATACCATCAATTGTGTGGTGTCTGTCTGTCTGGGGGTACCGGCTGCTAACTTAGCAGCTTCGTCTGCTCGGCTGTTACCAAGTGATACTGGGTCCTGGCTATATGTGTGTGCTTTACACTTGATAACAGCCACTTTGTCGGGTTCTTGTATCGCTGTTAGAAGCCTTTTTATGTGAGCTGCATGCGCTACCGGTGTACCAGCTGCCGTCATGAAATTTCTGAGGCGCCATAGGGCTCCGAAATCATGGACTACCCCGAAAGCGTATCTAGAGTCGGTGTAGATATTGGCTGACTTGCCCTTAGCCAATTCACATGCTCTGGTTAGGGCGACCAGTTCAGCAACCTGGGCTGAGTGAGGTGGGCCTAGCGGTTCAGCTTCTATGGTGCCTTGGTCATCTACGACTGCGTATCCAGTACACAAGTCTCCCGAGTCCGACTGTCTGTGACAACTACCATCCGTGTAGAAGGTAAGATCTACATCTTCCAGTGGGTTGTCACTGATGTCAGGCCTTGCGGTAAAATTTTGGGTCAAATATTCCATACAATCATGTGTGTCCTCCTTTGTATTAAATTCTCCTTCCTCACCACTCTCATCCTCCACCCTTTGTGCCTGTCCAGGCACACCTGGGAGATATGTTGCAGGATTTAATGCACTGCATCTCCTTATGGTGATGTTTACGGGGGCCATTAGTGCCAATTCCCATCTTGTAAACCGCGCTGATGAGACGTGCCTGGTTTGGGCAGAATTTAGCAAGGCTGACACTGCATGTGGTGTATGAATTGTGAGGTTGTGACCTAGCACTACATCTTCGCTTTTCATTACTAGCAATGCTATCGCAGCAACGCTTCGCAAGCATGTGGGGAGGGATCGCGCTACCGTATCTAGCTGAGCACTGTAGTATGCTACTGGCCTGCTGGCATCACCGTGCTTTTGGGTTAGGACGCCTGCCGCGCAACCAGCACTTTCTGTTCCGTACAGCTCAAAGGGTTTCCCATAGTCTGGCATACCTAATGCTGGCGCCTGTGTTAGGCACTGTTTAAGTTTCTCAAATGCCATCTCGGACTCGTCTGTATGCGAAATCCGATCCGGTTTGTTTGAGGAGACCATCTCCTGCAAAGGTAACGCTAGAATGGAAAACCCTGGGATCCAGTTACGGCAATACCCACACATTCCTAAAAACGTTCTGATCTGTTGCTGGGTTTGTGGCAGAGTCATGTCTCTAATTGCTTGAATTCTATCAGCGGTCAGGTGTCTCAGTCCTTGTGTTAGACAGTGTCCCAAATATTTTACTTTAGTTTGGCATAATTGTAACTTGTCTTTGGAAACCTTGTGTCCTGTGTCTGAAAGATGAAACAGGAGCTGTTTCGTATCCTTCAGGGATGCTTCCACTGAATCAGAACACAGTAGTAAATCATCCACGTACTGTATCAATACTGATCCACTCTCTGGTTGGAAAGACTGTAAACAATCATGCAAAGCCTGGGAAAATATACTTGGACTGTCTATGAAACCTTGTGGTAATCGAGTCCATGTGTATTGGACTCCTCTGTATGTAAATGCAAACAAATATTGGCTGTCAGGATGCAGGGGTACCGAAAAGAAAGCGGAGCAGAGGTCAATAACAGTGAAAAATTTCGCAGTGGGAGGGATTTGCATAAGGATGACAGCTGGATTTGGCACTACGGGGAACTGACTCTCAACTATTTTGTTAATCCCCCATAGATCCTGCACTAGCCGGTAACCCCTCCCCCCACTCTTTTTCACAGGGAAGATGGGACTATTGGCAGTGCTGGACGTTCTTACCAGAATGCCCTGTTGTAGCAAGCGCTCTATTACTGGGTATACTCCTAACTCCACCTCTGGCTTCAGAGGGTATTGTGGGATTTTTGGAGCTATCCTACCATCTTTTACTTGCACAACTACTGGAGCTACGTTTGCCATCAATCCAGTGTCTTGTCCATCTTTAGTCCAAAGTGACTCTGGTATCTGGGATGTCATTTCTTCTACTTGGGATGGAGTCCTATTTGTCATAATGGTATGTGACAGTAATTTTGATGGGGAGTCTAACATGTCTCGCACTTCCTGAGCGTGATTCTCAGGTATGTCCAAGAATACACCTTCAGGAGTACAATAAATGACGCACCCCATTTTACACAATAAGTCTCTTCCCAGGAGATTAGTCGGTGCCGATGCAGCCAGCAAAAAGGAATGCTTGGTATCTAAAGGCCCTACTGTAATCTCGGCTGGTTTGCTAACAGGGTAGTGCTGGACTACTCCCGTTACTCCTATGGCTGGGATTGTCTTACCAGTGGTTCTCATGCCCACTGTCGAATTTATCACTGATTTGGCCGCCCCCGTATCTACAAGAAAGTTTAATGATTTACCAGCTACATTAATTGCAATTTCGGGTTCACTTCCAAGACTTGCAATCAATTTTACTGGCTGCAGATTACAGGTATGGCCACACCCCTATTGGGTATGGTGACCTCCCTGGATCCCGCTGGCAGCAACTACTTGTGAAGGGGTTAAATGGGAACTACCAGAGGCTTGCCAGTCTCTGTTCGGGGGGTATCTTTTTGTTTCCCCTGCATGTGGCTCATAACTCCGTTTCTGCGGACCCTGCTCCCAATGTCGTGTGTCGTGTCGTTGTCTAGGGGGTTGATAAGACTTTTGTATGTTTCTCGATTTACAGTCTCGTGCAAAGTGTCCCTCTCTATGACAGGAATAACAGGTTACCACATTTGACTTACCCACAGGGTTTGGTGATCTATACAAAGGCTGCCTTGTGGTCAGGGCCTGTATACTTACGGCCATTAACTTATCACTTTGTGACTTCCTGTGTCTGGTGATATTCCGATCGTGATCCACAGCTGCCTCTCTCAAAGTAGCCACCGACAGACCTCGCCAACATGGTTGCGTGGTCTGTACCCTTGTCTTTAATGCCTCTTTTAAACCATCCATTAGTACAGATACTGCTACTTCTCGATGGTTTATGTTTGTTTTAATGTCCTCTATGCCTGTGTATTTTGCCATATCTAGTAATGCCCTGTGAAAATACTCTGCAGCTGTTTCTGACTCTTTTTGTTTAATGGAGAAAATCTTGTTCCATTTAACTACAGCTGGAAAATACTCCTTTAACTGTAAACTTATCCTTTTTACATTGTCTTTGTTGTACACATCTGTAAGAGGTACATCCTGATCCAATCCACACTCAGCTAAAAATTGAGCCGAGTCGACATTGGAGGGTAAACAAGCCCTCAGCAATACCTGCCAGTCTTTGTTATTGGGCTCTAAAGTGTTCCCTAGGTCTCTGATGTATTTCTGGCTAGCAACTAAGTCTTTCCTAGGGTCAGGGATATCAGACACTATGGTTCTTAATTCCATTCGGGAAAACGGGCTGTACATGGCAATGTTTCTGATAGGAGTGACTCCTGTGGTGTCCGTTTTCCCATTGGGAACTGCGATTACCCTAACGGGAGCAAGTTTAATAACATCGTTCTGTGTAGATTCTACAGCCTGTGGTGAAATGTTTTCAGCATAGTGTATGGTGCCGTACTTACCCGTAGATACGACCTCACCTGTCCCTCCGCTAGGGGCCTTTGTTACTAATCTTAAGGGTTGGGCCGTGCCTACTGTTGTTTCTGATATGGTGGCTGCTAGAGAGAGCGCCGATATTGTTGCCGATTCGTCCTCTTGATCACACTCCTGGGGAAAGTTCAAAACAGGGTACAACTTGCACGGGTTAATACTTGCATTGGTTAACTTATTAACATTTACACAGTTGCTGTTTGTTTGTTACACCCTAATGCGTCATTCTCCGCAACCAATTTCTCTCCTGATATGTATGGTGGCGGCGGGGCCGTGGCTATCAGTTTCCCGATAGGATTAGATCCCGCCGCCTGAGCCAATCCTCTCTGTATTTCACCCTCCTGTTGCCATAACTGCAAATAATCATAATGTTTGATTCGTCTCTTTGTTGATTTAATGAGACATATCCTCCTCCTTAAATTTTGTAACACTTCTGGGCTAAAGCTGCCTACTCTTGGGAACTTCTCCCCGTCTTGTACCGTCATTCTCTCCCATTCATCACATAAAACCTCTGTGTGTGAACCGTATTTTTCACACATTACGTACCTTGCCGACCCGATTGGTCGGTTTACTGAATCAACCCGAACCGAGGTTGATCGCCCCCTACCTGAACAATTGGCCCCCATACCTGTAGGTGTTGCTTTCACCACCTCTGACCTTCAATCAGGGTCTTCAGCGAACCCTTACAAAACCAAAATGTTCAAGATAGGCTGACGGTGGCGGTTTACCGAGTACCCCACTCACTCGCCCACGCCGACCAATACGACCTACACACTGCCCTAGTGCTGGCGTACTCGACCCAGGGCCCCTATGAACCTTCGTTTACTGGAACATGTGAGTGTGATCCGCAGAGCATTAACCCTTTCCAGTAACTGTTGGTTGTTGGATAATTCCTGAGTGACCAGCGAACTTCCCTTTAGAAAATAAAAAATTACACAAATCACGTCAGAATGTACAAATAGTGTTTATGACCCGTTTCGTACACAAATGGTACTGGTCAGATTAACTAATGCACACAATTACGTGCGGTACAATCGTTCAGCACATAAGCAACTAATCTTATGTGCGGAGCGACCAGTGGAATCGAAAATTGCGGCTGCGAATTCCTTCAGCATGAGCTTTAATGGCCTATATGGGTTCTGCACCAACCCCCTGGGTTGTGCTCTTTTCTCTATTTATAGTGGACTTCCTTGTCTGCTGTACCTGGACCTCCTGGTCAATTCCGGACCTCCTGGTCTGTGCTACAATAGACCTCCTGGTCTGCTATACTCTAATGCTCAGATTTTATGTTTAACAAAGGATGCCTCCCTTGCCACCATGCACATCACTTACATGTATGTACCCTGCGAGAACTCGACTTCTTGTGGTTCAACCTCAAAAAAATTGTATAAACTTATATATGCAAACACTCACTCACCACATGTACACTTTTGTTTCTATTTCTATTTCTGCGCAGAAATTTTCTTTCCTTTAGACCAGATGTGTTGTAAATTTGGAGAAGGATCTGTTAGTCTAAATTTCGGACACTAAAATAGATTTGCGCTATTTATCGCGTTGCCACCTTTTCGCCTGTTACAATAACACTAGCGTGTGATTTGAGTTACGTGGGCGTACCCGGACGCTCCGTTGCGTAATATACGCTGCGTGCGTCGGCCTTTGAGTTGCGTACGCGAGTCTCACCCTTTGTTAGAGACACGTGTACACTACACAAAGCAAATATCCACCGTAACACAATTTTTTTTCACGTTTATCAATGTAGATGATCCTCGATCATCTACCGAACACCACACCACTCTCTCCTTGTATCTTTAGGTAGAGCTGCGTGCGTGTTTTGCAATTTATCCCTTAATGTATTACTTTTATACTTTAACTATGAAATAGCGACAAATCTCTCTTAGCACGTTTATCAATTATAAAATGGCAAACAGGAGAGTGATATATGAAAATACACAAATGAAAAGAAATGCAGATATATGCGTGCGTGCGTACGCAAGACAGAAATAACAGTTTTAAAAGACACTAGCGTGTTGTTCTTACCTCCGGTTCCGGATTCCCTCAGCACCCTTTACTAAGCGAAGCAGACGCTTATCCAGACAGCACTGCGAGGAATATGATCTCCCGCCCTTTGCTGATGGATAATGTCTGCTGAAATTACCTAGCAGAGATATGTGAAGGACGGACGAGCCGCCAATTGATAAAGCTAAATATTTATCTTACTTAAAACCCTTTAAGAGGTCTAAGAACACTGTACGCTATTAACGTATGGAATACCGTAAGGGTACGCACGTTGCGTAACAATCGCTTAGCCGTAGTCGAGACGCTCAAGCGTCACGTTCGCTCACGGCCAAGAGATCACAGGCAGGCACGCTATTGGCTGCCGACTAACGTAATGATTCGCTATAGCGTAGCGGACGCTCGGGACCACGAGGAGATCACCAGCGGCGCAGACGCTCACGATGTTAAACCTTTATAACTATACCATAAAACAGTGTATTATGCAGTAAACCTTGGTGTAGTGATAAGATGAGAATGCAACACAGTGAAAGATGGCTTACACTAAAGCTGTTTGAGCGATAGAGACGCTCCTATTACCCACTGCAATATAATGAACACACAATACCGGTCTAAGGGTCTAACGCCTTTTAAGGAAATGAATGAACGTTCAAAAAGAATAATACAATACAAGTCATACACTACCAATATAACATAGACTACCTAACCAGATAACTACACATGAAATACAATATCAGTACAATAACTATATAAGAGAAACGAGAGAGAAAGAGAAGAGAGAGAGAGAGATATGGCTCACAATAACAAGAAAGACAATATGATTGCGGAGAAAACTTACGCACAAAGGGGAACGATCGCATGCGCCTCTGGATATCCAGCTCCCGATTATCAGCAATGAGAACCGTTGAAGAGTGAGAGCTGGATATGATCGGCTTGTCTATTTATGCCCCACAAACAATACCATTCAATGGTCCCTACAATCTCATTGTTCATTGGACACATGAATTCGTCTTCGCATTATAACAAAAGGTCATAGGTTGATTCATACAGGTGGGCTGTGTCTACTTCCAACTGCTCAGGTGGGTGGGAAACTAGGTTTCCCGCCGCATGGATAAGTAAGTGCAAATAATAGTAAATGGACATAAACTTCTTATGCCCATAACTATTCGCACGAGCGATTAATCCGCTTCAAACCAACACCGGAATATTGCTAATTAAATACTCTTCCGATGGATACTAAACACCACTGTATAATCCTTGTCTGACCCTTTGTATCAGACAAAGAGGGATCTCTCTGTCCATGAACATGCTACATTAACTAAACTTTCAGAATCTATCAAAGGGACCATGATCTACAAAATACATTATATGGTTAAAATATATATCGATTGAGTCGCCCGCTAGACGCATACAAACTCTACCGTAAATCCGCATATCGTGCGCCTGCGGGTGCACGCGAAGGCAAGTATGCGCATGCACGGGAGAGCTCTTGCACGCGCAGCGGGAGCTCGCATGAGGTGCAAATATGGCAGTGTGCATAGTGATATTTTTCTGACTTTGACACCCTCTATGAGTGTCGTGAACACCCATAGAGCGGGAATTACCTACCTCGCCGGTATGCCGGCTCTGTCAGGATCCCGGCGTCTGTATCCCAACTATTGGTATGCTGACCGCATACCACTGCAGCCCATGGCTATACCACAATCACTGCAGCCCTCAATGGCTCCCTCTATGGGATTTCCATATTCATTGCAGCCTGTTTATCAGGCAATTGCAGCCCTACCCATCTACCACATGGTTGGACTCATTCTCTTGTTCTATACAGAGTTTAGTTGCTTGCTCAGCTGCTTTTCAAAACATGATGCAGGGTCAAGGTACATTGCCTGCACCCTTTACTTCTCAGCAGCCTCTCTTCCTCACAATTTTACCCCCCCTCTCTAATTGTGAGGAATCATTAGCTACTGCTGAACAGGCCGAGGTTTCAGATGCTGAATCCCTCTCAGGGGAGGAGAAGGTCACACCTAAATTTCTGGTTTAGTATGAAATACCTACAATCAAAATTCCAACAACAATTGACCGGCGGTCAAAGTCCTTACAAGGTCAAAATCCTGAGAAGGTCAAAATTCCGACATGGTCAAAATACAGACATTTAAAATGTCAACATGTCAAAATGTTGACACCCATTTTGAAGTTTTGATTTTTTGTATGTTGACATGGACACCATATAAGTGTGCCGCGTCCCCTCGCATATTCCCCCTTCCAGATCCACAGGGATGGTAAAGTATGAACACTTCGGTTTCAATGAAAAAAGCATGAAAAACTAATTTTGACTTTTTGACCTGGTGACATTTCAAATGTCGGTATTTTGACCTTGTCGGTATTTTACATGTCTGTATTTTGACCTTGTCGGTATTTTACATGTCTGTATTTTGACCTTGTTAGGATTTTGACCGTCAGTCAATGGTTGTCGATATTTTGACCATCGGGATTTTGGTTAAATTGACCGCATCCCCTAAATTTCATGTGGCTGTTTTAATTAGGGCAGTGACGTTGTCACTTTAACAAGAAGATGCTGAACCAGCCCCTACTACTAAACGGAAGAAGTAGTTTTAGCAGAGTTTCCTCATTTAGAGCACTTTATAGAAGCCATGAGCGAGGCATGGAAAATTCTTACTAAGAAATTTATAGTCACTAAGGACCACCAGCGGATTGCACAAAGTGGGAGACTCCACCTACGGTAAAAGTTCAATACTCCCTATTGCTACGGAATCTTCCATTAGGGATTTGCCAGACAGGTGGTTGGACATGTGTGCCAAGTCTATGTACTCCCTCACAGGAGCAATGGCTAGACCGGCTACTGTTACACTTGTGTATAGAAACAAATTATCTCCCTCTCTGGGCGCAACCAAGTCAGCAGCTTGTTTCACTCTCCTGGTAAACACCTATACCAGTTGACATAAATACACAATCTCAAATGAGTGTAAACACTTAGCGCTGGCTTAAATATCACAAAGTCATAAAAACCTTAGATATCAATTAGTATACAATAAAATATGTGTTTTACAGGTTTAGGAGGAATGAGCTCCAATTAGCATAGAGAGAACAATATATACAGCGCTTGTAAACTGGATATGGAAAAACAATTATGTTTTATTATATAGAATTTGTTGCAACAACTAATTTAAAAATCAATTTATAGATGTACATCAAGTATATATAAAAATAAAAATATAATAAAAGATAGGGCAAGCACAGCAATTAGTTTGGTATATTACCATACAAGAAGTCGGGCAAAGATAGTTTGTATATATTTCAAGGAATTTATGCCACAGTCCTGGGGGCAATTTTCAATGCTGGCAGATAAAAGTCCACAGTAATCTTAAGGACAGACCTTTGCTTTGTTCCGAGCAACAACCCAGTCCTATTTGAAGCTTGGTCTCCTATGCTTTTTGTGGATGTCTGCCGAATCCCCATTTTAGCTTGTATAGTGGACTTCTAGGCTTGTTCCAAGTATAAGTAGTGGAGTCTGTAGTGCCCAACTTCTCTTAACCAACGCGTTTCACTGTATCAACAGCTTTATCAAGGTACCCTGAAAAAACTTAACTGTGAAACACGTGTCGGCGAGTCACACAGTGCTGCTGTGTATAATAACAATGTGCTAAATGTATTGTGTTGTTAGGAATAGAGCGAGATCTATACTAAAGCTGAGCTGGCTATTGTGAAGCCTCATGACACACTGATGGAGCTCACAAGCTTTCCTGCACTGAGAGGATTATTTAACCACATATGACTCAGCAAGCTGCATGTACTAGCAACATTGTAGCAAGACTAAGATACACTGCTTAATGTAGCAGCTGAGACATCTCTACAGCACTGCTTGTTACTTTATAAGTATAGAACAATTATCTAGCAGTGTTTATGTGCTACTCAGGTTAAATGCTGTTTATTTGACATATAGGTTTCCATCACACAGCTGATAATTACAAAACAGCTAGTTAGGATATACTGCTATTAACAGCTGATGGAGTGTTCCAGCGTACGGCATTAGTGCAATACTCAAACAGCTCACTAAACCCTGTGCCTCACAGCTATGATCTATATTCCACTATAATAGTAGTGAATATTGTGGAAAACTGTCAGTTTATATGCATTTTTGGACATTACAGTGTCTCTCATTAACAATATCACTAATGAACATTGTGATTACTCACTTAAAGTGATATTGACTTTATTAATTACCTGCTGCAAATCGACTGAGAACAGCTAATTATATTGAGATCACTAGTGAGGAGAAGCACTGATCTATAGCTGTATAAGCATATAAGTGAACACCAATTGTCATTCACTTAAAGTGACACTGACAGTTATTATCTGCTGTAAATTGATTAAGAACAGCCAATTACATTGAGATCACTAGTGAGGAGAAACACGGATTCATAGCTGTATAAGCATATGAATGCATATAAGTGAGGGGTCATAGCGCCCAAACAGATTATTCACTTAAAGTGATACTGACTTCAGATATTACCTGCTGTAAACTGATTGAGAACAGCTAATTACATTGAGATCACTAGTGAGGATAAACACTGACTCATAGCTGTACAAGCATATGATTGCACATAAGTGAGGGGTCACAGCGCCCAAACTGAAGGGGAGCTTTCTATTGGAATATTGCACTTTACAGTACCCTCAGTAAGCCTATCTAGTACAACTGATCAGTGACTTCAAAGCGCCATTGGGCACTCAGCCTAACAACACATATAATTCAAGGGTCATAGTACCTATAATATATTATATATGTGTAGCACTACACAGTTAGCACAGTGTGTGTTTTTATTCACACATATCACACTTTGTTTTGTCAATTTATATGTTTTTGGTTTTAATATTTCACAGCTACAGGTCTTTTTAACAAATATACTCTAATAAAAGTTATATTTTATGTATCAATTTAATGTTTAAGTGCGCCACTTCAAGTCCAATCCTTCTCTGTTTCTTTTTGTATATAATAAAACATAATTGTTTTTCCATATCCAATTTACAAGCGCTGTATATATTGTTCTTTCTTGTTACCTTCAGGGGCTAACTACCCCTTTTTTACAGCAGCTTTAACGGGAAGCATCTCACCTTAAAAAGCGCCAAACTTATTACCTTGGTAATCTCTCCTTTCCAATTAGCATAGAGGCAGTAAACGTGTCTTTTTCCCTTTAGCATATGGACTGACACTTACTTAAAAAAGCCCCTTGTTACGTTCCTCAAAAGGTATCTTTAAACTGTCTCCGCCCTTGATGGTGTATCAGACACTGTTACACTCCTCCACGGCTCAATGTTAACACAGGTACCATGTGGGTATAATAATGACGTAAAAGGAATCCCATCAAGGATTTTATTCCCAAATTCACAATATAAAACCAAGTAAATGATATGTAAAATATGTTAATTCAGAACAGTGATGAATCGTACCCTCCTCCAGGTGAGGCTGTGCACTACAGCTGAGAAGTCCCAGGTGGTCTCAGCACGACGGTCCGGCAATAGCCTCAGGCGTATGGGGAAGGCAGCGGTCACTCCACGTCCTGTCCAGCAAGATCAACACATTTTGGCGGTCTGCCTCCTTTGTCAAGATCCATGGAGGATCCAGGGCCATGGAGACTTGGGCAGACAACCGCAAAGCTTCGCCTCTGATCCTACCAAGGAACAGTTGTCTCTACTCAATAATATTAGAGACACAGCCTATTACATTGGAGAGGCAGCTCTGGACACAGTCCTATTGTCCTCTAAGGCTTCCGCTGTTTCCATTGCAGCTCGCCGCATGGTGTGGCTCTGATCTTGGAAAGCAGATTCAGACACAAAGGCAGCCCTGGAAGCCTTGCCATACACAGGCGACTGTTTGATCCAAACAGGACTTCAAAGAAAAAGAGTTAACAAAGGTAAGTTTTACAATAACTCTTTATACAGCTGCTACGTTTGTATGTTTTATTGTGAGATTGGAGATACAGATGCATAGTGCCACTAAAACGTCTTTCTCAAAATCTTTGGACCAAGGAGTAGATTTACTAAAGCTAACAATTAAAAAGTTTAGTTGCTGCCCATAGCAACCAGATTTTAGTTATCATTTATCCATTGCATTCAAGAACAGAATTGGATTGGTTGCTAGGATCAACACCGCCACTGTTTTATAAGCTTTACTAAATCTGCCCTCATACCTTCACTTTAACTAAAAGTTTCCTGGGTACGCATTAATCAAGTTATTGTGATTCCGCTATGATGTTCAGAAATTGAGTTTTATATTCTGCTTTCAAAAGGGAAAATGTGTGTTCCAAATGTAGGTAGACTATGGACTATGGAAATAATGCTGCGTCCTGAACAGTTTTAACTTTATTGTCTAAAGGTACAGTATTACCCTACTGGGTGGTGATCTCAGTTGGGCATTAGACCCCCTACTAGACACTTCAACCAATGCCCCTAGATTCTCCAAACACAAATATCGTCAGATTAAGAAGATTTTCCACAAACCTCAGCTGGTCGATTCCTGGAGTGTTCTCAACCCAACCGGACGTGATTTTTCATTCTATTCCCATCAGGTCTACTATCATTTGAAGTATAATTAAAAAATTAACCAAGCGCCAGCTGATAATATTTAGATATCTGCAGCCTCTAAAGTGGGTGAGCTCCTCCCACAGTGGATGAAACAAGAAATAAGAGTTTTTTTCCCCACGAATGGAAAAAAGTAGAGGCGCTGATATAGAAATATTATTGATAGATACACAGTATAACAATGTATATAATTTTTAATTTATTAAGCAAATGAAAAATGATTATTTCTATTGATACCGGCCGGTAAATACAATCAAATAAGTTTCACTGTTTATACAATCCTAAAAAATAAAGGATTTAAAAACATACATATAAAAAAGATATATATATAAATAATAAAACTGTAAAACAGAATGTCCTGTAGAATAATCTCATATCCAGATATTGGTAATTTATTCCACCACTGTATATGCCCAATTTATATATTTCTAATCACTCTTCCCGTCCGCTGGTAGCAGTTCCTTTAAAGGCGGACATATCTGGAAATCAGGTGATTGGATTTTAATTCATAGATGCTTATAAGGTGCCCAAAGATTGTGTTGGCTTGCCTGGCAAGATTTGATGTATAGGGAGTCTCTTAAACAATGCAAAATAGAGGGGGCCAAGCTTTTCTTTATACGGAAAGTTGTTAGGCTGATGGTAGGAGAGTTTGACTGCGGTATTTCCACTGGAGCGAGGTATATGGTAAAGTGCTCACCTCGTTACTTGTGTGCTGGGCTATGCACCGCTCCCGGACTCATCTGCCGGCGCTACTACAAGCGTTTGTCTCTCCTCCAGCCGGTCCGTAGCTCCCTCCCTCTGTGCTGTTATGTCGAGCTCCTCAATGCACGTGAGCCGCAGGGCAATCACTGTTCCCAGTGTCGCTCTCTCCTCAAATGGAGATTTTCTTTCAGGACGTATGAGGCATATTCATCTCCTCATATGATGAAATAAACAGGATGCCGGCTTGTAATAAAGATTTTAAAATGAGTTTACGCGTTTCTCCGCCTGTAGGTCAGATCGGCGGCTTCCTTAGAACATATGTTCTGAGGAAGCCGCCGATCTGACCTACAGGTGGAGAAACGCGTAAACTCGTTTTAAAATCTTTATTACAAGCCGGCATCCTGTTTATTTCATCATATGAGAAGATGAATATGCCTCATACGTCCTGAAAGAAAATCTCCATTTGAGGAGAGAGCGACACTGGGAACAGTGATTGCCCTGCGGCTCACGTGCATTGAGGAGCTCGACATAACAGCACAGAGTGAGGGAGCTACGGACCGGCTGGAGGAGAGACAAACGCTTGTAGTAGCGCCGGCAGATGAGTGTCACAATCCTGACTGTAGGTTTTATATTTGGTGACTTACCCCTGCCATCTGTCCTGGATCCTGTGTCTTTTTCACTCACGGAGTTAAACAGCTTGTCAGCACTGAGTTTTCCTGAGTTCTCTGCCTGAGAGGTAATAGTTAATTAGCTCCACCTGTGGTGATCTCCTGTGTGAGGCTGAATTCAGTAATCTGAAGTTCAGGCTTCAGTGTTCTCTCGGCCTGCTAGGCCTCGCTGCACTTCACAGCCTCCTCTAGAGTAGTCACATGACAGTGACTTCACCTGACCCAGAGTTGTCCAATCCTCTGCCAGCCTGAGACTCTCTACATCACCTAATCCTGCCCACCAATCATCAAGGACCAGGAAGTATAAATCAGGAGGCTGAGTTGGAATCTGGGCCAGTTCCTTGTGTCACATACAGCCTTGTGTGGGTCTTAAGCTGAGCTCCCTAAAGGTAACCTTTGTACCTAAGTTCCTGTGGAAACTCTGTTCCCTTGTTACCGTTTGGTTTACTTGTGTGCTGCCATTTGATTTCACCATTTCCCTGAGTCTCAATGTAAAGGTACAGCTGCAATGTTTCGTCTTAAAGGCACAGTACTGAATTCCGTGTTCTCCACTGAAAACCACAGCTGTCGTGTTTCAGTTTTACTACTGTTGTAGTTGGGATCTCCAGGGCTCAGTACCTCGTGCCTCAGCATCTCCGTGCTTCCAGCATCTCCGTGCCTCAGCATCTCCGTGCCTTAGCACCTCCGTGCTTCCAGCATCTCTGTGCCTCAGTACCTCCGTGCCTCAGCACCTCCGTGCTTCCAGCACCTCAGTATCTCAGTGACTCAGCATCTCCGTGCCTCAGCACCTCAGTGCCTCAGTACCTCCGTGACTCAGCATCTCCGTACCTCCGTGCCTCAGTACCTCCGTGCCTCAGCACCTCCGTGCCTCAGCACCTCCGTGCCTCAGTACCTCCGTGCTTCCAGCACCTCCGTGCCTCAGTACCTCAGCACCTCCGTGCCTCAGTACCTCCGTGCTTCCAGCACCTCCGTGCCTCAGTACCTCCGTGCCTCAGTACCTCCGTGCCTCAGCATCTCCGTGCTTCCAGCACCTCCATGCCTCAGCACCCCAGTGTCTCTACGCACCCCAGTGTCTCTACGCACCCCAGTGCCTCTACGCACCCCAGTGCCTCTACGCACCCCAGTGCCTCCACGCACCCCAGTGCCTCCACGTACCTCAGTGTCTCCAAGTACCTCAGTGTCTCCAAGTACCTCAGTGTCTCCAAGCACCTCAGTGTCTCCAAGCACCTCAGTGTCTCCAAGCACCTCAGTGTCTCCAAGCACCTCAGTGTCCGCAAGCACCTCAGTGTCCGCAAGCACCTCAGTGTCTCCAAGCACCCCGTGCCCTTTAGCACACTTATACCTGGTATTCTTCACTGATTCATCAGTGTCTTTCCAGTTCTGTCTTTCAGGAGACCTTCAGCATGCCTCCTGTCTGCCGACCTAATCCTGCATGAGGAGAACCTAGATTCGGCCATCTCTGCTGCGGTTCCTCTTCCCAGTCACCGGAAGAAACCCAGAGTCCACAACAGTCCCAAACCAGGTCAGTGGTAGTATTCATATAATCCTCCAGTCGCCTGCACAGACTTCACTAACACCAGGTTCACAAAACCTTAGTCATGACAGTAGGAACTGGCCACATGGACCCGGCCGAAAGTGTTTGTCTGACGCATGACCTCCTAAGCAATATTGCAGGACGCTTGGAAGGTCTGGAGTCGACTCAGCATCGATTGGCACAGTGTCTGCAGCGGAATTCGTCCTCCAGAGATTCTATGACCTTCTGCTCTAAGACTCCTGACCAACTGCAGATTTTCTACCAGATGTTACTACAGTTACAAGAACTTTTGCCTAGTATTCTCTCTGTGATGCCTGATCTCCTCAGGAATACTACCAACGTTGTTGATCCTGTTTTGTCCCATCCAGTTAATAGAGTCTCTTCCTCTGCGCAAGGGAAAGTTTTTCATCAGAGCTATCCACGGCCCAAGCTCTCTGAAGCTGAACGTCAGCGGCGTAAGGAGCTACATCTCTGTCTTTACTGTGGAAATTCTGGTCATTTTGTTAAAGACTGCATTCTTCGCAAGCCAGGTAATAGTGACAAATCTCAGTATCATAGTGCTCATGACTATAAGTCATCCACAGTATCAGATCCTTCTGCTGCTGACGGGGGTATCAAGAAGGCTACTCTTCTGAGAGAGACTCAAATTTATGACTGGGGTCCGGTGGTTAAAAGACCTTATCCCAAGTTGGGTGTCCAGAGAAGAATGTTCAAGCCATTTACAGTCACAGAGGAGTCCGTGTCCACAGCCCCAGGAGGGGCGTCTTCAGAGCGTCCAGCCCCAGGAGGGGCGTCTTCAGAGCGTCCAGCCCCAGGAGGGGCGTTTTCAGAGCGTCCAGCCCCAGTGAGGGGTTCAGAGCGCCCAGCCCCAGAGAGTCTTCAGAGTGCTGCCCAGCCAGTGAGTCTTCAGAGTGCTGCCCAGCCAGTGAGTCTTCAGAGTGCTGCCCAGCCAGAGAGTCTACAGAGTGCTGCCCAGCCAGAGAGTCTACAGAGTGCTGCCCAGCCAGAGATTCTACAG
Organism: Pseudophryne corroboree; assembly: GCF_028390025.1. Classification (NCBI taxonomy): domain Eukaryota; kingdom Metazoa; phylum Chordata; class Amphibia; order Anura; family Myobatrachidae; genus Pseudophryne; species Pseudophryne corroboree. The sequence goes on from NC_086447.1 coordinate 655,685,689, forward strand.
AGTGCTGCCCAGCCAGAGATTCTACAGAGTGCTGCCCAGCCAGAGATTCTACAGAGTGCTGCCCAGCCAGAGATTCTACAGAGTGCTGCCCAGCCAGAGATTCTACAGAGTGCTGCCCAGCCCCGTGAAGAGGGGGGCTCTTGCCTCAGCCCAGCCCCGTGAAGAGGGGGCTCTTGCCTCAGCCCAGCCCCGTGAAGAGGGGGCTCTTGCCTCAGCCCAGCCCCGTGAAGTGGGGGCTCTTGCCTCAGCCCAGCCCTGTGAAGAAAGGGCTCAGCCCGTCCCGGTTCCAGCCGGTCCAGCAATACTCCAGGCCCTGCCTGGTCAGTCCGTCGCGGTTCCAGACGGTCCAGCAATACTCCAGGCTCCGCCTGGTCAGTCCGTCCCGGTTCCAGCCGGTCCAGCAATACTCCAGGTTCCGCCTGGTCAGTCCGTCCCGGTTACAGCCGGTCCAGCAATACTCCAGGACCAGCCTGGTCCGTCTCCTTTGGCTCCAGCCAATTCAAGTATCCTCGGATCCAATCCAGTCCTACTCGTCCAGCCAAAGCTTTCTTCAGTTTCATCCTCTAAGCTTTCGTCTGATGGTTTTCCACCTATTTACTTTGATGGAGATTTATTGCAATATGCCGCTCTGGTTGAACAATTTCTCTCTCGGATGGAGTCTGATCCTTCAGGTGCAGTAACTCCTTCCAACGTTACTCGATATCTGTTCCTGGCATTCAGAGGAAGAGCTTTGGAGTGGGCCAACATGCTCTTTGAGAGTAATGATCCTGTGTTCCATGACTTACAGACTTTCAGTAACGCTGTAGTTAAAGAATTTAGTCCTAAACCTTTGGAATCTGCATCAACGAAGGTCCTAAATTCTTCTGTATGAATTTCTCAAGTTCCTCTAAGATTCAAGATGGGTGTCCGGAGTCCACCCTTGAAGAGGGGGATACTGTCACAATCCTGACTGTAGGTTTTATATTTGGTGACTTACCCCTGCCATCTGTCCTGGATCCTGTGTCTTTTTCACTCACGGAGTTAAACAGCTTGTCAGCACTGAGTTTTCCTGAGTTCTCTGCCTGAGAGGTAATAGTTAATTAGCTCCACCTGTGGTGATCTCCTGTGTGAGGCTGAATTCAGTAATCTGAAGTTCAGGCTTCAGTGTTCTCTCGGCCTGCTAGGCCTCGCTGCACTTCACAGCCTCCTCTAGAGTAGTCACATGACAGTGACTTCACCTGACCCAGAGTTGTCCAATCCTCTGCCAGCCTGAGACTCTCTACATCACCTAATCCTGCCCACCAATCATCAAGGACCAGGAAGTATAAATCAGGAGGCTGAGTTGGAATCTGGGCCAGTTCCTTGTGTCACATACAGCCTTGTGTGGGTCTTAAGCTGAGCTCCCTAAAGGTAACCTTTGTACCTAAGTTCCTGTGGAAACTCTGTTCCCTTGTTACCGTTTGGTTTACTTGTGTGCTGCCATTTGATTTCACCATTTCCCTGAGTCTCAATGTAAAGGTACAGCTGCAATGTTTCGTCTTAAAGGCACAGTACTGAATTCCGTGTTCTCCACTGAAAACCACAGCTGTCGTGTTTCAGTTTTACTACTGTTGTAGTTGGGATCTCCAGGGCTCAGTACCTCGTGCCTCAGCATCTCCGTGCTTCCAGCATCTCCGTGCCTCAGCATCTCCGTGCCTCAGCACCTCCGTGCTTCCAGCATCTCTGTGCCTCAGTACCTCCGTGCCTCAGCACCTCCGTGCTTCCAGCACCTCAGTATCTCAGTGACTCAGCATCTCCGTGCCTCAGCACCTCAGTGCCTCAGTACCTCCGTGACTCAGCATCTCCGTACCTCCGTGCCTCAGTACCTCCGTGCCTCAGCACCTCCGTGCCTCAGTACCTCCGTGCTTCCAGCACCTCCGTGCCTCAGTACCTCCGTGCCTCAGCACCTCCGTGCCTCAGTACCTCCGTGCTTCCAGCACCTCCGTGCCTCAGTACCTCCGTGCCTCAGTACCTCCGTGCCTCAGTACCTCCGTGCCTCAGCATCTCCGTGCTTCCAGCACCTCCATGCCTCAGCACCCCAGTGTCTCTACGCACCCCAGTGTCTCTACGCACCCCAGTGCCTCTACGCACCCCAGTGCCTCTACGCACCCCAGTGCCTCCACGCACCCCAGTGCCTCCACGTACCTCAGTGTCTCCAAGTACCTCAGTGTCTCCAAGTACCTCAGTGTCTCCAAGTACCTCAGTGTCTCCAAGCACCTCAGTGTCTCCAAGCACCTCAGTGTCTCCAAGCACCTCAGTGTCTCCAAGCACCTCAGTGTCTCCAAGCACCTCAGTGTCCGCAAGCACCTCAGTGTCCGCAAGCACCTCAGTGTCTCCAAGCACCCCGTGCCCTTTAGCACACTTATACCTGGTATTCTTCACTGATTCATCAGTGCCTTTCCAGTTCTGTCTTTCAGGAGACCTTCAGCATGCCTCCTGTCTGCCGACCTAATCCTGCATGAGGAGAACCTAGATTCGGCCATCTCTGCTGCGGTTCCTCTTCCCAGTCACCGGAAGAAACCCAGAGTCCACAACAGTCCCAAACCAGGTCAGTGGTAGTATTCATATAATCCTCCAGTCGCCTGCACAGACTTCACTAACACCGGGTTCACAAAACCTTAGTCATGACAATGAGTCCGGGAGCGGTGCATAGCCCAGCACACAAGTAACGAGGTGAGCACTTTACCATATACCTCGCTCCAGTGGAAATACCGCAGTCAAACTCTCCTACCATCAGCCTAACAACTTTCCGTATAAAGAAAAGCTTGGCCCCCTCTATTTTGCATTGTTTAAGAAACTCCCTATACATCAAATCTTGCCAGGCAAGCTAACACAATCTTTGGGCACCTTATAAGCATCTATGAATTAAAATCCAATCACCTGATTTCCAGATATGTCCGCCTTTAAAGGAACAGCTACCAGCGGACGGGAAGAGTGATTAGAAATATATAAATTGGGCATATACAGTGGTGGAATAAATTACCAATATCTGGATATGAGATTATTCTACAGGACATTCTGTTTTACAGTTTTATTATTTATATATATATCTTTTTTATATGTATGTTTTTAAATCCTTTATTTTTTAGGATTGTATAAACAGTGAAACTTATTTGATTGTATTTACCGGCCGGTATCAATAGAAATAATCATTTTTTATTTGCTTAATAAATTAAAAATTATATACATTGTTATACTGTGTATCTATCAATAATAATTCTATATCAGCGCCTCTACTTTTTTCCATTCGTGGGGAAAAAAACTCTTATTTCTACTATCATTTGGTCTACTTATTTTTTAGTCATAGGCATTTTCCCCTCCTTACAGATGCTTCCATTGGTCCGATCACTTGGTCAGTTCATCTTCGTTTGCCTGGACTGCGGATGTGGCGCCTCAACGAATCACTGCTACAGAATGCATATTGCAAAGATGAATTAGCCCTCAGCGATTATATTACTACTAATAACTCGAAAGAGGTCTCTAAAATAACCCTCTGGGAAGCACATAAGTGTGTCCTTCGGGGCAAGCTTATTCAGCTTGGCTCTTTTATGAATAAATAAAAACAGATAAGGATAGCAAATTTTTTACAGAAAAAAAAATACCCTTCAGTCCTCACATAAATCCTCACTGTCAGGGGCGACATATGTGGAACTGGCTGAGGCGCATACACAATTGAATACACTCCTCTCTGATTGTTTACAATTCTCCATTCGTAAGTGTAAACGCAGATACTATGAATGGGGTAATAAACCAGGCCGCTTGTTGGTTCAAGTACTTAGGGCACAGCACGCGTCCCCATGTGTTAGCTCTATGAAAGAGCCCAGGGCTTTTTTACGCTTCAAAACCCCTGAGATAGCATCATGTTTTATACACTATTACTCTACATTGTACAATTTAGACAAACTCCCTTCCAACTACATTCCTCTCTCTACCCTTACACAAACCAAGGATTACTTAGCTGCTGTAGCTTACCCTGTCCTTTCCCTCCCAGATAGAGAGGCTTTGGAGCAACCCTTTACGCTTCAGGAGGTTGTTCATGCCATTTCCTCCACACCATCTGGCAAGACCCTGGGCCCAGGTGGCTTTACTATTGCATACAAAAAAACGTTTAAAGAAACGTTGGCCCCTATGCTTCTTTAAGCCTTAAATTCTGTTTCCCCAGAGACCCACTTTTCCTCTCCATCTATGGAAGCACATATAACTCTAATCCCGAAACATGGCAAGGATCCATCAGTGTGCTCCAGTTGTAGACCCATTTCCCTTTTAAATGTTGATCTCAAACTGTTTGCAAAATTTATCGCAAATAAATTAAATAAGCTACTCCCCTCATTAGTTCATAGTGATCAGGTGGGCTTTGTCCTCAGAAAAGGACAACACCACTTAAGTCCTGAATCTTATTCACTTGGCCTCCTGGGGTCAGATTCCTTCTATTCTACTATCCACTTACGCTGAAAGGCATTTGATAGGGTAAATTGGAACTTTGAGGTTGATGCTGGAGCACATTGGTTTGGGTCCACGGGCATACCATAGGAATTATGGCTTTATATGAATCACCTACAACTAGAGTCCATGTAAATTTCCCATAAGTAACAGAACAAGCCGGGTGACCATTGTTACCTTTAATCTTTGTCCTCTGTTTTGAAGCATTGGCTAGAGCTATTAGAGCTAACGCCCAGATCCTTGGCCTATCAGTTGGCGACGCGGAATACAAATTAGCTATTTTTGCGGATGACATACTGGCAATTATTTTGCACCCTACTTTGGGGGTCATTCCGAGTTGATCGCTAGCTGCCGTTGGTCGCAGCGCAGAGATCAGGCAAAAAAACGGCATTTCTGCGCATGCGTACGGGCCGCAGTGCACACGCGCGATGTACTTTCACAAAAAACTATGCAGTATCACACAAGGTCTAGCAACACTTTTCAGTCGCACTGCTGATCGCTGAATGATTGACAGGAAGTGGGTGTTTCTGGGTGGTAACTGGCCGTTTTCCAGGAGTGTGCTAAAAAACGCAGGCGTGGCAGGTAAAAACGCAGGCGTGCCTGGGGAAACGTGGGAGTGGCTGGCCGAATGCAGGGCGTGTTTGTGACTTCAAAGCAGGAACTAAACAGACTGAAGTGATCGCAAAGTAGGAGTAGGTCTGCAGCTACTCAGAAACTGCTTGAAAAATTTCAGCACTATTCTGCTAACCTTTCGTTCGCACTTCTGCTAAGCTAAGATACACTCCCAGTGGGCGGCGGCTTAGCGTTTGCACTGCTGCTAAAAGCAGCTAGCGAGCGATCAACTCGGAATGAGGGCCTATGTCTCTAACTCACTTAATGAAAGAAGTTGTTATTTTTGGCAAATTATCAAATTTCAAAATGAACCTGTCTAAATCATGCGCGCTTAATATTTCTGCCCCTACCTCTATTATAACTGGTAATTAGTAGTGATGTGCACCGGACATTTTTCTGGTTTTGTGTTTTGGTTTTGGATTCGATTCCGCGGCCGTGTTTTGGATTCGGACGCGTTTTGGCAAAACCTCCCTGAAAATTTTTTGTCGGATTCGGGTGTGTTTTGGATTCGGGTGTTTTTTTACAAAAAACCCTCAAAAACTGCTTAAATCATAGAATTTGGGGGTCATTTTGATCCCACAGTATTATTAACCTCAATAACCATAATTTCCATTAATTTCCAGTCTATTCTGAACACCTCACACCTCACAATATTATTTTTAGTCCTAAAATTTGCACCGAGGTCGTTGGATGACTAAGCTAAGCGACCCAAGTGGCCGACACAAACACCTGGCCCATCTAGGAGTGGCACTGCAGTGTCAGACAGGATGGCACTTCAAAAAATAGTCCCCAAACAGCACATGATGCAATGAAAAATGAAAGAAAAAAGAGGTGCAAGATGGAATTGTCCTTGGGCCCTCCCACCCACCCTTATGTTGTATAAACAGGACAGGCACACTTTAACAAACCCATCATTTCAGCGACAGGGTCTGCCACACGACTGTGACTGAAATGACTGGTTGATTTGGGCCCCCACCAAAAAAGAAGCAATCAATCTCTCCTTGCACAAACTGGCTCTACAGAGGCAAGATGTCCACCTCCTCCTCATCGTCCGATTCCTCACCCCTTTCACTATGTACATCCCCCTTCTCACAGATTATTAATTTATCCCCACTGGAATCCACCATCTCAGGTCCCTGTGTACTTTCTGGAGGCAATTGCTGGTGAATGTCTCCACGGAGGAATTGATTATAATTCATTTTGATGAACATCATCTTCTCCACATTTTCTGGAAGTAACCTCGTACGCCGATTGCTGACAAGGTGAGCGGCGGCACTAAACACTCTTTCGGAGTACACACTTGTGGGAGGGCAACTTAGGCAGAATAAAGCCAGTTTCTGCAAGGGCCTCCAAATTGCCTCTTTTTCCTGCCAGTATACGTACAGACTCTCTGACATGCCTACTTGGATGCGGTCACTCATATAATCCTCCACCATTCTTTCAATGGTGATAGAATCATATGCAGTGACAGTAGACGACATGTCAGCAATCGTTGGCAGGTCCTTCAGTCCGGACCAGATGTCAGCACTCGCTCCTGACTGCCCTGCATCACCGCCAGCGGATGGGCTCGGAATTCTTAGCCTTTTCCTCGCAGCCCCAGTTGCGGGAGAATGTGAAGGAGGAGCTGTTGACGGGTCACGTTCTGCTTGACTTGACAAGTGTCTCACCAGCAGGTCTTTGCACCTCTGCAGACTTGGGTCTGACAGAAAGAGAGATACAACGTAGGCTTTAAACCTAGGATCGAGCACGGTGGCCAAAATGTAGTGCTCTGATTTCAACAGATTGACCACCCATGAATCCTGGTTAAGCGAATTAAGGGCTCCATCCACAAGTCCGACATGCCTAGCGGAATCGCTCCGTTTTAGCTCCTCCTTCAATCCCTCCAGCTTCTTCTGCAAAAGCCTGATGAGGGGAATGACCTGACTCAGGCTGGCAGTGTCTGAATTGACTTCACGTGTGGCAAGTTCAAAGGGTTGCAGAACCTTGCACAACGTTGAAATCATTCTCCACTGCGCTTGAGTCAGGTGCATTCCCCCTCCTTTGCCTATATCGTAGGTAGCTGTTTATGCTTGAATGGCCTTTTGCTGCTCCTCCATCCTCTGAAGCATATAGAGGGTTGAATTCCACCTCGTTACCACCTCTTGCTTCAGATGATGGCGGGGCAGGTTCAGGAGTGTTTGCTGGTGCTCCAGTCTTCGGCACGCGGTGGCTGAATGCCGAAAGTGGCCCGCAATTCTTCAGGCCACCAACAGCATCTCTTGCACGCCCCTGTCGTTTTTTAAATAATTCTGCACCACCAAATTCAATGTATGTGCAAAACATGGGACGTGCTGGAATTTGCCCACATGTAATGCACGCACAATATTGGTGGCGTCGTCCGATGTCACAAATCCCCAGGAGAGTCCAATTGGGGTAAGCCATTCTGCGATGATGTTCCTAAGTTTCCGTAAGAGGTTGTCAGCTGGGTGCCTCTTCTGAAAAGCGGTGATACAAAGCGTAGACTGCCTAGGAACGAGTTGGCGTTTGCGAGATGCTGTTAATGGTGCCGCCGCTGCTGTTCTTGCTGCGGGAGGCAATACATCTACCCAGTGGGCTGTCACAGTCATATAGTCCTGAGTCTGCCCTGGTCCACTTGTCCACATGTCCGTGGTTAAGTGGACATTGGGTACAACTGCATTTTTTAGAACACTGGTGACTCGTTTTCTGACGTCTGTGTACATTCTCGGTATCGCCTGCCTAGAGAAGTGGAACCTAGATGGTATTTGGTACCGGGGACACAGTACCACAAGCAATACTCTAGTTCCCTGTGAATTAACGGTGGATAACGGAAACACGTTTCTCACCACCCAGGCTGCCAAGGCCTCAGTTATCCGCTTTGCAGCAGGATGACTGCTGTGATATTTCATTTTCCTCGCAAAGGACTGTTGGACAGTCAATTGCTTACTGGAAGTAGTACAAGTGGTCTTCCGACTTCCCCTCTGGGATGACGATCGACTCCCAGCTGCAACAACAGCAGCGCCAGCAGCAGTAGGCGTTACACTCAAGGATGCATCGGAGGAATCCCAGGCAGGAGAGGGCTCGTCAGACTTGACAGTCACATGGCCTGCAGGACTATTGGCGTTCCTGTCTAATGAGGAAATTGACACTTGAGTTGGTGGTGTGGTTTGCAGGAGCTTGGTTACAAGAGGAAGGGATTTAGTTGTCAGTGGACTGCTTCCGCTGTCACCCAAAGTTTTTGAACTTGTCAATGACTTCTGATGAATGCGCTCCAGGTGACGTATAAGGGAGGATGTTCCAAGGTGGTTAACGTCCTTACCCCTACTTATTACAGCTTGACAAAGGCAACACACGGCTTGACAAATGTTGTCCGCATTTCTGTTAAGATAATTCCACACCGACGAGGTGATTTTTTTTGTAATTTGACCAGGCATGTCAATGGCCATATTCGTCCCACGGACAACAGGTGTCTCCCCGGGTGCCTGACTTAAACAAACCACCTCACCATCTGAATCCTCCTTATCAATTTCCTCCTCAGCACTAGCAACACCCATATCCTCATCTTGGTTTACTTCAACAGTGACATCTTCAATTTGACTATCAGGAACTGGACTGCGGGTGCTCCTTCCAGCACTTGCAGGGGGCGTGCAAATGGTGGAAGGCGCCACCTCTTCCCGTCCAGTGTTGGGAAGGTCAGGCATCAAAACCGACACAATTGGACTCTCCTTGGGGATTTGTGATTTAGAAGAACGCACAGTTCTTTGCTGTGCTTTTGCCAGGTTAAGTCTTTTCATTTTTCTAGCGGGAGGATTAGTGCTTCCATCCTCATGTGAAGCTGACCCACTAGTCATGACGAACATAGGAGAGGGCCTCAGCCATTCATTGCCACTCCGTGTCGTAAATGGCATATTGGCAAGTTTACGCTTCTCCTCAGACGCTTTTAATTTAGATTTTTGGGTCATTTTACTGAACTTTTGTTTTTTGGATTTTACATGCTCTCTACTATGACATTGGGCATCGGCCTTGGCAGACGACGTTGATGGCATTTGATCGTCTCGGCCATGACTAGTGGCAGCAGCTTCAGCACGAGGTGGAAGTGGATCTTGATCTTTCCCTATTTTACCCTCCACATTTTTGTTCTCCATTTTTTAATGTGTGGAATTATATGCCAGTAATATATCAATAGCAATGGCCTACTGTACCGTACTGCTATATATTATATACTGGTGGTCAGCAAAATTATGCACTGTACTCCTACTATATATACTGCGCACAACAACTAAAATGCACCACAGGTATGGTTGGATAGTATACTTGACGACACAGAGGTAGGTAGAGCAGCGGCCTACTGTACCGTACTGCTATATATTATATACTGGTGGTCAGCAAAATTATGCACTGTCCTCCTACTATATATACTGTGCAAAACAACTAAAATGCACCACAGGTATGGATGGATAGTATACTTGACGACACAGAGGTAGGTAGAGCAGTGGCCTGCTGTACCGTTCTGCTATATATTATATACTGGTGGTCAGCAAAATTATGCACTGTCCTCCTACTATATATACTGCGCACAACAACTAAAATGCACCACAGGTATGGATGGATAGTATACTTGACGACACAGAGGTAGGTAGAGCAGTGGCCTACTGTACCGCACTGCTATATATTATATACTGGTGGTCAGCAAAATTATGCACTGTCCTCCTACTATATATACTGTGCACAACAACTAAAATGCACCACAGGTATGGATGGATAGTATACTTGACGACACAGAGGTAGGTAGAGCAGCGGCCTACTGTACCGTACTGCTATATATTATATACTGGTGGTCAGCAAAATTATGCACTGTCCTCCTACTATATATACTGCGCACAACAACTAACATGCACCACAGGTATGGATGGATAGTATACCTGACGACACAGAGGTAGGTAGAGCAGTGGCCTACTGTACCGTACTGCTACAGTATATATTATATACTGGTGGTCAGCAAAATTATGCACTGTCCTCCTAATATATATACTGCGCACAACAACTAAAATGCACCACAGGTATGGTTGGATAGTATACTTGACGACACAGAGGTAGGTAGAGCAGCGGCCTACTGTACCGTACTGCTATATATTATATACTGGTGGTCAGCAAAATTATGCACTGTCCTCCTACTATATATACTGCGCACAACAACTAAAATGCACCACAGGTATGGATGGATAGTATACCTGATGACACAGAGGTAGGTAGAGCAGTGGCCTACTGTACCGTACTGCTATATATTATATACTGGTGGTCAGCAAAATTATGCACTGTCCTCCTACTATATATACTGTGCAAAACAACTAAAATGCACCACAGGTATGGATGGATAGTATACTTGACGACACAGAGGTAGGTAGAGCAGTGGACTACTGTACCGTACTGCTATATATTATATACTGGTGATCAGCAAAATTATGCACTGTCCTCCTACTATATATACTGCGCACAACAACTAAAATGCACCACAGGTATGGATGGATAGTATACTTGACGACACAGAGGTAGGTAGAGCAGTGGCCTGCTGTACCGTTCTGCTATATATTATATACTGGTGGTCAGCAAAATTATGCACTGTCCTCCTACTATATATACTGCGCACAACAACTAAAATGCACCACAGGTATGGATGGATAGTATACTTGACGACACAGAGGTAGGTAGAGCAGTGGCCTACTGTACCGCACTGCTATATATTATATACTGGTGGTCAGCAAAATTATGCACTGTCCTCCTACTATATATACTGTGCACAACAACTAAAATGCACCACAGGTATGGATGGATAGTATACTTGACGACACAGAGGTAGGTAGAGCAGCGGCCTACTGTACCGTACTGCTATATATTATATACTGGTGGTCAGCAAAATTATGCACTGTCCTCCTACTATATATACTGCGCACAACAACTAAAATGCACCACAGGTATGGATGGATAGTATACCTGACGACACAGAGGTAGGTAGAGCAGTGGCCTACTGTACCGTACTGCTACAGTATATATTATATACTGGTGGTCAGCAAAATTATGCACTGTCCTCCTAATATATATACTGCGCACAACAACTAAAATGCACCACAGGTATGGATGGATAGTATACTTGATGACACAGAGGTAGGTAGAGCAGTGGCCTACTGTACCGTACTGCTATATATTATATACTGGTGGTCAGCAAAATTATGCACTGTCCTCCTAATATATATACTGCGCACAACAACTAAAATGCACCACAGGTATGGATGGATAGTATACTTGACGACACAGAGGTAGGTAGAGCAGTGGCCTACTGTACCGTACTGCTATATATTATATACTGGTGGTCAGCAAAATTATGCACTGTCCTCCTACTATATATACTGTGCACAACAACTAAAATGCACCACAGGTATGGATGGATAGTATACTTGACGACACAGAGGTAGGTAGAGCAGTGGCCTGCTGTACCGTACTGCTATATATTATATACTGGTGGTCAGCAAAATTATGCACTGTCCTCCTACTGTATATACTGCGCACAATAACTAAAATGCACCACAGGTATGGATGGATAGTATACTTGACGACACAGAGGTAGGTAGAGCAGTGGACTACTGTACCATACTGATATAATACTGGTGGTCACAGCACAGATATGGAGCGTTTTTCAGGCAGAGTACGTATAATACTGGTGGTCACTGGTCAGCAAAACTCTGCACTGTCCTCCTACTATATAATACTGGTGGTCCCCAGCCCCCACAATAAAGCACACTGAGCACAGATATTTGCAGCACACTGAGCACAGATATGGAGCGTTTTTCAGGCAGAGAACGTAGATATTTTCAGCACACTTAGCACAGATATTAGCAAGCACACTGAGCACAGATATTTGCAGCACACTGCGCACAGATATTTGCAGCACACTGAACACAACTGAGAGAACGCTGCACGTCCTCTCCCTATCATCTCCAATGCACGAGTGAAAATGGCGGCGACGCGCGGCTCCTTATATAGAATACGAATCTCGCGAGAATACGACAGCGGGATGATGACGTTCGGGCGCGCTCGGGTTAACCGAGCAAGGCAGGAGGATCCGAGTCTGCATCGGAACCGTGTAAAATGGGTGAAGTTCGGGGGGGTTCGGATTCCGAGGAACCGAACCCGCTCATCACTAGTAATTAGACATGCGTTCCCTTTCTTGTGGCAACACACACATATATCCTATTTAGGAGTCATACTACCCTTAGTGGGTTTCGTCTAACAACAGTTTGATCTAACATTTCCTAGGCTGCATTATGTGTGATGCAGATTCATGTTTAACTTATAAGAACGTTGTCTATGTGTGAGAGGATCAATGCAATTGAGATTCAAGTTATATTTACATTTGTGAAAGAGACAGGAACATGTTAATCAGATTGTGTTTGGGAAAGCACACTGGTTTGGATATATATGAAAAGGAGCAGAAATGTGCTTTATCTAATTCTTCACTTTTGAAATGTAACTTGTATTTATTTATATTTTGTGCAATAACCCGATTGGTTGGAGAAAACGGGGAGGGCTTACCCCCCTGTGGTACTGTGTGTAGAATTAAGTTAAAAATAAAAGGATTTTAATACCTACCGGTAAATCCTTTTCTCTTAGTCCGTAGAGGATGCTGGGGAAGGTTCAAGAACCATGGGGTATAGACGGGATCCGCAGGAGACATAGGCACTTTAAGACTTTAAAAGGGGTATGAACTGGCTCCTCCCTCTATGCCCCTCCTCCAGACTCCAGTTATAGGAACTGTGCCTAGGGAGACGGACATTTCGAGGAAAAGGATTTATTTAAATTTATTTAACTTTTAAACTAAGGTGAGATACATACCAGCTCACACCTCAAACACGCCGTACAACATGGCATTCAACAACAACGCATGCAACGGCATGACCAACATCAGCCACAGACTGACTGCACTTAACTCAACATGAGTGTAACCAAAACCAAACTGCAGATACAGCCCACACTGGGACGGGCGCCCAGCATCCTCTACGGACTAAGAGAAAAGGATTTACCAGTAGGTATTAAAATCCTATTTTCTCATACGTCCTAGAGGATGCTGGGGAAGGTTCAAGAACGATGGGGTTTATACCAAAGCTCTAGAATGGGCAGGAGAGTGCGGATGACTCTGCAGCACCGATTGACCAAACAAGAGGTCCTCCTCAGCCAAGGTATCAAACTTGTAAAACTTCGCAAAGGTGTTTGAACCCGACCAGGTAGCAGCTCGGCAAAGCTATAATGCCGAAACCCCTCGGGCAGCCGCCCAGGATGAGCCCACCTTTCTGGTAGAATGGGCTTTCACCGATTTCGGTAACGGCAATCCTGCCGTAGAATGAGCCTGCTGAATCGTATTACAGATCCAGCGCGCAATAGTCTGCTTGGAAGCAGGAGCCCAATTTTGTTGGGAGCCCACAGGACAAACAGAGCCTCTGTTTTCGTTAATCTGTGCCCTCCTGGCGACATAGATTTTCAAAGCTCTAACCACATCGAGAGACTTCGACTCCGCCAAGGCATCAGTAGCCACTGGCACCACAATCGGCTGGTTTACATGAAACGATGAAACCACTTTTGGCAGAAATTGCAGAAAGTTCTCAACTCCGCTCTATCAGCATGGAATATTAAATAGGGGCTTTTGTGAGACAAAGCCGCCAACTCAGAAACTCGCCTAGCGGATGCCAAGGCCAACAACATGACTACTTTCCAAGTAAGGAATTTTAACTCAACCTTACGTAAAGGTTCAAACCAAGGGGATTGCAGGAACTGCAATACCACATTAAGATCCCACAGTGCCACTGGGAGCACAAATGGAGGTTGGATGTGCAGCACACATTTCACGAAGGTTTGAACTTCTGGAAGGGAGGCCAATTCTTTCTGAAAGAAAATTGATAAGGCCAAAATTTGTACTTTAATAGAGCCTAACTTCAGGCCCGCATCCACACCAGCTTGCAAAAAATGGAGCAAACGCCCTAGCTGAAATTCTTCCATAGGAGCCTTCTTGGATTCACACCAAGACACATATTATCTCCAAATACGGTGGTAATGCTTCGCCGTTACTTCCTTTCTAGCCTGAAGAAGAGTGGGAATAACTTCACTGGGAATACCCTTTCTGGCTAGGATTTGGCGTTCAACCGCCATGCCATCAAACGCAGCCGCGGTAAGTCCTGATACTCGCACGGACCTTGTTGTAACAGGTCCTCCCGAAGAGGAAGCGGCCAGGGATCTTCTATGAGCAACTCCTGAAGATCTGGATACCAAGCCCTCCTTGGCCAGTCTGGGACAACCCTTGTTCTTCTTATAATATTTATCACCTTTGGAATGACTGGAAGTGGAGGGAACACATAGACCGATGGAAACACCCACGGTGTCACTAGGGCGTCCACCGCTATTGCTTGAGGTTCCCTCGACCTGGAACAATATCTCTGAAGTTTCTTGTTGAGGCGGGATGCCATCATGTCTATTTGAGGAATTCCCCAACGACTTGTCACTTCTGCAAAGACCTCTCGATGAAGACCCCACTCTCCTGGATGGAGATCGTGTCTGCTAAGGAAGTCTGCTTCCCAGTTGTCCACTCCTGGAATGAAGACCGCTGACAGAGCGCTTGCATGTCTTTCCGCCCAGCGAAGAACTTTCGTGGCCTCAGCCATCGCCGCTCTGCTCTTTGTTCCCGCCCTGGCGGTTTATGTACGTCACTGCTATTATGTTGTCTGACTGAATCAAGACTGGCAGACCGCGAAGAAGATGTTTCACTTGCAGAATGCCGTTGTAAATGGCCCTTAATTCCAGAATGTTTATGTGCAGACAAGCTTCCTGGCTTGACCATATTCCCTGAAAGTTTCTCCCTTGTGTGACTGCTCCCCAGCCTCGGAGACTTGCATCTGTGGTCACCAGGATCCAATCCTGAATCCCGAACCTGTGTCCCTCCAGAAGGTGAGAACTGTGCAGCCACCACAGAAGGGAGATCCTGGTCCTGGAAGGTAGGATTATTTTCCGGTGCATGTCCAGGTGATACCCGGACCACTTGTCCAACAGGTCCCACTGAAACACCCTGGCATGGAACCTGCCATACGGAATGGCCTCGTAGGCCGCCACCATCTTCCCCAGCAACCGAGTGCATTGAAGAACTGACACTTTTGCCGGTTTCAGAATCTGTTTTACCATGTTCTGTATTTCCTGAGCTTTTTCCTCTGGAAGAAATACTCTCTGTAATTCTGTATCCAGAATCATACCCAGGAACGACAGCCGTGTCGTCGGAACCAACTGTGATTATGGCAAGTTTAGGAGCCAACCATGTTGTTGCAGAATCGTCAGTGAGAGCACAACATTCTTCAGCAACTGCTCCTTGGACCTCGCCTTTATGAGGAGATCGTCCAAGTACGGGATAATTGTAATTCCCTCCTTGCGCAGGAGAACCATCATTTCCATCATAACCTTGGTTAAAATACGTGGTGCCGTGGACAGACCAAACGGCAACGTCTGAAATTGGTAATGACAATCCTGAACCGCAAACCTCAGGTATGCCTGATGTGGAGGATATATGGGAACGTGTAAGTACGCATCCTTTATGTCGACCGACACCATAAAATCCCCTCCTCCAAACTGGAGATCACTGCTCGGAGAGATTCCATTTTGAATTTGAACTTTTTTAGAAAGCAATTGAGGGATTTTAAGTTCAGAATCGGTCTGACTGAGCCATCCGGCTTCGGGACCACGAACAGACTCGAATAAAAGTCCTCCCCCCGTTGTGACGGGGGTACCGTGACAATGACTTGATTTTGACACAGCTTTAGTATCGCCGCGCATACTACTTCCCTATCTAGATGAGAAGCTGGCAAGGCCGATTTGAGAGATCGGTGAGGGGGTACGTCTTGAAACTCTAATTTGTATGCAAGAAAAAAAACCATTTGTTTCCCCCAGCACCCTGAATGATAACCGTAACCAGATTTAAATTCCACTCTAATTTGTACCCTTGGGTTACTATTTCTAATATCCAAGGAACCAGGTCCGAGTGTACCCAGACCTGACTGAAGAGTTTGAGACATGCCCCCACCGGTGCGGACTCCTGCAGAGGAGCCCCAGCGTCATGCGGTGGATTTGGTAGAAGCCGGCGAGGACTTCTGCTCTTGGGAACTTGCCACAGCTCTTTCCCCGTCCTCTTCCTCTCGCAGCAAGGAAGGAGGACCCTTGTCCTTTTTTGAATTTATTGGGCCGAAAGGACTGCATCTGATAGTGGGGCGTTTTCTTCTGTTGTGCAGGAACATAAGGTAAAAATGACAACTTACCCGCGGTAGCCATAGATACCAGGTCAGTGAGGCTGTCACCAAACAAGACACTACCATTAAACGGTAAAGACTCCATCGCCTTCTTAGAGTCGGCATTCGCATTCCATTGATGAATCCACAATGCTCTCCTAGCTGAGACTGCCATGGCATTGGCCCTTGATCCCAAAAGGCCAATATCCCTTACAGCTTCTTTTAAATATGCTGCAGCGTCCCTGATATGACCCAGAGTCAAAAGCACGCTATCCCTGTCTAGGGAATCTATCTCAGATGACAAGTTATCTGCCCACTTTTCAATAGCGCTGCTCACCCATGCCGAAGCAACGGCAGGCCTGAGTAGCGAACCCGTAGTGACATAAATGGATTTTAGTGTATTTTAATGCCTGCGATCCGCAGGATCCTTTAGGGCTGCCGTGTCTGGAGAGTGGTGGGCCACCTTTTTGGATAGACGCGATAGAGCTTTATCCACCGTGGGGGTTGACTCCCACTTTTTCCTGTCCCCAAAAGGAAAGTGATATGCCACTGGAATTCTTTTGGGAACCTGTGCCTTCTTGTCAGGGTTTTCCCAAGCCTTTTCAAAGAGAGTGTTCAGTTCATGAGAGGGAGGAAAAGTGACTGGAGGTTTCTTTCCTTTATACATACAGACCCTAGTATCAGGAACAGCAGGGTCCTCTGTTATATGCAACACTTCTTTTATTGCCACAATCATGTACTGAATGCTCTTAGCCAGTTTAGGATTTAATCTGGCATCACTATAGTTGACTCTGGAATCAGAGTCCGTGTCGGTATCTATATCTGTTAACTGGGTAAATGCACGTTTCTGTGACCCTGAAGGGGTCTGAGCTTGTGACAATGCCTCTTCCATGGATTTCCTCCATGTCTGGCTTTTAGACCCAGATTTATCTAATCTCTTCGTCAACCGAGCCACATTAGCATTCAAAACACACGGTCACTCCCCCAGTCTTATTTGTTCCCACTCCAGCCACCTCCTGAGAAGAGCACTCAGCCTCAGACATGTCGACACACACGTACCGACACCCACAACCACACTGGGGCTATAGGAGACAGACCCACAACGAAGCCTGTTAGAGAAACACAGAGGGAGTTCTGCCAGCTCACAACCCAGTGCCTATCTCGGTTCTGAAGCGAGTAAAATACTGCCCAGACCTGCTAGCGCTTTTATATTCCAATAATTAGCACCAAATCTCTTGTGCCCCCCTACCCCCTGTTTTGCACCCTGTTACTTGTACAGCAGTGTGGGAGGCCAGGCTCAGCGTCTCTATAGCTTCTGTGAAGAGAAAATGGCGCTGGTCAGAGCTGTGAGGGCTAAGCCATGCCCCCTTAATGACACGCTTCAGTCCTGCTTAATTTCATATTTTGTACTAGGTGCTTCATCGCGCCCTACGGCGCTCTTCACACCGTCGCAAGGGGCTACGCCCCCTTAACCCTTGCATGCCTTTCTGGGGTTTAATATTTGTATTATATGGAGTATTACCTGCATTCCTTTGTTAGTGGTTAAATATTGCACAATGGAAGGGCGTGCGATGGTGAAGGAGGCGCAGCCCCTTGCGACGGCGTGAACAGCACCTGCAGGGCACGATGTACAGAATGTAGCGGGTGCGGGGGGGACTGCGGATGGTGTCTGTAGATGCTGCGGGTGGAGGGGAGGCAGAAGTGGGGGTGGGGCCCGGATGGGGAAGGTTCGGGAGGTGCTGCGCGTGGGGGAGGGGCAGAGGAGTGGGGGATGCAGATGGGGGAGGGGTCCGGAGGCACTGCAGGTGGGGGAGGGGCAGGGGTGCCACGGGTGGGAGAGGGGCAGGTGTGGGGATGTTGTGGATGGGTGAAGGGTTCCGGAGGTGCTGTGGGATGGGTGTGCCGGGGGTTGGGTAGGGGACCGCAGGCACCATGGGTAGGGTAGGGGCAGGTACGGGTATTGCGGCAGATGGGAAAGGAGGTCCGGAGGTGCTGCAGGTGGTGGAGGGGCAGGTGCGGGGGTGTCATTGGTGGGGGAGGGGTGGGGGAGGGGGGGACCGCTGATGGAGGAGGGTGTCTGCAGATGCTGCGGGTGGAGGGGGGCAGGTGTGGGGGGAGACGTATAAGGGGGGTGAATGCTGGAAGGGGCCTGGAGGTGCTGTGGGTGGTGAAGGGGTGGAGGAGTGGGAGCCACGGGTGGTGTAGGGGGTCTGGAGGCACAGCATGTGGGGGAGGGGTGGAGTGCCGCATGTGGTGGAGGGGAAGGTGCGGAGGTGTAGTGCATTGGGGAGAGGTCTGGAGGCGCTGCGGGTACTGTACATGCCATAACAGGTAGTTGGAGGGTATGCAGTAACAGGGCCAGGACAGGGGTGACAGGGTCAGTACAGGGTTGACGGGGCCAGGACAGGGGTGACGGTGCCAGGACAGGGGTGACGGGGCCAGGACAGGGGTGACGGGGCCAGGACAGGGGTGACAGGGCCAGGACAGAAATGATAGGGACAGGATAGGGGTGACAGGGCCAGGGTAGGGGCGGCAGGACCAGGACAGGGGTGACGGGGCCAGTATAGGGTTGACAGGGCAAGCACAGGGGTGACAGGGCCAGGATAGGGGTAACAGGGCCAGCATAAGGGTGACAGGGCCAGGATAAGGGTGAAAGGGCCAGGATAAGGGTGAAAGGGCCAGAATAAGGGTGGCAGGGCAAGGCCAGGGGTGACAGGGACATGACAGAACACAGGGCACGGGAGAGATTGGTATTAGGGACAAAACAGTGGTGACAGACAGATGTGTCTTACCGGAGTCACTGCTGCTGGCTGCTGCTGTTCCATTCCAACCTGTTGGGATCTGCTGCTGCTGGAGACTTGGCATGGCTGACTCTCTCAGGCTGGAGTCCTGCTTTCTCTGCCGTCCGCATCCCTCCCCCCCTCCTCAGTCACACACCGCAGACCTCGCGCAGCTGCCGGGCACTGTGGTAAGGTGAGACTGGAAATGACTGGTTAGCCCCCAGGAGATGCTGCGGCTGGAGGGAGGAGGGGGTCATAGCATGCACGTGGCGCGGACCTCACGGCTTCCGGGCACTGTGGTAAGGGGAGACTGGGAGTGACTGGTTAGCTCCCAGGAGACGCTGCGGCTGGAGGGAGGAGTGGGTCAGAGCCTGCAAGCAGCTCGGATTTCTGCAGCGCTACCCGCCAGCTAAAGTGTGTGAATGAGCTGGGCGCACTCCACTGCGGGTGGCAGCGCTGCAGCTAGCGGTGGGGTTGCCGGGGCTGGAGATAACAGAGGCAGTATGGAACCTGCACAGCGGCAGGTGCCTCACTAAACTGCAGCTAAGAAGCGTGGAGTGTGTCAGAAAGTGACGCTCCTCCGCACCAGAGAGACCCTGCTGAGTATGCCGATGTGGGGGGTCAAGCACACAGTGAGCCGGTGCCCGTCTGTCTGTATGACATACCCCTCACACACCCCCATACCTCCCAAATGTCCCGATTTTCGCGGGACAGTCCCATTTTTTGGGGTCTGTCCCGCTGTCCCACCCGCGGGTCGCAGTGTCCGGCGGTGGGGGGGGGGGGCAGTTGGAAAGCTCCTGTACTCGCTGTTCTGCTTAGCAGAGCAGCGGTGAATAGTGGAGACAGAGGGAGAGGGGGCATCAGGGGGTACGGATTACGGGGGGGGGTTCCAGCAGCAGAGCCGGATTAAGGGGGGGGGGTGGGGTGGCCAGGGGATACGTACCGTTGGCCCCACAGTTTTAGGGGGCCCCCCGGCTGGAGTAGCTCTGTCCCAGCTCAGAAGCTCCCCCCGTCCTGCCAGCAACAGCGGCAGCATTGTGCTACAGTCAGCACACGCTGCTGCATATTGGCAGGTCTGTGGTGTTGCAGAGAGGCAGCAGTCTCCCTGCTTTCTTCTCCCTGTGCGGGTGTGTAGGGGGGAGCGACCACCCCCTCTGGATTTAGCCCTAGCTGAGGGGCCAAAATCCCATTAAAAAAATAAAAATAAAAATCGGAATTTGCATAAGGGGGCGTGACCGCGCGGGCCGCGATTAGGCCACGCCCCCAACCCACAGCAGGCACAGCAATGAGATAGGGCTCCCCTGTCTCAAGTGCCCTGTGCCCCCGGACTCATAATCAGCCCTGGGGGCATGCCAGCAGCTCACAGAGCGCTGGGCAAGCCCCCTCACTGACGAAAACGGGGGCCCTCCCGTGAAGCCACGCCCCCTTTTCGCTGAGTGTGTTTCCCTCCTTCTGCCTGGAGAAAGCTCCTGCAGAAAGCTGGTAGGTGTGCACCCCTGCCTGTGACATGCCCAATGCCCATGCTATCTGCTTCTGCTCCTAGTCTCCTGTAGATTTGGCCAGATCTCTGTGACTCATTTGAATAACTCCGCCCACTATTGTGACTCCGCCCAGCGTTAGCAAATGAATCACAAGGTCACAGAATAGGGCTATTATATAGGAGATACTGGCGGGAGTCTGTAATCCATGCCCAGGCACGTTATACTCTTTTGCCAGTGGCTAAATTGAGGATAAATGCTGCCCAGGGTGCCCCCCCTGTGCCCTGCACCCTGCAGTGCCGTTCTCAGTGTGGGAGCATGGCGTGCAGCACAGCCGCTGCGCGGTACCTCAACAAGCCGTCTTCTGCCATCACTGAAGTCTTCTGTATCTTCTAATACTCACCCGGCTTCTATCTTCTGGCTCTGCAAGGGGGGTGACGGCGCTGCTCCGGGAACGAGCAGCTAGGCGCACCAAGTGATCGGACCCTCTGGAGCTAATGGTGTCCAGTAGCCTAAGAAGCAGAGCCTTTGAACTCAGAGAAGTAGGTCTACTTCTCTCCCCTCAGTCCCACGATGCAGAGAGCCTGTTGCCAGCAGATCTCCCTGAAAATAATAAACCTAACAAAGTCTTTTTCTGGAGAGCTCCTCAGTGTGCATCCAGTCTCACTGGGAACAGAATCTAACTGGAGTCTGGAGGAGGGGCATAGAGGGAGGAGCCAGTTCACACCCCTTTTAAAGTCTTAAAGTGCCCATGTCTCCTGCGGATCCCGTCTATACCCCATGGTTCTTGAACCTTCCCCAGCATCCTCTAGGACGTATGAGAAAGGATTTTGGTTACCTACCGGTAAATCCTTTTCTCGTAGTCCATAGAGGATGCTGGGGTCCATATTAGTACCATGGGGTATAGATGGGTCCACCGGGAGCCATTGGCACTTTAAGAGTTTAATAGTGTGGGCTGGCTCCTCCCTCTATGCCCCTCCTACCAGACTCAGTCTAGAAACTGTGCCCGAGGAGACGACATACTTCGAGAGAAGGAATTACACAGATAGTGGCGAGATTCGTACCAGCTCACACAACAGGCAAATCCGGCCAACATGCCGGAACAACTCAGCAACAGCTGAAACAGTAAATAACGCAGAACTTACCTGGGAACCAGGCTGTACTGAACTATAAACCAATGTAGGAAGACGCAGCGCTGGGCGGGCGCCCAGCATCCTCTACGGACTATGAGAAAAGGATTTACCGGTAGGTAACCAAAATCCTAATTTCTCTTACGTCCTAGAGGATGCTGTGGTCCATATTAGTACCATGGGGATGTACCAAAGCTCCCAGTACAGGAGAGTTCGGAGGCTCCTGCAACACTGCTTGACCAAACTTCAGGTCTTCAGAGGCCAAAGCATTGAACTTGGAAAACTTGGCAAACGTGTTCGACCCAGACCAAGTAGCTGCTCGGCAGAGTTGTACAGCTGAGACACCCTGGGCAGCCGTCCAGGAAGAGCCCACTTTACGAGTAGAGTGGGCCTTTACAGATTTCGGACACGGCAATCCTGCCATGGAATAAGCATGCTGGATAGTGAACCTGATCCAGCGTGAAATCGACTGCTTAGAAGCAGGACACCCAATCTTCTTGGGATCATAGAGGACAAACAGAAAGTCATTTTTTCAATGACGAGCCATCCTCTTCACGTAAATCTTCAAAGTCCTCACTACATCCAAGGCCTTTAAAGCAATTGAGGAGTCAGTAGCCACTGGCACCACAATAGGTTGGTTGATATGGAAAGCCGATACAACCTTAGGCAGGAACTGTGGACGAGTCCTAAGTTCCGCCCTGTCTTCATGGAGGAACAGATAGGGGCTTTTACAAAATAAAGCCCCCAATTCCGACACGTGTCGCGCAGAAGCCAAGGCCAACAAGGTGACCGCCTTCCACGTGAGAAACTTGAGATCAGCCTCCTGTAGAGGCTCAAACCAAGCAGATTGCAGGAACTGCAACACCACATCAAGATCCCAGGGTGCCGTTGGCGCCACAAAGGGAGGCTGGATGTGCAGAACCCCTTTCAAAAAGGTCTGAATCTCAGGGAGGACAGCCAATTGTTTTTGGAAGAAGATGGACAAAGCAGAGATCTGGACCTTGATGGAGCCCAATCTTAGCCCCATATCCACCCCTGCTTGCAGGAAAAGGAGAAAACGTCCAAGTTGAAACTCCACCGCAGGAAACTTCTTGGACTCACATCAAGAAACATATATTTTCCAAATGCGATGGTAATGTTTAGATGTTACCCCCTTCCTAGCCTGTATCAGGGTAGGAATGACCTCACTCGGGATACCCTTCCGAGCTAAGATCTGGCGTTCAACAGCCATGCTGTCAAACATAGCCGTAGTAAGTCTTGATAAGCGAACGGCCCCTGCAGTAGAGGATCCTCCTGAAGAGTCAACAGCTTTGGATCTTCCAGCAGAAGATCCAGTAGATCTGCGTACCAAGCTCTCCTTGGCCAGTCCGGAGCAATGAGGATTGCCAGAACCTTTGTTCTTCTTACCAGTTGAAGAACTTTTGGTATCAGAGGAAGTGGAGGGAACACATACACTGACGTGAACACCCACGGTGTTACCAGTGCGTCCACCGCCTGTGGGTCTCTCGACCTGGAACAGTACCTCCGCAGCTTCTTGTTGAGGCAGGAAGCCATCATGTCTATGTGAGGAACCCTCCACCAACCGGTTACCTCCTCGAACACCTCCGGATGGAGGCCCACTCTCCTGGATGGAGATCGTGTCTGCTGAGGAAGTCTGCTTCCCAGTTGTCTACACCCGGAATCAATATTGCAGACATCACCACCGCGTGCCTTTCTGCTTAGAGGAGGATTTTTTACACCTCTGACATGGCAGCCCTGCTCTTCGTTCCGCCTTGTTGGTTTATGTGGGCCACTGTGGTCATGTTGTCCGACTGCACCTGAACCACCCAATCCTGCAGAAGGTGTGCTGCTTGCAGAAGGGCATTGTACACGGCCCTGAGTTCCAGGATGTTTATTGAGAGAAGTGATTCTTGATCCAACCATCTTCCCTGAAAGGTTTCCCCCAGAGCGACTGCTCCCCAACCTCTTAGACTTGCATCTGTGGTTAAAAGGATTCAGTCTTGAATTCCAAACCTTTGTCGTTCCAGAAGGTGCGGAAGTTGCAGCCACCAGAGGAGTGAAATCCTGGCTTTCGGAGACAGGCGTATCCTCTTGTTCATTTGTAGGTGAGAGCCCGACCACTGGTCCAAGAGATCCAGCTGAAAAGGTTGAGCATGAAACCTGCCGTACTGCAGAGCCTCGTAGGCGGCAACCATCATTCCCAGAAGACATATGCATTGATAAACCGATACCCGGGTAGGCTTTAAGACATCCCGGACCATTGTTTGAATCACCAATGCTTTCTCCACCGGGAGAAATACCCTCTGCACTTCCGTGTCGAGGATCATTCCCAGGAAAGACAGCCACCTTGTCGGCTCCAGATGAGACTTTGGAAGGTTCAGGATCCTGCCGTGCTTCCTGAGTAGCTGAGTCGTGAGCGCGATGTATCGCAACAACCTCTCCCTGGACGACGCCTTGATCAGGAGATCGTCCAGATATGGAATCATGTTCACCCCCTGTTTGCGGAGAACCATCATCTCCGCCATCACCTTAGTGAAGATCCTTGGTGCTGTGGAGAGGCCAAATGGCAGCGCCTGGAACTGATAGTGATCTACCAACAGTGCAAACCTGAGATATGCCTCATGCAGCGACCAAATGGGAATGTGGAGGTAAGCATCCTTGATGTCTAGAGACACCAGGAACTCCCCCTCCATCAGTCCTGAGATGACAGCTCTCAGAGATTCCATCTTGAATTTGAACTCCCTGAGATAAGGGTTCAAAGACTTTAAGTTTAGAATAGGCCGTACCGAACCATCCGGTTTTGGTACCACAAAAAGGTTCGAATAATAACCCCTGTTCCACTGCTGTGGCGGAACTGGAACAACAACCTCTGACACCACCAGTTTTCTGATGGCCTCCAGAAGAACTGTTCTGTCTGCCTGCAGAGCTGGCAAGCCTGACTTGAAGAAACGGTGAGGTGGGGGATTTTGAAACTCCAGTCTGTACCCCCTGGACACTATATCCAGTACCCAGGGGTCCAAGCCAGACGACACCCAGACGTGACTGAACTGCCGGAGTCTTGCCCCCACCTGACCCTCCTCCAGGCCTAGCTGTCCACCGTCATGCGGAGGACTTAGGTGCATCAGAAGCATGCTTCTGGGCTTGGGAACCTGCGGGAGCATGTTTCTTTCCTTTGGCACGACCACCTCTGAAGAAGGTGTTCGAAGGCTTGTTATTTCTAGGCCTTGCGGGCTGAAAGGACTGTGACGTGGCTGGCATAAAAGGCTTCTTCGTAGCCGGCGCAGCTGAGGGGAGAAAAGTAGACTTACCTGCGGTAGCCGTGGTAATCCACGCATCCAGCGCCTCCCCAAAGAAAGCTTGACCAGTATAGGGTAGGCCCTCCACGCTCTTCCTGGATTCCGTGTCCACAGGCCAATGGCGCAGCCAGAGACCTCTGCGAGCCGAGACGGACATGGAGGAGATCCCCGCAGCCATGGAACCCAGGTCCTTCATGGAATCCACCAGGAACCCTGCAGAATCCTGAATATGGTGTAAAAATACATCAACGTCACCTTTATCCAGCGAAGACGACTCCTCCTGCAGAGTGATTGACCACCTGGCAATAGCTTTTACAATCCAAGCACAGGCTATAGTAGGCCGTAATATAGCCCCGGAAGCCGTGTAAATGGATCTTAGCGTAGCATCCACCTTGCGATCTGCCGGGTCCTTCAACACGGTAGATCCCAGGACTGGTAAAACCAACTGTTTTGACATCCTGGAGACAGAGGCGTCAACTATTGGTGGAGACTCCCACTTCTTTCTATCTTCCTCTGGGAAGGGAAAAGCAACCAAGACCCTCTTAGGGATCTGAAATTTCTTTTCTGGAGATTCCCAGGCTTTTTCAAAGATAGCGTTTAATTCTTTGGATGCCGGGAAGGTGAGGGGGGCTTCTTATTATCTGTAAAGAAGGCCTCCTCCACCTGTTCAGGAGCTGTGTCAGAAATATGTAAAATATCCCTCACAGCTTCAATCATCAACTGCACCCCCCTAGCTAGTGATGCTGTCCCCCTCGACACATCCCCGTCACCGTCTGCAATGTCAGAGTCGGTGTCCGTGTCATCCTGCGTAAGCAATGCAAGTGTACGTTTTTGAGAATGTACCGCAGGGGATCCCGAGGAAGCAGTATTAGACCACACAACCATAGAAGATTGTAGGATCTGAGTGGCATGCTCAGTTCTAGCAACCCTGTCAGAAATCTGAGAAATAGTCCCCCCTCAGAGAGACTAACCATTCTGGCTCTCTAGCAGGGATCTGCGCTACAACAGTGCAATCCTGATTACATGGTATGGAGTCCTCCTGGGAAGACAAATCCTCTGTAGCATATGAAAGAGTGTCCCTAGACATGTTGTCCCACACACCAAAACACCCCACAAACACACAGGGTATTCTTTAGACAGAGTTTCCCCCCAAGAATGGCAGAGAGACACAGAGATTGGAGCCAATCAACATGCAGTGCTATTAGAGGTATAGAGAGACCCCAACCCGCGCTGACTGTATCCCTTAATAGGTGACACAGCCTACAACACAGCCTCCCCCCCTTTTACAACCCCCTGGTACCGTACAGATAGCTGGAGTTCCACTGGAGGGACCTGGACATCCACTAGAAGTGATTGCAGGCAGGAAAAATGGCGCTGAATGCTGTTGGGTCCGCTCTGAGGAGAAGCTCCGCCCCTTTAATGGCACTGTCTTCCCGCTCTTGAAGATTATACTGGCCTGAGGAATTTTGTGCTGGCTGAGATCTGCGGACCCCAAAAGGATGGAAATGGTCAGTGTAGGGTACCTTGCTGACTCAGGGTGCCCCTTACAGCGCTGCTCCGCAGCTCCCACCCTTAAGCCGCCCTCTTCACACTGACCCCCTGCTTGTAAGGGGGGACAGTGACTAACTCGCCACACTTCAGTTAAGTGAGGAGTTGGCGGCTGGCTGCCGGGGTGAGCGTTCCCCTGTGGCGGGCGCGATCTGTCCCCTCTGGAGCTCAATGTCCAGTCAGCGGAGGCAGTGGCTCAAGACCCCGCAGGGCGGACACTGCTCCCCCCCCTCAGTCCCTCGATGCAGGGAGGCTGTTGCCAGCAGCCTCCCTGTAAAAAAACAAACTCTAAAATAAACTTTTCTAAAGAAGCTCTGTAGAGCTCCCCTAGCTGTGACCGGCTCCTCCGGGCACATTTTCTAAACTGAGTCTGGTAGGAGGGGCATAGAGGGAGGAGCCAGCCAACAGTATTAAACTCTTAAAGTGCAAATGGCTCCTGGTGGACCCGTCTATACCGCATGGTACTAATATGGACCCCAGCATCCTCTAGGACATAAGAGAAAAGAGGAGGCCTGTGAGCCTCCGGTGTATTATACCATTTTCATTCTGCTGTAACATCTTGCTGTATTGTTGTTGCCCCTAGCAATAGGGAAGAGTCTTTCTTAAGACTATTTGGCCAAATAAAGATCTTCTGCCTAAAGACGACCGCTTCATCTTGTGATCTGCAGGGCTAGGCGAAACCTAGCTCCGTTCACCGGCTGTTCAGGGTGTAACTAGCATCTCCAAGCTCCGCCTTCGGTCTGCTACCGTGCTGTGCTTGGGCAAGCAACGTTTGGGGATTCGTCAACACCACACAGGGGTGGTAAGGTGGCATGTCGACGCATACAGAGCAGAACCGTGGTTCCAATCGCCACGGCATGTTAGGAGTTTGGTGGCGGCACTGCGCAGTGGGAGGAGACAGTAACAGGCGGTTACTGACGGTAAACGGGAATCCCCATGTGGCCAGGTCCCGTGTGACCTAAACATCCATTCTGTGTACCGTGGACGGGACGCAAAAGCGGTGAGGACTTTCGTACGGGACCGTCCGGTCACACCTACCAATCCATATCCCAGAATCCTGGTTCTGCTCTGTGCAACTCCTGATCCAACAATTCATATGGTTCCGTAAAAGGCCTAGAATTAAACGTGCCATCCTGACTCGACCAACTCATAGTGGAGGATTCCAATTGCCTGATATTAAGAATTATTATCATGCTATCCTCTTAGAGTACTTGACTGGACTAGGAATCGGGATGTCAAACAATGGGTGGAACTGGAGGGTTTATACATGCAGCAATTCCCTGAAATATTTCCTTGGCTCCATACACTGCCTAGACCTTTCTTCTCCCACCCGACGATAGCTCCCACTCTTTCCGCTTGGAAAGCCTTGCAACGCTTACTGTCCATTTCCTCTGAATTTGGCCACCTGACGTCTTTCCTAGCTAATATTGGCCTATCAGTTGGCGACGTGGAATACATCCAAATTACTCAGTTTTTGAGATATTACCATCACAAAACGTTTCAGGAGTGTACGTACGCATACAAAACGTATGCTTAATAGTTTTTTTTCCAACAGCTATACGTGTATTAAATGGTCTAAATGAAATGGGATACAATTTTACATTTTTTAAATGAGAACTGTTTTACTGTACAGGATGTTTATATGATAATTTCATTGACACTTCATTGTTGTTTTGTTAATGGCAATAAAGTATTCGTATTCGCATTGAATTTGCATTGAATTCCCTCCAGGTTTGAACCCAGCCCACCTTTCTTGGTAGGCGGTTGCGGAGCTGTTCAGGGTCGGCCAGCTGGTGACAACTTCTGCTGTAAAGCAATTCTCAGAGGTCCTAGTGAAATGGGATATTCCACATATAGACTTCTGGAAATTTCTACAAACACAACACTTTTTAAATTCAGGCTCTAGACTTAAAACAAGCGTCCCAAGAATTGACACCATTTGAGAAACTCTGTCTTCCCCCACAGGGGTATATTCAATTGCAGTCGAAAACTGCCGTCTGTCGAAAAGACGGCAGTTTTCTACTTTTTAAGGTCGAATCCTGATTCGACCTATTCAAAGCTTTTCGACAAGTCGAGGCATTCGACTTGTCGAAAAGCACGTGGATCGGCGGAATAGCTGCCGATCCTCGTGTTGATGTCAAAAACGGGGCCAAATCCGTCAGGTTTTGGCCCCGTTTTCGACCATCTCAATCCGACATCAAAATGATGTCAGAATGAGATGGACCCAGAGGAGGCGAGGGGGGGCGAGCCGCGGGGGGACAGCCGGCGGCATCCAGAGAAGATCAGCGCAACAGTAGCGCTGCAGCTGGATGTCACTCACCCGCCCGACCTCACGGCAGCTTCCACCCGGCTCCAGAAAACTAGGATGCTGCTATCAGCGCCTACAAAGAATAAATAAGTTATTATAAATGAAATAAAAGGACTCTTGAGAGACTGCGCTGCCGTGCACAATTTGTGAACGTGAAGGTAGAAATGGAAAGTTAACAAACGGCTGCGCTGTGTCTCAGGAGAAATAATGAAAAGATGAGAGCCGTTGTAAGCAAACTAATTTATTAACCATGAGAAAGGTTAAAAGACACCTATTTATAAACAAACATGCATAAACCTGTAAAAACACCTTAGTGGTCTCTTGTAAACGAAGTCTTGCCTTTCAGTATTAAAAACAGTCTTTAAGAAAGAATCCGTAGTCACTGAATGCTGGTGTTGGGGGTAGTAGTTGGTATGTGATTGTAATCGCCCCTAAGATTCCAATTGATCAATTTCACCGAGTTCAATCATAAATGCTTGTTATTACCTCTCTGTGTGGGCTGGTATTTAAACCGGGCGTCCCCGGTCTAAGTCCTGCAATGCCCACGAGCGCTTAGCAGCGGGAGGAAAAGAAGAACCAAGCCGCCAGTGTCGATGTCTGGTCAGGAGCGGTGCAAGATACTACCGCGGTCGATGGAAAGGAACCCGTCAGAAGAAAACCAGACGGATCAGTGCTTGCAGACACGGAGAGAGACCTCACCAGGTGTATCAGAGGTGGAGTTCCTAACGCGTTTCGTCACGTTCCACGTGACTTTATCAAAGGCATATTCCTACCTCTGGTGTGACCGGTATTTAAAGCAACTACACAGGTGTCTATGATCAGTATATAATTAGAGACAATATAATATGGTTAATATTGATGATGTAGAGCCGTTTTTACTATTAACCATATTATATTAATTCATTCCCCTATAGCAGTGTCCCAGTACAGGAAGTCACTGTTATGACATTTGAGTCCCCCTTTTTACACATTACGGCAGCAGAGTCCCCTTTTTACACATTACGGCAGCAGAGCCCCCCTTTTTACACACTACGACAGGCAGTGTCCCCTTTTTTACACATTACGGCAGCAGAGTCCCCCTTTTTACACATTATGCCAGCAGTCTCCTTTTTTACACATTATGGCAGCAGTCCCCCCTTTTTACACATTACGGCAGCAGAGTCCCCCCTTTTGCACATTACAGCAGCTGAGTCCCCCTTTTGACACATTATGGCAGCAGTGTCCCCCTTTTTTACACTTTACGGCAGCAGAGTGCCCTTTTTTGCATATTACGGCAGCAGAGTCTGGGGGGGGGGGGGGTAGAGAAAGAGTGAGAGTGTATGTTTGTTATTCTTATATAGACCAACTAAAGAGACAGCAGACAGTACCTCCCCAATCCGCCAGCCCAGCTGCCTGTTTTTGTGGGGTGGCTGGAAGATGTGGTGACCTGGCCTCAGAGTTGACGTCGGAGCCCGCTCCCCGCCGGGGATCTGACAGCGCAATCTATTGTCCCTGGCGGATGCTGGTCTCAAAGAGGAGGAGCCAGGGGCAGGGAGGAGCGGATTCCCCCTCCTCTTCTCTCATGCTGAAAAAAACTTCCTATACTCTGCTACTTTAATGAGAAGCTATCAGCAGCAGCGCTCCCGTGCAGCAGCGACCGGTGGGAGTGAGTGTCAGTGTACCAGCGGCTGTGCGGGTGTGGTGCCAGATGTTGCCCCCTCAGTGCATTTGCGCTGTGGGCAATGCACCATTGGCTCACACCTAGTTACGGCTCTGCTCCCACACGTCAAGCTTGGTTCTCCAAAATAGAGTATTTTATGAACATGGAAGGCATGCTTTTATCTTCAGTGGATAGGGCTTCGGAGTTTATGGCCTACTTGTCTCCCTGGCTTCAATATGAAGCCACTACAGCATACACAGACTATAATTTCCACATTGAGTAAAGCCAGATAGGCGTGAATTCTCACCCTCTATATTGAGCTCCCATGGGCTTGGTCATTGTTTCTCCTTTTAATCTTCCTAACTTCTTTCTATTTTTTCTTTTCCTCTTTTCTTGTTTTTTTTTTATCTCCTGGTGATACACCAAGGTTCTATCCCTATGTTTTGTACTCCGTGATATATTTCAGAAGTGCTTTCTACTTATTTGCACCTTCTACACGTTTGTAGTGCTGAGTTAATGCTTCATTTGATTAAATCTCGATTGCCTCATTATATATTTGTCTATTTTGTACTGTCTCGCTGCACAGAGGATTGCCTGTGTTGTTGTTTTTTTGAGATTGTGACCACTCCGACTGTTTGCTGGAATGTATTTCTCATTATCTTTAATAAAACCATGTTTTGAAATAAAAAACATAAACCTTTATTGCCTGGATGAAAATATATTGTTACTATAGTAAGATAATGCTGAACAAGGGATTCAAAGGCTTTGATGTTTAACAGATGCAAAAGTGTCCCTACTCAGATTAAGATTCTTCAGGAGCTAAGGAAAATTTACTTTCATGTATAGTAGAACTGCACTTCTACTTGAAGGCTGGTGAACCCTGTCAAACAGAAGGGATAGGAAAATTTAGAATACTTTAAAAATACATTTTCCTATAGGCGTTGCACTGAGGTCCTGTATAGCCACAGGCTCTTTATCCAGATCCTTCATACTATGGGGAGAACCCTTTAGATTTAAGACCAGCACAACATAATCAGGCAATACCTACTAGGAAGTACAAGAATTATGCAAAGATGGATTTTGCACATTAAGTCTCCTTAGACACCATTGCTTCAAGTCAGCTCTTTGTAGTGGCTAAAAGAACTCTTTGATTACATCCCTGGGCAGTGGGAAAACACAGAGAGATTTATTATGTGGTGGATTTGACCAAGAAATATAAAGTGGCAAAATGGGGAGTGGTGCTTTATGTTTTGAGCTCAAAACCACCAACACTTCGCCTTCAGTCTAAATAGAACTTGACAAATCTCCCATATGAAGGGACCTTTCTAGTTTGAAAATTTTATTCCATAATACACATCTTCAAAAAGTTTAAACGATAGAGCGGTAGGGTTTTTTTGGGGGGTGGGGAGGGGGGGGGGGGGGTTAAACCTCTTCCTAGTGTCTGCACAGAAAAATGCAAAAAAATTATTAGCCAGGAAGACTCTACAACAGACAGAATTGTCCTTCTACATACAAAGAGACCTTGCAAGAATTTAAGAACAGGAATTAAAGGCACAATCTGAAAATTGGATATTTGTTCTTATCTGATAAAGCCTTTTCTCTGTAATTCCCTTGGGATACTTGAAACGCTGGGTAGAGGTGGTGCTGGGGGAACCTGGAACACTAATAAAGTTCAGAAGCACAGGCTCCTCCTCTATACCACACTCTATGCCCTAAGCGGCTGTTAATACTAACAAAGTCTAAAAACAGAGAGGAGGAGAGGATAAAATCAAGCACCAACAAACACACTTAGGAGGTCCAGATACTCTGTCGGCCAACACCCTAGACCAGTGGTTCTGAAACGCAGTCCTCAATGCACCCCAACAGTCCAAGTTTTAAGGATATCCATACTTAGGTGTCTTCATTCATACTTCAGTTTGTTTATATCTGTGCACAAGCAGGGATATCCCTAAAACCTGGACTGTCGGGGGCATGAGCAGACAAACAATTTGGCAGTTGCTCAATCATACCTGGAGATAATTATATATCAGGTGCTGGAAGGGGGAGGGGTCACAGACAAACAACAGACAGAGAGGAGGGGGGTGCAAATCCCCACCCCTAAATTCCCTTCCGCACACTGAAAATTACCTGTAACCATCCCTGAACCTATCTGGTAATAAAATTCAGAGAATTAGTCACAAATGTTTGCAAACACATGTTTAGCTGCTGGCCACGTCACGGCTTCTCCGATACAGCAGTCCTAACCTACATAATAGCAGTGCCCACATAGGGCCATGTAATTTGTCACAGTAGGCCTCATGATAAAGGCTATTACTAAAACACTTCCAGACAGAGAGCTAACTTACCCAGGAGCCACCCCCAGGAACTCCCTGTGACAGCCCACTGGGTAGATGTATTGCCTCCCGTAGCAAGAACAGCAGCGGCGGCACCAGTAGCAGCATCTCGCAAACGCCAACTCGTTCCTAGGCAGGCTACGCTTTGTATCACCACTTTTCAGAACAGGCACACAGCTGACAACCTCTTACGGAAACTGAGGAACATCATCGCAGAATGGCTTACCCCAATTGGACTCTCCTGGGGATTTGTGACATCGGACAACGCCACCAATATTGTGCGTGCATTACATGTGGGCAAATTCCAGCACGTTCCATGTTTTGCACATACATTGAATTTGGTGGTGTAGAATTATTTAAAAAAGGACAGGGGTGTGCAAGAGATGCTGTCGGTGGCCCGAAGAATTGCGGGCCACTTTCGGCATTCAGCCACCGCGTGCCGAAGACTGGAGCACCAGCAAACACTCCTGGACCTGCCCCGCCATCATCTGAAGCAAGAGGTGGTAACGGGGTGGAATTCAACCCTCTATATGCTTCAGAGGATGGAGGAGCAGCGAAAGGCCATTCAAGCCTATACAGCTACCTACGATATAGGCAAAGGAGGGGGAATGCACCTGACTCAAGCGCAGTGGAGAATGATTTCAACGTTGTGCAAGGTTCTGCAACCCTTTGAACTTGCCACACGTGAAGTCAGTTCAGACACTGCCAGCCAGTCAGGTCATTCCCCTCATCAGGCTTTTGCAGAAGAAGCTGGAGGGATTGAAGGAGAAGCTAAAACGAAGCGATTCCGCTAGGCATGTGGGACTTGTGGATGGAGCCCTTCATTCGCTTAACCAGGATTCACGGGTGGTCAATCTGTTGAAATCAGAGCACTACATTTTGGCCACCGTGCTCGATCCTAGGTTTAAAGCCTACGTTGTATCTCTCTTTCTGTCAGACCCAAGTCTGCAGAGGTGCAAAGACCTGCTGGTGAGACACTTGTCAAGTCAATCAGAACGTGACCCGTCAACAGCTCCTCCTTCACATTCTCCCGCAACTGGGGCTGCGAGGAAAAGGCTAAGAATTCCGAGCCCATCCGAAAGAGTGTTTAGTGCAGCCGCTCACTAAACACAGCAATCGCCTTGGCAGCAATCGGCGTACAAGGTTACTTCCAGAAAATGTGGAGAAGATGATGTTCATCAAAATTAATTATAATCAATTCCTCCGTGGAGACATTCACCAGCAATTGCCTCCAGAAAGTAAACAGGGACCTGAGATGGTGGATTCCAGTGGGGACGAATTAATAATCTGTGAGGAGGGGGATGTACACAGTGAAAGGGGTGAGGAATCGGACGATGAGGAGGAGGTGGACATCTTGCCTCTGTAGAGCCAGTTTGTGCAAGGAGAGATTGATTGCTTCTGTTTTGGTGGGGGCCCAAACCAACCAGTCATTTCAGTCACAGTCGTGTGGCAGACCCTGTCGCTGAAATGATGGGTTTGTTAAAGTGTGCATGTCCTGTTTATACAACATAAGGGTGGGTGGGAGTGCCCAAGGACAATTCCATCTTGCACCTCTTTTTTCTTTCATTTTTCTTTGCATCATGTGCTGTTTGGGGACTATTTTTTGAAGTGCCATACTGTCTGACACTGCAGTGCCACTCCTAGATGGACCAGGTGTTTGTGTCGGCCACTTGGGTCGCTTAGCTTAGCCATCCAGCGACCTTGGTGCGCCTCTTTTTTTCTTTGCATCATGTGCTGTTTGGGGACTATTTTTTGAAGTGCCATCCTGTCTGACACTGCAGTGCCACTCCTAGATGGGCCAGGTGTTTGTGTCGGCCACTTGGGTCGCTTAGCTTAGCCATCCAGCGACTTTGGTGCACCTCTTTTTTTCTTTGCATCATGTGCTGTTTGGGGACTATTTTTTGAAGTGCCATCCTGTCTGACACTGCAGTGCCACTCGTAGATGGGCCAGGTGTTTGTGTCGGCAACCTGGGTCGCTTAGCTTAGCCATCCAGCGACCTTGGTGCACCTCTTTTTTTCTTTGCATCATGTGCTGTTTGGGGACTATTTTTTGAAGTGCCATCCTGTCTGACACTGCAGTGCCACTCCTAGATGGGCCAGGTGTTTGTGTCGGCCACTTGGGTCGCTTAGCTTAGTCATCCAACGACCTCGGTGCAAATTTTAGGACTAAAAATAATATTGTGAGGTGTGAGGTGTTCAGAATAGACTGGAAATTAGTGGAAATTATGGTTATTGAGGTTAATAATACTATGGGATCAAAATGACCCCCAAATTCTATGATTTAAGCTGTTTTTGAGGGTTTTTTGTAAAAAATCACCCGAATCCAAAACACACCCGAATCCGACAAAAAAATTTCAGGGAGGTTTTGCCAAAACGCGTACGAATCGAAAACACGTCCGCGGAACCGAATCCAAAACCAAAACGCAAAACCCGAAAAATGTCTGTTGCACATCACTAAATATAATATATTATACTGAGCCAAGCGGCTTTCCCTAGATCCTTACCACCGTTGGTCTCCTGGGGCTAGCCCAGCAGCTTGGGATTTCTTTCCTGCAAAAAAGAGGGCTCTGTACACTTTTTCCAGTTATCTGCTGGTGCTTGGGTTGTACTATAACACTATTTCTAATATTGGATCTCCCTACTGTGGCCGATTCGCTGTATTACCTTTGGCCTGGCTTAGATTAGTATTTTCCTTGCATTCAGTTACGCATATGTTGGACAGCTCGACTATGGGTTCATTCCGGTGGGGAATTCTCCTCTGTATATACGCCCATTCAGTGTCCATGAATCTTTGAAGAACCATCGGGTGTCCATGTGACTATGCCTAACTATGCTGTTCATAACTATCTGATGGCTTGCTGATGCCAGACCCACTGAGGATCTTTCTGCTTCAAAACCTGCCCCCTCTGTCTCCCTGATAGCCTCTCCAACTGCAGACCTGGCCCACCCATCCTCAAAGGGAGATGCAAACCTATAGGACATTTTGGAAGGAATTCAAATGTTTATAAAGTCGGTTGGGTGTCAGTTTTTTCCTGTCTATTAGGAAAAAAACAGACTCCCAACTGACTTTTCAAACATTTGAATCTCCCCCTTATATCTTTCATGAAAACCCTCCCTACGAAGCAGGATCTCCAAGCACTATCCTGCGAGAGCTGGCTAGTTCAGTTTGTTTGGGTGCACTCTATCCCCTTCATGAATCTATATCTATAGAATTTTTTAAATTTTAATAATTTATTGTTAAATAAATCTTTGTAGACATGAGATACCAATACCCACATGGAATGTCATCCTATATTCATGATATCCCATGCGGTATTATTATGGCCTGAGTATTAGACCATACAAAGCAAAATATTAAAAGAATTTTTGAATAAAAATAGAAA
Organism: Pseudophryne corroboree; assembly: GCF_028390025.1. Taxonomy (NCBI): domain Eukaryota; kingdom Metazoa; phylum Chordata; class Amphibia; order Anura; family Myobatrachidae; genus Pseudophryne; species Pseudophryne corroboree. The sequence continues at coordinate 655,721,960 of NC_086447.1, forward strand.
AACGTGAAAAGAAGAAATTTTTATTAGACAGATTTCTGTCTTGTGTAAAAATAAAAAGTTTGTTAAAACCAAATTGTGTGCCGCCTATTATTTCTTATGTATCTGTAGCACTCTTATGATGAGTATAGGTGTTCTAAGCTCCAAACATGGTGGGTAGCACCAGCGTTTAAATTTATTTGAATTTATGCAAATTGAAATCTAACGCACAATCCCTTATATTAAAATCTATTACCATTAGTTCTGGCGCTGGACACTTTCTCTCAAATGAGAGCTGGCTAGTGTCAGACACAATATTTCCCAACTGTATGATCGTATGACCTAATTGGAAGAACACCAAGAATCGACTGATGCTTACCTGAGTTCCATGAAGGATGTTATTTCTGCTCAAACAGCTGAGATCCACTCACTACAAATATGGATGAAGGATCTTGATAGCATGGGAAGGAGGAATAACATACGTATTAGAGGTCTGTCAGATGATGTTCCCCAAGCTGGTCTGGTGGACGCCCTCACAAAAATATTCAACAAAATCCTGGGAAACGATCCTAACGACACCATAACCTTCGATAGGGCTCACTGTGCGCTCAAACCGAGAGGGCTCCCTGCTGATCATCCACGCAATGTTATCTGCCACCTGCACTTCTAGTCTCAAAAGGCTGATATTATGAGCAAGGTACGACAGCTAGACGGAGTAGATTTCAATGGCACGGTCATCCATAGATTTGTCCTGGCACATCCTCCAGCAATGGAAAACCCTCAAGCCTGTAACTGATGTGGCACACCCTCCAGCAACTGAAAACCATCAAACCTGTAACAGACGAACTCTGTAAACGTCAATTGAAATATTGCAGGGGCTTCCCTTTCAACCTCCAAGTTTCCTCTTCTAGTAAGCTACATTCCCTATGCTCTCCTCATTCTGCTCTGGACTTGGCCTACCCACGATTGAGCTGCCCAATTGGGAATTTGCCTTACCTGAGTTACAGCTACCACATGAAGCTGGAGGTGGCCCCTCCTGACAGGAAGTTCGCAGTTCCAAGAAGAGATTCTCCGGCTCACTAGTCTTTCAAGATGCAGGTGTTACCTGATTTACTCTCTTCCCCTGCCGGTTGGCCTACTTCCCTTTTTTTGTTATGTCTGAACCCTGATGTGTCTACTGTTGGCAAGAACTATCTTATCTGTGAATATGTTGTTGACACATTGTCTTCAGTTTAGACTTTACATTTCCCGGAGGATGTATCTCTTAATTATCCTGTTACCTATTACGATTTCATGGTATTAGGTGTGTTTATGTTTGCTTAATTGTTTACTTTGTATTTCCGCACCCCACACCAGCCTATGGCAGTAATGCCTTTTGGGATTCTGGTTCCTTGGTGTTCAGTCTCCCCACAGCGGGTCTTGAATTTATGTTATTGTTCACTATCCTTATACTGTGTCCTTTCCTATGTCCTATATCACCTCTGTTCTCTTTCACTTATTTTTTCCCCCTTGACTGCACACTGGGTGTGCTCTACTGACCTTTAGCCACCATGATACGACACGGTAACTCGGGGCCTTAACGTCCAAGAGAAAAGGTTCACTTTACGTAGATCCTTGTGGGTTGATGTTGCTTTAATACAGGAGACACATTTTAAATCCCTGCTCATGGTCCGTCCTTTACTGACCACCACTTTCCTCTTGCCTACTATTGTAACACTCACGACAGTAAATCCAAGAGGGTAGCAATATTGTTCTCCAAAAACTTACAGGTCACTAATATTTCTGTACATAAACCCGTCCCTGGCAGGAAACGTCTTGCCAACTGCAAGATCTATAACCAGCCCTATACCTTTCTTGTGCTTTACGCTGCCAACCATGACCAGACCTCCTTCTTCCAATCTCATCTTCTACGCCTCGATTCTCTTCTCACTGTTATTGTAGTATTAGGGGGTGGCCTGAACTGGATTATGGACCCGTCTCTTGATACTTCTACTAGTGCCTAGAGATGAGCGGGTTCGGTTTCTTTGAATCCGAACCCGCACGAACTTCACTTTTTTTTTCACGGGTCCGAGCGACTCGGATCTTCCCGCCTTGCTCGGTTAACCCGAGCGCGCCCGAACGTCATCATGACGCTGTCGGATTCTCGCGAGACTTGGATTCTATATAAGGAGCCGCGCGTCGCCGCCATTTTCACACGTGCATTGAGATTCATAGGGAGAGGACGTGGCTGGCGTCCTCTCCATTTAGATTAGATTTAGAAGAGAGAGAGAGAGAGAGATTGCTGTGATACTGTAGATTAGAAGAGAGTGCAGACAGAGTTTAGTGACTGACGACCACAGTGACCAGTGACCACCAGAGACAGTGCAGTTGTTTGTTTTATTTAATATATCCGTTCTCTGCCTGAAAAAAACGATACACAGTCACACAGTGACTCAGTCTGTGTGCACTGCTCAGCCCAGTGTGCTGCACATCAATGTATTGTATATAAAGCTTATAATTGTGGGGGAGACTGGGGAGCACTGCAGGTTGTTATAGCAGGAGCCAGGAGTACATGATAAATAATATTATATTAAAATTAAACAGTGCACACTTTTGCTGCAGGAGTGCCACTGCCAGTGTGACTAGTGGTGACCAGTGCCTGACCACCAGTATATTAGTAGTATTGTATACTATCTCTTTATCAACCAGTCTATATTAGCAGCAGACACAGTACAGTGCGGTAGTTCACGGCTGTGGCTACCTCTGTGTCGGCACTCGGCAGGCAGTCCGTCCATCCATAATTGTATTATAATATATACCACCTAACCGTGGTTTTTTTTTCATTCTTTATACCGTCGTCATACTAGTTGTTACGAGTATACTACTATCTCTTTATCAACCAGTGTACAGTGCGGTAGTTCACGGCTGTGGCTACCTCTGTGTCGGCACTCGGCAGGCAGTCCGTCCAACCATAATTGTATTATAATATATACCACCTAACCGTGGTTTTTTTTTCATTCTTTATACCGTCGTCATACTAGTTGTTACGAGTATACTATTATCTCTTTATCAACCAGTGTACAGTGCGGTAGTTCACGGCTGTGGCTACCTCTGTGTCGGCACTCGGCAGGCAGTCCGTCCATCCATAATTGTATTATAATATATACCACCTAACCGTGGTTTTTTTTTCATTCTTTATACCGTCGTCATACTAGTTGTTACGAGTATACTACTATCTCTTTATCAACCAGTGTACAGTGCGGTAGTTCACGGCTGTGGCTACCTCTGTGTCGGCACTCGGCAGGCAGTCCGTCCAACCATAATTGTATTATAATATATACCACCTAACCGTGGTTTTTTTTTCATTCTTTATACCGTCGTCATACTAGTTGTTACGAGTATACTACTATCTCTTTATCAACCAGTGTACAGTGCGGTAGTTCACGGCTGTGGCTACCTCTGTGTCGGCACTCGGCAGGCAGTCCGTCCAACCATAATTGTATTATATACCACCTAACCGTGGGTTTTTTTTCATTCTTTATACCGTCGTCATACTAGTTGTTACGAGTATACTACTATCTCTTTATCAACCAGTGTACAGTGCGGTAGTTCACGGCTGTGGCTACCTCTGTGTCGGCACTCGGCAGGCAGTCCGTCCAACCATAATTGTATTATAATATATACCACCTAACCGTGGTTTTTTTTTCATTCTTTATACCGTCGTCATACTAGTTGTTACGAGTATACTACTATCTCTTTATCAACCAGTGTACAGTGCGGTAGTTCACGGCTGTGGCTACCTCTGTGTCGGCACTCGGCAGGCAGTCCGTCCATCCATAATTGTATTATAATATATACCACCTAACCGTGATTTTTTTTTCATTCTTTATACCGTCGTCATACTAGTTGTTACGAGTATACTACTATCTCTTTATCAACCAGTGTACAGTGCGGTAGTTCACGGCTGTGGCTACCTCTGTGTCGGCACTCGGCAGGCAGTCCGTCCAACCATAATTGTATTATAATATATACCACCTAACCGTGGTTTTTTTTTCATTCTTTATACCGTCGTCATACTAGTTGTTACGAGTATACTACTATCTCTTTATCAACCAGTGTACAGTGCGGTAGTTCACGGCTGTGGCTACCTCTGTGTCGGCACTCGGCAGGCAGTCCGTCCAACCATAATTGTATTATAATATATACCACCTAACCGTGGTTTTTTTTTCATTCTTTATACCGTCGTCATACTAGTTGTTACGAGTATACTACTATCTCTTTATCAACCAGTGTACAGTGCGGTAGTTCACGGCTGTGGCTACCTCTGTGTCGGCACTCGGCAGGCAGTCCGTCCATCCATAATTGTATTATATACCACCTAACCGTGGTTTTTTTATACCACCTAACCGTGGCAGTCCGTCCATAATTGTATACTAGTATCCAATCCATCCATCTCCATTGTTTACCTGAGGTGCCTTTTAGTTCTGCCTATAAAATATGGAGAACAAAAAAGTTGAGGTTCCAAAATTAGGGAAAGATCAAGATCCACTTCCACCTCGTGCTGAAGCTGCTGCCACTAGTCATGGCCGAGACGATGAAATGCCAGCAACGTCGTCTGCCAAGGCCGATGCCCAATGTCATAGTACAGAGCATGTCAAATCCAAAACACCAAATATCAGTAAAAAGCCTCTTTTTTTCTTTGCGTCATGTGCTGTTTGGGGAGGGTTTTTTGGAAGGGACATCCTGCGTGACACTGCAGTGCCACTCCTAGATGGGCCCGGTGTTTGTGTCGGCCACTAGGGTCGCTAATCTTACTCACACAGCTACCTCATTGCGCCTCTTTTTTTCTTTGCGTCATGTGCTGTTTGGGGAGGGTTTTTTGGAAGGGACATCCTGCGTGACACTGCAGTGCCACTCCTAGATGGGCCCGGTGTTTGTGTCGGCCACTAGGGTCGCTTATCTTACTCACACAGCGACCTCGGTGCAAATTTTAGGACTAAAAATAATATTGTGAGGTGTGAGGTATTCAGAATAGACTGAAAATGAGTGTAAATTATGGTTTTTGAGGTTAATAATACTTTGGGATCAAAATGACCCCCAAATTCTATGATTTAAGCTGTTTTTTAGTGTTTTTTGAAAAAAACACCCGAATCCAAAACACACCCGAATCCGACAAAAAAAATTCGGTGAGGTTTTGCCAAAACGCGTTCGAACCCAAAACACGGCCGCGGAACCGAACCCAAAACCAAAACACAAAACCCGAAAAATTTCAGGCGCTCATCTCTACGTAGTGCCCCCAGATTTTCCAAACAAAAATACTCAGGTTAGGAGGATTTTTCATGAACTCCAGCTGGCCGACTCCTGAAGGGTCCTTCACCATACTGGACGCGACTACTCATTCTTTTCTAATCCCCACCAGGTATCCAAGCGACTAGATTACTTGTTTATAAGCCACAGGCATCTTCCTCTCCTTGTGGATGCATCTATCGGCTCGATCACCTGGTTGGTCCATACCCCGGTGTTAGTGACTCTGTCAGTTCCACTGCAATCCCTTAGCCAATGGATGTGACATCTCAATGAATCCTTATTGCAGGATGTTTACTGCAAAGGTGAAATTGATACAGCCTTATCCAAACACTTCATCATTAATGATTCTGCTGAAGTCTCTAAAATGACCCTATGGGAGGTCCACAAGTGCGTCATACGAAGTAAGTTCATACAACTTGGCTCTTACATGAAGAAATAAAGAACAGAACACATAGCCAACCTGTTATAAAAATTTTTTTAGTTTTTGGAGACCACCCACAAATCAACACTGTCTGGGGCGACGTAAGTGGATCTGGCCAAGGCACGCTTACAGCTCAACAAAACTCTTACAATGTCCAACTCTCCAATCGTAAATGCAGCCATAAATATTACCAGTGGGGCAATAAGCCAGGTCGTCTGTTAACACAGGCACTGTGTGTCCAGCGGGCGACCTCGTTTATTAGCAATATGAAGGACGAGAAGGGTTTTCTTTGTTTCTCTTACGTCCTGGAGGATGCTGGGGTCCACATTAGTACCATGGGGTATAGACGGGTCCACCAGGAGCCATTGGCACTTTTAAGAGTTTAAGAGTGTGGGCTGGCTCCTCCCTCTATGCCCCTCCTACCAGACTCAGTTTAGAAAATGTGCCGGAGGAGCCGGTCACAGCTAGGGGAGCTCTCCTGAGCTTTCCGAATGAAGATTAGTTTAGAGTTTTTTATTTTACAGGGAGGCTGCTGGCAACAGCCTCCCTGCAGCGTGGGACTAAGGGGGGGGGGGGAGCAGTGTCCGCCCTGCGGGGTCTGAGCCACTGACTCCGCTGACTGGACACTGAGCTCCAGAGGGGCTGATCGGTCTCCGTCGCAGGGGAACCGCTCACCCCAGCAGCATGCCGCTGACCGCTTACAGAGCTGAAGCAAGTGGTGAGTTAGTCACCAACCCCTCTAGCAAGCGGGGGGCCGGTGTGAAGATGGCGGCAACAGGGGATGGAGCGCGGTATTAACCACGCTCCTGGACGGTACCAGAGGCACACTGTGAGGGGCGCCCTGGGCCAGCGCTTATCCCTCAAACTGGTCAGCAAGCCTGTCGGGCTCCAGGGATCCCATCCAGCACAACTCCTCAGGCCAGTTTCAAGTTCAGAAGAGCGGGAAGACTGCGCCATGAAGGGGGCAGAGCTTCTCTTCAGAGCAGACCCTGCAGCTTTCCAGCGCCATTTTCCTGCATGCTGATAGCTGAAGGAAGATCCTGGTCCCTCCACAGCAGTTCCAGATTACTGTAATACGGTACCAGGGGGTTGTAGAAGGGAGGGGAGGCTGATTGTTTGACTGTGTGTCCTATTAAGGAGCACAAGTCAGCGCTGATAAGGGGTTTCTCCTTGTTTTTAGCGCTGGTGTGGGTTGGCTCCAATCTCTGTCTCTCTCTTGCCATTCTTGGGGGTGGGGGGGGACTCTGTCTTACCCCATCCGTGTGTGTGTGGTGTGTTTGGTGGTCACCAGCAGCAATGTCCGGGGATACAGTGTCATATGCTGCAGAGGATTTATCCTCACAGGATGATCCCATTCCATGTAATCAGGTTAGCACTGGTTTAGCACGGATTCCAGCAAGGGAACCAGAGTGGTTTTCCTCTATCAAGACTTGCATTTCTCAGAATTCTGACAGGGTTGCCAGTAATGAGTCTGCAACCCAGGTCTTGCAGTCCTTTATGGCTGTATGGCCCTTGTCTGGTACCTCGGGTCACCCCACTATATTCCCCCACAAACGTCCGCTTGTGCAGTTAACACAAGACGATACGGATACCGATTCTGACACTACAGATGGTGATGGGGATGTGTTGCGGGGGTCCGCATCTCTTGCAAGGGGGGTACAGTTGTTGATAGAGGCTATCAGGGATGTGTTAAATGTTAATGATACCACACCTGAGCAGGTTGAGGAGGCTTTCTTCACTGAAAACAAGAAAGCCTCGCTAACATTCCCTGCGTCTAAAGAGCTAAATACTATATTTGAAAAGGCCTGGGTGAATCCTGAAAAGAAGTTTCAGATGTCTAAGAGGATTCTGGTAGCTTTTCCTTACCCTGAGGAGGATAGGAAAAAGTGGGAAAACCCGCCAATTGTTGACGCATCTGTATCCAGACTCTCCAAGAAGGTGGTTTTACCGATGCCGGGATCTACCGCCTTAAAGGAGCCGGCAGATAGGAAAATTGATAATATTCTAAAATCAGTGTACACTGCTTCAGGAGCCATATTACGTCCCACTATTGCTAGTGCATGGATTGCAAAGGCTATAGTGAAGTGGTCGGCTACCTTAATTGAGGAATTGGATACAATGGATAGGGATGACGTTGCATTGTACTTCTGCAACATTCATGATTCTGCAGGTTTTATGGTTGAATCCATGAAAGACCTGGGTTCCATGGCTGCGGGAATTTCTTCCATGTCTGTTTCAGCTTGTCAGGGACTGTGGCTCTGCCAGTGGTTGGCCGATGCGTAATCCAGAAGGAGCGTGGCGTCGCTGCCCTATACAGGCCAGGCTCTCTTTGGGGAAGCCCTAGACGCGTGGATATCTACTGCTACAGTGGGTAAGTCTCCGTATCTTCCCTCAGCAGCACCTGCTCCGAAGAGATCCTTCTCCTCAGCTACGCAGCAGTCCTTTCGGCCCAACAAGACCAGAAAGGCCAAGTCATCCAATACCTTCTTCAGGGGAGGTAAGGTTAAATCCAAGAAGCCTGCCGCCGCAGGTTCCCAAGAACAAAAGCCTGCTTCAGGTACTCCAAAGTCCTCCGCATGACGGTGGACAGGAAGGCCCGGAGGTGGGGCCTGTGGGAGCAAGACTCAGACAGTTCAGTCATGTCTGGGTATCGTCCTGCCTGGATCCCTGGGTAGTAGATATTATGTCTCAGGGATACAGGCTGGAATTTCAAAGTCTCCCTCCTCACCGTTATTTCAAGTCGGGCTTACCAACTCTGTTGGAGGACGGCACTGTGCTTCAAGATGCTGTCCAAAAGCTGGTGGAGGTACAGGTCATTGTGCCGGTACCACCGCACATGCTGCCAAAGGGTTACTATTCGAACCTTTTCGTGGTACCGAAACCGGATGGTTCGGTCAGGTCCATTCTGAACCTAAAATCATTGAACCCCTTTCTAAAGGAGTTCAAGTTCAAGATGAAGTCTCTCAAGGCGGTGATATCAGGTCTCTAAGAGGGGGAATTCCTGGTGTCATTGGATATCAAGGATGCGTACCTTCACATTCCGATCTGGTTGCCGCATCAGGCGCATTGCTGGACTGTCATTTTCAGTTACAGGCCCTGCCATTCGGCCTCTCAACAGCACTGAGGGTGTTTACAAAGGTGATGGCAGAAATGATGATGCTACTCCGCAAGCAGGGTGTGAACATCATTCCTTATCTGGACGATCTCCTGATAAAGGCATCATCCAGGGAGAAGCTGTTGCAGTCCATTGTTCTCACAACGCGACTGCTCCAGAGTCACGGGTGGATTCTGAATTTTCCAAAGTCACATTTGGAACCAACCCAGAGATTGTCGTTTCTGGGAGTGATCCTGGATACGGAAGTGCAGCGGGTGTTTCTTCCGTGGGACAAGGCGTTGTTTATCCAATCCATAGTCCGGGATGTCTTGAAGCATCGTGTCGGTGCATCAATGCATTCTCCTATTGGGAAAGATGGTGGCCTCCTACGAGGCTCTCCAGTACGGGAGGTTTCATGCTCGGACCTTCCAACTGGAACTCCTGGACAAGTGGTCAGGATCTCACCTCTACATGCATCAGAGAATTCGTCTATCGCCAAGGGCAAGGATTTCGCTCCTCTGGTGGCTCCAATTGCCTCACCTCCTGGAAGGCTGCCAGTTCAGGATTCAGGACTGGGTCCTGCTAACAACGGACGCGAGCCTCCGTGGCTGGGGAGCAGTCACTCAGGGGGTGACCTTCCAAGGACGGTGGTCAAGCCTGGAAGCCTGCCTGCCCATCAACATTCTGGAACTAAGAGCCGTCTACAATGGTCTTCTTCATGTGGCCCCTTTTCTAAGAAGCCGGGCCATACAAGTGCAGTCGGACAACGTAACAGTGGCTTACATAAACCGACAGGACGGAACGAAGAGCAGAGCGGCAGTGTCAGAGGTCACAAGAATACTCCTCTGGACGGAAAAGCACGCGCTGGCGCTGTCAGCCATCTTCATTCTGGGAGAAGACAACTGGGAAGCAGACTTCCTCAGCAGACACGATCTCCATCCAGGAGAGTGGGGACTCCATCCGGAGGTTTTCAAGGAAATAACAGATCTTTGGGGATTGCCCCAAATAAACATGATGGCCTCTCGTCTCAACAAGAAGCTTTGGCGTTATTGTTCCAGGTCGAGGAACACACAGGCAATGGCAGTGGATGCCCTGGTGTCTCCGTGGGTGTTCCAGTCAGTGTACGTGTTTTCACCACTCCCACTCATCCCAAGAATACTAAAGCTCATAAAGAGAACAAGGGTTCAGGCGATCCTCATTGCCCCAGATTGGCCAAGGAGGGCTTGGTACGCGGACCTTCTGAATCTACTGCAAGAAGAGCCGAGGGCCTCTTTCTCTTCGGGAGGACCTGCTGCAGCAGGGGCCGTTCGCCTATGAAGACATACCGTGGCTACGTTTGACGGCATGGAAGTTGAGCACCTGATTCTTGCTCAGAAAGGTATTCCGAAGAAAGTTATTCTTACCCTCATACAGGCTAGGAAAGGGGTAATGTCAAAACATTACCATCGTATTTGGAAGAAATATGTTTCTTGGTGTGAGTCCAAGAAATTTCCTGCGGTGGAATTTCAACTGGGACATTTCCTCCTCTTCCTGCAAGCAGGAGTGGATATGGGTCTGAGGTTGAGATCTGTGAAGGTCCAGATTTCAGCCCTATCCATTTTCTTTCAGAAGCAATTGGCTGCCCTCCCTGAGGTTCAGACCTTTTTGAAGGGGGTTCTGCATATCCAACCTCCCTTTGTACCGCCTACGGCGCCATGGGACCTTAACGTGGTTTTGCAGTTCCTCCAGTCGGATTGGTTTGAGCCTCTTCAGGAGGTGGAGCTCAAATTTCTTACATGGAAGGCGGTCACTTTGTTGGCCTTAGCTTCTGCTAGACGTGTCTCCGAGCTGGGGGCTTTATCATGCAAAAGCCCTTACTTGATCTTCCATGAAGATAGGGCTGAGCTCCGGCCTCGTCAGCAGTTTCTTCCAAAGGGTTGTGTCGGCATTTCATATCAACCAACCTATTGTGGTGCCAGTGGCTACTGACTCCTCAATTACTTCAAAGCCCTTGGATGTCGTGAGGGCTCTGAAGATTTATGTAAAGAGAACTTCTCGTCACAGGAAGTCGGACTCTCTGTTTGTCCTATATGATCCCAAGAAAATTGGGTGTCCTGCTACTAAGCAGACTATTTCTCGCTGGATTAGGTTCACTATCAAGCACGCTTATTCTACGGCAGGACTGCCGTGTCCAAAATATGTAAAGGCCCACTCTACTCGTAAGGTGGGGTCTTCCTGGGCGGTTGCCCAGGGTGTCTCGACACTTCAACTTTGCCGAGCTGCAACTTGGTCGGGATCGAACACATTTGCAAAGTTCTACAGGTTTGATACTTTGGCCTCTGATGATCTGAAGTTCAGTCAATCAGTTCTGCAGGAGCCTCCACGCTCTCCCTCCCGTACTGGGAGCTTTGGTACATCCCCATGGTACTAATGTGGACCCCAGCATCCTCTAGGACGTAAGATAAAATAGGATTTTGGTACCTACCGGTAAATCCTTTTCTCGTAGTCCGTAGAGGATGCTGGGCGCCCGCCCAGCGCTTCGTTTCCTGTTGTTGTTATTGGGTTCAGTACAACTTCGTTTTAGTTGAGTACTGCATTGTTACTTGGTAAGTAATGTTTCTGCCTTTGCTGATTAGTTCAAGCTAGTTGTCTTGATGTGCCTTGTGTGTGTGAGCTGGTATGAATCTAACCACTATCTTTGTTAAGTCCTTCTCTCGAAGTATGTCGTTTCCTCGAGCACGGTTTCTAGACTGAGTCTGGTGGGAGGGTCATAGAGGGAGGAGCCAGCCCACACTCTCAAACTCTTAAAGTGCCAATTGCTCCTGGTGGACCCGTCTATACCCCATGGTACTAATGTGGACCCCAGCACCCTCTACGGACTACGAGAAAAGCATTTACTGGTAGGTACCAAAATCCTATTTTTAAAATCCCAAAAATTTGCGTCCTGTTTTAAACGCACTATGGCCCTCATTCCGAGTTGATCGGTCGCAAGGCGAATTTAGCAGAGTTACACACGCTAAGCCGCCGCCTACTGGGAGTGTATCTTAGCATCTTAAAATTGCGACCGATGTATTCGCAATATTGCGATCACAAACTACTTAGCAGTTTTAGAGTAGCTCCACACTTACTCTGCCTGTGCGATCAGTTCAGTGCTTGTCGTTCCTGGTTTGACGTCACAAACACACCCAGCGTTCGCCCAACCACTCCCCCGTTTCTCCGGCCACTCCTGCGTTTTTTCCGGAAACGGTAGCGTTTTCAGCCACACGCCCATAAAACGCCGTGTTTCCGCCCAGTAACACCCATTTCCTGTCAATCACATTACGATCGCCGGAGCGAGGAAAAAGCCGTGAGTAAAAATACTATCTTCATAGCAAAGATACTTGGCGCAGTCGCAGTGCGAATATTGCACATGCGCACTATGCGGAATTTCACTGCGATGCGATGAAAAATACCGAGCGAACGACTCGGAATGAGGGCCTATATACAGTAACTTGGAAAAAATCCCCTCTAAAGCTGATCCTCTTTCTTGCATTTCACAAACCAAAGCTTACCTGATAGTTGTAGCTTATTTCACCCTTCCAATACCAGATTGAGAAGCCTTGGAAAGGCCTTTTATTCTTCAGTAAGTGGAACAGGCCATCTCCTCCGGTATTCGGTCTTTAGGTCGACAGCACTTATGTCGACACTCATTAGTTCGACCACTATTGGTCGACGGGCATTAGGCCGATATGGTCTATAGGTCGACATGGAAAAAGGTCGACATGAGTTTTTCACATTTTTTTTTACTTTTTCAAACTTTACGATCCACGTGGACTACAATAGGGAACGGTAACCTGTGCCAAGTGCAGCGAGGCACCTTGACCGAAGCATGGCAAGCGAAGCGAGCCATGCGAGGGGACACAGTGCACTAATTGGGGTTCCCGGTCACTTTGCGAAGAAAACAACCCCCCCCTCAAAAAAAAAAAACTAATAGTGGTCGACCTAGTGACTGTCAACCTAGTTACTGTCGACCCTACGATCCACAACCATAGATTAAATGAGTTGCTTCCTTCCCTGGTACACAATGATCGTGTCACGGCTGTAGTTGTTTGTGAACCCAGACTAGGACTGGACACTGGGTCTGGTCTTGAGAGCTGTGGACAGAACTGGGCAGGCTTAATGAACGATCTACTCATGCAGACGTGGTAGGTTGGCAGAGAGGCTCAAGGTAGAAGGTGACCAGCTATGGGATACTGGAACACTGGTGGTGGGAGCCACCAGTGCAATAGGTTGCTGGGTAGTCACCAATGCTGAGAGTCTTGTGTAGACTGGTGAATGCCAGAATGCTGGGAGGAGTCAGCAATGCAGAAATGTAGAATGTTGGGCTGAACCAGCACAGCAAGTTTGCCGATGGAGTCAGCAATGCAGGTTTTCCAGATGCAGGACGGAACCAGCGGAGTAGATTGCAGAGAATGCTGATGGAGTTAGCAATGCAGGTTTTCCAGATGTTGGATGGAACCAGCGGAGTAGATTGCAGAAAATGCTGAGGAGTCAGCAATGCAGGTTTTCCAGATGCTGGGTATTACAGTGACAGCGCAGTGGGTTTTCCAAATGCTGAGAGATGCTGTATCAGCAATCCTGGTTTCCCAGATGCTGAGGAGTGGTGAATCAGCAGTAGCAGGTTTTCCGAATGCTGAAGTGCGTTGAATTTGCACAGCAGGTTTTCTGGATGCTGGTAGGAACCAGCAAAGTCACTAATGCCGCAGTGGTATATAAACAGTCTTTAGATGCACTGGGATAGCACTTCCAGTGCATCTGGACACGCTGTGTTGTAAATAGTGGTTTCGCCCTTTAAAACCTGCCAGGGTGTCAACTAGTGCAGAGATGGAATTAGCACAGAGTCTATACAGCTGGAGATTCTGAAGCTCTATACCAGAGGTTCTCAAACTCGGTCCTCGGGGGCCCACACAGTGCATGTTTTGCAGGTAACCCAGCAGGTGCACAGGTGTATTAATTACTCACTGACACATTTTAAAAGGTCCACAGGTGGAGCTAATTATTTCACTTGCGATTCTGTGAGGAGACCTGCAAAACATGCACTGTGTGGGCCCCCGAGGACCGAGTTTGAGAACCTCTGCTCTATACAGACTGGAGACAACAAAGCACTGACAGCTTGCCAACTTATACCCCTTGCTCACTGCTGACTGGATGAAGGATTCACATGATGAGGAAGTGATTCCGGATTGGGCCCAGGAAGGTCAGCTGACCAGGAACTGTCATGGCAACGTCCATAGCTGGTTTTGGAGGGAACTTCAGCATTGTGGAACCACATGGAAGTAGTAATGGCCGCAGAGTCAGCGGAGACTGTATCTTGTAACAACTGGAGTCAGGATGGCATGTGGTATAATGACAAAATGGACAATGCTGTGTAGGCACAGCATGGGGAGACTTGCTGAATTCAGTATTCACACAGAAGGTTAATCAGCACAGGTGCAGCTCATTAGCAACTCTCAGTTTCCAGGCAGAGAACTCAGCACTCAGGCAACTCATGGTACTGGAGAGCTGTTAACCCCAGTGAGCAGAAAACATGCAGGATATAGGACAGATGGCAGAGGTAAGTCACCAAATGCTTGTGACAGATCAGGTCAGGTTTTTCCCTGGCCGCAAGGCGAAATTCAACACCAGCAAGGTTCTGAACCTGATTCATCTGGCTTTCCGAAGTCAGGTTCCTACTGTACTGCTTTCCACCGATGTTGAAAATGCATTCAACTGGTTTAATTGGAGCTTTATGAGGTCGGTGCTCGAGTACATCAGCCTGGGTCCACAGGCGTTTCATACGATCAGGGCTCTTTATAAATTGACTACAGCCCAGGTCCGTGTATTTGGTTCCCTTTTTGACCCCTTCTCTATAGGTAATGGGACAAGACAGGGGTGCCCTTTGTTCCCGATTATCTTTGCCCTTTGCATAGAAGCTCTGGCTTGGGGATGTGGTCAAGATCCCGCCAGACGGGATCCCAGCGGTCAGAATACCGACACCGGAATCCCGACCAGCACAATCCCGACATATTCTCCCTCCGTGGGTGTCCATGACACCCATAGAGGGAGAATAAATTAGTGTGCCGAGCGTAGCGAGGCACTGTGCCCACAGTGAGCCTGCAAGGGGCTGCATTGCGCTCGCCCCCCTGTCGGGATTGTGCTGGTCGGGATTCCGGTGTCGATATTCCGACCGCCAGGATCCCGTCCAGCGGGATTTCATACTGATCCCCTGGCTTGAGCTGTCAGGGCTAACAACCACATCCTTGGCCTCTTGGTGGGCGATATAGAATACAAACTGGCTATGTTTGCTGATGACTTACTGGCGATAATCACACAACCTACCACTTCTCACCTTCACCTTCAACAAATTTTCCAACTTAAAGATTAATATGTCCAAATCGTGTGCACTCAATATATCAGCCCCTCCCTCCACTGTAGACAGCCTAAAATTTATTTCCCCTTTTCATTGAAGTCTTCACATAGAACGTATTTAGGTGTTCAGTTACCCTGTGACTAATCCCAATTATTCCCTTTGAACTTCCAGCCGCTCCTTCAGACAATACGCACAGATTATGGCAGATGGCATTTTAAACAACTTTCCTGGTGGGAAGGGTGAATGTTGTTAAGATGAACACTCTTCCTAAATTGTTATATATTCTCCAAACACTGCTGATACATGTCACAAACGCCTGGTTCCGCTCCATACAGCTTCTAATCCAGCAATTTATATGCTTTCGTAAGAGATATAGAATTCACTGCTACATCATGACACGGTCTACCCGCCATGGTGGAGTTCAATTACCTGATCTAAAAAATTACTATTACGCTGTTCTCTTAAATAGGATTTTGGATTGGACTAGGAGTCGATATATTAAGCAGTGGGTGGGACTGGAGGGCGTCTGTATGCAGCAATATCCTGAGATTTTACCCTGGTTCCCTTCCCTGCCCAGGTCTCCCTTCGTCCACCCAACTATCTCTCCCACCTTTCCTCCTGGAAGGTCCTGCACCGCCGGCCTTATATATCTTCGGAACTTGGCCCTTTGATATATTTTTTAGCTAACCCTGACTTCCCCCTGGTCTGCCCCTTTCCCATTTTTTTGGTTGAGCGGTTGAAGGGCTCTTTAGGGTTGGTCAGCTGGTGACATCCTCTGGGGTGAAGTAATTTTCTGAAATCCGAACAAAGTGGGATATCCCTCAGACAAATATTTGGAAATTTTTGCAAGCCAGACACTTTTTAACGTCAGGTTCTAGACTCCCACAACATCCCAAGAACTAACAACTTTTGATTGACTATGTGTTTCCCCCTGTGACCCTGTACATATGGTATCCACCCTATATACATTATTACAGAGTCTTGACTCTTTGAACACTCCCTCTTTTGCCCTAGCTTGGGAAGGAGATTTAGGAATATCACTTTCCTCTAGGGACTGGGATACTATGTTTCTCAAAGCTCATAGAAGCTCTGTTTGCATACAAGTAAGGGAAACCCAGTACAAAATCTTAATGAAATGGTATAGACACCCCTCTTTTTTTGCATGCTATGTATCCCTCGGTCTCAGCTAAATGCTGGAGATGTCTGAATGCTGTTGGTTTTTACTCTACATATGGTGGGATTGTCCACTTATTAAGGCCTACTGGGATGATGTTATTGCAATTTCTCAAGACATACTTAACTTACCTACCCCCACGGACCCAGCTTTTTGGCTTCTGAACCATTCACCTGTTCCGTTGTCAAAATATAAGACATCACTACTACGTCATCTTAGCATTGCTGCACGTGCGACAATGGGCCTAATTCAGACCTGATCACTAGCAGGCGATTATTGCACTGCTGTGAACAGATAGTCGCCGCCTACAGGGGGAGTGTATTTTAGCTGTGCAAGTGTGTGAATGCATGTGTAGCAGAACTGTACAAACAGATTTTGTGCAGTGTCTGCACAGCCCAGAACTTAGCCGCTGGGATCGCTTCAGCCTGTTCAGGGCTGGAATTGATGTCAGTCACCCGCCCTGCAAATGCTTGGACATGCCTGCGGGCTAGATGTATCATTGCATGGAAAGTGATAAAATGGAGAGTGAAATAATGCCAGCCAATCAGGTCCTAAATGCCAGTTTTCATACGTCCTAGAGGATGCTGGGGATGCTTCAAGAACCATGGGGTATAGACGGGATACGCAGGAGACATATGCACATTTTTAAGACTTTGATTGGGTGTGAACTGGCTCCTCCTTCTATGCCCCTCCTCCAGACTCCAGTTTAGATTCTGTGCCCAGAGAGACTGGTCACACACAGGGGAGATCTACTGAGTTTCTCTGAAAAGACTTTATGTTAGGTTTATTATTTTCAGGGAGACCTGCTGGCTACAGGCTCCCTGCATCGTGGGACTGAGGGGAGAGAAGCAGACCAAGGGCTCTGCTTTTTAGGCTACTGGACACCACTAGCTCCAGAGGGTTCGATCACTTGGTACGCCTAGCTGCTTGTTCCCGGAGCCGCGCCGTCAACCCCCTCACAGAGCCGGAAGAAAGAAGCCGGGTGAGTATAAAGAAGAAAAGAAGACTTCAGTGACGGCAGAAGACTTCAGTGTTAAGGTACCACGCAGCGGTCGCGCTGCGCGCCGTGCTCCCACACACACAGCGGCACTGACAGGGTGCAGGGCGCAGGGGGGGCGCCTTGGGCAGCATGGACACTGAAGCTTCTAAAACTGGTATTATAAGTGCCTGGGCACTAAAATATAACCCCCACCAGTATAAAGATGTGAATTTGAGCGGGACTGAAGCTCGCCGGTGAGGGGGCGTGGCTTAGCCCTCACAGCACTTCCAGCGCCATTTTCTCTTCACAGAGACGCTGGTCCTTCCTAAACACTGCTGCATGGATCAGGGTGGAAAAAGAGGGGGGGGGGGGGGCACAGTGGTTTGGTGTGATATAAAGTGAAATAAAAACACTATATCATGGGCGCTGGGGAAAATGAGCTGAAAAACTCCTTCTGTGTTTCCATGACAAAATGTACTGGGGTCTATCCCTTATAGCCAGTGAAATGTCGGTCGGTGTTTGGTACACGTGTGTCGGCATATTTGAGGCTGAGGGCTCTGCCACAAAGGGAAGAACTATGTCGGTGCTGTCGACTCCTAATGGTACTTAGTACATGTAAATATGTCAACATGTCAGTAGAGGTATGTTTTTTCCAAGAGAAAACTATATGGGAGACACAGACGTGGGGGGTGTCCCTGTCGGCACCAACAATATCTGACTGGGTGAATATGGACATGTTAATATGATGCATATCAGATAGATCTATACCTATATGTAATATGTATGTATAGTATGATTGTATTGGTCTGTGGCACGATCACAGACATAATAATTTATGGTGGGAATCATATTCATAGAATAGATTTCTCTCAGACCGTTCAGGGTCACAAGAATGTTATTTTGCCCAGTTACTACTCTCTGAGTTCGACTCGAAAATCTTTCTTAGGTCGACCATAATGTTTCCTGATCAGATCCTCAAAAATTGGCATTCAGTACCTGTTTATACACATTAGAACGTATTAATGTCAATAAGGACCTTGCTGTTCCTGACAAAAAATGTGTATATGTAGCTATATATATATATATATATATATATATATATTTAGATATGTGTATGTATATATATATGTGTATATATATATATATATATATATATATATAAATGTATGTGTGTATAGGTGCATTGGAAGGTATATATGTATGTATATAAAGATATTTATACTGAATGCTGAGGTAAAGTTTGTCCATCTCAATGGATAGAAGGTGAGAGTCACCTCCTGTTCTGCACGGGGACCTGTCACACAGGATCGTATGCAGGAAGATATGTGATACTCTAATTATGTGTCCGCATGTACGTTGTTTATACTTGCATTACATGCGCATGGGGGAGTAGTTGTATGCAACTTAAGTTGAGTCATGTCTATATCTTTGCAGCATACTGCCGTGCGACTACAAGGGATGTGGGACTCTTGTTTTCGCGGGCCACTTCCATGGCGGTCTCGGCTAGGAGGGCGTTGTGGATTCACCAATGGAATGCTGAGGCTGACTCCTAGAAGAACTGGAGTATCTTCCCTATGAAGGTGAAGCCTGGTTTGGGGATGGCTTTGTTAAGTTGATCTCGGCAGATACCACTGGTAAGTCTCCCTTTCTTTGCAGGTAGAGGAAGGTGAAAAGGTAAGAGTTCAGCAGCCTTTTCAAGTTCGCAGAAGCAGAAATCATCCTCTGTTTCTATCACATCCACAGCATGTCGCTGGGTCTATCTTGCGGGAGCCCACACCGGGGGACCGCGTCTAATACTCTTCAGTCAGTCCTGGAACGGACATGGACCAGGGAGTTTGAGGATAAAGTCCCAAGGGGGACATACTGGAGTTTCCAGACGATTCCCCTCACTGATTTTTCAAATAAACCTCTGGACGGGGAGATAGTATGCGACGCCATACAAGAATTGGGTCAGGATCAAGTCATTGTCCTGCTGTCCCGGTCACACACATAAAAAAAAGGATACAAGCTGTTATTCAAGCTTTTTTGTGCTTCTGAGGCCGGAAGGCTCGGTCAGAACAATTCCAAAAATTTCTATTTAAGAAGTTGAACTACAAGATGGAATTTCTCTGGGCAGGGATTTCCAATCTGTTAAGGAGAAAGAGAGTCTAAATACGGTTCTTCCGCATTAGGCTTACCTGGTTTGCTATTCAGGATTGTCAGTGCCAATTCACCGGAGTGATGGCGGTATGATGGTTTTCTTCAATAGTAAAAGAGTCATTATTACTCTGTACTGGGACACTCTCCTGCGTACGGGGAGAGCAAGAAACAAGTGGTGTAAAATGTTGTTTAATCCCTGGCGGATCTTCAACTGAGTGGTTGGCTCATGAACTTGCCAGAATCACGGTTGATCCCAACGACGCGGTTGTCGGCGTTGGGAAAAATATTAGATACAGAACTGTTGAGAGTTTATTTCTTCCAATGGAAAGAGCTGTGAAGATCCAGAGTCGGGTCTAATCTACAACAATGTCAATCCATCAATACGTTCCATTGATGAAAAAGAGGGTTGCGGCCTATGAGGCCATTCAGTGAGCAGGTTAAATACCAGAGTGGTTTTTAGCGGGACCAATTGGACAAGTGGTCCGGGTCTCACCTGCACATACACCTCAAAATATTCTTATCTTCCAGGGCCAGAGTTTCTCTCCTGTGGTGGCTGCTCAGTTCTTACCTCCTAGAGGGACGAAGGTTCGGGATCCAGGATGGGATCCTGGTGTCCATGGATGCAAGTCTCCAGGGCTGGGGAGCAGTCATTCTGGGGGAAACGAATTTCCAGGGAAAATGGTCAAGCCAAGAAGCTTGTCTGCACATAAACATTCTGGAACATCTTGTTCGTGGTCTGCCCGTCTTAATTCAGTCGGACAACGTACAGCAGTGGCGTACGTATACCGCCAGGGCGGATCGGAGAGCAGAGTGGAGATGGCAGAAGCCACAAAAGTTTTCCGCTGGGCGGAAAGGCATGTAAACGCCCTGTCAGCGATCTTCATTTCGGATGTAGGCAACTGGAAAAACAGACTTCCTCAGCAGACACGATCTCCATTCAGGAGAGTGGGGTCTTCATCAAGAGGTCTTTGCAGAAGTGTCAAGTCGTTGGGGAATTCCTCAAATAGACATGTTGAAGTTTCGCCTCAACAAGAAACTTCAAAGATATTGTCCCAGGTCGAGGGACCCTCAAGTAATAGAGGTGGACATCCTGGGGATACCGTGGGTGTTTCAGTCGGTCTAGGTGTTCCCTCCACTTCCACTCATTCCAAGGTGATAAAGATCATGTGGGGAACAAGGGTTCAAGCGATGCTCATTGTTCCAGACTGGCCAAGGAGGGCCTGGTATCCAGATCTTCAGGAATTGCTCATAGAAGATCCCTGGCCTCTTCCTCTTCCAGAGGTCCTGTTACGACAGGGGCCGTGCGTGTATCAAGTCTTACAGCAGCTGCATTTGACGGCATGGTGGTTGAATGCCAAATCCTAGCCCGGAAGGGTATTCCCAGTGAAGTCATTCCCACACGTCTTCAGGCTAGAAAAGAAGTAACGGCAAAACATTACCATCGTATTGGTGAAAATATGTGTCTTGGTGTGACTAAAAGAAAGCTCCTATGGAGGATTTTCCGCGGGGGCGGTTGCCCCATATTTTGCAAGGAGGTGTGGATACTGGCCTAGAGTTAGGCTCCATTAAAGTACAAATTTCAGCCTTATCAATTTTCTTTCAGAAGAAATTGGCCTCCCTTTCGGAAATACAGACCTTCTTGAAAGGCGTGTTGCACATCCAACTTCCCTTTGTGCCTCCTGTGGCTCCGTGGGATTTAATGTGGTGTTGCAGTTCCTGCAGTCTCATTGGTTTGAACCTTGACGTAAGGTTGCATTAAAATTTCTTACTTGGAAAGTAGCCATGATGTTGGCCTTAGCATCCGCAAGGCGGGTATCTGAATTGGCGGCTTTGGTCTCACAAAAGCCCCTATTTAATATTCCATGCTGATAGAGCAGCGTTGAGAACTCGTCAGCAATTTCTGCCAAAGTGGTTTCACGTAAACCAGCCTATTCTGGTGCCAGTGTCTACCAACACCTTGGCGAAATCGAAGTCTATCGATGTGGTCAGTGCTTTAAAAAGCTATGTCGCCAGAACGGCTCATATTAGGAAAACAGAGGCTCTGTTTATCCTATGGGTTCCCAACAAGATTGGGGCTACTGCTTCTAAGCAGACTATTGCGCGCTGGATTTGTAATATGATTCAGCAGGCTCATTTTACGGCAGGATTGCCGTTACCGAAATCGGTGAATGCCCATTCTACCAGAAAGGTGGGCTCATCCTGGGCGGCTGCCCGAGGGGTCTTGGCATTACACCTTTGCTGAGCTGCTACTTGGTCGGGATCAAACACCTTTACGAAGTTTACAAGTTTGATACCCTGGCGGATGTGGACCTCTTGTTTGGTCAATCAGTGCTGCAGAGTCATCCGCACTCTCCCGCCCGTTCTAGAGCTTTGGTATAAACCCCATGGTTCTTGAAGCATCCCCAGCATCCTCTAGGACGTATGAGAAAATAGGATTTTAATACCTACCGGTATATCCTTTTCTCTTAGTCCATAGAGGATGCTGGGCACCCGCCCCAGTGCGTACTGTAGCTGCAGTTATTGGGTATGTTTACACACATGGTGTGTTGTTTTTCAATCAGCCTGTTGCTGATGAGGTTCATGCCATGGCATGCGTTATGCTATTATTGGTTGTGTTTACACACACAGGTTGTGTTATGCTTTATGTCAGCGTATTGCTGCATATTCTTCATGCCGTCGGCTGGTGTTCTGAATGCCTAGTTCTGCGGCATACTGAGGTGTGAGCTGGTATGATGCTCACCGTAGTTTAACAATAAATTCTTTCCTCAAAATATATACACAATAATTAAGCGCTGTCCAAATCAATGTATATTTAAAACATATAACATTTATTTAACCAATACATGACAAACATATATCACACGGCCGGTGTTTTCCTAATCTCACTTAGAACATATATAATATATAATATAATATAATATAGCCACTCCGGGGTTAATAAGCTTATTAAGTGCACTAGATGTTAGTAGTCATTAATCATGCCATAATGGAAGACTTGAAATCATCAGAAAAAGTTCAAAGCATGGAAACTCATTCAGCTGATGGAGGTTAATAAAGTTCAAAGCACGGAACTTATTAGTATAAAGCGTATTAGTGCAGGAATCCCTTTGCTCCAATATATCCACTGCAACAGCTTTTAGTAAAATAGTTATATACTTAACAGTGCAGTGTGGCCACGCTTATTAAGCAGCAACTCTGCGTGTCTTCAGACCTGGATGGTGATTAACCGGGGTGACGTCTCACTCCTTAGACTCCTAGCCAGTCCTCACGCTTGTGGTGCTGTTTAGAAACGGCAATTGATCCCAGCCGAGGATAGCACTCCTCTAACGCGTTTCCCCGCCTGTGTGCGACTCGGCGGCTTCCTCAGAGAGAACCGGCTAGGAGTCTAAGGAGTGACACTGGAGTCTGGAGGAGGGGCATAGAGGGAGGAGCCAGTTCACACCCAATCAGAGTCTTAAAGTGTGCCTATGTCTCCTGCGGATCCCATCTATACCCCATGGTTCTTGAAGCATCCCCAGCATCCTCTACGGACTAAGAGAAAAGGATTTACTGGTAGGTATTAAAATCCTATTTTCTCAGGCTGTGTTTGAAAAATGGCAGTTAGGAGCTGATTGGCTGGTACTTTTTCACTCTACATTTTATCACTTTCCAAGTGATAATGCATCTAACCCTGCGTTTTTCCAAACACTCCCGGAAAACGGTCAATCTCCACCCACAAATGCCGTCTCCCTGTCAATCTCCTTGCGAACGCCTGTGCGAATGGATCCTTTGCACAAACCCACTGCTGAGCGGCGATCCGCTTTGTACCCGTGCGATGCGCCTGCGCATTGCTGTGTATACGCATGCACAGTTTAGACCTGATCACCACTGTTCGAAAACGCAGCCTAGCGATCAGGTCTGAATTAGACCCTATACCTATTCTTTGGAGATCGCCTTCTCCACCTTCACGTAAAGCTTGGTTTTCTAGAATTGATTACTATATGACTATGGGAGAGATTATTTTTTTTTTTAACACCGATAGACAAACTTTCTGAGTTTATAGCCACTTGGCTCCCCTGGCTGGAATACAAAACCTTGACTGCCTTCAGAAATTACGTTCCCGCAGTAAGTGGATCGAACTAATCTACCCTATTTAAAGTAGACTGTCACACCTTCTCTTTATTGTGGTGCCACCTGGTTTGGGTTCCTTTCCTACAACTCTTGTTTTCTGCTCTTTCTCACTCCTTCCACCTCTCCAGCCCCTCTCTCTCCTCTCCCGACCTCATCTAAGGGAATATGTCCCACCTCCAGTGGTAATAATATTCATATTTTTGACTATTTGTATTACTGTATCTCGCTGAGTCAAGAATTGCCGCTTTTGAGAAGTGTTTCTCACACTATGTGTTGAATTGTTTTTCCTGTTCCTTTAAATAAAACAGATTATACAAAAAAAAAAAAACATGGACTGTTGGGGTGCCTTTAGGAACATGTTTGGGAACCACTGTCCTAAACAACAAACCCCAAGCAACAGCCAGTGTCCCCCAGGATCTTCAGAGAGCTGAGTGAGCTTTCACTGAAACCGGGACAGAAAGATGTGCCTGACAAAAGACAGCCTTAGTCCAACGGTGCAGCATCTGTTTGGAAGATGGCCACTCCACTTGTTGACATTATACAAGCCAAACAAGTATTCTCAGTGACAAAAGTCTTTGGTTCAGGTTAACATCTAAAGAAGAGAAGGACAAGGATCGCTGCAATATGTCTACAGGAAGAAATGGAATCACAATCTCCTGTTTAATGTACAAATGAGAGAAAGCCTAGTCGAGTAAGCAGGATTGCCCCGCCATGGTCAAAAATCGGATAGGGTTCTCAAATCTGAAACCCAACGAGCTGAAGACATGTCTAATAGAAACACCATCTTCCAGGTAATCCACCGAAAATCAACTGAGTTCATTGGCTCAAAATGGTGAGACTGAAGTACCTGAAGGACCAGAGCCAGGGGTCAGATGTATTAATCCTAGAGAAGTGATAAAGTGGAAGGTGATAACGCACCAGCCAGTCAGCTCTTAACTATCATTATTCAAACCCAGCTTGTAACTTACACTTAGGAACTGATTGGCTGGTGCGTTATCACCTTCCACTTTATCACTTATCCAGGTTTAATACATCTGCCCCTGGTTTCCAAAGTGCAGAAAGGGGGGAGTGGGGAGACAAAGGGAGGCTGAATGTGAAGGACTCCCTGGAGAAAAGTCTATAACACAGGAATGGCCACCATTTTTATCTGAAAATACATCAGAGAGGTCAGAACCTGTATTTTGAGAGATGACAGGTGCAGGCCCAATTCCAATCCGGACTGCAGGGAGGAGAGAACTTGTGAAAGACAGCAGGATCAAACTTCTGTGCTGCACACCAGGCAAAGTGGGCCACAGCCTGTAATACCCTTGCAGACATTGGCTTCCTGGTATGAATCATCTTGTGTATTACTGCATTAGAGAAAACCCTTTCCTTCAGGAATGCTGTCTCAGCAGCCACTCTGTCACAACTAGACAAGGAAGATCCAAATGCAGTAACAAACCCTGACAGACTGTGGTTCCCCTGTGCTTCAGGAGGCGTCCATAAATGCTACCTGTGTGAACAGAGTTGTGGCAGCAGGAGCAGGTATCCAGTAGAGCAGCCTGCTCAGTATCAAGAAAAAATAAAATTAACTAAGCTGAAGGAGCATCAAAAGATGTGCCCAGCTGCTTACCGGGCTGAAAAAAACTGTCAGGGCAGGGGGTGTGGTAGCTAGGAGGAGGTGTCTGTGGTTCTGAACTTTAACTATTAGTGCCCTAGGCTCCCCGTCAGGCACCACTTATACCCAGTGTTTCTTTCCATTGTCCCCCAGGGATGAAGGAGAAAACACCACAGTGATTGTCACCTATAACACCAAACATGTGAAAGAATACCTACAGTATATGTGTGCCAAAAGCTGCCTAGATCGAACTACACACTTACATTGACAAATACATAAAAAGTAAGTAGGAATTATCAGTGCTGGTGCTCCATGACGATAAAGTGATAACTAAGTAGACTAAATCATATAGCTACTGTATATGAACAAGCAATATGAGACCAACAATTGCTACATCATCACTTTAGAAAGATGATTACTAACAAGAGAAAAGCAAAAAATGCAACAGTAGTAAACTGTTTGAAACAGGGAACATTGCAGCAACCTGAGAAGATAACATGATACTGTACCACCTAAATGAACACAGCATTAAATAATTCAGTAGAAAACCTAGAAGAGTGAAGCAAGGACTTTCATTGACAGTGGTTTCAGTATATATGTGGAATAATTTTACTTTGCTCATTTCATGTGTAATCGTGAGTTAACCAGCAGCTCTGGAACTATGCCGAGCTATGATAGTGTGAAAGTAGCTGTGCGTGTGAGGCCTTTCAATAAGGTAAGGAAAATCCTTTCATATTTAATTGTAGTAAATCAGATACAGTGGCTGCATATGTGACTGTAACACTGTCACATTTCTAGTAAGCACATTACGGTGGTACTATTTTAGTGCTGAATTATAGGATCGGACAACTTTGTTGGTAGTGTTGCCTCGTCTGCTATGTTCCATTTGTTACTGTACAACATACTTGCCTACCTGACCCTCTCCATGAGGGAGAAAATGCTCTGTTGCTGGACTTTCCTGGTAATGTATGATTGCCATCACCTGTGGTGAGCTAGTTAATTGATAAGAAAGGTGTTTCACCACAGGTGATGGCAATCAAAAATTACCAGGAAAGTCCAGGAACAGAGCATTTTCTCCCTCATGGAGAGGGTCAGGTAGGCAAGTATGCTGTACAATTAACTTCTTCCTCTGGGGAAATGAGGCAGAGAGGGTATTGTTATGAAGTACATTTACAAATATCACAATACTGTCATAGGGTGTGATTCAGAGTTGTACGGTAATGCATTCGCTGCTGTGATCCTGTGCGCAGCAGATATGCAAAAATATGGAAATGCTACAGATGCCTGGATTTCTATTGAGACGCCAACTGGTTGCTTCACAAATCCAATCAACTGCGTGTATATATACTGTGTATATATATATATATATATATATATGCAGCAATCGCAGATCCTTCGATAATCAAATCCCGAGGTAACCCTATAGTCATGCAGAATGGACATGTCCCAATAACAGTTACGACATGCCTGCGTTTGTGCAGCCACTTCCTGTCACCTCCCCCAAACGGTCTCTGATTGTTAATACCTTTGGGAATAAATCCTCACTACAAGCGACATCATTAAGGTGCCTGCGGCCATGACACATGCGCAGTCTGATGATAATTGCTCAACTCCGTAACTATCTGCATTATGTACAACTTGGAGCTAGGCCAATAAATCAATGTTAATCTGTAAAATAAATATTGAGTGAACTGTAATACAAAAGAGAGTCAACGATGCCTCCTCCTCTGCACGGCGCAGTAGTCTCCAGCACTGTGCACAGCGCAGTAGGCGCCCGCCATGTTCTGGAGACCAATTTGGCTACTGCGCATGTGCGGTGGCCATTTTGGAAGCAATTTCCGCGGCAACAGCAGCGTCCTACGCTGGACTCTGGAAAGGTAAGTATTAAATTCTGGGTGCAGAGTGGGACCCCCTGGAGCCAGGGTCCCTTGGGCACTGCACACATTATAGAATTGCCAATGGACACAGGGTGTTGTATGTTAACAATATACTAACAATATATTAGCACACATTGTCCTCATAGATCAAAGTAGTATACAGAATGTTTTAGGATTAAAGTGTCACTCTTATTTGTTCACAGAGGATTGCGATATTGGGGGTCATTCTGAGTTGATCACTCACTAGCAACTTTTTGCAGCACTGCGATCAGGTTAAAACTTGGCAAAACTGCGCATGCGTATGCACCGCAATGTGCAGGCGCGTCGTTCGGGTATTAAGAGGATTGGTGCTGGGCGATGGATTTAACGAAGGATCCATTCGCAATGTGATTGACAGAAAGAGGGCGTTTATTGGTGTCAACTGACCGTTTTCTGGGAGTGTTTGGAAAAACGCAGGCGTGAACATGCGTTTGCAGAGCGGGTGTCTGACATCAATTCCGGGACCAAAAAGTCTGAAGTGATCGCAGCAGCTGAGTAAGTCCAGAGCTACTCAGAAACTGCAACAAACTTTTTTGTGCCATCGGCTGCAAAAGTGTACACACACTTGCAAAGCGAAAAAACACTCCCTCATAGGCGGCGACTATCTGATCGCAGCGTAGCAACAGTTGCTAGCGAGCGATCAACTCGGAATGACCCCCATAGTGTAGTGTAGACCTATTTGGTTTACATAGGATTATAGTTTAGCCCAATTAAGTCGTCTAATTAGACCGATAACTCTATAAAACATGTTGGCAGTCAGTGCCCCATTATATGCTGTCATGGGTCACACACACTGTAGATCTATATGTTGGAAATGATGTGTGTGCTGGTGTTGATACTGTGGTGTTATATAGGCGCACACCAGCTGATGCTTTAAACTATGAACAGCCCAGTGACTTAACCAGTAGTGGTGGTTTATTGATAGCAGGTACAGCCATGTACACTGGTGATAAGGTGTGCGTGGTGTCATAAACTCACCATGTAGCTGAGTGGAAGTGAACGTGTCTCCTACAGTCTCAAGATGGTCCCTGCACATGCTCGGTAGACATCTGAGTGTAAATCTTGGGATATGGGATGAAGCCTCCCTGAAGGCGCAATTCTCTTTCAAAATTCTAAACAAAGTATCTTGTGCCATTAACAGGTCGCCGATATATAACTAATACATCCCAATTGTGGCAAGTTTATATGCAGAATACCTTTCAAAGTTATTCGTAATCTTCAAAACGTCCAATGTACCTGACAAACAGCATGGAATTTTTTCCTTCAATAATTATGGTTGTGTTCACTTGAAACAACTATTTTTAACTAAACTTCATTTTATTGTCATGTTTTCTATAATTACATATTTTTCTCGTATGCACCGTATTAAACTAAGGGACTTTAATTTATTTCCTTCCCCTGTGTCATGCTGCTGCTTATTCAAAGAAGTGCTGTAGAAGATCATTAGACCAGCAATGGTATTTACTGGCTCTATACTCGTTACAGTACATGATCATTTTGTAGTAGCTTGAAAAAATTTGTTTGTCTTGATGAGTGCTACTGTAATTGAGTAATATCGAATTGTTATTCAAAAGGTATTATAGACAGGAAGTCTTGAGAGTTTGGACTTCTTCTTGACCAATCAAAATATGATCTCAAATATCTGGAAGTTTGTTACCTCTGAGACTTGTACACATACAGTATGTCCTAGTGTGCACCTGATAGTAGAGAAAATCTATACATATAATAAAACTAAGGGTTGTGTCTGTACATACAGTGTACCAAATTTTTTTTGGAGACATATACTTCTTGGTACTGTTTATGAACTATGGAGACTGAAAAAAAAATCTGATTTTTTTTGTCTATCTGTACGGCATCACACAAAAACTACTGGATGAATTTGGATCGCATTTTCACTATTGTATAGCTGTGTGACCTAGAAAGAAACTGAGATATGTATGATCTCAATGTGATATCCGTGAGGAGCAATAAAGGAAAAAATGAAAAACCATACACTTGACCAGTTTCCTGTAAGCGTCTGATTTGCTATGACAATCACAAAGTCGCAGGGCTGCAAGCATAGCGCTCAGGACCAGCTGCTTCTCCCATGGGCAGTTTTACATGGCTTGTTCACGAGTTAATAACCCCTAGCATGTTTTTATGTTAATCCCTGAAAAAAAAATGCAAATATTGTTTACAAAGAAATTTTGTGATCAATGTGTGCAATATAAAATATACATCATAATATTAGATGGCACTTATGGCTTTGTAAAATGAGTTTCACTGAGCAATAACAGACATCAATGCGAGCAAAGTCACGGGTAAATGCTAGTATGTTTATATATTCAATACTGCTATAAGAATACACCTTCTTGATTAACGGACAAATGCATACAAGATAGCTACTCATACAGAAGTGACCATCTCTCACTGAATTGCAAAGAAACTCCCTAAAATAGTGTTGATTTCTCTGACTCCCTGAAGACTCTAGGTCGGCCTGGGTGGTCATAACACAGTGATGACAGCAACAGATACCACCGATAATGGCATTCTCCTAGAGATTTGCACATGTGCAGTAGAGAGGTCACTGGTAACATGGCACCATCCTCTCTATAACCTCCCCTGCGTACAGTACAACATATTTGTAATGCTTTGCTATGGTAAAATATTTTGCGTTTGGCGCAAGCTATGGGTGCAGGCTCTTTCTTTGATGTCTCAACGGAGCAGTACACGCCCTTTTTAGTGCAGAGCACATTGGTGTTGCTTTCACATTCTCCCTGAGATGATTTTACAAAAGCAGGCAGGTATGTAACAACTCATTATATATTTGCTTTTACATTTGGAATCATCCAATACATCTTCTGTAATTTGTAAATATTCAGTTAGAATATTCTATCTTGCTGCAAAGCAAGACTGCATACTACTCTTCCCTGGCTCGCAACAACAGGATAGTTACATGAGCCACAATCAGAGCAAAGGTATCCAAACTATGCCACTTACAGAAGAGTTCTTTGTTTTCGGTTGTGCCTTATACTTATTTAATTTGCAAAATCTTATTTCAGAGAGAGAAGGATGCAAGGAGCAAATGCATTATTTCCATGAGAGACAACTGCACAACCATTTCTGACCCAAGGAACCCTGGTCATGAAAAAACATTTAAGTTTGATCTAGCATACTGGTCCCACGATGGATTTCTGAAGAACAAAGATAGCACATTAGTCCCCAGTGGTCCAGAAAGCAGATATGCGGACCAGGTAAGTTACATTTTCTCTTATTTTTCACCAGTAGCCTGCTATTCAGAAGATGCATTTCATGTGATTCTATATTTCTTCTGTTATTGTTGTACAGTAGTTTTATAATTATCAGAGAGTGCACTGTACTTTAGAATGTCAAAGTCCTGTTCCTTTATCTCTATTTATTAAATTATAAAAAAAGAAGGCTTTGCTCCAGCATTTCAGCTGGAGAAAGGCAAAGTTTAGTTTTTTTTCTGTATTTAAGTAGTTTAAAAATGCTGAGAAATCACAGATTTCTCCGCCCTTCCATTTCTACATTCTTATACTAGTTAGACAGGGCATATCCAGAACTTTCTGTGCCCCATCGCAACATTATGAAGGGGCCCTTGTCCCAGTGCTTCTAAAGCGGCACCTTCCCACCAAAGTTGTTAATTTTATGCCCCATAATAGTGCCCTAGTTCATTTTTTGAACCATAGTGGTGCTCTAGTTAATGTTTTGCCTCAATGAAGTGCCATAGTTCACATTATGTCATATTGCAGGACTGCCAGTACACATTACGCCACATAGTAACCCCAGGTCACATTATAGTGTTCCCAGTTCACATTATGCCATCTTACACTGACTGAAGTACCAGAAGTCCCCTGTAGTATCCAGTAGGACCCACTCTAGCCTGGTGAGGTGCAGCAACTCGACGTGGCATCGTTTCCACAAGTGAATGGAAGACCTCTGAAGAGATGTTGACTCATGTCATCTGGATAGCTTCCCACAGTTCCCTGATGCTTGTAAGTGCAGTATCTTGGGTGTAAATGGACCTCTCCACCACATCCCATAAATTCTTGATTGAGTTCATGTCAGGCGAACGTGTTGGTATACAGTACCATTTCTCTGAACTCTCCAGAATGCTCTTCAGTGCATGATCTTTCTGGAATATTCAATCTGTCATGATCCGTGCCATATCGCCTTTCTGCTTTTAGGTGTACCTGGTTATGTGCAGCTGTGGTCTCAACCTGGGAAGCAGCTATGTACCCTCTGCTCACAGGCACTCCTATGCCAGATCCTTAAGTCTACCTATGTGACTGCAACACTGTGGTTTCCCTGTGCAAGACTTAGTCTGTGTCTCCTGCTTCTCCTGAGTCCATTAACCTGGTATCATACAGCCCTTGCGACAAACTACCAGTTCAAGCACATCATCTGTCTATTTACATATTCTGGTATTTGGCTCCCTGCAACTCTGCTAAAATTGTAAGAGCATCTGATCATCTTCGTTATTATAACTTCAGTGCCTGTCTGTATTCCGCTCCAGCATTGCCTTGTTATCTGGAAGTCCTGGCATGTTTTCATACTTGTGACTGTGTTAATCTGAACTCTCCTGGTTGTGTTCAGAACTGTGTCAATCATCCTTTCAGCATTGTCTACACTCTGTACTTTTGTATGGTTGTTTATATCACCAGTTGCAAGATTCTGAAACTATGTTGCTGAGTAAATTCTGCCTAGGACTTTTGCTATCCTCTATGTGAGTTTCCATGTTCCTGCTATGAATTCAGTTCTGTTCAGCAATATCTGCTCTCCTGGTTCATCCTGATAAGTGCTCATCCTGCTACTGCTTCTCTTGCATACATCACCTGGATTCAAGCACAGCTGTACTCACCTTGCCTGGCTCCATTTACGCAGTCTATGTATCTGCCTGTTTCAATACTCATCTTACCAGTGACTGTCAATTCACATTATCCAGTAATCTAGTCATCAGTGGCTATAATTTGCACTTGTCTTCACCTGTGTTCAAGATTGCTAATGCAATACGTGATCCTGTATTTTGACATTCAAGTGTCTGTTGTCACGCTTGGCTGGAAATGAGGATCTGGTGACTGAGGTTTGCCTGAGGAAGTGGACACTTGCGAGAGAAGAGGACGAGGTGGCTGTATGTAGTTCCTACTCATGGGTCAGGAGCAATGGAAGCGGAGACTACCGAGATGGGATAATCACTGTAAATAATGAACTGCGGGTGGTAATCTGTGACTTGGAAAACTGAAGACTGTGAGTTATGGCTTGAATAACGAGGCTGAGGAGCACTGAAGATGAAGGACTGTGAACAGTGAGCTGTGGCTTGGATAACAAGGCTGAAGAACACTTGAAGATAATGAACTGTGGTTTGAAAGTCGAGGTTGAAGAACACTGAATATGAAGGACTGTGAACGGTGAGCTGTGGCTTGGATAACGAGGCTGAAGAGCACAGTAACTGTCGACGACCAAGATCCTTGAAGAATCAAGATTACCGAGTACGCCCCTCCAAGATGGTATCAGGTTAGGGACGGCGGTACTGCTGCAATCAGAAAGACTGAGGCAGAGCAAAGCTGGAGAGTAACCAAGGTACCGAAGTTACCTGGGAGCACAGGGCTGGAGATCCTACACCTAAATAGTAACTTGAAGCACTGGCACTCATAACCTGAACCAGCTCCCTTTTAAGAGGAGATCGCCCTGGATTGGCTGGACAGAATGAGCCTGTGCAATAGGTTCAAAGCTTTGGTCTCCAACATGGCCGCCCCTGTGCAGCAGACACATTTTAGTATTTACCACCAGAACTCCCCCTGGCCTCTCCGGAAGCTGCTCCCTAGTGCCAGCAAGCCCGCTGCAACAGCCTTCGGCTACTACGAGCGGACCCGCCACAGCATCCCATCACCGCCGCACACGTACCTGTTGCAGCAGCACAGCACCGCCGCTGCCCGCCAGACACCTGAGCGGTAACCACCGCGGCTCCAATTGCACGGTAAGGCTCTGGGATGTGACAGTACCCCCCCCTTTGAGGGTGGACTCCGGACACCTTCGTGGTTTGGTTGGGTACCTGGCATGAAAGGCTTGAATTAGTCTTGGAGCATGGACATCCTCTGCAGATACCCAAGACCTTTCCTCGGGTCCATATCCTTTGTCGAAGTCAAAAATATTACATAGAAAGAACATACAAACTCTACACACATATAAGTCGCTATACTTGCAAATACGCGCATCGAGCACAGCAAAATATGGTAACACACGCATTTAAACGGACATGCCACAGAGATGGATTCGACACTTATTTCATGCAGTACATAATTATAATAATATCAAGCGCCAGACATCATGATGATTTAAAATTATATAATGAAGTAATGTCATGTATGTGTATTATTTGAACGAAGCCAGATACACCTGTCATATTTAGTATTAAAGCAAGCAGATTAATGTGTAGATTCATTTGATGCTTGTTATTAAGTTGTAGGACATTGCAACAAGGAGTTATGATTAAATGTATGAAAGGTAAAATCACTTTTATTAGAACAATAGATATTCCAAACAGGTAGTGGACAGGAAGCTCAGGCCAGCCCCTTTGGATGTTTTCAAGGCTGAACCTGGGAAGCATATACAAACAGACTAGTGACTCATCATGAATGAGAAAGTCCCCTCCCCCAAAAACTAGATAACACATTGCTGATCACACAGGAGGCAGTTGCTGTTTTGTCTCAGAGGATGATGGAGTTGCTGCCAGACCAGTTCCTGCATGATTTTACAGAGAGAGAGAGAGAGTGATATGGAGAGACAAATTTATATAACGTAAGGATAATGGTATTGTATGCTGGCCTGTAACTGTAACTGTAACTGTATGTATTAACTGCTTACTGTATAAATTGTAATCATGTAATTATGTGTATACTTTACATTGTAATATATTGAATCCATATCCTTTTAATAACAAATATATACATCAATGAGCTTTGGAACTCAGATAATGTGTGGGTGTATTTTTTTCTCTTATGGGATGCAGTGTTTTGCTATGTATAGCGCACATTCATGGCACATGGTTGTAACGGATGCAGCCGCAGCTGGCTCTTGAGGAGTACTTTTTGCCAGCCTGTTTCTGGATTCAGTGCGTTAGTGTAAAGAGACAGGACAGAACTTGGTTATCACCTATACAGCATGCTGCCTGGATTCCCAATAGAACTCGACATCACATATTTTTGTGAAACATTATCCCTCTGTTATATGTGTTTGTGTTTATCAGGGAATAATATGTCTAGCCTGATGTTTTGTACAGAATGCATATGAAGATGTATATATATGAATGTACTGGTTATTGTATTATAGTTTGTAAAATAATGTCCCCCCCCAATGTGACTGCTTTGATAACCTTGTTTGTTTGCTGTTGGAGATACAGCCAGTCTCAGATGTCAGTCCATACACCCCCCTCATTCTTCCCCACACAATGGATTCCAGGCTACACAATCAGATTAATTAAGGTTCATTTAGTTAACATCTATTGTGTGCTAGAGGACATGCCTGGACATGTTAAAGTAGCTCTATCTGAAAGTGTTCTGTAGTCAGCCCCTTTAATGTAACCCACCCAATACAGAGACAGAAGGTGTCGCCTTATGGTAGGACAGACAAAGGTTTGAGGATAATAGAGGCTATGGAAACAGAGAGTGCACGGAAGTTCCTGGCCTGAGAGGAGTGATGTGTTTGGCTTCTGAAAGCTACTGGTAAGAGAGTGCTGCCAGTGTGCTGAAGCCTAGAAGCATTGTTGGAATCCACTGGTTTCAAGAGGCTACTGGACGTGCACTGAGGGAGAGATCTACACAGAAGGTCAGAGAGAGTGGATGTACCTCTGGAGTGGAGACACTGACTAGGCATTGCGGTGCCGTCAGTGGAAAAGGGCACTGTGTGAGCTGGTATCCCAGACCAGGGGACACAGAACTACTACTGGCATGTGACATCAGGAGACTGTAATTCTAAACTACTGTGGGGACTTAGTAAGTAAGATACCATCCTGGCATGTAATAGTTACTGTTTTGTGTACTGTGTGTGTATATTTACAATAAAGGGCATTTGCCACTTTACTAAACTGTTTACCTGAGTGATCAGAGAATCCGTATCTTCACAATGGTAATAAGAGGTGCAGGCGTTTACAATATATATTAGAGCGGGCATTTTAAATATTTGTAAGGAAACAATTTGACATTCACAGATGAGGGCTCTTACGGGATATCATGGTCTTAATGATGCACTGTACATTATAAACGCGACGCTGTGGTCGATCAGCTTGTGGTGGACGCATCGTAAAGCTGAGAAAATCACATCCGTGTGTATTGTTGTGATATCAGTAAGCCAATGATATGAAATTTCAAGGGACAATGCGTTTCTCATAATATTTAAAATGCTAAAATGTATTTTTATTGCTGCAAAACAAAGTTCAAATAAGTCATATTGTGTTTGATTCAGATTGGATTGTTTATCTGTTAAGTAGGTTTAAAAGTACATTTAAAAGTTGCTGCATAGCCTTGATATGGTTTTTTTTTTTAACTCAGGCCTAAAATAACTTCTGGTGCTTGTATAATGTGTGATTTCTTTGTGACAAAGGAAGCCGCATGGTCTGTCCTTCATTTTGGACTAACCACATGGCCTGTCCACCATTTTGTGTAAACCTCATGGATGTGGAAGGGGGAGGAGCAGTGGCCATTTTAGAAAAATGGTACACGTGTCTCGGACAAAGTACAGGACTGCGCATGCAGCGTAACAGACACGCACGGTCACGTGTTTATGCACAGTGCGTAAGAGTGCGGGCGCTAAGTACAAATTACACAATAGTGTCGTTTAGTTAAAAGGTTGGACAGTAGATATGCTACAATAGCACAAAACTATCCGGTTTCTAAAGCAGATTAGTATAAAACTTTTGTTTAAACTGTATTGCCTCTGGGGGTAAAGCTGCCAATCTTAACGAGTGAAAATTTTCTGTACAGAAAAAAACAAAGTGTATTTGAGTGAGCGAAAACGGAGTGAGTGGATTTGAACCCCGGAATTCGGGATCCCGTCGTTCGGTACACCAAGTGAGTGGAGGCTTTGTGGCGTGAGGCGGCTGACTCACGTTAGTATAGGATTTGAAATACGTAAGTCATGAGGAGACTTGCACAGGAGCATGGTAGGGAATTGTGAACTGTGTGACCCATGTAGTTTTTTTTTTGATACGCTCCGGCTGAGGTTTCGCAGCTTGTGATTCGATTCCAGTGGTCGTACGGCAGATAAGTAACAAGTACCTATATGCTGTGCGATTGGACCGCGCGTTTGTGGGTGTGATATATAGCGCAACTTGATATCCCTTTTATGAGCTTTTTGCGTAAAATCGCGGTATCATTAGCGCTGTATACAGCATACGCAAGCGTGATTTGTGTATAAAAAGTGCATAGGGAGTTTTCGCTGGTCTCTCTCAGGAAAATCTTCAACGACAAATACTTTACTGGAAAGGGTAAGTTATTCCTAAAAACTTCCAGTAAATATAGGTCAATAGGGGCCCTAAGTTGGGTACATTGCTTTCGCTATCAACAGTGTATGGTAGTACTGGCCAACATGGGCGAGAGTGGGTGAAAGCGCTCTGAGAACTTTCACCGTCACCTTATATTAAGTATTTTGGTGTTTGTGGGAAAAGGCCCACAATTATGGGAGCCAGTTTGCTCAACTAAGGGACATTTAGCCAGGGTTCAGGCTGAAGAGCCGCGGCCCAAGGGGTCAGCGAGGTTTATTATGTGTGGTAAATATGGTCCACACGCTGAAGTTTATTGTGACGAATGGGTACGTATAACTGACAAAGATAGGGTACCATTCCCTAAGGTGGGCACCTTTGAACCAGAGGTACTGCAGAATGTAAGCAGGAAAATATGTCTGATAAAATCCAGAAAACAAAGGGTCAGACATACAAAGTGTTTAAACCTGTGGCAGCAAGAGGGGTTGGTGAGTTTGATCCTAAGGTATTGCAGGTGGTATGTCTAACCAAAGTCATATAAGACAAGAATGGAAATACAGGTTGAGTATCCCATATCCAAATATTCCGAAATACGGAATATTCCGAAATACGGACTTTTTTGAGTGAGAGTGAGATAGTGAAACCTTTGTTTTTTGATGGCTCAATGTACACAAACTTTGTTTAATACATAAAGTTATTAATAATATTGTATTAAATGACATTCAGGTTGTGTATAAAAGGTGTATATGAAACATAAATGAATTGTGTGAATGTAGACACACTTTGCTTAATGCACAAAGTTATAAAAAATATTGGCTAAAATTACCTTAAGGCTGTGTATATATGGTGTATATGTAAAATAAATGCATTCTGAGCTTAGATTTCGGTCCCATCGCCATGATATCTCATTATGGTATCTAATTATTCCAAAATACGGAAAAATCCGATATCCAAAATACCTCTGGTCCCAAGCATTTTGGATAAGGGATACTCAACCTGTATAAGAACTGTTTGAACTCGTAGCAACAATAAACAAGTAGGAAGAAAAAAAGAGAATGCAAGTACACCGCCTTATGTAGATGTGGAAGTAGTTACGGCCAGCATACAAACTATAGAAAATATGAAAAATATGACTGTAACCTATATATGTACTAATGAATGTTGAAGTTTATTTAGGAGGAGAAGGTGACCTGATTGTTTTCAGCCATTTCTCATGCACCCAGAGGAGTATCCAACCGGTAAAAGAAGAGCAGTAGCCTGTGGGGGAAGTGGCTGAAACCAGTGTAACAGGTAAGTATGGTATCATTCGTGTACATATATAGTAAAACCCCAAAATAAAACAAATAAATCAAGAAAGTAACGTCAGAAATGGAGAAAAACCTGTTCGCACATTAGTATTTGCCAGTAGGAAAGCGGACAGAGACAAGGTAACACCCGGGTATTTCTTTCAGTTACCATATAAGAAGTATTCATTCCTAGTAATGCCCCTAGTCAAGATGAGCTCGGAAATGTTTGTTGGACCATGTACAGACCCTTAATACGGGATGAGAAGGATTGAATGAATACTTCGCATGACCTAGAAGCTTGTTAAACTTTTTGCAGTAATAGAAAACTCTCCATCTGGATAAGACCACTGGTAAACACTAATTCGGCAAATGGGAGGTGGCTGTCTCTGTGCAAATGGACGGGCTCAATAAGGCATTGAGTGTCAGGGTACAGACTTCTTTGCAAAATTGGAAAGGGGTCACAGTAGCTAATCTTAGATAGTGTGCTATTGAAAATCACAAGAATAGTGCTAGGCGCAGAGAACAACAGGTGGAGAGGTTGAGGACGGTAAGTATACTGGCACATACAGGAAAGACCCATCAGTCCAAACCCCAGATCCCTAATGGTCAATAATATGTTACACTTGTAGGAAGGAAGGCCATTTTGCCAGAGATTGTAGGAGTAGAAGGACACATACTCCAGAGCTGGCCCTAGCCAATTTGATGCCCTAGGCAAAATTTTGTCTGGTGCCCCCTAGCTCCGCCACTAGTTCTGCATCTGTACCTGCAACGCTCAGGTAGTGGGGCCCACCGGGGGGTTACCCTGTGGGCCAGTTCAACTCTGCACAATGCCACACAGTAATGACCATAATACATATAATTCCACACAGTAAAGGAACCTTACACATATGCCCCACATTAGTAATGCCCATAATACACATAATGCCACACAGTAATGCACCTTACACATATGCCCCACATTAGTAATGCCCATAATACACATATACTGCCACACTTGCTGGTTATACAAAAAGACCAGTATCAAACATGTAGAAACTGTCCATTCTCTTCACTATTCAGTGTGTTTGCTGGTGTCTGTTACTGCATGCCCTTTACTTTATACTGTGGGAGTGATATGCTCTGCCCTCCAGTCTGATGTGTCCGAAAGTCACGCTGCACTGATGTTTCATATAGAAAAGCACAACGCAACTTACTGACCACGTTACAGTGCTGGGTGGCAGGGGAATTTTACGGCATGGACTGACTAGGAAATAAAGTGTGGGGAGAACATTGCCCATGTTATGTCCCTGCAGACACCTGGGAATTGCACAGGGATAAGGGACACAGGATAACAGGGTCCCCCTCCCCTATGTGCACAAGCAGTATAGGTGATGTCAGGTTTCTGTGAAGCAGTCTTCCAAAATACACATGTGTTATAGAAGCCTTCCAGTAATAACCTTATATAGTCAGTGAAAATGTCACAGGTCCAGGAATTGCATTTACTTGGCTTCTGCTGTCTGTCTGAGGTCTCACAAGTCAGGGCATTCAAGCATGTCAGAGGAAGTTTAAGGCACAGTGTGCATTTTTTTTTACAAATGTAAACAGAGTTTATACAAGTACTGATTGAATACATTTGGAAAGTAACAGTTAGTTTGCGGACTGTCCCTCCCAGCATGAGATACTGCAGGGACATGCTTGGATGCCCCTAGACATGCTTGGATGCCCTAGGCAAATGCCTAGCCTGCCTATAGCTAAGGCCGGCTCTGACATACTCAATATATACCACCTAGATAGGAAACACAAGCCACATTATTAAACACATAGACGGGACCAAGGAACATATAGTAAGGAATCATAAGCCATATAGAAAACACAGATTCGGCTAATGGGAAGAACAAAATAAATGCAACATTACCCTTTGACAAAACTTGCTGGGGTTAAGATGGGGCCTCTAAACATTTGCTTCTTTTTCCTAGCAGAAATGGCCCCTGATTAACTTAATTTTGTTAGATATGATATACATATACTGTGCTCCCGCTCAGGAAGTACAAAGTATGTTAGACACCCACGAAGACTTATGTCGCATTCTACTGTTCTAGATGCATGTCCATCACAGGTAGAGGAAATTGTCTCACAGATACTGGGTTCCCTATGAACTTAGGATGGACAGGACACTGGATTGATGGCTGGGATAGTCCCAATAGCGATACGACAAACACAGAACTTTTTTTAATTGGAGTAGACCAAGTAGAGAATCACTTCCCCGTAGTGCCCAATCCGGTTGTCAAATTTTTATAAAATCTTCACCTCTACAAACTCATCTGTCACCAACCTCTATTCTGTTTCTCTACAGTTTCCTCTTCATCTTTTGCATTCACACAGGGTGGTACAATACATGGACCCAAGTACAGTTCAAACTCCACATGCCTAGGTCCTTCAGAGTTCTGCCCAAACCCAGTATATCTCAACAGCACGATAACACCAGTATTACTGCAGTGTGCCTTGTCATGCACAAAGGGTGGAGAATGGGAATACTGGTGAAGGGAAATTTTGCATAGACACTGATATGCCTGTTGGTGAATGGCAAACCTGACATTTCCTTTTTCATTTTCTTCTTCTTTCTCACCTCTAGAGATGTTTTTTTTTTTTGGAGTTATGCTCATGGTACTCTACATTGCAAACACACGATAGTAAATTAAAATGAAAAATTTGTGTTTCCTACAGGAAAAGGCAGTCTGGAGGACAAAGGGGTATGGCCAGGAGTCCTCAGGACTGTGGACAGGTGGACACGGTAAGCCAGTAGCCCCCAGAGCATACCTTCCAAGTCTAGCTGAGGTGGCACACGGTCTGACTCATCTAGGTAAAGAGGGTATGTGCAGGCTGATGAGAGCCTACTGGTGTGCAAATAAAATAGAAATACACTGGTTTCTGTCTAGTGCGCAAAGAAAAGGTGCAGCCTAAATCAAATTTTCACCATGGAGGCGTCTCCCACTCCGCCAGAAAATATAGAATGCAACACAGAAAATTGTTGAAAACAATATATGGCGCTCCTCTAAGATGGGTATTGTAATAAATATCACAAATTCATATAAAGAGAGTGTATCTCAACTGTATACATTCCTGTAAGCCACTTGTATCCTCAGCACGTAAAAAAGTCCACCACACTCCATCAGGTATTCTCACTCTTGGTTAGTTTTCTCTCAGAATCAACATGGAATAGAGGAGATACGAACAGGATAGTGCAACAACGTTTTTTTTAATATATGACAGCACAACGACATAAAACATAAAATCCTCAATAAAATCCAATCTGAATAAAATTGAGACACACAGGTGATAGAGGAAAAGGCCCAGTGGGCAAATGAGGTATGCAATTACCGGATCCTCTGAGAACATAAAGCTCTCAGAATCGCTTTGATGTATATAAGTACCAGGTGACCTCCCGGGTTTGCAGCCTCCTGGATCCGATAAACGCATCCACCAGATGCCGATTAGGTGATTTCCCCGCACCTCACCAACGCGTTTCAGGTCCTAAACTGGACCCTTTTTCAAGGTAGTGTGTCTCCTCTACCCAATTCCCACTATTGGTGTGCGCCAGGATTCTATTCTCATGCAGGTAAGAGAGAAATGACCTGTCTTGCTTGCTTGAGGAAGAATATTGGTAAAGCAATACCAACAGAGCCATCCCATATCCTTCCTGTAGACGGACCTTTTCAGGAAGTACAAATCGACTTCGTACAGTTAACACCCTTTAGGAATTATTGTTATGTATTGGTGTGCACTGATGTTTTCTCAAACTGGGTAGAGGCATTTCCTGCCGCCACGGATGCTGCTGTGTTTACCGCAAAGAAAAATTGCGCAGAAATTTGTGTGTAGATAATGGTACCCCTAGAAGTAGGAGCAAAGCTTGAAATTGTACTATTGTGATCATAGATACTGCCACTAGTATTATGTAGCATCGGAACCACTCCCAGATCTTCACTCAATGAATCACCCTCTTCGAAATTTGTTTTTATTTTGGTATTTGTGTCTTTTTTTTGGGCTGTTTTTGGAAGACAACCTCAGGTCATGATTGATCCGCACAATGATCAGAAATACACCAATGAGGTGACAGTACAGTACCTTATTGAGATGAGCCAGTATTTGAGAACTTGACAAAAGAACTTGAAACTGTTAATTGCTGGTATGCCAAATACTAACTGTCTTGATTGTGAACCAAGAGACTGTGTGATTGTTCTTACGCTCAGGTTGCCTAATAGACAGGTGGGAAGGACCATACCAAGTTTTGTTGACAGCACTATCCCAGTGAAAGTAGCTGAGAGAGAGACTTGGGTCCACGATTCCCATTGCAGGAAAGTCGGTAGTCCAGAAAGGAACTCGTAAATGGAGTGAGATCACAAAAGTATCACCAGAGACTCTGTTCCGTGAAGACTGAGAGGCGGCACTGTTGAACACTACCTGAGCGTACTAAAGGATTGCAGAAAGACCAGTCATTGTAATTGATTTGTTATGAACAAGAGTTGTTTTGTTCTATTTCTCTTTTCTCTCTCTCTCACGCAACCAGTGGTCCCGTGACTGCCAAGTGCATATAAAGGATGTCTTGTCCTCCTCCCTGTCTTCCCCAAATATAGTCAAGTGTCTGATTTGCGAAATGAGTACATACTTGTGTCTAGGTCACCGATTATTGTATGAAATATTTTTTTTCTTATGTTAATAATTGATGGCAGTTATTGTTTACTGCCAAAGGGTGGACTGTCGAAGTCAAAAATATTACATAGAAAGAACATACAAACTCTACACACATATAAGTCTTGCAAATACGCGCAGCGAGCACAGCAAAATATGGTAACACACGCATTTACACGGACATGCCACAGAGATGGATTCGACACTTATTTCATGCAGTACATAATTATAATATTATCAAGCGCCAGACATCATGACGATTTAAAATGATATAATGAAGTAATGTCATGTATGTGTATTATTTGAACGAAGCCAGATACACATGTCATATTTGGTATTAAAGCAAGCAGATTAATGTGTAGATTCATTTGATGCTTGTTATTAAGTTGTAGGACATTGCAACAAGGAGTTATGATTAAATGTATGAAAGGTAAAATCACTTTTATTAGAACAATAGATATTCCAAACAGGTAGTGGACAGGAAGCTCAGGCCAGCCCCTTTGGATGTCTTCAAGGCTGTACCTGGGAAGCATATACAAATAGACTAGTGACTCATCATGAATGAGAAAGTCCCCTCCGCCAAAAACTAGATAACACATTGCTGATCACACAGGAGGCAGTTGCTGTTTTGTCTCAGAGGATGATGGAGTTGCTGCCAGACCAGTTCCTGCATGATTTTACAGAGAGAGAGAGTGATATGGACGAATTTATATAACTTAATGATAATGGTATTATATGCTGGCCTGTAACTGTAACTGTATGTATTATCTGCTTACTGTATAAATTATAATCATGTAATTATGTGTATACTGTACATTGTAATATATTGAATCCATATCCTTTTAATAACAAATATATACATCAATGAGCTTTGGAACTCAGATAATGTGTGGGTGTATTGTTTTCTCTTATGGGATGCAGTGTTTTGCTATGTATAGCGCACATTCATGGCACATGGTAATAAGAGGTGCAGGTGTTTACAATATATATTAGAGCGGGCATTTTAAATATTTGTAAGGAAACAATTTGGCATTCACACCTTTCCAGTCAATAAGATATTGGAGACGAC
The DNA here is from genome assembly GCF_028390025.1 of Pseudophryne corroboree. NCBI lineage: Eukaryota > Metazoa > Chordata > Amphibia > Anura > Myobatrachidae > Pseudophryne > Pseudophryne corroboree. The sequence goes on from NC_086447.1 coordinate 655,765,514, forward strand.
CATACCTCTTCCGAGAGTCGATGATCTGGTGAATTTCAAATTCATCTTCTTAAGCAGACTGTATTTTAGGAGTCTTAGGCAAAGCAGCCCAAAATCGGTTGAGAACTACAGGTTTCAAGAGAGAAATATGGAAGGCGATCGGAATTTTCAAATGGGGAGGTAGTTTTGCCTTGTAAGCTACTGGATTTAAGACCCTTTCGATTGGGTATGGTCCAATAAACCTGGGTGCAAATTTCTTAGTAGGCACTCTCAATATCAAGTTACGGGTAGAGACCCAAACACGATCTCCTGGTTTGAGATCCGGAACAGCCCTCCGTCTTCGATCAGCAAAAGTCTTGTATCTCTTAGATGTCTTAAGCAAAGCCTGGTGTACTTGTTTCCAAGTCTTGGTGAATTGTCATAATGCCAGCTCTGCTGCAGGAACCTCAAGTGTTGGAAGATGTTGAAAATCAGGAATCCTCGGGTGATACCCGTAATTTATGCAGAATGGAGTAGATTTGGTAGCGGAATGGAAAAGGTTATTATGGGCAAACTCAGCAAACGGAAGATAATCCAACCAGTCATCTTGGGAAGAGGACATAAACAGACGTAGGAAGGTTTCAAGATCCTGATTCACTCTTTCAGTCTGGCCATGTGTCTGAGGATGATATGCAGAGGAAAAATTTAGTTTAACTCCAAGGGCTGAACAGAGTGATTTCCAGAACCTGGCTACGAACTGTGGTCCTCGATCTGATATGATCTCCTGTGGTAATCCATGTAGTCGGAAGATCTCTGTTATAAATAATTTTGCCAGAAGAGACGCTGTTGGAAGGCCAGGGAGAGGAACAAAGTGTGCCATTTTAGAGAAGTGGTCCACAATGATCCAGAGAGTGTTTAGTCCTCCAGAAGCGGGTAAATTAGTTATAAAGTCCATAGAGATGTGTGTCCATGGTTTTTGTGGTATTGGCAATGGGTGAAGTAAACCAGGAGGAGAACCCTTAGGATTTTTATGCTGTGCGCATTTTGGACAAGCAGCTATAAATTCCTGCACGTCAGTCTTGAGATGAGGCCACCAGTAAGAACACTGTAAAAATGAAAGAGTTTTGAGACCCCCTGCATGGCCCATAAAAGGTGATGTATGAGCCCAAGTCAATAACTTCTTACAAATATTCGGAGCAACAAAAATTCTTCCTGGTGGGGGAATTTGGGTTGTATGAGTGGCGGAGAAAGAAATGGGATCCAAAATGAAATGTTTCCCTGTGCAATCGGCAGGGCATCCGCTTTTCTGTTAAGCGAACCTGGACGGTAGCTGAGTGAAAAGTTGAAACGGGAGAAGAATAGGGCCCATCTTGCTTGACGTGGATTTAGACATCGAGCTGTTTGCAAGTATAGGAGGTTCTTATGATCGGTGGTTACTGAGATTGGATGTTGTGCTCCTTCCAACAGAAATCTCCACTCTTCAAAAGCCAACTTAATTGCCAGTAGTTCTTGTTCCCCAATGGCGTAATTCTATTCAGCAGGATAAAATCTTTGTGAGAAATATGCGCACGGATGGACTTTTTTTTATCTTCGAAGAGCTGAGATAAAACTGCTCCCACACCCACAGTGGAGGCATCCACCTCCACAAGGAAAGGACGACTGAGATCAGGCTGACGAAGAATTAGGGCAGTTGTAAAAGCTCTTTTTAAAGAAGAAAAGGCCTCCAAGGCCTCTAAGGACCACTTGGCTAGATCTACTTCCTTTCTAGTTAAAGTGGTAATGGGAGCAATGATGGAAGAGTAATTCTTGATAAATTTTCTGTAGAAGTTGTCAAAACCAAGAAAACGTTGAACCCCCTTTAGAGTGGTTGGTAACAACCAATCCCGAATCGCTTGGACCTTGGCCGGATCCATCCGTAACTCCTCTCTTGAGATAATGTAGCTGAGAAACGGGATTGAGGACTCTTCAAAGGTACATTTCTCCGATTTGCAAAACAATTTATTCCTCCTCAGACGCTCAAGAACTTCCTTGACTTGAACGCGATGGGTCTTGAGATCTCTGGAAATAATTAAAATGTCATTCTAGTATACCACCAAGCAGTTGTAAAGAAGATCCCTGAAAATATCATTTACGGAGTTTTGGAAGACCGCTGAGGCATTACACAAGCCGAAGGGCATTACCAGGTATTCTTGTAAGTGCAGTATCTTGGGTGTAAATGGACCTCTCCACCACGTCCCATAAATGCTTGATTGAGTTCATGTCAGGCGAACGTGTTGGTATACAGTACCATTTCTCTGAACTCTCCAGAATGCTCTTCAGTGCATTATCCTTCTGGAATATTCAATCTGTCATGATCCGTGCCATATCGCCTTTCTGCTTTTAGGTGTCACTCTCTGCCTCCTGATCTGTCTAGCAGTTTCCACTCTGTGACCTTGCAGGGCTAATTACCTGGTTATGTGCAGCTGTGGTCTCAACCTGGGAAGCTGCTATTTATCCTCTGCTCACAGGCACTCCTATGCCAGATCCTTAAGCCTACCTATGTGACTGCAACACTGTGGTTTCCCTGTGCAAGACTTAGTCTGTGTCTCCTGCTTCTCCTGAGTCCATTAAACTGTGATTATACAGCCCTTGCGACAAACTACCAGTTCCAGCACATCGTCTGTCTATTTACAGATTCTGGTCTTTGGCTCGCTGCAACTCTGCTAAAAATGTAAGAGCATCTGATCATCTTTGTTTTTATAACTTCAGTGCCTGTCTGTATTCCGCTCCAGCATTGCCTTGTTATCTGGAAGTCCTGGCATGTTTTCATACTTGTGACTGTGTTAATCTGAACTTTCCTGGTTGTGTTCAGAACTGTGTCAATCATCCTTTCAGCATTGTCTACACTGTGGACTTTTATATGGTTGTTTATATCACCAGTTGCAAGATTCTGAAACTATATTGCTGAGTAAATTCTGCCTAGGACTTTTGCTATCCTCTATGTGAGTTTCTGTGTTCTTGCTATGATTTCAGTTCTGTTCAGCAATATCTAGTCTGCTATCCTGGTGCATCCTGATAAGTACTCATCCTGCTACTGATTCATTTGCATACATCAGATGACTTCAAGCACAGCTGTACTCAACTTGCCTGGCTCCAGTTACTCAGTCTATGTATCTGCCTGTTTCAATACTCATCTTACCCGTTGAGAGACAATAAATCTTTATATACTTCTTCTGGCCTCAGTATAACCTCATTTCGTGTACTTCCTGCATACGCACACACAGGGAAGCATAGTAGTCATGACATCATCGTTATGGGGATAAATGAGCCCACCCCACACCATTATGGAACCACCACCTGCCTGTACAGCGCCTTGTTGACAACTGTGGTCCATTACCTGATTGGGTCTGTGCCACACCCAAACACTACTTTTAGCCTGAAACAACTGGAACTGTGACTCATTGGACCATGCCACATGTTGCCAGTTCTCCAGGGTCCAATTAGCGACATCATGAGCACAGGTGTGGCGCTTTGTTCGATGTCCTAGTATTAACAGGGGCACTCTGGATCTTCTGCTCTCATATCCCATGGAAGCTAAAGAATGCTGCACTGACCTGCTGGATATGTGTCTGGTACCTCCTGCATTGAATTTGAATGTGATTTGATCCAGTGTCACTTGTCTGTTACCATGGACAATTCTGGCCAGATGCTGCTGGTCATAATCATTAAGCACACATGGTTGGCCACTGTGCGATCCATTGTAGGTGGTAATGCCTTCCATGATGTATTCCCAGTACATACATGACACGGTAGATCAAAGGGTATACATTAAAGCAGCCGAAATACCGAGACTGGGATCCCGACAACCATGAGAACACCAATGCCAGAATACCGACCCGGTCAGCATCCCTACACCGGAATACCAACAGCCGGGTTCCCTAAGGTAAGCATAGCCAGCAGGGTTAGGATTTGACTGCGGGGAGAGTGAGTGGGTTAGGTTTAAGTTCCACCGGGGGGCTTAGGGTTAGGCTGTTGGGGGGGTTAGGGTTAGGCGGCAGAAATGGGGGGTTAGGATTAGGCTTTAAGGTGGGAGGTTAGGGTTAGGCTGCAGTAAGGGAAGGTTAGGGTTAAGTGGGAAGGGAGGAAGTAGAATACTTACCTCACCCCTGTCAGGATCGTGACAATCGGGATGCTGGTGTCGGTATTGTGACTGCCAGGATCGCATACCAATTCCGATCAAGGAATGTTGAATGTTTGTAAATCTTTGGAAATGGAATGTTCCATCTGTTGGTCACCCACTATAATGCCCCTGTCAAACATCGATAATTCATTTTGCCTTGCCATGAGCAACTTAGCCAGTGTTGGGACTGACTCAGGAGATGTCAGATTACAACTGATGCATGTCTGGCCATTTCCAAGACTTAACAGTATGCTGATGCCACCTACCCTTACCTTTACATTCTGCTATCCCATGACTTTTGGCACTTCAGTGTACAGTGCTCCATGTTCATATTATGCAAACTTTAGTGCCACATTATAATATCTTCTACACACACTTCTCGTCTAAAAATGGAATGTTACCCTATTCAGGTGGTGCAATAGGTCGGACTCACTTGCTTAACAGGCAAATATCAGTAATTTGTATTCAACTACAGTATAAACCCTTATTCTTGGGTCCCATAAGCCTCTGGGTATCATAGAAATGGCACCCACTATAGCTATGCCCTTGCCCATAAGTTTTAATAGGGGAAAAGCTTCTCTCATCTTCTCTGATAAACATAACTCAGTCTTGCAGTGGTGTAAGTTCATCCCCGTCATCTGGAGGCAAATTTAAAGTTTCGTGCCCCCCATCCCAAAACAAAGAGAAACTGCTTGGCTACTTAGGGAGTCATTCCGACCCAATCGCTCGCTGCAGTTTTTTGCAGTGCAGCGATCAGGTCGTAATTGTGCATGCCGGACGGCCGAATGACCATTGAGGGGGCGGGCCGCGGCGGCTGCGTGATGTCTCACTAAGCCACTGTGGCCCGTGGCAGCGACGATCAACTTCCGGCCAGCCGCAGGGGCTGCGCTGGCCGGTAGTTACTCCACAAATACAAAAGCATTGCCGCTGTGCGATGCTTTTGTATTTGTGCAGGGGAGGGCAGGACTGACATGCAGGGCGGACTAGCCCTGTGCTGGGCGTCCCCCCGTATGTTAGGGAAGATGATCGTAGCTGTGCTAAATTTAGTAAAAGTCTGTAAAAGTAAAAAAGTGACATGCAGGCCCCCCCCCAAGAGCATTACCAGCCTCGGCCTCTTTGAGTCTGTTCCTGGTTGCAAAAAATACAGGGAAAAAATTGATTGGGGGTTCCCCGTATCCAAACATCCAGCACCAGACTCTTGGACCGGTCCTGGTTTCAAAAATCCAGAGGACAAAAGAAGTAGGAGTCCCCCGTATTTTTTAAACCAGCACCGGGCTTCACTAGCCAGGAATGTGATGCCGCAGCCGGGGGATACTTTTATATAGGTCCCAGAGGCCAAAGCATCACTTTTCCCAACTAGTCACCCCTGGCCGGGGTTCCCTTGGGGAGTGGGGAACCCTTAAATCAAGGGGTCCCCTCCCCCCAAGGCTGCCCCCCCCCCCACATCCCTGGGCGGTTTGATTTAAGGGAAACTCATTATATATATAGTAAGTTAGAGGCGGAAACCCACCGCAGACTCGTGCACCGGGTGTCCTTCCCACTCTTCTCCTTCTCTCTATATAGGTAAGATCTTTATATTGTACTGTTATTGCCCAACGATGATTTTTTTATTAAATCGAAACGTTGCCACGCTATCCAGGACTCATCTCCTGTGATTTATTTTGCTATAAGAACTGAGAGTGCCACCTCTAACTTAAGTCGTATTTAGCAGTGCATGATTTTGATGGCACCGGGCACAACACGCTGTTAACGTGAAGATTATTGGAGTGCCGATGTGTGTGTGTGTGTGTGTGTGTGTTCAGCATAATTTCCCAATGGACGTGATGCCAGCGGTCAGGATACCGACAGCGGCATCCCGTCCATCAGAATCCCGACAGCCCCCTCTAAAGTACCCTAACCCTCCTCTGCCCCCTATCCTAAACTTCCTGTGGGTACCTAACCCTAACTCTCCCTTACTTGCTGCCTAAACCTAACCCTCCCCACTTGGTGCTTAATCCTAGCATCCCTTTCTATGCGCCTAACCCTAACCTTCCCTCCCCGGTGTTAGGTTCCTGGTGCTCAGAACAAGGGAGATGTTGCGTAGTGAGTCCAGAGCACCAGAACGTGACGCTGAAATAAGGTGTGGTGTGGAAATAGCCCCTAGCACCCTACCTCCATTGTTTCACCCGTGTGGTCAGTTCACGCCTGAGTGACTATGGTTTCTTGGGCCCACGGCAGCCGCGTTTGAAGGGCGGATTAGGTCTGCCCAACTCCGATGCCCCCAGGTCTTAGAGTGAGACAAGGCGTGAACCGAGACAGGATAATAACAAGGGGGCCTCTAACTAAAGCAAACAGAAGGCTAGGGGCTGCTAACAACCCTAAAACTAAATATATGTGCGGCACGCCGCCAAAGGAAAAAGAACAACAAAGGAAATGCTGTCCACACGCCGACACAATACTGTTGTGTACCGGCGGTGACAGCATAAGCAGAACCCTCTGCAAAACACCAGTAACAAATATAACCAAAGAATACTGCGGCCTAGGCCGACGGACGCGGCAAAGTCGCTACTCACGGAACCGGTACAAATACTGGCAAACGGACAGGAACCCCCAATGTAGCCGACACAGACTCTCAGAACCGGAGGACAGGCAGAATCCCAAACGACAGACCGGTGGACACCAAGAAGCCAGATACTCGACCAGGCACAGACAAAGCCACAGGACTTCTGGACAGGAACGCTTCACGGCAGGACACGGGATCAGATACTGGAACCGACACAGGGACCGACACAGGAACCAGCTAGACAGACACTGCTAGACAGGAGCTCAGGAACTGGCAGGGACTAGCTCAGAACTCAAGAACTCTGGAACTATCACCAGCGTCTGTGTATTGCACTGAGCTAGAATATAATAGAGAGTCCTAATTAATTATGTCGTGCAGCTGCCCTGCTGCACAACTGAGAGGTGCAATTAACAGACAGGTGAGGCTGAACACATGGGAACAAGCTGCAATTACACAGACTCACCACCGGCAGCAAACAAGAGTCTTCTTAAACCAGAGCAATGGGAAATCCTGGCCTGCAAGACAACTATAAACATAAAATACATAACCAAAATGCAAAACAGGAATGAGCCACAGCCGTGGCTCATAACAGTACCTCCCCTTGAGGAGGGGTCAACGGACCCCAAAATTCAGACTTTCCAAAACAAGGGATACAAAAAAACCTGACACACTGGTCTAACAGGCAAGAAAACAGAAACAAGCTGTGGCAACAGCTTGTAACACCCAGTTCCTAACCCTAACCTTCACGGCCCTGCACCCTAACCCCCCTTCTCCTGCCTAAACCTAACGCCTTCCCCCCCTCCTGCAGCATCCTTCGGCATCCCGGCGTCGTTATATCGACCACCGGAATCCTGTTGGGAAGTTGACTGCTTCATATATATATATATATATATATATATATATATATATATAGATAGAGAAACAGAGGCACTCCAGCGGATTGGTATAAATAATCACAGCAACAGCAAAGTGCAGTTTGAGATAGCGACGTTTCGGATGTGACTCCTTAATCATGCCAAACAGCATAAAGATTACAGTGTGCAAAGTGTTCCTATAAATACCAAACATAGAACAACTTACCACTCCTCCCGCAAACACCCGTCCCCTTAGCAACCACCTCGCCCTCGATGCCGGTTGCCATGCCAACGCCCCGGAAGTGACGGCCCCTGGGTGACGTCATCGGAATCAGGAAGTGCCGCTGACCGGAGATGCGGGCGGCTCCGGCTCCCGGGACGGGTGAAATTGTCTTTCTGCGAGAGTTTACCCTACACGATGTGATAGATGCAGTATAGATGTGGACCTCCAACAAGGCCATTGGGAGCACCCGCCTTTATGGAACTTTGGGGGTCATTCCGAGTTGTTCGCTCGTTATTTTTTTCTCGCAACGGAGCGATTAGTCGCTAATGCGCATGCGCAATGTCCGCAGTGCGACTGCGCCAAGTAAATTTGCTATGCAGTTAGGTATGTTACTCACGGCATTACGAGGTTTTTTCTTCGTTCTGGTGATCGTAATATGATTGACAGGAAGTGGGTGTTTCTGGGCGGAAACTGGCCGTTTTATGGGTGTGTGCAAAAAAACGCTACAGTTTCTGGGGAAAACGCGGGAGTGGCTGGAGGAACGGAGGAGTGTCTGGGCGAACGCTGGGTGTGTTTGTGACGTCAAACCAGGAACGACAAGCACTGAACTGATCGCAGATGCCGAGTAAGTGTGGAGCTACTCAGATACTGTTAAGAAGTGTCTATTCGCAATTCTGCTAATCTTTCGTTCGCAATTTTGATAAGCTAAGATTCACTCCCAGTAGGCGGCGGCTTAGCGTGTGCAAAGCTGCTAAAAGCAGCTTGCGAGCGAACAACTCGGAATGACCCCCTTTGAGTGATGCGACTACAGGATAAATTGCGGATATATAGTTTAAACTGCCTAAAGGTTGTTTTTACTTCCTGACACCCATCCATGATTCAGGATTGTATTAAACTTGTCATCACCATATAGGCAATTGGGGAAGGTGGTGATTTAAACATCAATTTTTGTATTTGTATAGACGATTTGTTGTGAGTCATGTTTGTTTGTTTGTTCTAGTGTATCTTTTCCATTATGACTCAAAGTGGTGTATACTTACTTGATGATGGGCTTCTTGCTCAAGCGGAAGCAGGCACTGTCTCCTTTACAGACGATGAAATTGAGAAACTTTTGTTTGACAAACTTGACGTTGAATCATTACCTGCTGAGACCTCTATTGATATATTTTACAAGGTTTTGAAGTATAGGCAAAGAGAGATAGATCTTACCCTCCATGGCCAATTTCTCACAGAATATCTGAGACATAAACAAATTCCTTGTGGCTTTCGTATAACTAATGTGCCCACATTAGGCAGAAATAGCCCGGTTTTCTGCAGTAGGTGGTGTGGAGTATTAAATAAATGTTCCTTTGATCTCATGGCCCTGGTAGTTGAGGAGTTGGGCAGGAATTTAAGAAATTACAAACAGAAATTGATTCTACAACCACGGTTAACATCACTGTTTTGCAGAATGATAAAACCCAGAACTGGATGGAGCGGCTCCAATCACAAATAGACAACTATAAACGTGACCTGATTTCATTTTAACGGAAAAAATTGTCGGCTGTCACAAATGATTATCAGAATCATACCGTTTATAGGTGGCTGGTGGGTAATAATACCAGTGAGCGCCCTAATAGCCAATATATCAGGCGCCGTGTCCCCCCCTTCTCTCGTGAATTTGGGTCCTCTGTCTCTACTTCCGACACTGATTATAATAAAGGTACAGGTGAATCCGCTTGCTTTTTAGAAACGGGTATCGATCTTCCCCCAGCCCAGGCCAGATTGTTAAGAGGTGACACAGACCGCATCCGAGGTGAGGTGGGTACCAGGAGAAGAGGCAGATGGAGACTCAATTGAACACTGTCTTTAATTTATCTGACACCCAGCTTAATGAAGCCAAAGTAAAACTTTTATCTAGAGGCCTCTCGTTTTTGCCCACATGTAGGACCATTTCATTTAAACGGTCCATTGACCAATATAAATTTGGCAGATCCTTACGCTTGCGTGAGTTTTTTGCCAATAAACCAGTGGTTGAGGAAAAATCACAGTTTAAGCTTAAATCCACTTTTGACTAGTGATGAGCGGGTTCGGTTCCTCGGGATCCAAACCCCCCCGAACTTCACCCATTTTTGCACGGTTCTCTGCCTGAAAAACGCTCCATATCTGTGCTCAGTGTGCTGCAAATATCTGTGCTCAGTGTGCTTTATTGTGGGGACAAGGAACTACCAGTATTATATAGTAGGAGGACAGTGCAGAGTTTTGCTGACCAGTGACCACCAGTATTATACGTTCTCTGCCTGAAAAACGCTCCATATCTGTGCTGCATTGTAGTATATAGTAGGAGGACAGTGCAGAATTTTGCTGACCAGTGACCACCAGAATTATATCAGTACGGTACAGTAGGCCACTGCTCTACCTACCTCTGTGTCGTCAAGTATACTATCCATCCATACCTGTGGTGCATTTAAGTTTTTGTGCACAGTATATATATAGTAGTAGGACAGTGCAAAATTTTGCTGACCACCAGTATATAATATATAGCAGTATGGTACAGTAGGCAACTGCTCTACCTACCTCTGTATTGTCAAGTATACTATCCATCCATACCTGTGGTGCATTTAAGTTTTTGTGCACAGTATATATATAGTAGTAGGACAGTGCAAAATTTTGCTGACCACCAGTATATAATATATAGCAGTACGGTACAGTAGGCCACTGCTCTACCTACCTCTGTGTTGTCAAGTATACTATCCATCCATACCTGTGGTGCATTTAAGTTTTTGTGCGCAGTATATACATAGTAGTAGGACAGTGCATAATTTTGCTGACCACCAGTATAGAATATATAGCAGTACGGTACAGTAGGCCACTGCTCTACCTACCTCTGTGTCATCAAGTATACTATCCATCTATACCTGTGGTGCATTAAGTTTTTGTGCGCAGTATATACAGTTGTGCTCATAAGTTTACATACCCTAGCAGAATTTGTGATTTTCTTGCCATTTGTCACAAACTTTTCTTTCACTCATGGTTAATGGTTGGGTGAAGCCATTTATTGTCAAACAACTGTGTTTACTCTTTTTAAATCATAATGACAACACAAACTACCCAAATGACCCAAAGGAGGGGTAATGCACCTGACTCAAGCGCAGTGGAGAATGATTTCAACGTTGTGCAAGGTTCTGCAACCCTTTGAACTTGCCACACGTGAAGTAAGTTCAGACACTGCCAGCCTGAGTCAGGTCATTCCTCTCATCAGGCTTTTGCAGAAGAAGCTGGAGAGATTGAAGGAGGAGCTAAAACAGAGCGATTCCGCTAGGCATGTGGGACTTGTGGATGGAGCCCTTAATTCGCTTAACCAGGATTCACGGGTGGTTAATCTGTTGAAATCAGAGCACTACATTTTGGCCACCGTGCTTGATCCTAGATTGAAAACCTACGTTGTATCTCTCTTTCCGGCAGACACAAGTCTTGAGAGGTTCAAAGACCTGCTGGTGACAAAATTGTCAAGTCAAGCGGAACGTGACCCGTCAACAGCTCCTCCTTCACATTCTCCCGCAACTGGGGCTACGAGGAAAAGGCTAAGAATTCCGAGCCCACCCGAAAGAGTGTTTAGTGCAGCCGCTCACTAAACACAGCAATCGCCTTGGCAGCAATCGGCGTACAAGGTTACTTCCAGAAAATGTGGAGAAGATGATGTTCATCAAAATGAATTATAATCAATTCCTCCGTGGAGACATTCACCAGCAATTGCCTCCAGAAAGTAAACAGGGACCTGAGATGGTGGATTCCAGTGGGGACGAATTAATAATCTGTGAGGAGGGGGATGTACACAGTGAAAGGGGTGAGGAATCGGACGATGAGGAGGAGGTGGACATCTTGCCTCTGTAGAGCCAGTTTGTGCAAGGAGAGATTGATTGCTTCTGTTTTGGTGGGGGCCCAAACCAACCAGTCATTTCAGTCACAGTCGTGTGGCAGACCCTGTCGCTGAAATGATGGGTTTGTTAAAGTGTGCATGTCCTGTTTATACAACATAAGGGTGGGTGGGAGGGCCCAAGGACAATTCCATCTTGCACCTCTTTTTTCTTTCATTTTTCTTTGCATCATGTGCTGTTTGGGGACTATTTTTTGAAGTGCCATCCTGTCTGACACTGCAGTGCCACTCCTAGATGGGCCAGGTGTTTGTGTCGGCCACTTGGGTCGCTTAGCTTAGTCACACAGCTACCTCATTGCGCCTCTTTTTTTCTTTGCATCATGTGCTGTTTGGGGACTATTTTTTTAATCTGCCATCCTATCTGACACTGCAGTGCCACTCCTAGATGGGCCAGTTGTTTGTATCGGGCACTTGGGTCGCTTAGCTTAGTCATCCAGCGACCTTGGTGCACCTCTTTTTTTCTTTGCATTATGTGCTGTTTGGGGACTATGTTTTGAAGTGCCATCCTGTCTGACACTGCAGTGCCACTCCTAGATGGGCCAGATGTTTGTGTCGGCCACTTGGGTCGCTTAGCTTAGCCATCCAGCGACCTTGGTGCACCTCTTTTTTTTCTTTGCATCATGTGCTGTTTGGGGACTATTTTTTGAAGTGCATGTCTGACACTGCAGTGCCACTCCTAGATGGGCCAGGTGTTTGTGTCGGCCACTTGGGTCGCTTAGCTTAGTCACAGAGCTACCTCATTGGGCCTCTTTTTTTTTTGCATCATGTGCTGTTTGGGGACAATTTTTTTAATCTGCTATCCTGTCTGACACCGCAGTGCCACTCCTAGATGGGCCAGGTGTTTGTGTCAGGCACTTGGGTTGCTTAGCTTAGTCATCCAGCGACCTTGGTGCACCTCTTTTTTTCTTTGCATCATGTGCTGTTTGGGGACTATGTTTTGAAGTGCCATCCTGTCTGACACTGCAGTGCCACTCCTAGATGGGCCAGGTGTTTGTGTCGGGCACTTGGGTCACTTAGCTTAGTCATCCAGCGACCTTGGTGCACCTCTTTTTTTCTTTGCATCATGTGCTGTTTGGGGACTATGTTTTGAAGTGCCATCCTGTCTGACACTGTAGTGCCACTCCTAGATGGGCCAGGTGTTTGTGTCGGCCACTTGGGTCGCTTAGCTTAGTCATCCAGCGACCTCGGTGCAAATTTTATGACTAAAAATAATATTGTGAGGTGTGAGGTGTTCAGAATAGACTGGAAATGAGTGGAAATTATAGTTATTGAGGTTAATAAGACTATGGGATCAAAATGACCCCCAAATTCTATAATTTAAGCTGTTTTTGAGGGGTTTTTGTAAAAAATCACCCGAATCCAAAACACACCCGAATCCGACAAAAAAATTTCAGGAAGGTTTTGCCAAAACGCGTCCGAATCCAAAACACGGCCGCGGAACCGAATACAAAACCAAAACACAAAACCCGAAAAATGTCCGGTGCACATCACTGCTTTTGACCCTCCCTCATTGAACCCCAGCATCAAAACTTTCATGCAGTTAGTACAGGACTCTGAAGTTCCTTCGTCCAAAAAAATGTTTGACAATTTATCCTCCGCTGAAAGAAGAGCATTGAAAACTCTTAGAGAATCATCTCATCTGGTTATTCGCCTCGCCGATAAAGGCGGAGCTGTCGTTTTCCAAAATTGGATGGACTATGACATGGAGCTTTGCAGGCAGCTAGCTGACAATTTGACCTATCAGCCATTGGCCTTGAACCCCATGACTGGTATTAAGTCTAAGATTGACGCATGTTTGAGGCTGGGATTCGAACAGGGTATCATTAGTGAGGATTTATTAAACTTTCTGACAGTTAACCATCCCAAGTGTCCCATCATTTACACACTTCCCAAAATTCATAAATCATTGGTTTGCCCTCCGGGAAGACCCATTATTGCGGCTGAGGGCTCATTACTTCAACCCATAGCTCTTTTCATCGACAGCATCCTGCAACCCATTGTCCTTAGGACTAGTAGTTATCTTAGGGACACCTTAAGAACATCACAAATCTTAATGATACAATGTTAACTACAATGGATGTTTGTTCTTTGTATACTGTCATACCGCATCAACAGGGCCTTGATGTTCTACGTATGATGCTTTCAAGTAATCCATGTAAGGATTATCCTACTGAATTCCTTTTGGAATTAACTACATTAGTGCTTACATGCAATCACTTTATGTACAAAAATGAGTTCTTTTTACAAACCTCTGGAACAGCAATGGGGTCTAATTTGGCCTCGTCGTATGCCAACTTGTTCATGGCTTGGTATGAGAATACCTTCATATTACCTGTTTATGGACATAAAATTTTGTTTTTCAAACGTTTCATCGATTATGTTTTTCTTTTATGGCAAGGCACTAAAACTGAATTTGATCAGATGGTTACGCATCTTAATTCTTTAGATAGTCCTATAAGATTCACTCATTCTTTATCAGCAATGTCCATTAATTTTTTGGATGTCACAATTACAAAGACCGGTAGTTTGTTAAACACTACTATGTTTAGGAAACCCACTGACCGTAATTTAACATTACATGCTACGAGCCATCACCCTTCTGCTCTAAAAGAAAGTCTTCCCATATTGCAATTTCTTAGGGTCATGAGGATTAATTCTACTCCAAATCTTAAGAATCACCAGTGTGCTGAAATAATGACATGTTTTTAGGAGCTAGGTTATTCCAGGACCGTACTTGAACGGTGTCTTAAAAAGCTAACCGTGTCTTTAATGGTGAAGTAGTGAAACAAAAGAATAGAGGAAAAACAAATGTTTTTTGCAACCCAGTTCAATGGCAATGCAGAAGTTACTAAGAGAGCACTGCGTCGCCATTGGCCCATAGTCTCGTCTGATTCTAGTTTACCCTTTTTTGGAACAGCGGCACCTATGATGGCCTATCATAGGGGAGCAAATTTAAAACAACTTTTGATGCGATCAACTTTGTTCCCTGAAGATAAGTTATCCCATCTTCAGCTAATGCAAGCGAAACCGGGGAGTTTCTTCTGTGGTGGATGCACTATGTGTAGATCTATGATGACTGGCCCCTACCTATATCATCCACATACAGGTAGAAAGATACCCATTAGGTACCACCTTCATTGCCGGTTGGACTTTATAATTTATATCTTGAAATGTTCTTGCGGGCTGTGCTATGTTGGATTGACCACTCGGACTTTCCAAGATCGAATGGCCAACTATAAGTCATCTATCCATACGGCCTTACTTACAGGTCTTACTGACAACCCTGTGGCTCGACATTTTTTGGCTGCAAGACACCAGGCTGCCAGTTTGAAGTGCAAACTAATAGATTGGGTTCCCCCTCTCCAGTTAGGGGGTGACCGCACCCTAGTCCTTAAACAGAGAGAGAGTTTTTGGATTCACAAACTAGATACCATTGCCCCAAGGGGTTTGAATGAGGCTAATACCCTTAATAAGTATACAGATGTGGATAAATCCACAGGGAACCAGCGCTCAAACCCTATTTGTAGTGGTGAATGATACGGTTATAAAGTGAAACTAAAATCAATAATGAAAAAGCAGGTAATATACTTAAGGTTGTTTATTCTAAGATGCTGAGATACTTTCTTTCCCAAAAGGTATAAATTCGGGTTAAAAGTCAATCAGTGATTGGAGCACGCTCCTGGTTTGAGCTTAAATTCTGAAGTGCAAGGTTCAATTGAAAGAACAAATGCTGTAATCTTTGTAAAGTCGAAAAAAATAAATCTGTGCTCTGAAGTGAAGGATTCTCTTGTGAAGTGATGAACAGTTGACAGCGGTAGTGTATGCTTTGGTTAGAGTGGAGAATAAGGACCCTGGACTGGCGCTATTCCTCCTGCAGTACGTCCCACAGTAGAGCTCCCGAATCAGGCCCGCTCTGCGGGGCCGCTGACCTGGGGTGTGCGCCTGTCACGGAGGCGAAGTGGACCCGGCCGGAGCTCTCCGAGCGGCTGGCCGCGCCTCTCCTCCTCCTACAGGGACTTACCTTCTCCCTTCCCCTCCGCCTTCCACTCTACGCTGTCTCGGGCTTCTTCCGTCGCCTGGCAACCGGTTGCTTCCGGAACTCCGGATCACGTGACCAGATGGTTTGCGGAAAGGATTAGGACCGCTGTCAACTGTTCATCACTTCACAAGAGAATCCTTCACTTCAGAGCACAGATTAGCGGGACGCCGCAGTCTGTATAGACTTGTAAACCGTTTGGACTTTAGTACATATTATCATTATTATTTTTTTGTGGCATTTTTCTTTTTTTTCTTTTTCTTTTTTTCGACTTTACAAAGATTACAGCATTTGTTCTTTCAATTGAACCTTGCACTTCAGAATTTAAGCTCAAACCAGGAGTGCTCCAATCACTGATTGACTTTTAAACCGAATTTATACCTTTTGGGAAAGAAAGTATCTCAGCAACTTAGAATAAACAACCTTAAGTATATTACCTGCTTTTTCATTATTGATTTTAGTTTCACTTTATAAAGGTATCATAACACCAATGCTATCTTCAAACACTTTACACAACTGGAGAAACTGATTACAAAAGAGAACAAGTTATGGTGGGATGTGCAAACACTGAACTGGTATCAAGCTAACAAGGTTATACCAAAGGGTCTGAAATTAAAGAAGGCACCAGCATTACACAACCCAGATCCAACTTTCATCAACAGATGGAACACGATTTTGAATGATTGCTCACACCAACTAATACAGCTCCTGATAGACACTCACACTGGAGAACTAACCAGACTAGAGACAAGTATCAAACAATTGAATGTGCAACTTGAACCATTCGAACAGGATCAGGAATTTCACACACTAACAGAACTCACTCTCAGAAGGGTAAGACAAGGAGAGGAGAAAATAATATTAGTCAAGAAAAATAAGATACTCAGGGACAAATGTGGTATACATCACAAAAAACGACCAAAGAACAGAACCAAAGGGACACAAAAACAATGGCATACTAACATTACAAACAAGGTGACAGCGGACAACATTCAGAAATCAGGAAATCCCAGGACACCCGTTTACAAATGATTAACATATCAACAGTACATGACAAAGTTACACTCAAAAACCCCCAAAGAAACTTGCAAGAATCTACAACATAAGACAATCGATACATCACTGGATTCCGCTACCAGTACAGACTGTGACACTTCCTTCTCTGTATACGACATTGAAGAGGAAATACCAACGAACTAGCGAGACACTCTCTAGAACAAGTGTGGCTGGACACCGAGTTAGCAGCACTTAACTCCTTACCTCTACACATAGACCAAACCGAAAAGAACACACTCACCGCTACAATTAACACTGAGTCAGCAGAGGTTGGCACATTACTCCAATGTGCAGATCAGGATTTTTTAGGAACAATGACAGACCGCATCTACCAGGAAGGGTCTGTCATAACTAGAGATGAGCGGGTTCGGTTTCTCTGAAACCGAACCCGCACGAACTTCATGTTTTTTTCACGGGTCCGAGCAGACTCGGATCCTCCCGCCTTGCTCGGTTAACCCGAGCGCGCCCGAACGTCATCATGACGCTGTCGGATTCTCGCGAGACTCGGATTCTATATAAGGAGCCGCGCGTCGCCGCCATTTTCACACGTGCATTGAGATTGATAGGGAGAGGACGTGGCTGGCGTCCTCTCCATTAGAAATTAGATTAGAAGAGAGAGAGAGATTGTGCAGAGTCAGACAGAGTTTACCACAGTGACCAGTGCAGTTGTTGTTAGTTAACTTTTATTTATTTTAATATAATATATCCGTTCTCTGCTATATCCGTTCTCTGCCTGAAAAAAAACGATACACAGCAGCAGCCAGTCACACAGTGTGACTCAGTCTGTGTGCACTCAGCTCAGCCCAGTGTGCTGCACATCAATGTATAAAAGGCAAAGCTTATAATAATTGTGGGGGAGACTGGGGAGCACTGCAGGTTGTTATAGCAGGAGCCCCCAGGAGTACATAATATTATATTAATTTAAAATTAAACAGTGCACACTTTTGCTGCAGGAGTGCCACTGCCAGTGTGACTAGTGGTGACCAGTGCCTGACCACCAGTATAGTAGTATATTGTTGTATGTATTGTATACTATCTCTTTATCAACCAGTCTATATTAGCAGCAGACACAGTACAGTGCGGTAGTTCACGGCTGTGGCTACCTCTGTGTCGGCAGTCGGAACTCGGCAGGCAGTCCGTCCATCCATAATTGTATTACAATATATACCACCTAACCGTGGTATTTTTTTTTCTTTCTTTATACCGTCGTCATAGTGTCATACTTGTTACGAGTATACTACTATCTCTTTATCAACCAGTGTACAGTGCGGTAGTTCACGGCTGTGGCTACCTCTGTGTCGGCAGTCGGCAGGCAGTCCGTCCATCCATAATTGTATTATTATTATAATATATACCACCTAACCGTGGTTTTTTTTTCATTCTTTATACCGTCATAGTGTCATACTAGTTGTTACGAGTATACTACTATCTCTTTATCAACCAGTGTACAGTGCGGTAGTTCACGGCTGTGGCTACCTCTGTGTCGGCAGTCGGCAGGCAGTCCGTCCATCCATAATTGTATTATTATTATAATATATACCACCTAACTGTGGTATTTTTTTTTCTTTCTTTATACCGTCGTCATAGTGTCATACTAGTTGTTACGAGTATACTACTATCTCTTTATCAACCAGTGTACAGTGCGGTAGTTCACGGCTGTGGCTACCTCTGTGTCGGCAGTCGGCAGGCAGTCCGTCCATCCATAATTGTATTATTATTATAATATATACCACCTAACCGTGGTTTTTTTTTCATTCTTTATACCGTCGTCATAGTGTCATACTAGTTGTTACGAGTATACTACTATCTCTTTATCAACCAGTGTACAGTGCGGTAGTTCACGGCTGTGGCTACCTCTGTGTCGGCAGTCGGCAGGCAGTCCGTCCATCCATAATTGTATTATTATTATAATATATACCACCTAACCGTGGTTTTTTTTTCATTCTTTATACCGTCGTCATAGTGTCATACTAGTTGTTACGAGTATACTACTATCTCTTTATCAACCAGTGTACAGTGCGGTAGTTCACGGCTGTGGCTACCTCTGTGTCGGCAGTCGGCAGGCAGTCCGTCCATCCATAATTGTATTATTATTATAATATATACCACCTAACCGTGGTTTTTTTTTCATTCTTTATACCGTCGTCATAGTGTCATACTAGTTGTTACGAGTATACTACTATCTCTTTATCAACCAGTGTACAGTGCGGTAGTTCACGGCTGTGGCTACCTCTGTGTCGGAACTCGGCAGGCAGTCCGTCCATCCATAATTGTATTATATACCACCTAACCGTGGTTTTTTTATACCACCTAACCGTGGCAGTCCGTCCATAATTGTATACTAGTATCCAATCCATCCATCTCCATTGTTTACCTGAGGTGCCTTTTAGTTCTGCCTATAAAATATGGAGAACAAAAAAGTTGAGGTTCCAAAATTAGGGAAAGATCAAGATCCACTTCCACCTCGTGCTGAAGCTGCTGCCACTAGTCATGGCCGAGACGATGAAATGCCAGCAACGTCGTCTGCCAAGGCCGATGCCCAATGTCATAGTACAGAGCATGTCAAATCCAAAACACCAAATATCAGAAAAAAAAGGACTCCAAAACCTAAAATAAAATTGTCGGAGGAGAAGCGTAAACTTGCCAATATGCCATTTACCACACGGAGTGGCAAGGAACGGCTGAGGCCCTGGCCTATGTTCATGGCTAGTGGTTCAGCTTCACATGAGGATGGAAGCACTCAGCCTCTCGCTAGAAAAATGAAAAGACTCAAGCTGGCAAAAGCAGCACAGCAAAGAACTGTGCATTCTTCGAAATCCCAAATCCGAATTCCGAGCCCACCCGCTGGCGGTGATGCAGGGCAGTCTGGAGCGACTGCTGATGCTGACATCTGGTCCGGACTGAAGGACCTGACAACCATTACGGACATGTCGTCTACTGTCACTGCATATGATTCTCTCACCATTGATAGAATGGTGGAGGATTATATGAGTGACCGCATCCAAGTAGGCACGTCACACAGTCCGTACTTATACTGGCAGGAAAAAGAGGCAATTTGGAGGCCCTTGCACAAACTGGCTTTATTCTACCTAAGTTGCCCTCCCACAAGTGTGTACTCCGAAAGAGTGTTTAGTGCCGCCGCTCACCTTGTCAGCAATCGGCGTACGAGGTTACATCCAGAAAATGTGGAGAAGATGATGTTCATTAAAATGAATTATAATCAATTCCTCCGCGGAGACATTGACCAGCAGCAATTGCCTCCACAAAGTACACAGGGAGCTGACATGGTGGATTCCAGTGGGGACGAATTGATAATCTGTGAGGAGGGGGATGTACACGGTGATATATCGGAGGATGATGATGAGGTGGACATCTTGCCTCTGTAGAGCCAGTTTGTGCAAGGAGAGATTAATTGCTTCTTTTTTGGTGGGGGTCCAAACCAACCCGTCATTTCAGTCACAGTCGTGTGGCAGACCCTGTCACTGAAATGATGGGTTGGTTAAAGTGTGCATGTCCTGTTTTGTTTATACAACATAAGTGTGGGTGGGAAGGGCCCAAGGACAATTCCATCTTGCACCTCTTTTTTCTTTTATTTTTCTTTGCGTCATGTGCTGTTTGGGGAGGGTTTTTTGGAAGGGACATCCTGCGTGACACTGCAGTGCCACTCCTAGATGGGCCCGGTGTTTGTGTCGGCCACTAGGGTCGCTAATCTTACTCACACAGCTACCTCATTGCGCCTCTTTTTTTCTTTGCGTCATGTGCTGTTTGGGGAGGGTTTTTTGGAAGGGACATCCTGCGTGACACTGCAGTGCCACTCCTAGATGGGCCCGGTGTTTGTGTCGGCCACTAGGGTCGCTGAGCTTAGTCATCCAGCGACCTCGGTGCAAATTTTAGGACTAAAAATAATATTGTGAGGTGTAAGGTGTTCAGAATAGACTGAAAATGAGTGTTAATTATGGTTATTGAGGTTAATAATACTATGGGATCAAAATGACCCCCAAATTCAATGTTTTAAGATGTTTTTTAGGGTTTTTTGAAAAAACCACCCGAATCCAAAACACACCCGAATCCGACAAAAAAAATTCGGTGAGGTTTTGCCAAAACGCGGTAGAACCCAAAACACGGCCGCGGAACCGAACCCAAAACCAAAACACAAAACCCGAAAAATTTCAGGCGCTCATCTCTAGTCATAACACACAACAAATCATCGAAAAGGAAACTGTCAGAACCAGACGAGGATGCAGGGGAGGACAAAAAAGGCAGACACGGGCCGTGACTAACACTGACAAGAAAGGACAAGGGATTTTCAACCTTAATAACGTCATCTTAGACACTCACCAAGTTAGTATTCTGGATAAGGGAATTACATTTGCACCAACTAGATCACTCAATAAATTTGAAACCTACATGGACATCCAAAAATTCACCCGCAAACTGACACTCAAGAAATTTTTTCATAAGACACCGATACCGCAACATAAACCCACCAGCAATGACCCATTTGTACATACCAGTTTAAAACCCAAATCGTAGTTCTATCCCAGCTACATGACGGGCAACCACATAGCCACATTTACCAGCATGGTGGAAAAGGACATCATGAAACTAGATAGACAGAATCCCAGGCCCAGACAATTGAACATGACCAATAAGGAAAGGAGAGCCATCTCTGATCTAAGTAAAAATACTGATATAATCATAAAGCCAGCTGATAAGGGAGGGCGGATAGTACTTCTCAATAAAGAGGACTACATGGAGGAGGCCAATAGGATCCTTAATGACACTAACACCTATAAGAAGCTTAAAGGAGACCCCACAACCTTGTTCAAACAACAATTACAAACTCTACTCAAAGAGGGACTAGACATAGGCATTCTATCCACACAGGAACACACTTACCTGGATACACAACATCCCATAATACCGGTATTTTATTACTTACCAAAAATTCATAAACATCCGACCAAACCACCAGGTAGACCTATTATTTCCGGCATAGGTTCCATCAGTTCCAATCTATCACAGTACATTGACACTTTCCTGCAGCCGTATGTTAAACAGCAAAAATCGTACCTCAAAGATACCATGGACATCCTACAGAAACTGCAATCTATTTCATGGGAAGACAATTATTGGCTAGCTACAAGCGATGTAACATCCTTGTACTCAGTTATAGATCACACACAGGGACGACGTAGCATACAACATTTCCTAGACAAAGACCCAGACATGAAGATAGAACAGCGGGAATTCATTCTAGGAGGAATAGACTACATACTGACTCACAACTATGTCTGGTTCGATAACGATTTCTTTCTGCAAACCACAGGGACCGCCATGGGGACGAGATTTGCGCCAAGTTACGCAAACCTCTTTATGAGTAAATGGGAAGACGACATCATATGGTCAGACCCAGACCTTGGCGCAAATCTCGTCCTCTGGACAAGATATATAGATGATGTCCTTTTCATCTGGAAAGGGGATGAACAATCACTTAAGAGCTTTCTATCACATCTCAACAACAATGACCGCAATCTGCAATTCACCTCACATTACAGTCAAGAAAAGGTGGAATTTCTAGATCTCAATATCTTTGTAAAGGAAGGGACGTTGCACACCAACACATTCAATAAAGCAGTTGATGTAAACAGCTTTATACTAGCCTCAAGTGGACATCATCCTACCTGGCTCAACGGTATCCCGATGGGCCAGTTTAAAAGACTTAGACACAACTGCTCTAGGCTAAATGATTACGACACACAGGGACACACCCTGAGTGAAAGATTCAAAGAGAAAAATTATCACCCTGACTTGGTAAAAAGGGCCTTTGACACAGTTAGAGCAAATGATCGCTCAACACTTTTGGACTACAAGGACAAATCTGCACAAAAAAATATGACCGAAGGACCTATATTCATCACACAATATTCTGACCAGGCACATAAAGTCAAGAAGATCCTCAAAAAACACTGGCCAATATTACTACAAGATGACACCTTGGCAGAGATACTACCACAGAATCCTAAGGTAGTATACAAAAAAGCTCCAGACATAAAACAAAAACTTATTCATAGCTGCATACCTCCGACAAACACCACACAGACTACCATTGATGGCTCACATAGCAAAGGAGGGTTTTTCCATTGTGGGACATGTGTAGGTTGTAAGGTAACCAATTCCAGGAGTACTACACCAACATATAGCATAATATCTGAGGTGAATACACATGAGTATAAGATAAGGGATAGGTTGACATGCCACAGCAAGTGCATTATATACATCCTCCAATGCCCATGTGTTAAACAATACGTAGGAAGAACAATACGACCCATGAAAGTCAGAATTGGGGAACACGTACGCAACATTAGGAAAGGCACAGAAGACCACCCATTATCCCAACAATTCAAAGAGTTTCACAACTCAAACCTTGCTCTACTTAAGTTCACTGGTGTAAAAGAGGTCAAAAAGAACTGGAGAGGAGGTGATTACATCTCCAGAATCAATAAGGAAGAACTGTGCATGATGATTAATTTAGGGACACTGGCCCCCAAAGGGCTCAACATTGACAATGAAATTAGGTCTGTCATATGCAAATGAAGACATATCCCATTTCAAGTCAATGCAACAGCAGCTACATTCACTATTCTATGATATCTTACATGAAAGTAGTGACAGGCATTGGTTAATGCTGTAGAGGGTTAATCATTATTCTCATGCATTTGAACATAGCATCAAAATATCCCAAGGTTCATTATTTTGAGTATTAACACCATTCTGCAAGATTGATTCATATAACTGCTATATTGTAACTTTATATATATCCTTTTCACTACGGATATATTTTTCCATTATTTTCCTTTTTTTAATACTGGGCACACTCTAAAGCACTGTGATGATGTCACATCCTCCCATAAACTTTGATTGACAAGCTGTGAGCCAATCACAAAGCCAGATAATACTGGGCACACTCTAAAGCACTGTGATGATGTCACATCCTCCCATAAACTTCGATTGACAAGCTGTGAGCCAATCACAAAGCCAGATCAGAGGACCAATGGGAATTGATCCCACCCTATCAGGACACCTTAAATTCCTGCAACCTAAACACACAAATGACTCCCAGAGGAAGACCCTAACAGGTCGAAACGCGTTGGAGCTACCCATCTATACTACATTGGACTGAGGACGAATGTTTACTGCAAAGAAGGACAGTACTGCTAATCCTTTCCGCAAACCATCCGGTCACGTGATCCGGAGTTCCGGAAGCAACCGGTTGCCAGGCGACGGAAGAAGCCCGAGACAGCGTAGAGTGGAAGGCGGAGGGGAAGGGAGAAGGTAAGTCCCTGTAGGAGGAGGAGAGGCGCGGCCAGCCGCTCGGAGAGCTCCGGCCGGGTCCACTTTGCCTCCGTGACAGGCGCACACCCCAGGTCTGCGGCCTCGCAGAGCGAGCCTGATTCGGGCGCTCTACTGTGGGACGTGCTGCAGGAGGAATAGCGCCAGTCCAGGGTCCTTATTCTCCACTCTAACCAAAGCATACACTACCGCTGTCAACTGTTCATCACTTCACAAGAGAATCCTTCACTTCAGAGCACAGATTAGCGGGACGCCGCAGTCTGTATAGACTTGTAAACCGTTTGGACTTTAGTACATATTATCATTATTATTTTTTTGTGGCATTTTTCTTTTTCTTTTTTTCGACTTTACAAAGATTACAGCATTTGTTCTTTCAATTGAACCTTGCACTTCAGAATTTAGGCTCAAACTAGGAGCGTGCTCCAATCACTGATTGACTTTTAAACCGAATTTATACCTTTTGGGAAAGAAAGTATCTCAGCATCTTAGAATAAACAACCTTAAGTATATTACCTGCTGTTTCATTATTGATTTTAGTTTCACTTTATAACCGTATCATTCACCACTACAAATAGGGTTTTAGCGCTGGTTCCCTGTGGATTTATCTATCCACATCTGTATACTTACCATTTAAGGGGGGGTGGGACACCCTTCATTACCAGCAGCACACCCCGCCTCAGATTAACACCTCAGTGCGCAGAGAACCCATTTCTGTATAATCCCCTTAATAATTTCTTGTAGACTTTAGAACCCTTACTATGCACTAA
The DNA here is from genome assembly GCF_028390025.1 of Pseudophryne corroboree. Lineage (NCBI taxonomy): Eukaryota > Metazoa > Chordata > Amphibia > Anura > Myobatrachidae > Pseudophryne > Pseudophryne corroboree. Next base: position 655,790,378 of record NC_086447.1, read on the forward strand.
GAAGTGTCTCCACACGCTGGATGAAAACCGTATTATTTTTGGACAGGCAGTATGGGTGACAATACCGTATTACTTTCAGACAGGCAGTATGGGTGACAAGCATCATCGCATTTTGGTATTGCAGTGACTAGGGACCTTAGTCAGCAGGTGCTATGTCATTGTAGTGCTAATATTACAATAATGGCTATTTTTGTCTCCTGTTTTATGTATGTTTATGTGTAATTTGTTTGTCTTTACACTATCCACCTTCCCACAATTGAATCCCAGGCCCCAGGCAATTATAATGAAGAAAACTCTCTGTCTTTTGCACATTTGTACGAATAACTATTTGTGTTCTTTAATGTGTATCTTATCTGTTCGGATAATATGTATACTAACTATTGGGGTTTACTGCATATAAGATTTAATATTATAAATAGTTCGGCTTGAAGTAGACAGAGGTTGTTCTTTCAATGATATGGGGCATTTTATACTTTTATTTCTTAGGTCCAGCCTTGATATATATTGTGTCCACCTTCTAGGCGTAATGTTTTGAGGTCATCTTTAGTTTTTTGCCCCAATTCTTTACGCCGTATAGCGGAGGGTCCGCTATGTAATTTCCGGTGTTTGGCACGCATTTCCAGTTGGTGGAACGCTTGTGTCCCCGCCTGGCAGCTGAGTGGAGTGATCGTGCTTTCGGTGGTTTGCATCCAGTTATATAGCAGGTGGGTCTAGTTTAGTATTGTCACTTGCGCTATTGGTTAATCAGGCCCTGGTTACACCCATGGTAATTTCATCTGCTGTAGATCCACACTACCTTGCTGATCTCCTTCAGAGGAGCACACACACCCTATTACATGTTTAAGACCTCTGTTCCCCAACCAGTAGCAATAAGACATTGTACCCTATTCAGTGTTATGTATGTGCTAGGAACCTGGGACGTGTTTGAAGTCAAGACTCTTGGACTTGCTTAGAACCGTTGTTCTTGTACTTGATAAGTGTGCAGATACTTGGACTTGATAAATGTGAGGAGACTAGGACTTGCTTGATGTTATAGGGAACTCCAGTACTAATTGTGGTGTGACTCCTGGAGCCCTCAAGGGGGTTTTCACCAATAGCAAACCCCCACTGTTCCCTCAGTGCTTTTTCAACACACCAGTACTTAGGGGCCTCTGGACTTGATACCTACAGCAGTATCAGCTCACCCAATAAACTGAGGACCCCGGCTGTCCGAGGTGTGAGGCACGAGCTGGATAAACCTCCATCTGGGCAGGTGTTTTCAGTGCAGATGGTATTTAAGCTCCCAGCCAGGGAGCTATGGTTGGCAGATGGAGAGCGCCACACCAAGCCAGGGTAATGGTAGGCAGAGCCGGATACAGGACATTGACGGGCAGGGATTCCAGCAGAGTATCCACAGGACATTGACCAGTAAAAATAACAGAGACCAGCGGTTTACACAGCAAGGGTTAACTACAACCAGCACTGAGGGAGTGGCATGGAAAGGATATGTAGGGTTTCTACTCCAATCAGTCATCTACCAGGAGAGAGGATCAATAAATACCAAAGACGTGCAGCTGTGCTGCTGCACGTTCCCCCTGATCACACAGCACATGCTTGCCGATTGCCCGGCAACCGGGACCACCATCTGCGTCCAGCGTCCTGGTTGCTAGATGCCAGGCGGCTCCTAGTGTGCTCATCAGCTGCCATGTCAGGCGTCGGGTGGAGACTGTCAGCCTGGGCGACTGGAAGAGACGCAGCGTCCTAGTCTCCTGGTAACAACCGGGACCTGCGTGCAGTACGGACTGCCCGTCGGACCGTGACAGTATGTTTATTTGGGGTAAAGTCAGTGCACATCCCCTAAAGTGAAATTCATCTGTGGATATCAGAGCTGTGCCTAGGGTGGTGCTGACGGTGGTCGGCATACTGCGAAAATGCAGCGCATATGCCCTGTGGGTTGAGAACCAGCCAGCTGCCACATCCACCAACCGCTGCCAGCTAAAGTGCTGGCCGCTGTAATGTACTTAATGTAGCAGTGCACCCGGCTACTTTTCTGCTGAGCGCACCACAGCTACATACATTACAGCAGGCAGCTGCTCACCTGTGTGCTCCTCCCTCTCCTGACTCGCCAAGATGTCATGCCGCTTACCCCGGACCCCCTATCCAGCAAGAGAAAAGTCTGTCAATTTTGAGGATCAAGTTTAAGTGAATAACAGACACTACACTATCCCCTGTCAGCTCAGTTATGTAACTCTGTCCTTGAGTCCAGTCTGCTCAAGACACCCCTCCTTTGTGTCCCCTAATACTGCTCATCTGCATATCCAGTTCTGCTCAACCAGGACCCAGAGTGCCTCAGGATGGAAACCTCTACTAATGGCTCCACTACCGCTGCGCTCAGCACAGGTTACTATTCCCAATCGTAGTCCAAGTGGATGGTAAAGGATGAAAAAGTTGACAACAAAAATAAAAACTTGTATACTATACTGAATGTCTGTCGACCATTGTCATGTCGACCTTTTGACCCTGTTGACCTTTTACCCTGTTGAACTTTTGTGCTGTCTATTTTTTACATGTTGACCTCTTGATACTGTCGACCTTTTGACCTAATGCGTGTCTACCATTACTGGCAAACCTATTGACTGTAGACCTTTTTAGTGTAGATCTATAGTCCGGATACTGTCCAATTACTGAAACTATACCATTATATTAGTGTCAGAATATTAGGACTTAAATATTTACAACATCAGACAGCTGTATTTTCACCAGGACAAATTTCTAATATGGTTTTTTTTTAGCTTTAGAGTGTATGACAAATGATGACTATGTCTATGACACCCTGTTTAATGAATGTGAAATAAAGCATACGTTTTAACATTACTATCATTACATTTAACTTATACTTTTTAAGAGTGCCCCAACAGTAATTACTTTTTTTTTAACAATAATTTTTATTGGATTTTGTCAATATATTATTGGTAGCATACAACAAATCAAATACAATCAAACATGAACAAAAATGGTAAAAAAAAATAGAGGAAGAAGAGGAGGAAAGGGGAGAGGGGGGTGGGAAATTGCCAGACACAGTCAACAACAGTAAAAGAAAAGGCGGGCAAAGCTGCCTCACAATCACAGAGTCAGCGAATACGAAAACAAGTTGTCATATATCTATTCAGAAGAATTGACATTAACACAGGGATTATCTGCAGGGGAATCCAGAACAGTAAAGTCTATGGGTGAACTGTAGATAACAGAATGACCCATGCGCTCACGGAACTCACTCCACTTAAACCACTTCATATAAATGGAAGAGGCAAAGGAAGAAAATGCCGTCTCCGCCGTTTCAAATAGGTAGTGCCTGTGGACTTTATCTAAAATAACAGTAGACGTGGGAACTAAGGGAGATTTCCACAGATGGGCTATGGAGGCCTTAGTGGCAATTAAAATATGTCCCATAAGGTACCTGTCACCCTTGGACAGTGGCCCTGGGTAGAAATTAAACAGAGCTGTTAAGGGGTCTGCAGGGACATCAGTTCCCAACACCTCACTGATCAGAGAAAATACTTCCCTCCAGAGCAGCCGCGCAACCGGGCAAGCCCAAAACACATCAAAAAGATATCACCGATCGAGGCGCAGCCCCTCCAGCAAAACTGGGAAACTGTAGGCCAGATTTTATGCAGCAGCTCGGGAGTGAAATAGGCCCTGTAGAGCAGTTTAAAAAACATTTCCGAATGGTGAACACATTTAGAAACCTTAAAGCATGTACGGAAAATGACATTCCAGTCCTCATCAGCCAGGACCCGGGAGAGGTCCCTCTCCCATTTAATCAAAGAGGGCAGTTTCCCATAGACCCGTCCTGACAATAAGAACTGGTACCACCAAGAGATATTACCTCTCCGAGCTGTTGATTGAAGTTTAGATAACAGTAGGGGAGGGCAAACTAAATTAGTCAAGGGGAATGAGATATGACTCTGGATCCAGTGTCTCAACTGGAGATGCTTATAAAAATCCCGAGGTGAAACACTGGCCTCACTCTGGAGGTGAGAAAAAGGAACTAGGCCCTCTACTCGGAGCAAATCCTTCAATAAGGCTACCCCCTTATCAGCCCACGTGTTCAGGTTCAAAGAAGGTTTTAGGGCAGCTATAGCAGACAGGGACAATTCTGGAGAAGGTAATCTCCGCTTGAGAGGAAATAAATTTATGCCAAATCTGAAGCGTAGTAGCTATCGCATTACAGGTGTGGGTCTGGCGAGGAGTTACCATAGCAGGTAACCATAGGAGATCGGGGAGCCTAAAGGGGGACACCATGGAGCCGTCTATAGTAGCCCACTGTTTAGGGGACCCTGATAAGAACCAGTCCTTAACCTGGCTCAGGATACAAGCTGATTGATAGGCCTCTAGGTCCGGGAAGGCAGCACCTCCCCTAAGTCTCGGAAGGGAAAGGGTGTGTCTAGCTATTTTAGGCTTAGAGCCTTTCCAGATGTAGTTGATTACAGTTTGATTAAACTTATGGAGAAACGGCTTGGGGAGGAAGTCTCGGTACATTAACTTTGGTAGGAGCACCATTTTAGCGGTGTCTATACGGCCCAACCAGCACACTTCATGTAGCATCCAATCTTTAGTCAGAGTTTCAAAGGCCTGTAATAACTGCTTATAGTTGCAGTCAATCAAGTCGTGGTATCTAGCTAGGTTAATACGTAAATATTTGAGGGATTTAGACTGCCACGCATATCTAAAAGCACCCTGTAGTGCCCGTAATGAATCTGTGGAAATATGCAAAGGGAGGGCCTCAGTTTTAGAGGTATTCAATTTATAATAGTACACCTCATAAAACTGCTTCAGAACCCGGTGTAGGGCAGGGAGAGAGACCTCCGGTCTCGTTAAACATAAGAGGATATCGTCCACAAAGAGACTGATTTTGTGAGAAACATCACCAATAATAGGACCATGAACATCCGCTGCCAACCTGATCGTCTCCGCCAAAGGCTCAATTGCTAAGGCAAATATAAGAGGAGACAACGGACAGCCCTGCCTCGTACCATTGGTGATATCAAAACTAGCAGAAAGGCATCCATTGACTGAAACCGTCGCCGAAGGGGAAGAATATAGGGCAAGGATAGAGTCCAGTATACCTCCCTGAAATCCAAAGCGACGCAACGCAGCCTGCACAAACCCCCAGTGAAGCCTGTCAAATGCTTTTTCGGCATCCAAGGAAAGGATTAGAAGAGGGGACCCAAGGGAATCACAGTAATCCATCACATCTAGGACCCGACGAGTGTTGTGTGGAGCCTGCCTGTCCGGAATGAACCCCACCTGATCTGGTTTAATAAGATGGGACAGTAAGGGGCATACACGATTAGCTATCATTTTAGCATATATCTTGACATCCGTGTTTATCAAGGCTATAGGTCTGTAGTTTTGCACTGAGGATGGAGACTTCCCGGGTTTAGGAATAGTCACAATTCGTGCATTGACCATTTCCTTCGGGAAACGCCCAACTGACGTGGCCTCGCCAAACACGGATGCCAAAACTGGGGCTAGCTCTATTTTAAAGGATTTATAAAAGTTAGCGGGGAATCCATCTGGGCCAGGGGCTTTATCAGATGGAAGTGAGTCAATGGTCGCCATTATTTCATCCGTAGTCCAGGGGGAGCTTAGGGACAGGCAGGCTGCAGAGTCTGAGGAGGGAAGGGATAAGGATTGGAGAAAAGCGTCAATATCTACTTGAGAGGTCTGGGGGGTATCCAAATCATCCCGAAGGTTATAGAGGGTAGAATAATATTCTGCAAACGCGTCAGCGATTTGGTGCAGGTCAGATATTTTAGCGCCGCGAGAATTAAAGACATGGTGCACACGCTTCCTCGCTTTACGTCCCCTCAATGTAGAATTTCTGTTTAAGTCGCGCTATATTACGCTGCACTTCACGCAATGAAAAGGAATTGACTTTTTCCCGAGCTAGGAGGAGTCGCCTATAAAGAGTTTTGTCAGTCGGGTTCACTTTATGGGCCCTCTCCAAATCAAGAGCCTCCAATTCAGCTTGGCCAGAAGTCCGTTTATAGTCCCTCTTCAGTTTTGCGGCAACTTGTATGGCCGACACTCTAACGACAGCCTTAAGAGAACACCAATGATTAAATACTGAAGTGTCGTTGGGGTCATTTTCACAAAGGTAATGGGACACAGACTGCTGAATCGCTTGTCTAGCCTCCGGACAGGAAAGGGCACCATATCCCAGTCTCCATGGCCCAGGGGCGACCCTTCTACCCCCTATATCCCACACTAAGAACAAGGGAGAGTGGTCCGACTACGTCATAGGCAAAATATCAACTTTGCTGATGGAAGCTAACGTCCATCTGTCGGAAAAGGCTAAGTCTATCCTAGAATATGATCAATGGACATGTGAGTAGAACGAATAGTCTCTCGTCATAGGGTGACGAGACTTCCAGATGTCGTAAATATCATATTCTGCTATCAATCCACTAAAACCTTTAGTGGAATCGTGAGGTTTGAGACTACGTGGCACGGTCATCCTGGACCTATCCATAATCGGATCGAGAACCATATTGAAATCCCCCAGTACCAAGAGCGCACCAGTAGCGTGTGTCTGCAATACTGAGAAGAACTTTTTACAAAAAGCCAACTGTCTAGTGTTAGGAGCATAGCAGGACACCAGGGTGACATCTACATTATCTATCTTCCCGACCAAAATCAGGTCTCTCCCCTCGGGATCAGAATATTGAGCTGAGAGACTAAATGAGTACTGTTGGGAGATCAAGATAGCTACACCCGCTTTTTTCTCTGGGCCATTAACCATGTAGCAATGAGGGAATTAAGGGTTCTGAAACAGAGGAGGTGCTGCCCCTTTGAAGTGGGTCTCTTGGACCGCGATAACATGTGCTTTGAGTCTATAGAAGTAGTTAAGGGCAAGCTTCCTCTTCTGAGGAGAGTTCAATCCCTTAACATTAAGGGAAACTATATTGAGCATCGTTAAAAAAGGTGGAGGTGCAATAGATGACAAACATACTAGGTACTATAACAGAATACGAGTACTGGCAATAGGAAGACAAAAAAGTAAAGAAAAGAAAATACAGACTAACATAAAGAGGAGAAAAATACAACTGAACTGACCCCACCAGGGGCTAAAACAGGCACCATACCATGGTCGCCTGGAGAATGAACATGGGGGTTAGCGGCTAGAACCCCTGTCGCCCCAAAATAAAATACAGAAGGCATTCCTTGGGGCCCCTCTGCACTTTCCGCAGCAGCGACAAAATCCGTCGCCCACTACGGAAGAGCAACAACAGGCCAACAAATGGCATAGGGAAGCCCGGAGGGTCCCCAAGCTAGAACGCCCAATCATATTAAACAAGAGTCATAACAATGTTTAAAGTCATAGTAGGAGGAGGAACGTCACTCCAAAGGAAATATCTTCCTCTCTCTGCACATGTAAACAGTAAACTAAGCAAGCAATAAATGCAGGTTAACGGTAGAGGAGCTGAGAGAGACTAGGATAGACCATGGCACAGGGATCAGCCCGATCCAGCCTTGGACCAGTCCTGGTGAAGACCACGAACAGGAGAGCCGCGGTCCGAAGGATTGACTAAGTTCCATCTCTCCAACATTTTCATGCCGTCCGGCACATTAGTGAGAACAATCGTGGAGCTGTCTCTTGATATCAGTAATTTAGTGGGGAATCCCCACCGGTAGGGTATGTTGGCTCTCCTGAGAGTGCTGGTAATAGGTTGAAAGGAACGTCGTTTCAGTAAAGTGTCCCTAGAAAAGTCGCCGAACAGCTGAAGGGAGCCCAGCGCCTCTGCAGTATCCGAGGATGGCCTGGCTGCCTTTAGTAATGTCTCCTTCACATGGAAAAATTGGATCCTCATCAGGACATCCCTGGGGACATCCGCAGGTGCGTTCCTGGCTTTGGGTAAGCGATGTATACGATCTATCAGGAGATCACTAGAAGTAAATGACGGGGCCAATTTCTGGAACAACGCAATAGCGCAATCGTGTAGAGAACTATTAGAAACAGTCTCCGGGACCCCTCTCAATTTCAGATTATTCCTTCTTGATCTATCTTCCATTTCCGTCACCTTTTCCCTCAGAAGAGAGACCTCCATTTCCAATTGGTCGTGAGAAGAAATAAGAGTGTTATGTGAACCAACTACCTCCTCCATCTTTGTCTCGAGGTGATCAGTCCGGCCGCCTAACTCGTCAACAGCCTGCTGGCACACATGAAGGAAGGCTCTAAATTCCGCAGCTACTTCATCTTTGAAGGACGATAACAGAGCCTTCATAGAGCCAACCGTAAGCGGATCGCTGTCATCCATAGCGGTATGCTTGACAGCCGCTGGACCCGGTGAGGATGCACTACTACCAGAAGCCGAAGCAGGAGAAAGTCCTCTGGAGGCGGAAGCACTAGATTCTTGCGGTTTAGCAGGTTAAATGTGACGGTTTAAAGAAGGCAACCTGAGAGGCAGTTTTTGTGACCTTCACTTTTTTAGGAGGCATAGTGCAAAGAAGACGTGAATTATGGTAAACGACTTCGGTGGTATAAGTATAAACGAAAGGACAGCTCCACTATAAATAAACTTGTTATAACATTACACGAAACAGAAGGCGCGACATGAGAAGCTTCATTCGCACTTGCAGGGGTTTCCAGCAGAACGGATGTGGCCGCACCGTGATTAATAAGTGGCCGCAGTACCCTCTATCTACAAGCCCGGTAAATGCAAAGGGTTAAAGGCATCTGTAGACCTCCCGGAGCAATGCCCCTCCCCCTGCCTGGTGTGGGCAATCAGGGTTTATGGCTAAGCAGGTGCAGGGCAATGCCACCCCCAAACTAATACCACTCAGTATGGGCACCCTGCCAGTTAGTAAAATGGCACCCGCCAGCCCTTAGTATTGGGCTCCAGCAGCACGGATACCTGGAGCCTCAGAGAGCAGGGCCGATTCGTTGGTGGAAGCGGTGAACCACCCGGCAGCTGCAGAGCCGTCCCCAACCCAGCGGAGAGCAGGCGATGGACCCCGGGCGCACCGTGACGTGATCGGCGCCGGTCAGCAGGGATCTTCACAAGGCGCCGCTGCTAGCGGGGCACCTCGCCGCTCGGGTCAGCCGGACGGGAGGCAGCTGCAGGAGGGAGATTTATATGTAGAAGAGGGAGAGGACACTGCAGCCCGCGGTCACAGGAAGTGTGGTATCCCCCAGAACTTACAGGACTCATGCTCCCTTCAACTGACATGTACATTGCCTTATTGTACCAGGTGCTCCATGTAGGACCCTATGAGAACCTGTGTAGCCCAGACTTTTTGCCAAAACGGACAGCTGTATACTCTGGGCTGCCATATAAACAGACATAACCTGCAGCTTTACCCTTTCCCCCCTTTTTCTTGGAGCCTAGCAACAGTGGATGGTGTGATGGAGGACACAGCCCACACCTCTCATCTGATTGGCCAATCCCTAGAGAGAACCCAGAGGAAGGGTGGAGTGATGGAGAGATTGGTGTGAGGACTGGGGGGTGCTGTAAGCTGGGACAGCAGAGAGGACAGCAGAACAAGCAGTGGGATCCTGAGTGAGTTGCAGAGGCTGAGTTCCTGTGTGTCAGTTCCAGAGTATCCTGTCAGCACTAGTATCATTGTGCAAGTCCCAGCAGCAACAGCAAGGAACTCCTCTGGAGAGAGAGGGAGTGAGATCAGTGAGGTTTCATCAGTAACAGCTCACTGCCCATATAAGAACAGAGGAAGTAGCAGCTACAGAGAATGCCCTATCCATGCAGAGACAGTGCTGTGAATACAGCAGCCAGAGACAGCACTGAGAGGTAACTCCATCCTCAGGGAGGATTCTGTACAAGTAAACAGGCTCCCTGCTCACACACTGTCTACAAACATTGCAGCTGGCACTACGCTAGGAGTATAGAACACTTTTGTCTGTGGCACAGCATAACTTGTTGCCAGCAATAGCACAAACTGCCTCCTCTTACATTAAATGCCCTAAGTCTTAGTAGAAAGGACAGCACACACAGTGCTGGTGCCACCGATGCTTATCTGCCAGGCCTTACAGACCAGTGACATTGTACATCAGATGAACTGTGACAGCCAGGTTACAGTGCAAAGGAGGCCTGAACAGAACTACCCAGAGTGAATGGGAAAGGCAGTGGATCAGTTTTCCCTCAGTGTGGCCACAGAGAGGACAGGCCTTTATTTACACTACAGGGACATGTCTAAGAAAGACTAAATATATATATGCATATATATCCACGTGTGGACACACTCTAAAGGGGGTTACAGACCTGTGCACAGGCGGAAGAACATAAGTTGTACTAATACTTCTGAATACATGGGATACTCAGTAAGGGTAATCAGATAATTGTAACTGGTAACAAACTGTTTTTCTTATGCATGCATATTTTGATGGTAACAGCTTGAATATTTGAGTTAAGGTTTGAATAGTATAATAAGTCAATATAACCAATTCAGGTAAACGTGCATAACTGCTGAGAAGGACGGTGATGGGATATGCAACACCTGAATAATTAAACAGTCTATGACAGTATTGGCATAATCTACGGTGTGAAGACCAACTGTTTATTATCTGTACTTGATGATTTACTGTAACGTATTACTATTATTCAAGTTGTTTGATTTTCCCAATGCCTTTAATAAACCGAAGTTGAGTTGACTGCTCCCTGAACAACCCACTTGTGCAGACGTATATCCCTTACATCTCCGAAGTATTGTGAACGAACTTCCATCTTAAGTTGGTATCCCGGTACACAGATAGTGTAAAGCGGACATAATCACCAGGTAAAAGATCATCTACTCACCCAATAACATTGTCCTTTATTTGCCCGGGTATCACATTTGGCGTCAACGAACAGGATCCGAGTGCAATCAGGAGAAAACTCACTAATTGAAAGATGGAACAACAACAGGCTGCAGGAGGAGGAGCACCACCGGTAGTACAGAACCAGGAACAAGAACAACAGGCAACCCCGGCAACGACACCGAATGCTCCAATAACCTTACCCTACTACTTTGGGGCGCCGTGGCTTCCAACCTATAGCGGAGATGCCAACAAGCCACAGTGTACCACGTTTACAGAATTCAAAAATAAACTCAAATCTATGTTCCGGTTGTATACCTTGAACGAACAGCAGAAAGTCGAGATTCTGGTAGGTCAACTCACAGGGTCAGCTCTAAGAGAAGTCATATCCTGGCCCACTGAAAACAAGAAAGAGGTAGACCAGATCTTAAAGAGATTGTCCACTACTTTTGAGACAAAAACCCTCCCCGAGTTAAAAATGAAGCTGTATGCGCGCAAACAGCAACCGGGCGAGACCCTCCGAGACTACGCCCTGAGTTTACAAGAAACACTAAGAGCGATCCAAGCAGTTGACAAAGATGAAGTCAGAAATGCAGACGAAGCGCTAACGATTCAGTTTATTGAAGGAGCCTCAAGGGAGAGTGTCAAAACCCAACTACGACTACTCAAAATGCAAATGCCGGGGAAAACCTTCCTAGACTTCAAGGAAGCCGCCATCACAATAACTGGCAACCAATCGGGAAGAGAAGAAGAGTACCCAGAGCTGGTGGACTTCAGAGAATCCTCAGAGCTGATGGGAGCTACTGCTTCCAGTCCCGAAAGACCGAAACGAGTCAGAGATCCAGTGGTGCAGAGTAGTCAGCACCCCTCAGGAGATCAGATACAAACCCTACGCAAGCAGATGGAAGAGTTAACGGTGGGGATGGCAGAGATCCAGAGAGAAATGCGACTCCTAGCGAGACCACCGACACCCAATTCTGGAGAACCTAGATGGAGGTCCGAGCGACAGAGGTCGGCCAGAAGACGCTGGGAACCACCTCCAGAGTACGGGCGGCGGCCTTCAGACCAGTTCGACAGCCAGGGTCGTCCCGTTTGTCATCGATGCCAGGCAATAGGGCATATTGAGAGGAACTGCGACCAGATCGAACATTTAAACTCCAATGCCCCGAGGACGGAGACCGAGCCTCGGGGGACACAATAAGGTTAAAACCAACCTCTGAAGAAGGATGGCCACACTATGGCAGGCAATGCCATATAAATGCAGATGAGTTAACCGACATATTAAATACCGACACTCCTGTCCACACAAGGAAAATTTCAGGAAAGGTCATCTGGTTTCATGTGCGACGTGGGTATGGATTCATCAATCGTGATGACACCAAGCAAGATACATTCATTCATTATACGGCCATACAGAGGAACAACCCCAGAAAATACTATCGCAGCCTGGGAGAGGGAGAGATGGTGGAATTTGACATAATCAGGGGAGAGAAAGGTCTACGAGCAATCAACGTCACGGGTCCAGGTGGTGCTCCAGTGAAGGGCAGCAGGTATGCAGCAGATCGCAGGCATTATTGGTGCCATCCACACCGTGGAGGTCATCCACGTCACTACCGATGCCATGGAGATGGAATGTATTCCACAGAAAACGTGACAGAAAGTGTAAACCAGAGGCCATCTGTATGCAGTCAACAGGATCCTAATGCCGAATCGCAGAGTGCATTATTGGGAAGAACAGCTAACCTTGAGAAACCAAGTGGATATACGCAACAGAACCTGCAAGAAACTGTTCGGTCGTTTCGGTGTGGACCTACGATGATGGAAGACACCAATTCCAATACGGCCTACCTCAATCCGGCTCATTCAAACGCTACTGATCAGGACCGGGAAGTAGAAGTAGTGACCCACAAGGCCACAGAGGAAGACTTAGAATCCTCTAAACCCAATGCATCAGATTCAGTTATGCTCATCCCTAAACCTCACCATCCTGCAAAAACCCAGGGGGAAGCTAAAGAGGCCGTGAAATGGCTCTTTCCAGAGTTGCATCGTCCTGACTATGAGTACACCTCAATGAGTGGTGAAGAATTTATCTCACTGTTGCAGCAGGCATCGAGAAAGCCAGGGAAGAGGCGCACAGGGGTTCTAGCCCATTAGTTATAGACCCTTCTCATGTCTGATCTGTAATGATTATACTAATGTGATTTTCAAACTTGTTTGCTCTACAGTTACTAAATGCATTGAGGTTTAAAACATAATTGTTTCAGTACCTGCAACCCAATGTATTTCATGTCAGTAAAATGTCAATGTTGTGAAAAAAAAATAATGACTTTATGAGTATGTGGAGAGACGAATGCGTGAGGACACGCATCATTCAAGCGGGGTTGAGTGTGGTATCCCCCAGAACTTACAGGACTCATGCTCCCTTCAACTGACATGTACATTGCCTTATTGTACCAGGTGCTCCATGTAGGACCCTATGAGAACCTGTGTAGCCCAGACTTTTTGCCAAAAAGGACAGCTGTATACTCTGGGCTGCCATATAAACAGACATAACCTGCAGCTTTACCCTTTCCCCCCTTTTTCTTGGAGCCTAGCAACAGTGGATGGTGTGATGGAGGACACAGCCCACACCTCTCATCTGATTGGCCAATCCCTAGAGAGAACCCAGAGGAAGGGTGGAGTGATGGAGAGATTGGTGTGAGGACTGGGGGGTGCTGTAAGCTGGGACAGCAGAGAGGACAGCAGAACAAGCAGTGGGATCCTGAGTGAGTTGCAGAGGCTGAGTTCCTGTGTGTCAGTTCCAGAGTATCCTGTCAGCACTAGTATCATTGTGCAAGTCCCAGCAGCAACAGCAAGGAACTCCTCTGGAGAGAGAGGGAGTGAGATCAGTGAGGTTTCATCAGTAACAGCTCACTGCCCATATAAGAACAGAGGAAGTAGCAGCTACAGAGAATGCCCTATCCATGCAGAGACAGTGCTGTGAATACAGCAGCCAGAGACAGCACTGAGAGGTAACTCCATCCTCAGGGAGGATTCTGTACAAGTAAACAGGCTCCCTGCTCACACACTGTCTACAAACATTGCAGCTGGCACTACGCTAGGAGTATAGAACACTTTTGTCTGTGGCACAGCATAACTTGTTGCCAGCAATAGCACAAACTGCCTCCTCTTACATTAAATGCCCTAAGTCTTAGTAGAAAGGACAGCACACACAGTGCTGGTGCCACCGATGCTTATCTGCCAGGCCTTACAGACCAGTGACATTGTACATCAGATGAACTGTGACAGCCAGGTTACAGTGCAAAGGAGGCCTGAACAGAACTACCCAGAGTGAATGGGAAAGGCAGTGGATCAGTTTTCCCTCAGTGTGGCCACAGAGAGGACAGGCCTTTATTTACACTACAGGGACATGTCTAAGAAAGACTAAATATATATATGCATATATATCCACGTGTGGACACACTCTAAAGGGGGTTACAGACCTGTGCACAGGCGGAAGAACATAAGTTGTACTAATACTTCTGAATACATGGGATACTCAGTAAGGGTAATCAGATAATTGTAACTGGTAACAAACTGTTTTTCTTATGCATGCATATTTTGATGGTAACAGCTTGAATATTTGAGTTAAGGTTTGAATAGTATAATAAGTCAATATAACCAATTCAGGTAAACGTGCATAACTGCTGAGAAGGACGGTGATGGGATATGCAACACCTGAATAATTAAACAGTCTATGACAGTATTGGCATAATCTACGGTGTGAAGACCAACTGTTTATTATCTGTACTTGATGATTTACTGTAACGTATTACTATTATTCAAGTTGTTTGATTTTCCCAATGCCTTTAATAAACCGAAGTTGAGTTGACTGCTCCCTGAACAACCCACTTGTGCAGACGTATATCCCTTACATCTCCGAAGTATCGTGAACGAACTTCCATCTTAAGTTGGTATCCCGGTACACAGATAGTGTAAAGCGGACATAATCACCAGGTAAAAGATCATCTACTCACCCAATAACATTGTCCTTTATTTGCCCGGGTATCACAGAAGCTCCACTTCCGGTTCGGGCTACAAGCAAAATTGAGTCCCCGGCTCCAACCTAGCAGACAGGCCGTAAGCCACACAGGCACTGGAGGCACCCGCCGGCACCGCGAACCTATCCACCAGGTGCAGGGGAGCCTCAGCAGGTCAGGAAGGGTCGCCACAGGCTATAAGCAGGGCCAGGGAGCGTATTAAATAGGACCCAAGCAGGAGCTCAGGTTCAGCACAGCTGCTGGGTTCCGTTGCCAAGCCACGCCCCAGTAATTACTTTTTTTATTAACCACTGCTAATATAGATTTAGGAGTCTATTTACTAAGCCTTGGATGGAGATAAAGTCGCTGGAGATAAAGCACCAGCCAATCGGCTCCTGTCATTTTTCAAACACAGCCTGTGACATGGGAGTTAGGAGCCGATTGGCTGGTGCTTTATCTCCAGCGACTTTATCTCCATCCAAGGCTTAGTACATAGAACCATTAGTGCCCTATGATCTTGTATGTCCATATTACATTGTTCCAGATGTCTTATGTTCTGTCAATAACTTGGGAATTTAGCATTAACTTGTAAAACTGAAAGATATATAAAAAATGTTTTCATGACCTTCAAGTGTCTACTCATTTTCAAAATTCCCTAGCTAATAAATTGGTTGCACCGATATTATAGGGGAATATAGTTTTGTAATAAAAGCTTTCTATAAATAACTGAAATGAATTGTCTGTGAGCTATAAATAAACAAAACGTTATAGCTTTAATACTGTACATCTTTTTAAACAACCTTTTTCTTTTGTAGCAGTATTTGTACACATACACATTTGAGTTAGCGGAGTGTTTCAGCTTTATAGATCTCACAAAGGTCCTCCTTCTTTCCCCTCTCTAGAAAATGGTGTTTTGTGATCTTGGACAGAGTGTATTAGATAACGCCTGGCAAGGCTACAATGCTACCCTGCTTGCCTATGGACAGACAGGTTCAGGAAAAAGTTATTCTATGATTGGATATGGAGCAAATCGAGGGATCATTCCAGTTGTCTGTGAAGAATTATTCCGAGCTATTGAAAGCAACCAAGAGGATAACAGAAGCTACCAGGTCAGTTAATATAATTTGTCTGTTGGAGAGAAATGTAATGGGAAAGTTACTAAAGTACATTTTTATCAAACCACAGGCTTCTATGTGATCTTATTTACTAAAGGTAAAACTGCACATCAAATCTCATGAATGAAAACAGCTAGGTCTCTAACAAAATTAGTGGTTTGGAGACCTGTGATATAAAGCACCATATTTGTCACGTTGTGGTTTGTCTATTACTGCTGAATAGGTAAAGATAAGTCCTGGAGCAGTTCTCACCCTTCAAACTACAGATTTGCATGACATCCAGTGTTTGGTGGCTTACACACTTCACAATAAACCACAGTTTAGTGAATTTCCCCCTAAGTGTTACTATATAAAACATATAGCCTATTTTATTTTCTAGATGTGTTGGTATTACAGTAATGTGGTCATGAGGTGTGACTGAGACTAATGTTTTCTTGGAATAACAGGTTACAATGATAAAGCAGGGTAACTATGAGCTCATCACACAGACATATAATCTGACACACTGCACAGTGGATGAGCAATCAAAGTATCAATAGATTAATATCCAGCAAGAAAATGAATACTATACTGCTCTACTGTAGACACAGAATTATTTAGAAAATACCAAATATTCTTGAAGAAGTATTGTCAGGGTCGGCTCTGACCAGATTGATGCCCTTGGCAAGATTCTGGTTTAGGTCACGCCAGTGTTACCCTGATGGAAGCTGCAGGACCTGTAGGATCGGTGCTGGGCTGTACAGGCTTGTTGCTGCTGCCTATCATATAATATGACTGACAGGCAACTGCGCAGCAGTGCTATCGGAGGACAGCCACTGTCATCCTGGACTTCTGAAATCTGGAGCTGGAACAATGGAGCTTAGATGTCTAGCCTGCCCAGATGCCCCTAGGGATTTCCATATGCCCCAGGCATTTGCCTATACTGCCTAGAGCCAGCTCTGTGTATTGGGATTATTTTTAAGTAAGACAATCACAGATAAAATTAAATAAAACATAATATATACACCACCAACGGATATGTATTGTAAATTGTACCAGGGCACAAAGATTAAATCCTCACATTTTTAGTTCCAATGAACTAAATCTCTACTAGAAATGCATCATACATACTCCTAAAGTCACAAAGTCTCCTGGGAGCCCCCATTCAGAATAGCACTCCAAATATCAACCCCTTTCTTATTCAACACAATGGCTGCCTAATTCATGAACTTATTGTTTCATTTCTATACACAGATCGGAACACACTTGTTACATCATGGCTTTCAGTCTACCACATCATATTATACAAGCACACAGACAACCCATTCAGGGATTTTGTGTTTTGCTGCACCCACTGTAGCTCCTTTGTCTTCATACTGATATATACTCCTTACAGGCATCACTGCTGTATTTATTCATGTTTCACTTCCCAGTCATTACTATCTAACACCAGGGCCATCTTAGCATAGAAGGCAATGGTGAAAACAATGCACTAGGGCCCCTACACAGTCATTTACGGGAACCAATTAAAATATAACCACACCTTGCACCTCCTGCGGTTCCACACCTTCTCTCTACATGCTTCGATACAGTGAATGGCTGTCAGCACTCTGATTGGTGGATATCTCCAGCCATCCACCAGTCACATACCTCCCAACTTTCATGATAGGGTATCCGGGACTTTTGTGTGACAAAGCCGCACCGGATCTCGAAAAGGGGCATGGTCTATGGAAAAGGGGGCATGGCTTTGCGGGAGTGTCGCGATCGTGGGCCACGTCCCTGTTTTCATCACTGAAGGGGCATGCCCAGCGCTCTGTGAGCTGCTGGCATGCCCCCTCTCCATCTGTCTCCCGTGAATAGACACTGTGCACAGATGTACCGTATTTTTCGGACCATAAGACGCACCTGACCATAAGACGCACCTAGTTTTTAGAGTAGGAAAACTGGGAAAAAAATATTCTGACCTCTAAGAGATATTTCTGTGATTTCTCAGACTCAAGAATACAGTGCAGCCTTCTGTCAGAGCCAGCATACACAGACACACACACACATCAGAGCGAGCATACACACACACACACACACACACACACACACACACACACTGACAGTACCAGTGGTTCCCTGCATCTCCTGAGAAGGGAGGAGGTGGGGGGGAGCGGGGGAGTCACATGACGCCGGCTCTGCTGCTGAAATGTGGCCGCTCTGCGCTCTGATGATGACGGCACAGCAGCTGCAGCAGCATCCAGGACCCGCCGCTACCCGCCGGCCGCCGCTACCCGACAGTACCAGTCAGAGGCGTATCTAGCACGGGGCGAGCAGGGCACGTGCCCTGGGCGCCATGGCAGCCCCAACAGAGAGGGGCGCTACCGGCACCTGCACGGCCCACTCGCCCCATGCTTCAGGGATTCCGCCAGCGCTACCCGCGGCGCTTTCCCTGTCTCCCCGGCTGCTGTGCCTGTCACAATAGACAGGCAGCGGCAGCCAGGAGCCTCCCCCTACTCCCCCCTGCAAAGTGCTCCCCCCTGCAAAGTGACTGTGTGTACGCGATCGCGTGCGCGACCGCGACCGCGGAGGTGCGCGCATGCGCGTGCGCGGCCTCGGGGGGGCGTGCGGCCCCTGAACAGCAGTGAGTGCAGGTGAGCGGGAAGGGGGTGCGGGACATTTTGTGTGTGTGTGTTAAGTGTGTGTGTGTTAATTGTGTGTGTGTCGGACAGTGTGCGTGTGTGTTGTGTGTGGGACAGTGCGTGTGTGTTAATTGTGTGTGTGTGGGACAGTGTGAGTGTGTTAATTGTGTGTGTGGGACAGTTTGAGTGTGTGTAAATTGTGTGTGTGTGGGACAGTGTGCGTGTGTTAATTGTGTGTGTGTGGGACAGTGTGTGTGTGTGACAGTGTGAGTGTGTTAATTGTGTGTGTGGGACAGTGCATGTTTGTTAATTGTGTGTGTGACAGTGTGAGTGTGTTAATTGTGTGTGTGGGACAGTTTTGAGTGCGTGTTAATTGTGTGTGTGTGGGACAGTGTGCGTGTGTGTTAATTGTGTATGTGTGGGACAGTGTGAGTGTGTTAATTGTGTGTGTGTGTGTGTGTGTGTGTGTGTGGGACAGTGTGAGTGTGTTAATTGTGTGTGTGTGGGACAGTTTGAGTGTGTGTGTTAATTGTGTGTGTGTGGGACAGTGTGCGTGTGTGTTAATTGTGTGTGTGTGGGACAGTGTGCGTGTGTATTAATTGTGTGTGTGTGGGACAGTGTGCGTGTGTGTTAATTGTGTGTGTGTGGGACAGTGTGCGTGTGTTAAGTGTGTGTGTGTGTGACAGTGTGAGTGTGTTAATTGTGTGTGTGGGACAGTGCGTGTTTGTTAATTGTGTGTGTGACAGTGTGAGTGTGTTAATTGTGTGTGTGGGACAGTTTTGAGTGCGTGTTAATTGTGTGTGTGTGGGACAGTGTGCGTGTGTGTTAATTGTGTATGTGTGGGACAGTGTGAGTGTGTTAATTGTGTGTGTGTGTGTGTGTGTGGGACAGTGTGAGTGTGTTAATTGTGTGTGTGTGGGACAGTTTGAGTGTGTGTTAATTGTGTGTGTGTGGGACAGTGTGCGTGTGTGTTAATTGTGTGTGTGTGGGACAGTGTGCGTGTGTATTAATTGTGTGTGTGTGGGACAGTGTGCGTGTGTGTTAATTGTGTGTGTGTGGGACAGTGTGCGTGTGTTAAGTGTGTGTGTGTGTGTGTGGGACAGTGTGAGTGTGTTAATTGTGTGTGTGTGGGACAGTGCGTGTTTGTTAATTGTGTGTGTGGGACAGTGTGCGTGTGTGTTATTTGTGTGTGTGGGACAGTGTGCGTGTGTGTTATTTGTGTGTGTGGGACAGTGTGCGTGCGTGTGTGTTAATTGTGTTTGGGACAGTGTGCGTGTGTTAATTGTCCCGGCGGTTATTGGCGTCTGTAGTGTGCGCCCCGTCCTCCTCCGCTGCCGCTGACAGGAGCGGCGGTGTGCGGCTCTCCCCCTCCTCCGCCGGCTCCGTCCTCCCGTCGTGGCCCTGCAGTGTGTGCCGGTCTCCCCAGCAGCAGCAGCAGCAGGTTAGTCTCTCTCCCCCCCCCTCTCTCTCTCTCTCTCTCTCTCCTCCAGTGGATTGCAGTTTGTAAGTATCATTTTAATTTTTACAGGTACCCCTATTGAATTCTACTGGACAAGTGGACGTGACCAGCGTGGGATGTAGGTAAGTAATCTGTCTCTCATTTTTACAGGTACCCCTATTGGATTCTACTGGACAAGTGGACGTGATCAGTGTGGGATGTAGGTAAGTAATCTGTCTCTCATTTTTACAGGTACCCCTATTGGATTCTACTGGACAAGTGGACGTGATCAGTGTGGGATGTAGGTAAGTAATCTCTCTCTCATTTTCACAGGTACCCCTATTGGATTCTACTGGACAAGTGGACGTGACCGGCGTGGGATGTACGTAAGTAATCTGTCTCTCATTTTTACAGATTCCCCTACTGGATTCTACTGGACAAGTGGACGTGACCAGCGTGGGATGTAGGTAAGTAATCTGTCTCTCATTTTTACAGGTACCCCTATTGAATTCTACTGGACAAGTGGACGTGATCGGCGTGGGATGTAGGTAAGTAATCTGTCTCTCATTTTAACAGGTACCCCTATTGGATTCTACTGGACAAGTGGACGTGACCGGCGTGGGATGTAGGTAAGTAATCTGTCTCTCATTTTTACAGATTCACCTACTGGATTCTACTGGACAAGTGGACGTGACCAGCGTGGGATGTAGGTAAGTAATCTGTCTCTCATTTTTACAGATTCACCTACTGGATTCTACTGGACAAGTGGACGTGACCAGCGTGGGATGTAGGTAAGTAATCTCTCTCTCATTTTTACAGGTACCCCTATTGGATTCTACTGGACAAGTGGACGTGATCGGCGTGGGATGTAGGTAAGTAATCTGTCTCTCATTTTTACAGGTAACGCTATTGGATTCTACTGGACAAGTGGACGTGACCGGCGTGGGATGTAGGTAAGTAATCTGTCTCTCATTTTTACAGGTACCCCTATTGGATTCTACTGGACAAGTGGACGTGACCGGCGTGGGATGTAGGTAAGTATTCTGTCTCTCATTTTTACAGATTCCCCTACTGGATTCTACTAGACAAGTGGACGTGACCAGCGTGGGATGTAGGTAAGTAATCTGTCTCTCATTTTTACAGGTACCCCTATTGAATTCTACTGGACAAGTGGACGTGACCAGCGTGGGATGTAGGTAAGTAATCTGTCTCTCATTTTTACAGGTACCCCTATTGGATTCTACTGGACAAGTGGACGTGATCGGCGTGGGATGTAGGTAAGTAATCTGTCTCTCATTTTTACAGATTCCCCTACTGGATTCTACTGGACAAGTGGACGTGACCGGCGTGGGATGTAGGTAAGTAATGTGTCTCTCATTTTTACAGCTACCCCTATTGGATTCTACTGGACAAGTGGACGTGACCGGCGTGGGATATAGGTAAGTATGTGTGAGTGTGTCAGTGTGCTTTAATAAATTTTTACTGTCACGGTGTGTGAGTTGTGTTTTTATTTGGGTATTTTTTCTGTTGTAGAACTACAGGTACCGGCGGGCCCGTTATTTCCCTGCATGTTGGTACTTGAGGTTCTCCAAGTACCAGCAAGCGGGGGAGGCTTTCTGGGCCTTGTAGTTCCACAACAAAAAACAATATTCTTTTTTTACTTACATGGCTATCAGCCTCCCATCCACAGCCCACGGATGGGGGGGACAGCCTCGGGCTTCACCCCTGGCCCTTGGGTGCCTGGAGGGGGGGTGACCCCTTGATTTAAGGGGCCCCCACTCCTCCAGGGAACCCCGGCCAGTGGTGACTAGTTGGGGGGGGTAATGCCACGGCCGCAGGGACCTACATAAATGTGTCCCCCGGCTGTGGCATTATGTCCCTGGCTAGTGGAGCCCGGTGCTGGTTTAAAAAATACGGGGGACCCCTACATCTTTTGTCCCCCGTATTTTTGGAACCAGGACCGGACTAAGAGCCCGATGCTGGTTGTCTAAATACGGGGAACCCCTGTCCAATTTTTTCCCAGTATTTAAACAACCAGGACCGGCTCAAAGAGCCCGAGGCTGGTTATACTTAGGAGGGGGACCTCACGCAGTTTTTTTTTACATTTTTAACCCATTCAGACCCTTCTCCATTAAGTTAATGGAAACCCTGGACAACAAAATTGCATTCATGTCCTCCTCCCACTCCCTTCCCAGTCCCAAACACTGATTATTATTTTTTTCTATAAAAATGTACAATATATCACAAGTATGATGAGCAGGCATGCAGCGGGCATTGGCGACTTTGGACTGAGTTGCAAATTAGTGGCGAGGGCTGGGTCAGTTGATGGTGGGCGAGTTTGTAAGCCATTGGTGGTGGCAGCGGGCATCGGCTCAGAGGCAGTGGCGGGCATTGGCTCGGTGGCGGTAGGGGTCATCGGCAGGATTCGGCGGACATTATGGCTGTAGTGCCTCACCGCACGCCACTGACCTCACCGCACGCCACTGGTGTGTGGGACAGTGTGCGTGTGTGTTAATTGTGTGTGTGTGGAACAGTGTCAGTGTGTGTAAATTTTTGCAGTCCAGTGTGTGTGTGGGGGAGAGGAAAGTATGAGAATGTGTGTGTGTAGTCTGAGTGGGTGTGTGTAGGATTTGGGGGTGGCCAGTCTGTGTGTGTGTGTGTGTGTAATCAGTGTGTGTGGGATGTACTAATGGCCATTTACCGAAGAGAGATATGTATTAAACCACGGGCACTGAGATGCCCTTCTCGCTCACCATCCAGCTGGGTGGGCGAGCCGGGCGGGTGGAAAGCCAGCAGCAGGGGCAGCATGCCGGATATCAGCAGCCGAGGATGGGGGCTGTAATGCACATGCGGAGCCCAAAGCCGGAGATCAGCAGCATGCTGACCGGCAATAAGCAGCTTCTGCTTCCGCGTTCAACATGCTGCTGATCTCCGGCTTTGGGCTACGCAGGGTTCGGGGGATGGGTGTCCTCTGCCGGTGTACTGCAGCTCCGGGGGTGCGGGCTCCGGAGGCTTTCAGCACTGTTGAATATCCAGCTGCCTCAAGTATGTACAGCCCGCACCCTCTGCTGCTGATATCCGGCATGCTGCTGCTGGCTGTCCCCCCGCCCGGCTCGGCCACACAGCTGTATGGTGAGAAGGGCATCTCAGTTCCTGAGGTTTAACACATATGCCTCAGAAAATGGCCTCTGCGGTAAACGATACTAATGCTTACCGTGACAGTAACAGCGGGGAGGAAGGCGCACATCGGGATCCTGCAGCATGAAACAAGAACCCCTTCGAAGCGCAGCAGACCACACTGAAAAGGGTGCATACCCGGTGCGGTGCTCTGCATCCCGGTTGGTGACGAAGATGTGGAGTGTCGGAGGTGGCAGAAGCGCTGCAGCTTGGGGTGAGAAACCGCTGCAGCCCTTCCGCTGCTAAACTCTGCAATTAGTCTATTAAGGGGGTGGGCTCCCCTCATCATAGTGCCCCACAGGCCATGTTAATTCTGGGTGTAGGATCCCCTAACTCTATAATGGGAATTTTGGCTCATATCATGTGCTGTAAAGTGAATTTTGGCTAATACCGTGTGCTATAATGTGAATTTCGGCTCATACTATGTGGGGTAATGTGAATTTTGGCTCATTCCGTGTGCTGTAATGTGAATTCGGCTCATACCGTGTGCTGTAATGTGAATTTCGGCTCATACCATGTGGGGAAATGTAAATTTTGGCTCATACCGTGTGCTATAATGTGAATTTCGGCTCATACTATGTGGGGTAATGTGAATTTTGGCTCATTCCGTGTGCTGTAATGTGAATTTCGGCTCATACCGTGTGCTGTAATGTGAATTTCGGCTCATACCATGTGGGGAAATGTGAATTTTGGCTCATACCATGTGGAGTAATGTGAATTTTGGCTCATACCGTGTGCTATAATGTGAATTTCGGCTCATACCGTGTGCTATAATGTGAATTTTGGCTCATACCATGTGAGGTAATGTGAATTTCGGCTCATACTGTGTGCTATAATGTGAATTTCGGCTCATGCCGTGTGGGGCAATGTGAATTTCGGCTCATACTGTGTGCTATAATGTGAATTTCGGCTCATACCGTGTGCTATAATGTGAAAGGGGCACCAGTACTAGATAGTATAAGGGGTCCTACTACACTGAAGGACACGCCCCTTTTGAGTGACCGCGCCCCTTTTCCGGAGCGCGCGCGCCTTCGGCGCGCGCATAATTGCTATCTGCACTCTTTCATTCCACCTTCAAAAATTCTACTTCGACCACTGCACCTACATACACATACATACACACCCTGACATCTTTATATGCAGTGACACCGGTGGCGTCTGCACATACTTTCCTTTTGTATTTTTTTTTTATTATCATTTTATTAATTTATTATTTTTATTAAGAAAAAATTATTATTTTTTTTTTTGGGGGGGGTGGGGGGGGCGCCATTTTTGATCTTGCCCTGGGCTCCAAAAACCCTAGTTACGCCTCTGGTACCAGTAATTCCCTGCTCTCCTGAGGAGGGAGGAGGTATGGGGGAGCAGGGGAGTTACATGACGCCGGCTCTGCTGCTGAGTTGTGGCCGCTCTGCTGATGACGGCGCAGCAGTAGCATCCAGGACCCGCCGCTACCCGCCAGCCTCCGCTACCCGCCGGCCGCCGCCACTACCCGCTACCCGCAAACGTCTTATTCGCTCCATAAGACGCACATACTTTTCCCCCCACATTTTTGGGGAGAAAAAGTGCGTCTTATGGTCCGAAAAATACGGTATTAAGCCTGGAGAAGGGATAAAGAAGTGATAAAGCAGTGATAAGGGCAAGGTGATAATGCACCAACTAATCATTACAGATTTGAAAAATGACAATTAGGAGCTGACTGGCTGGTGCGTTATCACTTTGCACTTATCACTTCTTTATCCCTTCTCCAAATTTAATACATCTGCCCCAGTATCTGTTCACTGCTGCTCTGCTAAGAGCAGGGAGTGACAGGAGCCTCCCAACTGCCCCCCCCCCCCCCCCCCCACACACACACACACAGGACACTGAGGCACGCGGGTGGGACAGCGGGACAGTCCCATAAAAATGGGACTGTCCTACAAAGACCGGGATAGTTGGGAGGTGTGCAGTCAGCATGCTGACTGCCATTCGTTGTCTGGCTGGGTGGCAGGTAGTGAATGCTGCCTCACCTCTCTGATTGTGTGACCACCACCTGCCCCTGCTCAAAGGCACCAAGAATTGTGGGGCCCTGGGCAGCTCCCAATGTGCCTATACGTTAAGATGGCCCTGTCTAACTTTACGTCCTTCTTCCTTCTCACACTATGTACAGTACCTTTGTAAAGAAACATAGGGTTCATCTGTCATCCTGCTACATCCTTTCCACTTTCCCTGTACATAATTTCATACATTGTTTTCATACATTGTTGCCTGTCTTATCTCACACTTAGAAGTCTTTTGCTTTACTCGCATCCATCCCATTCTCCCTTATGTATACAAATAAATAATTCAGCCTTTTATATTCAAAGCAAGTGGTTTTTTTTCCTATCCGCTATCATTTGAAAGCATTCTTCATAAAGAAAGCACCCAATCTGTCACCAATTCCAACCAAAGTTCAGTAAGAGAGAGTTCGCACAAATGTAGGTTATGCAGACCAACAGGTAAGCAAGTATACAGTTGTTTGGAGGTGTATCTATTGCACATAGCATGGGGAATGCACAAATGCACACTGATGAGTAGTAATAAACTAGGGTCATATGCTACCCATGCAGAGAATATCACATCTCCATATGCGTACAGCTCTGCATTTGAGTAATGTACTTTATTACTTTTACTTCCAAGTCTGCATCAGCCCATATATATATATGTTATCCACTGGACTCTGAGAGGAACACATCACCATTTTTATGCATATTATGCCCAGTGCTTTATATGCTGAAAGTTGATCATCATCCACAACAGTTCAGTGATAGATATTTGTTAATTTACTATCAGTTATACTAAGACCATTGTTGAGATATAATCCATCACGCCACGATATGAAGCCATATTTGCATTGCGATCTAATACACAAGATATAACCTGGTTGCATATACCTACCTCAACTGGTACAATTAGAGGTGTGGATGGTTTATCAAGTTATTCCCACCTCATTGTCTGAGCATCCGATTTCTGTACCCCTGAAGAAGTCCCATTAAGGGACGAAACGCGTTGGGTCAATCTATCTTACTGCAATTGTGTCACTCAGTGAATCTATACCAACAAAGAACTGAATGTAAAATCGGATAAATCCAAAGACACAGCTTTGTGAACCTTATCGATGCTCTTGATGTTTTATTGTATTTTTAGGAATAAATTTTACTTGAATGTATTTGAGACTTTTATTGTATACCACTACAATTAAGTAAGTGAACAATACCATTAATATAGCGCCCTCAGATCTGTGCATTTGATATACTGTAGATATATATATACACTGCTCAAAAAAATAAAGGGAACACTTAAACAACACAATGTAACTCCAAGTCAATCACACATCTGTGAAATCAAACTGTCCACTTAGGAAGCAACACTGATTGACAATCAATTTCACATGCTGTTGTGCAAATGGAATGGACAACAGGTGGAAATTATAGGCAATTAGTAAGACACCCCCAATAAAGGAGTTGTTCTGCAGGTGGTGACCACAGACCACTTCTCAGCTCCTATGCTTTCTGGCTGATGTTTTGGTCACTTTTGAAAGCTGGCGGTGCTTTCACTCTAGTGGTAGCATGAGACGGAGTCTACAACCCACACAAGTGGCTCAGGTAGTGCAGCTCATCCAGGATGGCACATCAATGCGAGCTGTGGCAAGAAGGTTTGCTGTGTCTGTCAGCGTATTGTCCAGAGCATGAAGGCGCTACCAGGAGACAGGCCAGTACATCAGGAGACGTGGAGGAGGCCGTAGGAGGGCAACAACCCAGCAGCAGGACCGCTACCTCCGCCTTTGTGCAAGGAGGAACAGGAGGAGCACTGCCAGAGCCCTGCAAAATAACCTCCAGCAAGCCACAAATGTGCATGCATCTACTCAAACGATCAGAAACAGACTCCATGAGGGTGGTTTGAGGGCCCGACGTCCACAGGTGGGGGTTGTGCTTACAGCCCAACACCGTGCAGGACGTTTGGCATTGCCAGAGAACACCAAGATTGGAAAATTCGCCACTGGCGCCCTGTGCTCTTCACAGATGAATGCAGGTTCTCACTGAGCACATGTGACAGATGTGACAGAGTCTGGAGATGCCAAGGAGAATGTTCTGCTGCCTGCAACATCCTCCAGCATGACCGGTTTGGCAGTGGGTCAGTAATGGTGTGGGGTGGCATTTCTTTGGGGGGCCGCATAGCCCTCCATGTGCTCGCCAGAGGTAGCCTGACTGCTATTAGGTACCGAGATGAGATCCTCAGACCCCTTGTGAGACCATATGCTGGTGCAGTTGGCCCTGGGTTCCTCCTAATGCAAGACAATGCTAGACCTCATGTGGCTGGAGTGTGTCAGCAGTTCCTGCAAGACAAAGGCATTGATGTTATGGACTGGCCCGCTCATTCCCCAGACCTGAATCCAATTGAGCACATCTGGGACATCATGTCTCGCTCCATCCACCAACGCCACATTGCACCACAGACTGTCCAGGAGTTGGCGGATGCTTTAGTCCAGGTCTGGGAGGTGATCCCTAAGGAGACCATCCGCCACCTCATCAGGAGCATGCCCAGGCATTGTAGGAGGTCATATAGGCACGTGGAGGCCACACACACTACTGAGCCTCATTTTAACTTGTTTTAAGGACATTACATCGAAGTTGGATCAGCCTGTAGTGTAGGGGTGGGCAACATGCGGCCCGCGGGCCGGATGCGTCCCGCGGACCGATCGTGCCTGGCCCGCTGTGCCCCACCAGAGTGCAATGACAAGCGGCCCGACAGGCCGCTTGTCATTGCACTGCTGAGGCATTGCGCCGCTGAGGAAATCCCGGTCACGTCACAGGGTCAGCTGACCGGGATTTCCTCTGTTACCATGCGCGCGCTGGGCGGCACGGGGGGCGGGCACTGCAGTGAGCAGGAGCGGCGGCTGAGTCAGGAGAAGAAGCGGTGGCCAGCGAGCGGGAGCAGGAGAGGCCACATCAGCAGCGACTCCAGGCGGCAGCAGCAGCGCGGATCATCGGACAGTGGGGATCGTCTGCCACTGTGACAAACAGGTAAACCCCCTGTCCAGCCAGCCCCTGGATCAGCGCTTCATATAGGTTTAGGGGTGGGGGGGCCGCGGAGTTAAAATCTGCAATATGGGTTTAGGGGAGGGGGGAAGGGACTGTCTGCCATAATATGTAAAAAGGGGGACGATGTCTGCCGTAATGTGTAAAGAGGGGGACGATGTCTGCCGTAATGTGTAAAAAGGGGGACGATGTCTGCCGTAATGTGTAAAAACGGGGGCACTGTCTGCTGTAGTGTGTAAAAACGGGGGACGATGTCCGCCGTAATGTGTAAAAAGGGGGACGATGTCTGCCGTAATATGTAAAAAGGGGGACGTTGTCTGCCGTAATGTGTAAAAACTGGGGCACTGTCTGCCGTAATGTGTAAAAAGGGGGACGATGTCTGCCGTAATGTGTAAAAAGGGGGACGATGTCTGCCGTAATGTGTAAAAAGGGGGACGATGTCTGCCGTAATGTGTAAAAACGGGGGCGCTGTCTGCTGTAATGTGTAAAAAGGGGACGCTGTCTGCTGTAATGTGTAAAAAGGGGATGCTATCTGCCGTAATGTGTAAAAAAAAGGGCACGCTGTATGCCGTAATGTGTAAAAAGGGGACTCTTTTTGGGTATTTTGTGTGTGGCCCTCGAATATTCGCTGGAAGTGTTAAGCGGCCCCCCAGCTGAAATAATTGCCCACCCCTGCTGTAGTGTGTTTTTCCACTTTAATTTTGAGTGTGACTCCAAATCTAGACCTCCATGGGTTAATAAATTTGATTTCCATTGATAATTTGTGTGTGATTTTGTTGTCAGCACATTCAACTATGTAAAGAACAAAGTATTTAATAAGAATATTTCATTCATTCAGATCTAGGATGTGTTATTTTAGTGTTCCCTTTATTTTTTTGAGCAGTATATATTAAACTGTACTTCCACCACTTATTATTAATAATATAATGCATCTGCCCTGCCACAATTGAAACATTTCTTTTAGACACCCTTATTCTATACCTGCACAAACACCCCATCATTCCTGTTTTTTTTTGCATGTACAGTACCTGCCCATATGCAATGATCCCCATGTTTCCACTCACCTGAAGTATCTGTTTTTTTGCTCTGGATGTTGTCATCCTAAAATTCAGGTATATGATATACAGTAACAACACTTTTCAAACACATAATGAAGATTAGGAGACAGATGTAAACCAAGCCACACTTGGACGTATTTTTTTAAAGCAACAATCATGTACAAGGTATAGTTTTGTCTTGTACATGATTGCCCCTATAAAAAAAAAAGTCAGAGTTCGGCCGGCAGCCTGCACCCCTGGCCAACTCACACTTCATTACATAATTTTTGAACTGTTCTCTTTTTCTCCCCATCCCCTGTAAAATGGTACCACTCAAAGAATTTCACCCCTTCTTAAAAAATACAAAACTTACTGAGTTGTAGTATGGGTACAAAATGTGCTCTCCGGTCTTGCTCTATATATCCATGATTTCAGTATTCAAAAATGAGAAGCATTTATCTCCTGTCTTTAGCTGTTTGTTGTTCGTTCATGGCTATTTCTGCCTTTAGTATTTAGTCTTCAGCAAGTAAAATGTTCGATTTGGTAGAGATCAGGTGATTGAGTCGTCCATTGCAGAATATTCCACTTCTTTGCCTGGCTTACTTTTGCAGTATGTTTTGGGTCGTTGCCCATCTGTACTGTGTGATGCACCATCCAATCATCTGTGCAAAATTCAACTGAATCTAAGCAGACAGTATATCTTAATACCAAACTCATCCAGCTGCTTCTGTCTTCTAACACAGCATCAATAAATACTAGTGACCCAGTGCCATTGGAAGCCATGCAGGAACATGCAATCACATTGTCTCCACTGTGTATTACAGAAGATGTGGTATACTTTGGATCATGATACATTCCAAACCTCTCCGTACTTTTTCTTCCCATAATTTTAGAACAAGTTGATCTTAGTTGCATCTGTCCAAAGAATGCTGTTCCAGATCTGGGCTGGCTTTTTTTAATGTTTTTTGACAAAGTCGAACGGGGCCTTTCTATTTTTGAGGTTTATTAATGGTTTGCACCTTGTGGTGAACCCTCTGTATTTGCTCTTGTGAAGTCTTTTATTTATGGTTCACTTGTATAAAAGTATCCTTATCTCCTGGAAAGTGTTCTTCACTTGGATGTTGTGAAGAGGTTTTTCTTTACAATGGAAAGGATCATGCGAGCATCCACCACTGTTGTCTTCCATGGACGTCCAGACCTTTTGAGTTGCCAAGCTCACCAGTGCATTCAGTTTTTTCTCAAAATATAGCAAACTGTACATTTGACCACTCCTAAGGGCAATACATACAAATTACCGGCGGTCGAGATGCTGGCTGTCAAGATACTGACAGCGGTATTTCGGTCACCAGTATGGACACCCATAGCCTGACTCGCCGGTATTCCGTCAGCAGCGGGATTCCGACATTGGCATTTTAATGGCCGGGATCTCAGCAGGCGGTTTCCCCTGATTGCCTCCCCTCGTAAGGTTCTCACTATCTCTCTGATGGATTGTTTTGCAGCCTAATGATGGCCTGTTTAGCTTGCATTGTGAGCTTCTTTGACCACATGTTGTGGGTTCACAGCAACAGCATACAAATGCAAATGCCACACTTGTCCATGAAATAGCTTTTGCATCACATGTCCAATTACTTTTGGTCCCTTGAAAAAAAGGGGGCTACATATTAAACAGCTGTAATTCCTAAACCCTTCCTCCAATTTGGATTTGAATACCCTCAAATTAAAGCTATTAGTGTACACTTTAAATCCATATTAATTATAGAACTGTAACTTACATATGTTTTGGTACAAAGCTAAATTGACAAAAATTGATGTTGCATCATTGTCTTTGCAGGTAACATTCAGCATGCTGGAAATATACAATGAACAGGTAAATGCTTTCAGTATCACCTGACTGTAATAATTTTTATTATGCCCATATACTGTATATGATAAAACCAAGTGCTGAACTCAATCTAACATGCACAGAGCCTGTCTCTCACTAAGTTTTATAAAAATAAATAAATAATGGGTGAGAGCTTTGTAGGTGAGTGTGAGAAGTTAGAATTGGATTCTGAATGGGAAGGGTAACCAGTGAAGGTACTGCCAGAGAGGGGAGCTGAATGTGGTACGTTTGGTAAGGAAGATGAGATGGGCAGAAGCAATGAGGATAGATTGGCATTGAGAGAGCCATTTGACAGAGAGGCCAGATACAAGGCGATTACAGTAGTCTAATCTGGAGATGACCAGTGAGTGGATCAGTGTCCTAGTAGCATCCTGGGTGAGTAAGGGTCTGATCCTGGAGATGTTTTTGAGAATGAAATGGCAGGTTTGTGAGAAGTACTGAATGTGTGGTTTGAAGGAGAGGGAGGAGTCAAGGTTTACTCCAAGACAGTGCACTTGGGGGCTAGTGGAGATAGTAGTACCATCAATGGATAATGAAATTGTGGGAGGTGAGGTAATGCAGGAGGGAGGGAAGATGATTAGCTCAGTCTTAGACATGTTGCATTAAGGAATTTGCTTGGACATGCAGGAAGAGATAGCAGAGAGACAGTTGGAGTTATGAATGAGGAGATAGGTCAGAGTAAGCAATGTAGTTATGAGTATTATCAGCATGTAGAAGATACTGTCAGTCAAAAGAGCAAATGAGCTCACTTAATGAGAATGTGCAGAGAGAGAAAAGGAGAGGACCAAGAACAGAACCTTGGGGGACACCTAAAGTTAGTGGAAGTGTGTGTGTGTGTGTGTGTGTGTGTGTGTGTGTGTGTGTGTGTGTGTGTGTGTGTGTGTGTGTGTGTGTGGGGGTCCACAGTGTCAAATTCAGCAGAGAGGTCAAGGAGAATAAGCAGAGAGTAGTGGCCCTTCAATTTAACAGCAAGGAAGTCATTGCAGACTTTTGCAAGGGCAGTTTTGGTGGAGTGGAGAGGACAGATACCAGACTGGAATGGGTCAAGCAGTGAGTGGGAGGAAAGAAAGACAGTGAGGCGGTTGTAGACAATATGCTCAAGGAGTTTGGAGGCAAAAGGGAGGAGAGAGATGGCTCAGTAGTTGGAGAGAGTGGTTGGATCAAGGGTAGGTTTTTTAAGAATAGGGGAGATAAGTGCATGCTTGAAGGCAGAGGGAGCAGTGCCTGGTTAGAGACTGAGTAGATGGGCAAGATGGGATCAGGCAGAAGAAGAGAGGTAATGGAGGAGGGTGGAGGGGGGTGAATAATAGATGAGGACCATTACTTCCTCTCCAGATACAGGGAAGAAATTATATGCCAGATATGATGTATAGACAACCACGTGTCCAGCTGTTGGCTGGTTATCATCATGATGTCATGACAATTAGCCTATTTATATGTGGAGGCCTGGAGCTGTACAGATCTGTCCTCATACATCTAGCCTCAATACGTCATGCACCACAAGATGCCTGGCGTAAGTGAGACGGAAGTTCCCGGGCAGATCTGCTAACATCAGGTGTATTCCCCCCCCCCACCCCCCCAAAAAATGCATACTTGTCTGCATATTAAATGCTGCGTTACAGTATCAGTGGCTGTTGTTCAGGAAAACACTGTAATGTAGCATTTCTTTTGCAGATACAGCCGCAGTCGAACACAGATCATATCCGCATATTATTTTAAACAATATAGTCTGCTTGTGTGTCGTATTCGCAAAGCAATGCAAATAAGACACATTTTCGAGGTAAATTGCACAAAAAGATGCACAGCATTATTAAACTCACTCACAACTAGGCCCGACTAGAAGGGCTCCTTAACGTGACTGCAGCAAGGATGCAAGAGGACAGATCTGTAGCTCCATCTGCTCTATTGTTAATCTGACCCTGCAGAGGACTCCGTTACACAAATTTGAATTTATATAATAAGTTACTAGTCACGTCAAGGCATCTCAGCTCAAGTGCTCCTACAGTACATAATCATAGCCTCACTTTGGATTGATAATGTCGATATTATCTTAGACCGAAAAGCTATACCTCTAGATACACTATTACCGTGGAGCCGCTATGGCCGATAGACTGAATACATGTGCTACGCACTTTGTACGCTATTTGAGTAGAGTCCCGCACGTGGTACGTACTTGGCGTACACACGCTGCGCTGAGCGTACAGAGTACACACAGCGTGCGCACACACAATTGATAACCTTTAAACCTTATTAATGATACAATGCAAAGATATGATTTCACTTTAAACCCTTAGCAGCAAAGTACTGCAACGATGTTATACCTTAAACCTTAAGTAGCGCTGACGGTACAAAGTACCCGCAGTGCGTACACCTTATCAATACTTATACACCTTATACAGATAAATACACTCTAAAACCCTTGCAGGAAAGTGAAGACACAACACCGATTTGTAGTTGAAACCACAGGGTTCTAAGGCCACCGTGGATTATTCCAAAAGGTAAAACAGTACAAATCATACACTACAGGCTAACAAGATAAATCTAAACAGAATAATGGCTACAGAGAATGTACATACGTGAGAATGTTCGCAAGCGCAACCCGGCCGGTCCTCCGCTAGTCAGATAGAAAGCGTTCAGAGTCGTCTCACCGGCCAGGCAACAACGGTCTTTTTATACACAACTTACATACACAATACAATGGTCACTGTAATCTCATTGTCCATTGGACACAGAGATGTGTCTTTTCATTACAGGTGAGGCCATAGGTTGATTTGAAAAGGTGGGCGATGTCTTTCCCCAACTGCTCTTGTGGGTGGTATCCTCTGGATTCCCGCCGCATACATAATATACAGTAAATACAGTTAATATCTATATTCTACTTCTGCACATAACTATACGCTGGAACATGCAATCTTTCTCTAACCAACACCGGAATGTTACCCTCAAAATACCCTACAGCTGGATACTAGACATCACCTTCCAACCTTTATCTGACTCTTCCTATCATGCAAAGGCGAATCCCTTAGTCCTGGAACTGTTTAAACTATTGATACTCGCTGATGTGGTGCAAGGGAACTATGGGTACAAAATGCACTATTTGGGTTAAATATGTAATGTTCTAATAACCCTCTACGCGCTCACAAACTCCGCCGTAAATACCCATATCACGCGCATGATCGCCGGAGCGATCCTACGCAAATTGCGGATATGTGCACGCACGGCGGACTGAGTGCACGTGCAGCAGGCATGTGCATGGGGTTAGTACAAAGCATATGCATTACAATATTTTTCGACTTTGACAGTCCACCATTTGGCAGTCAACAATAACTGCCACTATCTAAACATTAAACAGAAAAATATACAATACAATATCTACAGACGGTTGGATAAAAATATACAATACATTATCCATAGATAATTGGACGGTAGGAGGAGAGGTGTAGGCGGGAAATGTATGGCCTAGTGGGACAGTAAAAGCATGTATGTATGAAATCCATGTCTGAGGGGCATGTATCATCGTGCCGTATATGTTCTAGATAAGCTTCGAGGTATTGCGAAGTATACATTAAATCCTTCTCATCCCGTATTAAGGGTCTGTAAGTGGGCCAACAAACACTACCGAGCTCTTTTCGGCTTCTTGTTCCAACAAATGGGGTGCACATTTAGTTGCTGATACATGGAGGGGGAACACATGTGAATGCTAATATATGGATATCACCTGTCGACTATGTGTGTCACTACCTGAAGGTTGTAGAGATGAGGATAAGACACATATGTACAATACATTCACATAACATTTTCGTAATCATTCTTGGGTGTTGATTGAAGTCTTCTCCGGATGGGTGTATTTTTGCTGAGGGAAAACAAAGGAGAAACAGGTGAAAGAAATGGACCGTGGAATCACGTCTTATCACAACATTGTCTCTATTGATGGGTCATAAGTTAAATCAGTTGCTGTACCAATGCCCCTGCTCCTCAAACTCATCACTTTGGTACTGCGCTTGCTCCGCGTTAAAATTCGAACACATCTAAATATCAAACCAATCATCATGACAACTCCCAGGATACAAAGGAGAAACTTTCCTACACTCACGATAACATTTTGAGCCCATTCTCCTGAACCTGAGAACCAATTGCGTGGGTTCAACCATGAGACCCAGCCGGTCAGTTCATTACTCACAGCAGTAAGGGTAAGGTTGTGTCTCCTCCGGAACTCCCACTTCAACTGCAAGATATCGTCCATCTTTTGATCTATGACCTCGGTTGGGTCATCAGTGCTGTTTGTAATGTACGTGCAGCACTTCACACCATACTGAGTTGCCAAGGTGACACAGTACCCGCCTGTCACCGCTGTGATATAATTTAGAACCATCCTGTGCTGGATCAGTTCCGTTTTGTAAGCTTGCAACTCCCTCCCTGTATACCTGAAGGTGTCATCATACATCTCGGTGATATTATCTATCAGATTCGCTAGCGCGTGAATATACCTATAATTTATAATTCCTCTGGCGGTACGGGTGTTGTCTAACGCGAATAGAGATTGAATCCCGGTGGATTCGTGGATCAAATCAGAGGCTGCGTGCTCTGTCCTATCTATAAGGTGTCTCTTAACGATGTGTTCATAGTGAGTATGAGTGTAAGGAGCTTGAGCATTGCGGTGAACGTCTTTCATCTTATTATGGGTTATGGTCATTACTTCTGGCAACACTCTTCCAATGTAACACAATCCCTCTGAGTTTGGGGCAAGCCACTTATACGCCTTCCTCCCGCATATGAAATATGCATCATCGGGGAGAACATATGGGACAGAATATGACATTACCATATTGCAAACCTTCCAAGTGAAAAATCCTATCCCAAACTCTCTCATCTGTTCAGTACACGTATCAGGCTGTATGATATGCGCACAGTACCCTGGTGATACTTCTCCAACCCGCATGGTCCTACTTGCTAGAGTATACCTATACCGAAAATACCTTCCACCGTTGGCTATTTGGCGTATAAGTTCAGTGTCTACGGGTATTCTGTCGGCTCTGTGTGAAAATGCCATGGTTTGGTTATTCCATGTCACTTCCCAATTTCCCGGCTTTCGGGAATTGGAAATGTTGAAACATACTAAGGATCTATCCACATGATATTGGTGGAGCTTCAAACTAGGGGTCCTAGAAATATTAAATTTCTTGTCCACCGGTCTCCCACCCCGTAATTCGAGTACCTCATCTATTGCTAAAGAGTATGGTACTAGTCCTGACTTGCTCTGACCTTGAGGTACTTGTGAGCACACCCAGCATTCTGTTTGGTTTAAAACCTTACCCACTAATGAGTGATAATCACTCAATGGATGACGGTCCATGTTGATATTAAGGCTGGACTGACATCTCTGGATGCACCCATCCTCAACTATGTTTTCACAGTTTCTACAAATACAATTTTCCTCAGCCAATAACCCTTCACAGTGCCTCCTAGTTTCTTGACTACCAGATCGTTTTCTGATACTCGCCTTTGCTCGGTGGATGTGTTGCTCTTGGAATTCTACAAATCCGTCCTTGTCATCAGAACCCATTCCAGATCCTTTCTCAACCTCTCTGGTACTCTCACCGAAACAGACTGCTCTGGTCAACAACAGGGTCAACAGGAAAACCCGGAATGCAGTCTCTTGGGGTAAGTCCATTTTGTTAAGGGGAGAGAAAAGGGAATGGGAGATGGAGAAAATAATAAAAAGGAAAAAGAAATTTGGTGCGACAACCGCCTCTGGTCTTGTAGTTCTCCGTGCTCAGGTGCCGTGACAACAGTCCTGCCTCTCAACCTTCCCGGAACAGGCACTCCAGTGATACGATTTCCTCTACACTCTGCTCTTTGTCACGGGCTCTCTCTGGGTCAGCGACCTTCTTACAGTGGGACGAGTGGACCCAAGTCTCTCTCTCGGCAACCTTTAATGCTGTCGTGCTGGTTAGTAAGACTTGGTATGGTCCTTCCCACCTGTCAATCAGGCAACCTGAGCGTAGAAAATTTCGAATCATTACATAATCCCCAGGTTCAATGTCATGACAATTACTGTTTGGTAGGTCAGGAATCACCAGCTTTAGATTTCTGTTTTGATTCCTCAACTGCTAGCTCATCTTAACCATATATTTTACAGTCACCTCATTATTGCATTTCAAATCATCCTGGGGGTCAATCATTACATGGGGTTGTCGACCAAAAAGAATCTCAAAGGGTGATAGGTTAAGGGGGGACCTGGGAGTGGTTCTGATGCTGTACAATACAAGTGGCAAAGCTTCTGGCCATAATAATCCAGTTTCAGCCATCACTTTGTTCAGCTTGTACTTAATAGTGCTGTTTACTCTTTCCACTTTCGCACTCGCCTGTGGGCGGTACGGAGTATGCAGCTTACTATTAATTCCCATCAGTTTGCACATAACCTGAAAGACTTCACCTGTAAAATGGGTACCCCTATCGCTTTCAATTATCTTAGGGATACCATATCTGCACACAAATTCCTGCACAATTTTCTTTGCAGTGAACGTAGCAGTATTTGTGGCAGCGGGGAACGCTTCTACCCAATTTGAAAACACGTCAATACAAACTAACACATATTTTAAATTTCTGCAGGGTGGTAACTGTATGAAATCAATTTGTATTACCTGAAAAGGGCCGTCTGTCGGCGGGATATGGGATGGTTCTGTTGGTATTGACTTTCCAATATTCTTCCTCAAGCAGATAAGACATGTCATTGCTCTCTTACCTGCATGAGAAGAGAATCCTGGCGCACACCAGTAGGCTCTCACCAGCTTACACATACCCTCTTTGCCCAGATGAGTCAGACCATGTGCCGCCTCAGCTAAGCTTGGAAGATATGCTCTGGGGGCTACTGGCTTACCCTGTCCATCTGTCCAGAGTCCTGAGGACTCCTGGCCATATCCTTTTGACCCTCAGACTGCCTTTTCCTGTGGAGAACACAAATTTTGCATTTCACTTAATTTTTGTGTTGACGGTATTCAATACCATCAGTTGTGTGATATCTGTCTGTATGGGGGTGCTGGCTGCTAATTTAGCAGCTTCGTCTGCCCGGCTGTTACCAAGTGACACTGGGTCTTGACTGTAAGTGTGGGCTTTGCACTTGATAACAGCCACTCTGTCAGGTTCCTGTATCGCTGTTAGAAGCCTTTTTATATGGGATGCCTGGGCTACAGGTGTGCCAGCTGCCGTCATGAAATTTCTGAGGCGCCATAGGGCCCCGAAATCATGCACTACTCCAAAGGCATACCTAGAATCTGTATATATATTGGCTGACTTACCCTTAGCCAATTCACACGCTCTGGGCAACCAGCTCAGCAACTTGTGCTGAGTGCGGTGGGACAAGGGGTTCAGCTTCTATGATACCTTTGTCATCTACGACTGCGTATCCAGTACACAAGTCTCCCGAGTCCATCTGTCTGTGGCAACTACCGTCAGTGTAAAAAGTAAAATCTACGCCTTCCAGTGGGTTGTCACTAATGTCGGGTCTTGCCGTGAAAGTTTGGTTCAGATATTCCATACAATCATGTGAGTCAGTGTCTGTACTAAATCCTCCTTCACCATCACTCTCATCCTCCACCCTTTGTGCCTGTCCAGGCACACCTGAGAGATAAGTTGCAGGATTTAGTGCGCTGTATCTCTTTATGGTGATGTTTACAGGGGCCATTAGTGCTAATTCCCACCTTGTAAACCGTGCTGATGAGACATGTCTGGTTTGGGCAGAGTTCAGTAAGGCTGATACTGCATGAGGTGTATGGATGGTCAGGTTGTGTCCCAACAATACATCTTCACTTTTACTCACTAGCAAGGCTATCGCTGCAACACTTCGCAAGCATGTGGGGAGAGACCGTGCTACGGTGTCCAACTGTGCACTGTAGTAAGCTACCGGCCTGCTGGCATCACCATGTCTCTGGGTTAGGACACCTGCTGCACACCCAGCACTTTCCGTACCGTACAACTCAAAAGGTTTCCCATAATCTGGCATGCCTAATGCAGGTGCCTGTGATAGGCATTGTTTAAGTCTCTCAAATGCCAGTTCGGACTCATCTGTGTGAGAGATACGATCTGGTTTGTTCGAGGAGACCATTTCCTGCAAAGGTAAAGCCAGTATGGAGAACCCTGGGATCCAGTTTCGGCAGTAACCACACATTCCAAGGAAAGTGCGGATCTGCTGCTGGGTTTGTGGCAGAGTCATGTCGTGAATCGTCTGTATTCTATCAGCGGTGAGGTGTCTCAGTCCTTGTGTCAAGCAATGTCCCAAATATTTTACCTTGGTCTGGCACAACTGTAACTTATCCTTTGAAACCTTGTGTCCCGTATTAGAAAGGTGAAACAGAAGCTGTTTCGTGTCTTTCAAGGACGACTCGAGTGAATCTGAACACAGCAGTAAGTCATCTACATACTGTATTAATACTGATCCGCTCTCAGGTTGAAAGGATTGTAAACAGTCTGGGAGAAAATACTTGGGCTGTCAATGAAACCTTGGGGTAGGCGAGTCCAGGTGTACTGTACTCCCCTGTATGTGAATGCAAACAAGTATTGGCTGTCAGGGTGCAGAGGGACCGAAAAGAAAGCAGAACAGAGGTCAATGACAGTGAAAAATTTTGCAGTAGGGGGAATTTGCATGAGGCTGACAGCTGGATTTGGCACTACGGGGAATTGGCTCTCAACTATCTTGTTTATCCCCCTTAGATCCTGCACTAGCCTGTAACCCCTCCCCCCACTCTTTTTCACAGGGAAGATGGGACTATTGGCAGTGCTGGACGTCCTAACTAGGATGCCCTGTTGTAGCAAGCGCTCTATGACTGGGTACACTCCTAATTCCACCTCTGGCTTCAGAGGATACTGTGGGATTTTTGGAGCTATCCTACCATCTTTTACTTGCACAACTACAGGAGCTACATTTACCATCAATCCAGTGTCTTGTCCATCTTTGGTCCAGAGGGATCCCGGTATCTGGGAGATCATTTCCTCTACCTTGGATGGACACCTGTCTATAACAGCAGAGTGTGACATTAACCGTTGTGGGGTGTCTAACATATCCTGCACTTCCTGAACGTGATTCTCGGGTATATCTAAGAAGACACCCTCAGGAGTACAATATATGACACACCTCATTTTACACAATAAATCTCTCCCAAGTAGATTAGTAGGAGCCGATGCAGCCAGCAAAAAGGAGTGCTTGGTCCGCAAAGGCCCTATCGTAATCTCCGCTGGTCTACTTAAAGGGTAGTGTTGCACTACTCCTGTTACCCCCATTGCTGAAATTGTTTTACCCGTGGTTTTCATACCGTTGAATTTAACACTGACCTGGCCGCCCCTGTATCTACAAGGAAAGGTAGTGATCTACCAGCTACATCAACTGTAACCTCGGGTTCATTTCCAAGGCTAGCAATTAACTTCACTGGCTGCAAACTACAGGTGTGGCCTAACCCCTATTGTATGTTGTGACCCTCCCGCAGCGCGCTGGCAGCTACAATATGTGAGGGGGGTAGCTGAGAATTTCCAGAGGTTTGCCAGTCCCTCCTAGGTGGGTGCCTCCTTGTTTCCCCTGCGTGTGGCTCATAATTCCTCCTGTGCGATCCCTGATCCCAATTACGTGTGTTATGCTGTGAGTCATGTTCTGGTCTAGGGGGTCGATATACGTTATGTGTGTTTTTATAATTACAGTTCCGTGCGTAATGTCCTTCCCTCTGGCAATTATAACATTTTACTACATACAACTTACCATCAGGGGTCTGGGGTTTTGGATGATGTGGCTTCGTTGTCAGGGCTTTGATACTTACGGTCATCAGCTTATCCCCCTGTGACTCCCTGTGCTTGATGATGTTCCGATCGTGCTCGATAGCGGACTCTCTTAATGCAGCCACCGAAATACCTCTCCAGTTAGGTTGAGTGGTTTGTACCCTTGTTCTCAATGTTTCTTTCAAGCCGTCCATTAATACGCACACAGCTACCTCTCTATGATGTACATTTTCCTTAATGTCCTCGACCCCAGTGTATCTAGCCATTTCCTGCAGTGCTCGATGGAAATATTCAGAAGCAGTTTCACCTTCTTTTTGTCTTATGGAAAAGATTTTATTCCACTTGACAACAGTAGGGAAATATACTCCTAACTGCAGATTGATCTGTCGTACATTCTCCTGAGAGTACTCATCAGTGAGAGGTACTTCTGCGTCTAATTTACAATCAGCAATGAATTTCACAGGGTCAATATTGGAGGGCAAACATGCCCGTAGCACTGTCCGCCAATCTTTGTTTGTGGGTTCGGTGGCGTTACCTAATTCTCTGATAAACCTCTGACATGCGGCTAGATCCTTTCTGGGATTGGGAAATTCAGACATAATTGTCCTCAATTCTGTCCGGGACCAAGGACAATGCATAGCAATGTTCCTGACGGGAGTGATTCCCTGAGCATCAGTCTTCCCATTGGGGACTGCGATCACCCTGACAGGATTAAGTTCAATTACATCATTCTGGGTTGCTTCTACAATGTGAGGTGCAATTGTCTCTGCATAATGTACTGTACCGTACTTACCTGTGGACACGACCTCACCTGTCCCTCCGCTAGGGGCCTTTGCTACTGTTCTTACTGGTTGGGCCGTGCCCTCTTGTGTGTCTTGTATGGTGGCTGCTAGATAGAGTGCCGATATCGTGCTGGGCTCATCTTCTTGATCGCAGTCCTGAGGGAAGTTTAAGATGGGATACAACTTGCACGGGTTAGCATTAATACATTTATCAAGTTCACTCTTATCATATATTAGTATGCCATTGTCTGTAGCCACTTTCTCCCCTGTAATATACGGTGGTGGTGGTGCAGTTGCAATCAGTTTCCTGCTAGGGTTGGAACCGGCTGCGTGAGCTAGATCCCTTTGCATATCACTCTCTCGTTGCCATAAATGTAAACAGTTTGAGTGTCTGATCCTTTCTTTTCGGGAATTTAACAGATATATCCTAATCCTTAAATTCTGTAACACCTCTGGATTAAAACTGCCTACTTTAGGGAATGGTTCCCTATCTTCCGCAGTCATACGTTCCCATTCATTGCATAATACCTCTGTGTTTGATCCATATTTCTCACACATTATGTACCTCGCCGACCCCTTGGGCCGCTGAATATCAACCTGAACCCTGGTT
This sequence comes from Pseudophryne corroboree, assembly GCF_028390025.1. Taxonomy (NCBI): domain Eukaryota; kingdom Metazoa; phylum Chordata; class Amphibia; order Anura; family Myobatrachidae; genus Pseudophryne; species Pseudophryne corroboree. The sequence goes on from NC_086447.1 coordinate 655,832,649, forward strand.
GATCGTCCCTTACTTGAGCAACTGGCCCCCATCTTTTGCAGGTATTGCTTTCTCAGCTAATTCCTACAAAAAACAAAATACTCAATTATAAGGCAACGGTGCTCTCACCCACTCATGTCCACGTTGGCCAATACACCTAAACACTGTCGTCAGCGCCGGTACGTACCCAACCTAGGGCCCCTGTGTAACCTCTATTTACTGGAAATGTGTGGGAGTGACTTACCCTTCCCAGTAAATATTGGTCGTTGGAGATTTCCTGAGTGACCAGCGAAAACTCCCTTAAAACAAAAAAATTGTTACACAAATCACGTTGCGTGTGCTACACCTAGCGCTTATGATCCCGCGATTTTACGCAAAGGTCGTAAAAGGGTATCACGTTGAGCTAAATTTTGCACCCACGAATGCGCGGTTCAATCGCACAGCGTATAGGTAACTGTTACTCATCCACCGTGCGACCAATGGAATCGTTTTTCAGGCTGCGAAACCTCAGCCGGACCGTATCTGGGTTCTACGCTAACCACCTGGGCTGCGCTCTCTACACAAAAACATAGCTGACCTTTGGTCTGCGGTACTCTATACCTTCACTGACCTTTGGTCTGCGATATCTGCTACTTTGCTCCTTTGTACCTTAATCAATGTTAACGTGAGCAAGCCACTCTCACGCCACCAAGTGTCCACTCACCTGGTGTGGTCTCCTACGGGATCCCGAATTCCCTGGGTCCACAAAACCTTTATTGTTTGCACACTCACGCTTGTTCACTCATACACACTTTGGTTTTTTCTGTACAGAAAATTAACTTTCATTCAGATAAAACAGTCTTAGCTCCAGAGGTAATACAGTAAAAAAGATTTTTAAACTAAATATTGGACACTGATCAATTTGTGCTATTATCGCGTGGCTACCGTCTCGCGCCTAAACTAAAACAATGCTATTGTGTGATTTATATTTAGTGGGCGTACTTTTACGCACGTTGCGTGAACACGCCACGTGTGTATGTTTTTACGTTGCGTACGCAGTCCCGTACTCTGTCCGAGACACGTGTACAAAGGCCGAACGTCTGCAGTACTACAAATCGCACAATTCTATAAATGTAAGCGATATTTAACTATAATCACTTACTTAACACAACACACAGTTTCTACTGTACAAACCTTTACAACTAGGCCAGGCTGCGTGTGCGTCTTACACTTACTTCCTTAACTATTAACTATATTTTAACTAAATAGCAACAAATTTTCTCAGTACAGGTCAAAATTATTCTAGTAATCAATGCTTATGGCAATAATGCGAGCAGATATGCAAAGTACAAAATACAGGTGTATGTGTGTGTTGTGTGCGCATTTGGCGCCAAACAGAAATTTGCAGATTTTAAAAATAGCTTTTGCGTTCTTACCTTACGGATCCCTCCAGCATCCCTTCAAACCATGCAGGGCAGACGCTTATCTAATCAGCACTCGTGTATCCACCAACCAAGAGAAAGTTTACGGGGGATACCTTTCCGCCCTTTGCTGATAAAGTCTGCGAAAACCTGCTAGGCTGCGGGTATGAGGAAGAACCGGACGAGCACCCAATTGATAATGTCGATATTATCTTAGACCGAAAAGCTATACCTCTAGATACACTATTACCATGGAGCCGCTATGGCCGCTAGACTGAATACACGTGCTATGCACTTTGTACGCTATTTGCGTACAGAGTCCCGCACGTGGTACGTACTTGGCGTACACACACCGCGCTGAGCGTAGAGTACACACAGCGTGCGCACACACAATTGATAACCTTTAAACCTTATTAATGATACAATGCAATGATATGATTTCACTTTAAACCCTTAGCAGCAAAGTACTGCAACAATGTTATACCTTAAACCTTAAGTAGCGCTGACGGTACAAAGTACCCGCAGTGCGTACACCTTATCAATACTTATACACCTTATACAGATAAATACACTCTAAAACTCTTGCAGGAAAGTGAAGACACAACACTGTTGAAACCACAGGGTTCTAAGGCCACCGTGGATTATTCCAAAAGGTAAAACAGTACAAATCATACACTACAGGCTAACAAGATAAATCTAAACAGAATAATGGCTACAGAGAATGTACATACGTGAGAATGTTCACAAACGCAACCCGGCCGGTCCTCCGCTAGTCAGATAGAAAGCGTTCAGAGTCTTCTGACCGGCCAGGCAACAACGGTCTTTTTATACACAACTTACATACACAATACAATGGTCACTGTAATCTCATTGTCCATTGGACACAGAGATGTGTCTTTTCATTACAGGTGAGGTCATAGGTTGATTTGAAAAGGTGGGCGATGTCTTTCCCCAACTGCTCTTGTGGGTGGTATCCTCTGGATTCCCGCCGCATACATAATATACAGTAAATACAGTTAATATCTATATTCTACTTCTGCACATAACTATACGCTGGAACATGCAATCTTTCTCTAACCAACACCGGAATGTTACCCTCAAAATACCCTACAGCTGGATACTAGACCTCACCTTCCAACCTTTATCTGACCCTTCCTATCATGCAAAGGTGAATCCCTTAGTCCTGGAACTGTTTAAACTATTGATACTCGCTGATGTGGTGCAAGGGAACTATGGGTACAAAATGCACTATTTGGGTTAAATATGTAATGTTCTAATAACCCTCTACGCGCTCACAAACTCCGCCGTAAATACCCATATCACGCGCATGATCGCCGGAGCGATCCTACTCAAATTGCCGATATGTGCACGCACGGCGGACTGAGTGCACGTGCAGCGGGCATGTGCATGGGGTTAGTACAAGGCATATGCATTACAATATTTTTCGACTTTGACAGCATCATATATTCATGTAACATAGTTTTTGAGGCTGAAAAAAGACAATTTGTCCATTGAGTTCAACCTATTAGAAGTCTCCTACGCTGTATTATTTTTAGGATTAAAGTTATTTGTTGTGAATGTCGCCCGTTGTGTTTAATCCTCTTTTGTTAACTATAGTGCGTGATCTACCCACCATAACCCTGTATATCCTTATCCATTAGGAATTTATCTAGCCCATTCTTAAAAGTATTGACCATGTATTTCTAAATTGAGAGCCAATTTACCTGGAGGCACCCCAAGATCCTCCCATATGGTAATACAAGGATCAGCATTCCTTCCCGCAAATCATTCCATACATGGCTCCCAGTACAGTGATGCACAAAATTAGAGTTTTTCAGAATGAATTTATTGGCCTATCACAGGTATATGTAAGTGACAAGACAACACAAGAAACAAATACCCCCCCTTCCCCACCACCACTCTGCTATGGGACAGCAAAAGACACATACATCCTATATAATAATAAAATGCAGAGGACTCATTTACATACAGAGATCAAAAAGCAACAGCTTCCATGACCATGTATAGAACATGTGTGGAAACTTGAGTAGGGAATACCATGACTGGTGACCCCCAAAATACAGAAGTAAAGAGGTTGTAGGAAGTAGGGTAAGGGTAAAGGAACAACAGGAAAGATGTTGGGGGGATAATGGGTAAGGGTCACACAAAGCACATCTCTGAAATGGGAGATGTGCTGAGAGTTAACTATGGTATCCCGTCTACCTCAACCCAAGAACTTCACTATGTGTAGTGTGCCATAGAACAAAAGTTGTGGACTCTTTCATAGACTGTACCTATGCAAGAAAGACAATTCAGATCAATGCAAATACTTTGTACACTATATTCCATGGAGCAATGGTACCTAAATTTGCAAATATGCATATTACTCTTGTCTTTTTCCATTAGGGAGCTATAGAGTAGTGATATGCTTCTAAGCAGAAGGTACAACTGGCAATTGAACTGAAGTTAAAAGATCTTTTTAGCCCCCTGTCGATATGGATGCAGATGATTTCGCAGTGTGAACCAAACTTTTTTTTTCTAATTTAGGTCACAGATTTGCTGTCTAAAACGAAGAAGTCTGGAGGCCTAAAGGTGCGGGAGGACCAGCATCAGGGATTCTATGTTGATGGCCTGAAACTAGTTCCATGTGAAAGATATGCACAAATTGAAAGGTTGATGGATCAGGGGAAAAAAACAAGAACCACAGCCTCAACCAGTATGAATTCCAGTAGCAGCCGCTCCCACATGGTCATCACTATTCATTTTAAACAGGTATAAAATTTAGTTCATTGTTATAAAATATAGTCACAGCTGTATGTCTAGTGCATGATCAAGGAATTTTAAAATGTTTAGGCTGCAAAGTAACATTTATAAACATAGTGGGAAAATGGTGGATTAGCTATGGGTGAGTTGGCAAAACTGATAAAAAGAACATTTTATCTGAATTTACAAAAGTGCTGTTAATGAACAATTGCCGCTATTAGCTTTTTGCTTTTAATACATTTCTAACAAATAAATTAGTTATAAATAATGTACACATGACTAATGACACAGCTTTTTGTGGTAAAAAACAAAAGTGGTTGAAGCTATCTTGGCAACAAACTAAACCACAGTATCTGTGGGCCAGGCCCAACCCCAAATCTTAGTCACCTCATAAGCTCCTCAGAGCCAGAAAGGTTCACCTGCCACTTTTAATAACTTTACAGCTGGTATTTTAGAAATAACTGAATAACGGAGGCATGAGGCTCTAGAGCTCCTGCTAACATCTGAGATGCTTCAATTAGGATGACTCCATAATATTTATATTTATTTTTTTTGCAATATATTCTTACTGCTTTTAAACAAGTATATAACCAACAAAAGACAAAAGTCCAGTAACATCAGGGTAACATCAAACAGGCCAGGGCACAGATTCAAGAGCTGAAAGGAAGGGTTGGAAGGCAAATAGGCAATCCCCTGGCTGATTAGAAGTGTGCAGAATTGTAGATAATGTGGATGGATCTACAGCAGGGGTGGGGCATCTTACAAGCCATAGGGTTGCATACATCAGAAAGTCCAGTGCAAGATCGGGCTGTGGGGAGAAAGTTCAGGTGACTTTGCCAGTGTTCATATGTTGTTGGAACAGCAACTCACCCTTTTCATGCCTAACTGAATTGACCCCTATAGGTTTCCCTGTCAGTAGTGATAAATAGTAGAGGAACAGGTATTGGGGTGGTGCAAGTACTTGTTAAATAGGCTTTTCCATGGGAAGGCATTGCACGCCTTGGACGCAGAATTCGACAAGGCAAAGGTAAACGTAATGCAAATAGTTTTTCACACTATACTCCACACGGAAAGTAGATGAGCATGGATACATCTTTACCTTTCTCGCGAAGGCTTTGGCGTAATTTAATCATAGCAATTTAGTATCTTACCCTACCAAATGATATGGAGAAACTCTTTATTTAAAAGTTTCTCATCTGTAGGAGTAAGGACAATCGGCAAGACCTGTAATGGATACAAGGGTATGGGTCGTTGGATAGACACAACTTAGGTTGACAGTCATTAGGTCGACCATGGAAGGTCGACATGCATTAGGTCGACAGGGACAATAGGTCAACATGTACTAGGTCAAAAGGTCGACATGAAGTTTTTTACTGTTTTTGGTGTTGTTTTCTCCGTAAAGTGACGGGGAAACCAAATTAGTGCACCGTGACCCCTCGCATGTCTCTCTTCGCTCGCCATGCTTCGGGCGTTCCAGTTGTAGTCCACGTGGATCGTTAAGTATGAAAAAATCCCAAACAATGAAAAAGAATGTGAAAAACTCATGTCGACCTTTTGACCTGTCGACCTAATACATGTCGGCCTAACGGCCATGTTGACCTAATGCTTGTCGACCTTCAGTGGTCGATCTAATCAGTGTCTATCAAAGTTGTGTCGACCTAACGACCATAATCCGGATACAAAAGTCTGGGCAAACAAACCATTTTAATAAGGTTGGACAGAGGAAAATTTTTATAGCTCTGAAGTTCCACAATCACATTTTTTATTATATTTATAGAGTACAGAGCGTGAATGTTCTAATTGAATGCCTAAGTTAATCATGGAATTTGAGGCCCAAGCAATCTAAAATTGAGAGCAGCAACTCAGTCATGGTGTGGTATTCTACCATAGAGCAAGAGATTTTGGGGGTCATTTGGAGTTGATCGTAGCTGTGCTAAATTTAGCACAGCTACGATCATCTTCCCTGACATGCGGGGGGACGCCCAGCACAGGGCTAGTCCGCCCCGCATGTCAGTCCAGCCCCCCCCCCCCCCCCCGCACAAATACAAAAGCATCGCACAGCGGCGATGCCTTTGTATTTGAGGAGTATCTCCTGACCAGCGCAGCTCCTGCGGCTGGCCGGGAGTTAATTGTCGCTGCCACTGGCCGCAGCGGCTGCGTGAGATGTCATGCAGCCGTTGCGGCCTGCCCCCCGCAACGGTCCAGCCACGCCTGCGTTGGCCGGACCGCTCACTTTAAGCGGTGGTTTAACGCCGCCGTTCAGCCCCCTCCCACCGAGCGACCGCCTCTGTCTCAGAGGCGATCGCTAGGCAACAAAAGCTGCCGAAAGCTGCCGGCGCATGCGCAGTTCCGACCCAATCGCTGTGCTGCGACAAACTGCATCGAGCGATCGGGTCGGAATGACCCACTTTATCTGGTTCATCGAAAAGCCACACAACATCCAAACTCCCCAATTTTATCTAACAGAGAACAAAGAGAATCTCGGGGATTGGAGAACCAGAGAACAAAATCATGATAGGCTGTATGGGGTGGGTGTGAGGTGCGGTGGCCCCTGTGTCGGTATGGCTGGGCGGCTTCAGGTCGGCACACCCTAACACTTTATTAACACTTATGATTTTCCCTATCACTTTGTATATATTTTTGTATTATTTTTATCACACCACTTACATAGCACTTCTGTGCTTCTTATTAACCCTTATTAATTTTCACCTGTGTGCTGTCCTGGGGTAGCCGACCTGTGTCGACGTGATGGGGTCCTGCACCCCGGACCAATACCTAGTATTAGGGACCCCCAGTGACGGAGAAGCCTTGTCGATCGGCCTGGGGGCTTAACCCTATATCTGCAGATATACGCAACTAAGATCTCCGTATTATCTGATTATTATGTAGTATTATTATTTTTCACTCAGTGTGCATTAGGGAACACAAATTGTTTTTTCTTCCACAGAATTACCCCTCCCTTATAGCACCTGAGTGAAATCACAATCTGATTGAGCAGCTCACCATCATATGAGGCTGTTATTTTGACCCACATATCTCAAAAAACAATCCCATGGAACCGTTCTCAGGACAGGAGAATGCAAAGATTAAAGAGCAATGGGGACAACATTGTTGCATATCTTGATGCATAGCAGCAGCATTACTCAGATCACCATTTATACTCAATTTGTGGTAGCAGTAGACTAGCGAATATGTATAAATTGGGAGAATGTGTGACCAAAGGCTTTTTTTTCTCATAAACACATTGAAGATGGAGCCAAGAGCATTGTATTTTAATCACTTACAGTATGTATTTTGCAGGCAATTTGGTAATTGATGCAAAGCAAATGCTTGTCAGAAAGTTTGTTATGTAAATACTGACATGGTCAAATTTATGGTTATCTTTTTGTGAAAAATAATCTGCGGCCATGTCCAGGGAGGTTGGTTACAGTCTCATGGACTTTAATCTTCTCAATTATATTTGCAACTGTAGTCAGAGGAACATCAAGTTGCTTGGAGAGGTCTTTTAGCTTTTACCTTTAACATGCTTTCCCTTTCTGATCTCCTCGAACGATGCTTTTTTGGTCCATGTTTAGTGTGGTGCACACAATAGTTGGATGACTGTTTAGAAGCTTGAAGACATGGGAGATGCTAATTCAAGAAAGCAATTAGTTTGAAATATCACTATAATCCACCCTTTTCTAAGGGGTGCCAACAAATCTGTCTAGGCCATTTTAGAAATATCTTTTGAGAATAAGCAATAATTTACAGTATCTATTTTCACAGTTTATTTGCTTTATTCTATGACATACCAACAGGGGCGGATGGGTGTGCCGGGACGCCGGACCAGATTCCGTTTGGCCGGTCCGGCGTTCCCTCATTGGCTGCCCGCACCCCCTATGCAGGCCGCCGCCACCAGCCGCGATCACGGAAGCCGGGCAGTGTTAAGTGAAGCTTCTGCGCATGTGCAGAAGCCCAGTGAAGCATTTAAAAATGGCCGCCATCGGAGCTTCTGCGCATGCGCAGCTGGAGCAGCGGCGGACATTTTTTAAATGCTTCACAGAGCTTGTGCGCATGCGCAGAAGCTTCACTAAACGCTGCCCAGCTGCCGTGATCGTGGCTGATGGCCTGCTTAGGGGGTGATGATAGCGGCGGCCTGCATAGGGGGTGCGGGCAGCATCCATTCTACAAAGGTTTGTGTGTCCTTCAATAATCACTTCTAAAGAAGGAAATATATCACAATGCATACCAATATACTGTATTTCCAATGTGCATCTCTACACTGCATGAAGTACACAATGCAATTTCCAAATATGGAAACCAACAGATGATAGAGGGTCAACTCCCTGAATGTGTTTATATCAAAGGCTTATGCTGCTAAACGCTGCCCTGCTGCCGTGATCGCGGCTGATGGCCTACTTAGGGGGTGATGATAGCGGCGGCGGCCTGCTTAGGGGGTGACGATAGCGGCTGCGGCTGGTGGTTGGCGGCGGCCTGCATAGGGAGTGACGACCAGCCAATGAGGGCTGTATTTTATGGGTGTAGTATGGTAAGCCTGCGACCGGGCTCCCGGCGACCAGCATACTGGCGCCGGGATCCCGACCGCCGGCATACCGACAGCGTGGCGAGCGCAAATGAGCCACGCTATTTATTCTCTCTCCAGGGGGGAGAAAAAGTGTCAGTATGCCGGCTGTCGGAATTCCGGCACCGGTATACCGCTCACCACGCAGCGGGCACGGTGGTGCGCTACGCATGCCACGCTATTTATTCTCCCTCCAGGGGGGTCGTGGACCTCCAAGAGGGAGAAAAAGTGTTGGTATGCCGGCTGTCGGGATTCCGGCGCCGGTATACTGTGCTTTGCCTGGTGCAATGTCTATAATGTGTTCTGCCTGGCGCAAAGTGTACAATGTGCTCTGGCGCAAAGTGTACAATGTGCTCTATCTGGCGCAATATGTATAACATACCCTACCTGGCGCAGTGTGTATAGGAGGTTCTATCTGCTGCAATGTGAATAAGCTGCGCTATTGTGTGGTGTAATGTGAATTGCCACTGTTATGTGGCCACACCCCTTCCCCATGAAGCCACACCCCTAAAAAAAACTGCGCACCTGCGGCGCGCACTTTTGATTCTTCCTTGTAGTCAAGCCTTCTGAGCAGTAACCCTGCCCACTTGACAGACTCCACCCCCTCAACAGACCCCACCCCTATTAGAGCTGCTTCCATAAATTTCCCGGGCTGGTTTTTTATCCCAATCCGCCCCTGCATACCAAAGCATGCAGGTATACATGAGATAATAGCTTTTAATTTCATCCCTTTTATCAACTAAAGAGCTCCTTAAACTATTGTTACAGATTTTTACAAAATGCTTTATAATTTTCTGAAAAAACTCCAGGAAAATGAAAATTCAAAGGAATCCATAAAACATAGGGGGTAATTCCAAGTTGATCGCAGCAGAATTTTTTTTAGCAGTTGGGCAAAACCATCTGCACTGCAGGGGGGCAGATATAACATTTGCAGAGAGAGATAGATTTGGGTGTGGTGAGTTAAATATGCAATCTAAATTGCAGTGTAAAAGTAAAGCAGCCAGTATTTACCCTGCACAGAAACAAAATAACCCACCCAAATCTAACTCTCTCTGCAAATGTTATATCTGCCCCCCCTGCAGTGCACATGGTTTTGCCCAACTGCTAAAAAATTTCCTGCTGCGATCAACTTGGAATTACCCCCATAGTGTCTGTGTAAGTGTGTAGCTATATGTGTGCTCAGCATTTTAACTTAAGTGCCTATTCTCTATGACATCTTTGTTTCAGTTGTGATTAGTAACGGCAAATTTCTGCACTTCCCTCAGATTTTCCTAGAAGATGACATTACCAAGCAGTCTAGTATAAATCTGGTGGATCTTGCTGGCAGTGAGAGACAGAAATCATCTGGTTCTGAAGGGGATCGTCTTAGAGAAGGCGTTTGTGTTAATTTAAGTTTAACCACCTTGGGCAACGTCATCAGGTGTGTACTGAAACAGCAGTGTGTTTACTCTGTAATCATGTACCTGGATGCAAAATTATTATTTTTTCTTTTCTTTTAATAGTGCTATTTTATGGAAAAGTCTAAGGGGTCTTTTCATCATCACTAAAATGCCTTGTTACACATGACAAAACGCTAGTTTCCATATACAGTATTTATGTAAAAGACCATTCATTAATTAGGAGTCCGATAGGTCTCGGCAGTAGCATTACTAGAGGCTTGGAGGCCACTGGCAAACTCTCAACTTGGGCTTCCTATTTGATTTCTATAAACCCTTGTTTGGTTCCGTTGGTACCTACACAGCTGCAGGTGGTAGGAGCTGTATAAAATGCTGGTCGGAGGAACTCCCAGTGGACAAACACACCATTGGGCAGCCACAGGCGTACCTGCAGTGACACCAACCTCCACCAGCCTCCTCAGATAAGCGTCAGTCAGCAGGGGGGGGGGGATCAGACGGGCCCAGGAGGCAGCAGTGTTGGTGTGGTTACTGCAGACAATGATCCAGGAATACGGAAATCCTGGCTGCAGCTTTAGACCTAACCATACGACTGTGTTTATTGGGACCCCTTCATTGTTAGCCACTGAACATTTGCCAGTCTAGCCGCCCTGTACTTCAGCCCAATGATGAATAGGCCTCTAAATGAGAGTTATTGATGGTATATCTGGTTGGTATATCTAGTAATGCTAAAATGTAATATATTTATATTGTGGAACGAGAGGCACTATTGCTGCTGCCACTGCAGACAGCAAATAGCTATTCATTTATAATACACTGTAAATAAAAATAAATGTCTCATGTACGTTGTAAATATCTTAACCATTGTCATAATATATACTTACAATGTAAAGTTTGTCTATTTATAGCTCACTTTTGGATGTTTTGCAATACCAGTCTTATTTTAATAATCAACTCTACATGTGTTTTAAGATACAGTAGTAAACACACTCAATTAAAATAATCTTTTTTTGACAAGCTGATATATGCCTTTTATCACTTTTATACTGTATAGTCGCTTACCGTATATACTCGAGTATAAGTCGACCCGAATATAAGCCGAGGCACCTAATTCTACCACAAAAACCTGGGAAAACTTATTGACTCGAGTATAAGCCTAGGGTGGGAAATGCAGCTCTAGCCGTACACAGCCCTCAGTGCCAGATATGCCCTCATACTGCCAGATATGCCCTCATACTGCCAGATATGCCCTCATACTGCCAGATATGCCCCCACAGTGCCAGATATGCCCCCACAGTGCCAGATATGCCCCCACACTGCCAGATATGCCCCCACACTGCCAGATATGCCCCCACACTGCCAGATATGCCCCCACACTGCCAGATATGCCCCACAGTGCCTGATGTGCCAGATATGCCCTCATGCTGCCACATATGTCCCTCATGCTGCCACATATGCCCCTCATGCTGCCACATATGACCCCTCATGCTGCCACATATGCCCCCTCATGCTGCCACATATGCCCCCTCATGCTGCCAGATATGTCCCCTCATGATGCCACATATGCCCCCCCATGCTGCCAGATATGCCCCCTCATGCTGCCAGATATGTCCCCTCATGCTGCCAGATACGTCCCCTCATGCTGCCAGATACGTCCCCTCATGATGCCACATATGCCCCCTCATGCTGCCAGATATGCCCCCTCATGCTGCCAGATATGCCCCCTCATGATGCCAGATATGTCCCCTCATGCTGCCAGATATGTCCCCTCATGATGCCACATATGCCCCCTCATGCTGCCAGATATGTCCCCTCATGCTGCCAGATATGTCCCCTCATGCTGCCACATATACCCCCTCATGCTGCCAGATATGCTCCCTCCCCAAGTGCCAGGTATGCCCCACAGTGTTGTTACTTACCCCTCCGTCGTTCCCGCGCTGTCTTCTGGAGGGACACAAAGCGCACAGCGCGCGGCTCTCCTGTGTCCCTCCTGCATCTTCGGCGGCCGCGGCAGGTCTATTAAAGGAAGTGCCGGTTCGTGATCAGAGGTCACGAACGGGTACTTCCTGTAATAGAACCGCCGCTGCTGCCGCCGGAGATGCAGGAGGGACACAGGAGAGCCGCGCGCTGTGCGCTCCGTGTCCCTCCTTCACACTGCTCTGCCTCTGCCTGTCACTGACTCGAGTATAAGCCGAGGTGGCTTTTTCAGCACAAAAAAAAGTGCTGAAAAAGTCGGCTTATACTCGAGTATATACGGTATGTAGAGTTGATTATTAAAAAAGCAGCAATTTCAACCACATGCAAAGGGTGGAATTCAATTGTTTGAAAAGTCAGTTGGGTGTCTGTTTTTTCCTGTCTATTAGATGGGAAAAAACAGACTCCCAACTGACTTTTCAAACAATTGAATTCCCCCAAAGTGTTTACTACTGTATCTTAAAACACATGCTGGTCGGCAACTGTAGCGAATGTCACATAAACGTGCATCCCACTTCCTCCCATGTTTTTGACCATATATTTTATTTGTAGCAACATGCATTTGCTACAAGGCCTTAATAAACCTCTCTAATGCAACCCTCCGGATTATGTATGAGAAAAGTGTTTGCTCAATCACACACATAAAAGCATAATATATGTGCGGAGAGGTGACAAAAAAATTCACATGTCAATGTCAAAGGGGCATTTGCAAGCAGCTAATCTCAAGTGGCTTGCTACTTCTGGGGACTGCTATTTGCATCTGCTCCTGACCGCCCACAAATGATTCAGCTGTCCCAGGCATCTTTGTCTCGATGTGCTGTACTCGGTCCACTTTAGAGCACCACTGCCTCGGGCACAAATTTGCATGGACATGCGCAGTGTGAAATCCATCTCTGAATGTGCAGATACACCACGTCACATGTCTGATTATCTTGTAGTGCACTTGCTGATGCTGCCATGGGGAAGAAAGTTATACATATTCCATATAGAGATTCTGTCCTGACAAAACTTCTGCAGTCTGCTCTGGGAGGAAATAGCAGAACGGTTATGGTACGGTATAATGCAGATATTTATTTATTACCAGTTATTTATATAGCACACACATGTTCCGCAGCACTTTACAGATAATATTTGGCCATTCACATCAGTCCCTGCGCCAGTGGAGTTTACAATCTAAGGGGGACATTTACTAAGCAGTGATAAGAGCGGAGAAGTGAGCCAGTGGAGAGGTTGCCCCATCAACCAATCAGCAGCTCTGTATAATTTTATATATAGTGGCAGATACTCAATTAGCTTAGTGATATCATTCAGGTGCTTGAAAGAGAGGGGTATTTCTAAGCAAGAAAAAAAGGCATTTTGTTTCCACCAGCACCCTGAATGGTAACAGTAACCAGATTTAAATCCCACACAATATTAGAATTCAGAGATCTCGGTTACATATATTTGCGCAAATGTATGAATAAGCCCCAATGCTGCGTCAAGGCCTCTCTGAATTTTTTGGAGTGCCACATCCTGCACCTAGATATAGTGCTAGGGACCCCAAATATACAGAGAGGCCTCGACGCGGCTTTGGGGCTTATTCATACATTTGCACAAATATATGTAACCGAGATCTCTGAATTCTAATATTGTGTGGGATTTAAATCTGGTTACTGTTATGAATCAGGGTGCTGGGGGAAACAAAATACCTTTTTCTCTTACGTCCTAGAGAATGCTGGGGTCCACATTAGTACCATGGGGTATAGACGGGTCCACCAGGAGCCATTGGCACTTTAAGAGTTTGAGAGTGTGGGCTGGCTTCTCCCTCTATGCCCCTCCTACCAGCTCTCCTGAGCTTTCCTAGAAAAGTTTAGTTTAGAGTTTATTTTTTTTACAGGAGGCTGTTGGCAACAGCCTGCCTGCAGCGTGGGACTAAGGGGGGGAGCAGTGTCCGTCCTACGGGGTCTGAGCCACTGACTCCGCTGACTGGACACTGAGCTCCAGAGAGGTCTGATCGGTCTCCGCCACAGGGGAACCGCTCGCCCCAGCAGCATGCCGCCGACCCCTTACAGAGCTGAAGTGAGTGGTGAGTTAGTCACCGACCCCCTAGCAAGCGTGGGGCCAGTGTGAAGATGGCGGAAAATGGGGATGGAGCGCTCCTGGACGGTACCATAGGCACATAGTGCGGTGCTGTGAAGGGCGCCCAGGGCCAGCGCTTACCCCACATACTGGTCAGCAAGCTTGTCGAGGTCCAGGGATCTCAGCCAGCAACACTCCTCAGGCCAGTTTAAACATCAGAAGAGCGGGAAGACAGCTCCATTAAGGGGGCGGAGCTTCTCAGAGCGGACCCTGCAGCGTTCCAGCACCATTTTCCTGCATGCAGAGCTGAAAGGAAGATACTGGTCCCTCCACAGCAACTCCAGCTTACTGTATAACGGTACCAGGGGGTTGTAGAAGGGAGGGGAGGCTGCTATATTGACTGTGTGTCCTATTAAGGAGCTGGTGTGGGTTGGTTCCAATCTCTGTCTCTCTCTTGCCATTCTTGGGGGGGAAACTCTGTCTTACCCCCACCTGTGTGTGTGTGGAGTGTTTGGTGGTCACCTGTAGCAATGTCTAGGGATACAGTGTCATATGCTGCAGAGGATTTATCCTCCCAGGGTGGTCCCATTCCATGTAATCAGGTTAGCACTGGTTTAGCACAGATTCCAGCAAGGGGACCAGAGTGGTTTTCCTCTATCAAGACTTAGATTTCTCAGATTTCTGACAGGGTTACCAGTAATGAATCTGCAACCCAGGTATTGCAGACCTCTATGGCTGTATGGCCCTTGTCTGGTACCTCGGGTCACCCCGCTATATACCTCCACAAACGTGCGCTTGTGCAGGTAACACAAGACGACACGGATACCGTTTCTGACACTACAGATGGTGATGGGGATGTGTTGTGGCGGTCCGCATCTCTTGCAAGGGGGGTGCAATTGTTGATAGAGGCTATCAGGGATGTGTTGAATGTTAATGATACCACACCCGAGCAGGTTGAGGAGGCTTTTTTCACTGAACATAAGAAAGCCTCGCTAACCTTCCCTGCGTCAAAAGAGCTGAATGCTATATTTGAAAAAGCATGGGTGAACCTGAAAAGAAGTTTCAGATCCCTAAGAGGATTCTGGTGGCCTTTTCTTTCCCTGAGGAGGACAGGAAAAGGTGGGAAAACCCGCCGATTGTTGATGCATCTGTGTCCAGACTCTCAAAAAAGGTGGTTTTGCCGGTACCGGGATCTACCGCCTTAAAGGAGCCGGCAGATAGGAAAATTGATAATACTCTGAAATCAATGTACACTGCTTCGGGGGCCATATTACGTCCCAATATTGAAAGTGCATGGATTGCAAAGGCTATAGTGAAGTGGTCGGCTGCCTTAATTGAGGATTTGGATACGATGGATAGGGATGACGTTGCATTGTATTTACGCAACATTCATGATTCTGCAGGTTTTATTGTAGAATCGATGAAAGACCTGGGTTCCATGGCTGCGGGAATTTCTTCCATGTCTGTTTCAGCTCGTCGGGGACTGTGGCTCCGCCAGTGGTCGGCCGACGCGGAATCCAGGAGAAGTGTGGAGTCACTACCCTATAAAGGTCAGGCTCTCTTTGGGGAAGCTCTAGACGCGTGGATATCCACCGCTACACCGGGTAAGTCACCGTTTCATCCCTCAGCAGCACCTGCTCTGAAGAAATCCTTCTCCTCAGCTGTGCAGCAGTCCTTTTGGACTAACAAGCCCAGAAAGGCCAGATCATCCAATACCTTCTTCAGGGGAGGTAAGGTTAAGTCCAAGAAATCTGCCGCTACAGGTTCTCAGGAACAAAAGCCTGCTTCAGGTACCCCAAAGTCCTCTGCATGACAGTAGACGGGACGGCCCGGAGGTGGGGCCCGTGGGAGTGAGACTCAGACAGTTCTGTCATGTCTGGGTATCGTCCGGCCTGGATCCCTGGGTAGTAGATATTGTGTCTCAGGGATACAGGCTGGAGTTTCAAAGTCTCCCTCCTCATCGTTTTTTCAAGTCGGGGTTTACCAACTCTGTTGGAGGACAGCACAGTGCTTCAAGACGCTGTCCAAAAACTGGTGGAGGCACAGGTTATTGTGCCGGTACCACCTCACATGCTGACCAAGGGTTACTAGTCGAACCTTTTTGTTGTACCGAAACCGGATGGTTCGGTCAGGCCCATTCTGAACCTAAAATCGTTGAACCATTTTCTAAAGTAGTCCAAGTTCAAGATGGAGTCTCTCAGGGCGGTGATATCAGGTCTGGAAGAGGGGAATTCCTGGTATCACTGGATATCAAGGATGCATACCTTCACATTCCGATTTGGCTGCCGCATCTGGCTTATCTCCACTTTGCATTGCTGGGCTGTCATTTTCAGTTCCAGGCCCTACCATTCGGCCTCTCCACAGCACCAAGGTGATGGCGGAAATGATGATGTTACTCCACAAGCATCATTCCTTATCTGGACGATCTCCTGATAAAGGCATTGTCCAAGGAGATGCTGCTGCAATCCATTGTTCTCACAATGCGACTGCTCCAGAGTCACGGGTGGATTCTGAATTTTCCAAAGTCACATTTGGAACCAACCCAGAGATTGTCATTTCTGGGAATGATCCTGGATATGGAAGTGCAGCGGGTGTTTCTTTCGTGGGACAAGGCGTTGGTGATCTAATCCATGGTCCGGGATGTCTTGAAGCCACCCCGGGTGTCGGTTCATCAAGGCATTCTCCTATTGGGAAAGGTGGTGGCCTCCTACGAGGCTCTCCAGAATGGGAGGTTCCAGGCTCGGCCCTTCTAGCTGGATCTCCTGGACAAGTGGTCGGGATCTCATCTCCACATGCATCAGAGAATTCGTCTTTCGCCAAGGGCAAGGATTTCTCTCCTCTGGTGGCTCCAATTGCCTCACCTCCTAGAAGGCAGCAGGTTTGGGATTCAGGACTTGGTCCTGCTAACAACAGATGCGAGCCTTCGGGGCTGGGGAGCAGTCACTCAAGGAGTAACCTTCCAAGGACGGTGGTCAAGCCTGGAAGCCGGCCTGCCCATCAACATCCTGGAACTAAGAGTCGTCTACAACGGTCTACTTCAGGCAGCCCCTCTTCTGAGAAATCAAGCCATCCAAGTGCAGTCAGACAACGTAACAAGAGTGGCTTACATAAACCGAAAGGGCGGAACGAAGAGCAGAGCGGCAATGTCAGAGGTGACAAGAATACTCCTCTGGACAGAAAACACGCGTTGGCGCTGTCAGACATCTTTATTCCGGGAGTAGACAACTGGGAAGCAGACTTCCTCAGCAGACACAATCTCCATCCAGGAGAGTGGGGGCTCCATCCGTAGGTTTTCAAGGAAATAACAGATCTTTGGGGCTCACCCCAAATAGACATGATGGCCTTTCGTCTCAACAAGAAGCTTTGGCGTTATTGTTCCAGGTCGAGGGACCCACAGGCAGTGGTAGTGGACACCCTGGTGTCTCCGTGGGTGTTCCAGTCAGTGTATGTGTTTCCACCACTCCCACTCATCCCAAGAATACTAAAGCTCATAAAGAGAACAAGGGTTCAAGCGATCCTCATTGCCCCAGATTGGCCAAGAAGGGCTTGGTACGCGGACCTTCTGAATCTACTGCAAGAAGAGCCAAGGCCTCTTCCTCTTCGGGAGGACCTGCTGCAGCAGGGGCCGTTCGCCTATCAAGATTTACCGCGGCTACGTTTGATGGCATGGAAGTTGAGCGCCTGATTCTTGCTTGGAAAGGTATTCTGAAGAAAGGCTAGGAAAGGGGTAACGTCCAAACATTACCATCGTATTTGGAAGAAATATGTTTCTTGGTGTAAGTCCAAGAAGTTTCCTGTGGTGGAATTTCAACTGGGATGTTTCCTCCTCTTCCTGCAGGCAGGAGTGGATATGGGGCTGAGGTTGGGATCTGTGAAGGTCCAGATTTCAGCCTTATCCGGTTTCTTTCAGCAATTGGCTGCCCTCCCTGAGGTTGAGACCTTTTTGAAGGGAGTTCTGCATATCCAACCTCACTTTGTTCCGCCTACGGCGCCATGGGACCTTAACGTGGTGTTGCAGTTCCTCCAGTCGGATTGGTTTGAGCCTCTACAAGAGGTGGAGCTCAAATTTCTAACATGGAAGGCGGTCACTTTGTTGGCCTTAGGTTCTGCTAGACGTGTCTCCGAGCTGGGGGCTTTATCATGCAAAAGCCCTTACTTGATCTTCCATGAAGATAGAGATGAGCTCCGGACTCGTCAGCAGTTTCTTCCAAAGGTTGTGTCGGCTTTTCATATCAACCAACCTATTGTGGTGCCAGTGTCTACTGACTCCTCAATTACTTCAAAGTCCTTGGATGTTGTGAGGGCTCTGAAGATTTATGTGAAGAGAACTTCTCATCACAGGAAGTCGGACTCTCTGTTTGTCCTATATGATCCCAAGAAAATTGGGTGTCCTGCTTCTAAGCAGACTATTTCTCGCTGGTTTAGGTTCACTATCCAGCAAGCTTATTCAATGGCAGGACTGCCGTATCCAAGATCTCTTAAGGCCCACTCTACTTGTAAGTGGGGTCTTCCTGGGCGGCTGCCCGGGGTGTGTCGGCAGTGCAACTTTGCCGAGCTGCAACTTGGTCTCGGTCGAACATGTTTGCAAAGTTCTACAAGTTCGATACTTTGGCCGCTGATAATCTGAAGTTCGGTCAATCAGTTTTGCAGGAGCCTCCAAGCTCTCCCTCCCGTTCTGGGAGCTTTGATACATCCCCATGGTACTAATGTGGACCCCAGCATCCTCTAGGACGTAAGCGAAAATCAGATTTTGGTACCTACCGGTAAATCCTTTTCTCATAGTCCTTAGAGGTTGCTGGGCGCCCACCCAGCGCTTCATTTTCCTGCTGTTGTTATTTGATTCAGTACAACTTCGTTTTAGTTGAGTACTGCATTGTTACTTGGTAAGTAATGTTTCATCTGTTGCTGAGTAGTTCAAGCTAGTTGTCTTGACGTGCCTTGTATGTGTGAGCTGGTATGAATCTCACCACTATCTGTGTTAAGTCCTTCTCTCGAAGTATGTTGTCTCCTCGGGCACAGTTTCTAGACCGGATCTGGTAAGAGGGGCATAGAGGGCGGAGCCAGCCCACACTCTCAAACTCTTAAAGTGCCAATGGCTCCTGGTAGACCCGTCTCTACCCCATGGTACTAATGTGGACCCCAGCATCCTCTACGGACTACGAGAAAAGGATTTACCGGTAGGTACCAAAATCCTATTTTTTCCCGTATAATTTTATAGTATGCAAATTATAGATGTAACTTCAGTGTTGATTGGCTACCGTGAGCAACTTCTCCACTGGCTCACTTCTCCGCTCGTATCACTGTTTAGTAAATGTACCCCTATATTCCCTACCACATGTACGTGCACCCACATTCACGCTATGGTTAATTTTGTTTGGAGCCAATTAACCTACCAATATATTTTTGGATTGTGGGAGAAAACCGGAGTACCTGGACAGGGACGGTTCTCGACCTTGTGGCACCCAGGATGAAAGTTTCCTGTGGCGTCCCCCCCCCCGCTCCACTGTAAAATAGAGTTGGTGCGCGATCAAAAATAGGGGCATAGCTTCTTCATAGGGAAGGGGCATGGCCACAGTTATCCCCTGTACTTGTGCCCCCAGTAGCTGTGCTCCCTGTAGTAGTGCTCCCAGTTGGTTTGCCCCCAGTATCTGTTCCCCCTGTAGTACTGCCCCCAGCATGTGCCCCTATTAGTTGTGCCCCCTGTAGATTTGCCCCCAGTAGCAGTGCCCCCTGTAGTAGTGCCCCAGTATCTGTTCCCGCAGTTGATTTGCCCCCAGTAGCTGTTCCCCCCATAGTAGTGCTCCCAGTATGTGCCCCCTGCAGATTTGCCCCCAGTAGCTGTGCCCCTAGTAGCAGTGCCCCATGTAGTAGTGCACCCAGTAGCTGTATCCCCAGTTAATTTGCCCCCAGTAGCTGTCCCCCCCGTAGCAGTGCCCTCTGTAGTAGTGCCCCCAGTATGTGCCCACTGTAGTTGTGCCCCCTGTAGTAGCGCCGTTTGCAAAGAAGAAAAACAAACAAAAAAAATACTTACCAGACCCTCTCCTGCTTCTGGACCGCTGCCGCTGCTGTCTCTGGCCGCCGGCTCCTCTCATTGGGAGAGACGTCATGACGTCTCTCCCACAGCAGCGCCGCACTGACACTAGGGGTCAATTATGACCTCTAGCGTCAGTCAGCGGCCACACAGCCCACGGCACCTGCTGCAGCCGGGGTGAGGGGGGATTAGGAGTAGCGGCTCTTGGCGCATCCGCGGCGCCCTTGGGGTAGTGGCGCCCCGGGAAAACAGCCTGCTTGCCCGTGGCAAAAGCCGCTACTGTACCCGGAGGAAACCCACGTATGCACGGGGAGAATATATAAGCTCTACATAGTTATGGCCATAGTGGGAATTGAACCCATTACCTCAGTGCTGAGAGGCAGTAATGCTTACCATTACACCATCCGTGCTGCCATTTCTCTTGTATCTTCCATAATCTGGCAACACATGAACTATCCATTTATGTACAATGTTCAAATTTCTGAAAGTGTGGCTAAAAGACATTTCTGCTGCGGGGTACACTGGGCTCCACAAGGATAGACATTGGGTTGTAGAGTAGGATCTTGATCCGAGGCACCAACAGGTTCAAAAGCTTTGACTGTTCCCAAGATGCATAGCGCCGCCTCCTCTATAACTCCGCCTCCCTGCACAGGATCTCAGTTTTGTAGTTGGTGCTGCAGTAAGCAGACACATAACAGAGGGGCTGCTCCAGGCAGCCCTAAGAAGAGCTTTTTGTGAAGAAAAAGTGAAGACTACAAGGGCAGCAGCAGTGTGTAAATGTCAGGAGACATTCACTACTGCAGCTCCATCTCTCCCCTGCGGCGCTGTACACTCCCATGCCCTGGTTGCCGGGTAACTACAGCAGGAGGCTCCGGTTTTCTTCCAGTTAGACACACACGGCTGGGGCTCTCCGGGATCGCGTGGGCGCACTTCGGGAGGTGGTAAGTGGGTCCCGTTCGCGGGACCCATGCTGTATCGCGATCCGGCGCAGCTGGCGGTGGACACTGTGGCATACAGGCGACCCCACTAGGCCACCAAGGCAAGGGTACAGGTCAGGTTTTCTCTCATAAACCTATTTATATTGGCCCGCAGTACCAGGTGGTTAAGCCAACAGAGGGGCTAAGGCTTAGACCTGTAGCCCCTCCCCCAGGGCGCCATTTACTGTAAATGTTCCCACCCTGGAGCTGCATATCTGTCTCTCCCTCACTCCCAGTCAGTGTTTGGGCGCCATTTCTCTCAGCTACACTGTTCCTGGGACTGCTTGGGCAAATCCTCCTTTGTAAAGCCGCCTGATAGTCAGTGCTGTGACTTTACAAGACACTTAAGTATTCTACATGTCATTTAGACAGTGATAGTTAAGTAAAAGTGCATTTAGTCAGGGTTCTCTGGTACAAGTACCCTGTGATATACATCCAGTTTTTTACTGTGCAGTGTTATATCTATTGACTACATAGCTATATATAAGCTAGTCCAGAGCAGTATTATTGTTTGTAATAACCTCTGCATTGTACAACTGTGACTATATGTGTGTGCATTAGCTTGCTGGGTGAATTTCATTTCGTGTCTCTCTCTCACTCAACTTGCTATCCCTATATTCTATAACCTGAAGGGGCTTGGTACGTCAGGTTTATAATACTGTAATATAGGATATTCACAAGATATACTCTAATTGTATTTTTCTCTGTGATTTTAGTCATCCCTGCTTGTGCTGACTACACTGCGCAGGGGTTTGGGCAAGAGGTATTGGTGGTCATTCCAAGTTGTTCGCTCGCTGCTATTTTTTCAGAATTGCTAATAGGCTAAAATCCGGCAGTTCTGCGCATGCGTATGCACAGCAGGGCGCACGCGCTAAGCAATTTTACTCAAAACTATGCTATTTTACTCACGGGCGAACAAAGCTTTTCAATCGCTCTGCTGATCGTAGTGTGATTGACAGGAAGTGGGTGTTTCTGGACAGAAAACTGTCCGTTTTCAGGGAGTGTGCTAAAAAACGCAGGCGTGCCAGTTAAAACGCAGGAGTGGCTGGAGAAACGGAGGAGTGGCTGGCCGGACGCAGGGCGGGTTTGTGACGTCAATCAGGAACTAAACGGACTGAGGTGATCGCAATCTAGGAGTAGGTCTGGAGCTACTCAGAAACTGCAAGGAAATACTTAATAGCAGAATTGCTAATTTTTCGTTAGCAATTCTGCTATTAATAGCAGAATTGCTAATCTTTCGTTAGCAATTCTGCTATGCTAAGATACACTCCCAGAGGGCGGCGGCCTAGCGTGTGCAATGCTGCTAAAAGTAGCTAGCGAGCGAACAACTCGGAATGAGGGCCATTGTGCTGCTGACAATTGTACTGTGTTACCTGATATTGTAAGTTATATCATGTCTGCTTCTGAGGGTAACGGTTCTGGGGCTGAACACACTACCGGTGTTGCTGACGCCACAGATCCCTATGAGGAGAATATAGCAGCTGAGGGCTCTGGTTCTGGGTGCTCCTTGCCTCCCAGTGGGACTGTGGCAACGGGGGTCCATAATGACCCGCCGTGGGCTACTTTCTCCACACTTCTGAATACGCTAGTTACTAAACTAACGCCCCCTATGGGACCTCCTATGCTGGTTCAACCGTATGTGGTCCCCGCTGCTAACCCGCCGTGGGCAGATAACTTGTCCGCTCAATTGAGGAAATTGAACCAGTCTTTGACTACTAAAAAGTCTGACCCTCGCTCGCCTAAGACCAAGGGGTCCTCTAAGCGAGCGCTTACCTCCTCACAATCCACTGCTGTCACTGACACCTCATCTGATGAAGATGGCACTTACACTGACCCCACAGATTCTGACACAGATACTGCTGATGGGGAGGGTAGTTCACAAGTGGATGTTCCTGATCTTTTGGAGGCTATTAAGTTGATTCTACAGATTACGGATGATCCTGAGCCATCCGTCCCTTCTAAGAAACTAGATAGGTTCAAGCGTCAGAAGGTGGTTAAACAAGTTTTACCTCATTCTGATCACCTGGTGTATATACGTCAGGAATCCTGGGAAAATCCAGGGAAGAAGTTTGTGCCTCACAAAAAGATGCTGGCTCGCTATCCCCTCGCGCCAGAGCTGTCAAAAAATTGGGAGACGCCTCCTCCAGTGGACTCGCATGTGGCAAGGATGGGGGTTTCCTCAGCTCTACCTGTCACTACCGTCACGTCTCTGAAAGAGCCTACGGATAAACGTGTGGAAGGTTGTCTGAAAGCGATTTACACCCTCACGGGTGCTGCGCAAAGGCATGGGCTGCAGAAGCTATTGAAGCATGGGCCCTAAAGTTGGAAGCTGAAATCTCTTCTGACCATGCTAGACAGTGCTTGTCATATATTGTCACAGTTTCTCACTATATTAAAGAGGCGGCTTCTGATGCCGGTATTCTAGCAGCCAAGGCTTCTACTACGTCAGTCCTGGCTCGCCGGATATTGTGGCTGAGATCCTGGTACGTGGATCTGGATTCTAGAAAAATCCTGGAGGTACTCCCTTTTAAGGGAGATATTCTGTTTGGGGAGGACTTAAATAAGATAGTGGCTGATTTGGCTACTGCCAATACTGCCTGTCTGCCAAGTACCGATCCTTCTGTGCCGAAGGCTAAAAGTACTTCCTTTCATCCCTTTCATCCTTCAGGTAAAGCAAAAGGTCAGACGTACCACAAACAGGCCCGCACTTCCAAACCTGGTAAGCCGAAGCCCAAAAGAGCCTGGGCTGCCCATCAGCCAGCTTCCAAGACCGATAAGCCTGCCGCATGACGGGGCGGGCCTCCCCCTGGGGGACCCCAGGGTGGGGGGCCGTCTTCTAGGGTATACCCAGGAATGGTTGAAGAACACTTCCGATGCCTGGGTACGGGAAGTCGTCACTCGAGGTTACGCCATAGCATTCAAAAACCGTCCCCCTCGTCGATTTTGCCTGACAGACGTCCCTTCGGATCAGGTGAAGGCAAAGACTCTACATTCAGTGGTACAGACCCTCCTGGACACAGGAGTGGTAGTACAGGTGCCTCTTGCTCAGAGGGGCCAGGGGTACTATTCTCCGCTGTTTCTAGTCCCGAAACCGAATGGGTCCTCCCGGCCCATTCTCAACCTCAAGGCATTGAACAAGTTTGTGAGAATCTCCAAATTCCGTATGGAAACCCTTTGCTCTATTGTTCTGGCCTTGGAACCTGGGGATTATATGGTCTCCCTGGATATACAGGATGCTTACCTGCATATTCCTATAGCAGCGTTGCATCAGCAATACCTGAGGTTTGCGGTTGGCAACCTCCATTACCAGTTTCGGGCATTACCTTTTGGTTTAACCACGGCTCCGCGAGTCTTCACCAATGTTATGGCGGTGATGCTGGCGGAACTCCGCCGTCAAGGGGTCAGGATCCTACCGTATCTGGACGACTTGTTGATCCTGGCAAATTCCCCAGAAATTCTCCTACGTCACTTGGATCTGACTGTCCGGTTTCTGCAAGCCCACGGGTGGCTCATCAACTGGAAAAAATCCTCCCTGGTCCCTGCTCAGAGCATGGTGCACCTGGGAGCGCTATTGGACACTCACAACCAACGGTTGTTCTTGTCTCAGGAGAAAGTCCTGAAGCTTCAGGACAGGATTCGTTGCTTCCTCTCTCGCCCGCAAGTGTCGATACATTCGGCGATGCAGGTGCTGGGCCTCATGGTGTCAGCATTCAACATGGTGAAGTATGCTCAATTCCATTCTCGCCCCCTCCAGAGGCTGATTCTGGCCAAGTGGGATGGCTTGACTCACCGGATCAGGTCTCACAGGATCTCATTGACTCCGGAGGTCCGTCTGTCGCTGTACTGGTAGCTCCAGGACCAACGATTGTGCAGGGGCCGTCCCTTCTGGATATCCAACTGGGTCCTGTTGATGCCAGTCTAAGGGGTTGGGGCATGGTGTTGGAGCAACACTCCTTTCAGGGTCGGTGGACCAAGGAGGAGTCTCTCCTCCCGATCAACATTCTGGAATTGCGGGCGGTCTTCAAGTCATTGAACCTGGGCCAGCATTTAATACAGAACCGTCCTGTTCAAGTACCATCAGACAGCGCCACCACAGTGGCTTACACAAATCATCAAGGCGGAAGTCGCAGCTGCTTGGTAATGAAGGAAGTTTCACGGATTCTTCAATGGGCGGAACGCCATCTACCGGCCATATCGGTAATATTCATTCCGGGAGTCCTGAATTGGGAAGCGGACTTTCTCAGTCGTCAGGACGTACACACCGGAGAGTGGGGCCTCCATCCAGAAGTGTTTCAACTCATAGTGGAAAGGTGGGGCCTTCCAGATGTGGATCTAATGGCGTCTCGACACAATCACAAGGTTCCGGTCTTCGGAGCAAGGACAAGGGATCCTCAAGCAGCATTCGTGGATGCGCTGGCGGTGCCATGGAGGTTTCGGCTGCCGTACGTGTTCCCTCCAGTGTCACTCCTGCCAAGGTAATTCGGAAGTTCAAGCAAGAAGGAGGAATCCTGCTTCTCATAGCTCCAGCGTGGCCCAGACGGCATTGGTTCTCAGACCTGCAGGGCCTATCGTCAGAGCATCCAATTATACTTCCACAACGCCCAGATCTCCTCGTTCAGGGCCCCTGTGTCTACCAGGACCTGGCCCGACTGTCTTTGACGGCGTGGCTCTTGAAGCTTCCGTCTTGAGGGCTAAAGGTTTTTCTGAGGCGGTCATTAAAACTATGTTGCGGGCCCGGAAACCAGCTTCTGCTCGGATTTACCCTAGGGTCTGGCATTCTTACTTTGTTTGGTGCGCATCTAACAGTTATGACGCTTCCAAGTTTAGAACAGCCAAACTTTTGGCTTTTCTGCAGCAGGGCCTAGATGTAGGCTTGTGTTTGGCTTCCCTCAAGGTTCATATTTCTGCCTTGTCGGTGTGGTTTCAGAGAAAAATTGCGACCTTGCCTGATGTTCATACCTTTACTCAGGGTGTGTTGCATATCCAACCTCCCTATGTCCCGCCTGTGGCTCCTTGGGACTTGTCGGTGGTGTTGGAGGCGTTGCAAGAGTCCCCATTTGAACCTCTTGGCTCAGCTGACCTTAAGTGGCTTTCCCTTAAGGTGGTGTTTTTGCTGGCTATTGCCTCCGCTAGAAGAGTGTCGGATTTGGGTGCCTTATCCTGTAGTTCCCCATATCTGATTTTTCACCGTGACTGGGCGGTTCTTCGAACTCGTCCCGGATATTTACCTAAGGTGGTATCTTCGATCCACCTTAACCAGGAGATTGTGGTTCCGACCCTGGTCTCTCCTGACTTGTCTCCCAAAGAGCAGTCTTTGGATGTGGTACGGGCTCTCCGTATCTATGTGAAGAGAACTGCTTCTATTAGGAAATCTGATTCTCTCTTTGTTCTGTCAGTTGACACCCAGAAACGCCCCTTTCCTGTCAATCTTCTTGCGGCCACCAGTGCAAATGAAAACATCGCTAGAACCTGTGCAAAACCACCTTTGTACCCGTACGTCGCGCGTGCGCATTGCGGTGCATGCGCAGAAATGCTGATTTTTAGCCTGATCGCTGCTCTGCGAACAACAGCAACTAGCGATCAGCTCGGAATGACCCCCATGGTGCACATTGAGACAGGTGCACATTGCTACAGACTGTCAAGAGCCTGCACAAATACAGGCTGGGGCTGAGGGGAATTAGAATAGGGGAGTCATTCCAATATTATACCTCACTCTATCTTTCTGATATTCCGCTCTTTTTTCACTCTGTCTGTATTATTGAGAGTATTTATGTCAATTGCCTTTGTCTCCACCTTGTCCGTCACAATGGCAGACAAGGGACCAGCGAATAAGGTGTCACAAAAATTATTCATCTGTGCAAAGTGTAACAAAAAAGCCCACACAGACGATTCCTCCCTCTGTGATGCATGTGTTTCTGTCCCAAGACACAAATTTCTCCCCCTGGGCGGTAGCGCTCTCAGGAACCATTTCACAATTACATACTGAGGTGGCTGCCTTACGCAAGACTCGTGAGATGGTTAGGGATATACCTCAAAATGAGGTATCCTCTATTGCTACGGAACCACCCTGGGTGGCAGGGCTAGCCAAGTCGGTAGAAGATCTCACAAAACGCTTGGGCACGTCCAGTAAACAGCCGCAGACGGTGTCTAAGATTAAGAAATGCCCAGCACCATTAATTCTTCAGTCCGATGAATCCGGGGAAGAGCTTTTCTCTCAGGATGAAGGCGATACTGACGCGGATGACGAAGTTACACCGGATACTTCTCAAGGGGTTGAACCTCTTATTTTGGCTACAAGAAAAGTTTTGAACATTTCCGAGATGACGACACCGGATTCACCAGACACTACGTTATTTGGTAGAAAAATGGCATTCCATGGTTACTTATCCTTTTTCAAAGAAACTGGATGATCAGCTGACGGAGGCTTAGAAAAACCCGGATAAGCGGTTTCAGATGCCCAGAAGATTCCTCAGTACTTATTTGTTTCCATCAGCTATGATGGATAAATGACGGAAATCACCTCGAGTGGACTCCTCTCTATCCATTGTTTTTTCAAATTTATTTTATTTAATAAAGTTGAAAAAGTATTTTTTTAAATATTTAAACATTATATTATGTACATCTGCAGAACGGATCTCCTCGTCAAAAATGGGGGGTACAGGGTGGGACGACGCAGTTGCATGAAATCTGACCATGCCAGTTAAGTGGTTATAAAGGACTTACAAGAGGGAGTTCCGATAGAAGAAGTAATGATCTTAGCGGAACATATTTAGGAATTAGCTATATACCTAGGAGAAGCGTCTAGAGATATCGGACAAGTTAACTCGAGGATCTATTGCAGCCAGAGGATTGCTTTGGTCATGACAAGTAGACACTGAGTCAAAAAGAGCGGCAGAAGCACTTCCATTTATAGGTGACATTCTTTTTGGAAAAGAACTAGACTCATTAATTTCTCAGGCTACGAGTGGTAAATCTACCTTCTTACCAACCCTTCCGCCACCACCTAAGCGCTCTTATAATGGAACTTCTTTTCGGTCCTTTCGTTAAACGCAACCTTTTAGGGGACGCGTTAGAAATAAACCCTTGTGAGGTAGAGGTCATTGCTCGTCAAGGCCCAAAGCCTGCAGAAAAGACATGGCATGATGGTCTCCCTTCTCACTGGGGCCCAAGTACGGTGGGAGCGCGGCTTCTAAACTTTCAGGATGCCTGGTTCAAAATATCAGACAATGTGTGGATTCGCAATATCATCTCCCAAGGGTACAAGTTAGATTTCCAATTTTTGCTGCCAAATAAATATTTTACGACAAGTCTTCCACTTCTTCTGGACAAATGTTTGGCCCTACAAAGTGCAATACAGTCCTTGGTGGAATCGGCTGTGTTAATGCCGATACCACTGCTTCAATGAAAGAAGAGTTACTATTCCAATCTTTTCATAGTACCAAAACCGGACGGTACTGTACGACCAATCCTGAATCTGAAATCATTAAATCAGTTTCTGTCTTATTACCGGTTCAAGATGGAGTCGCTCAACTTTGTGATTTCGAGCCTGGAACCCAAGGAATTCATGCTATCTCTAGACATCAAGGATGCATATCTCCACATTCGGAATTGGGAACCTCACCAAGCATTTCTCAGGTTCGTGATTCAACAGGATAATTTTCAGTTCAGAGCCTGTCCACAGCCCCCAGGGTGTTTACCAAGGTCATGTCTGTGATTATTGCTCACCTCAGATCATTGGGAGTCACAATAATTCCATACCTAGACGACCTCCTCCTCAAAGCTCCATCCGATCTCATTCTCCAGGAGCCTGCTCTATTAACAAACAATGTGTTAGTGGAACACAGATGGATAATCAATTTTCGGAAATCCAACCTTGAGCTGTTACTGCGTATCCAGTTTCTCGGTGTGATCCTGGACACCAATATACAGAAAGTTTTTCTGCCTCAAGACAAAGCTCTGAGTATACAGAAACTGGTCCAAGCTGTTCTCAAGCCACAACTGGTATTAGCTGCTTTCAAAACTCTGGAGTCCGGATGTTTTTATTCACGTCCTTTCCAGTTGGATCTGTTGCATCAATGGTTGGGGTCGCATCTACACCTTCAACAGTTAGTTTGGCTAACTCCAGAGACACGACTTTTGCTTCTTTGGTTGCTCCAGCTGCACAATCTCACTGCGGGCAGGCATTTTGGAGTATGGAACTGGATGCTCCTAACAACGGATGCCAGCCTCAGAGGATGGGGCGTGGTTGTGTTGGACTTTCATCTTCAGGGCCATTGGTCTCCACAGGAATCACTGTTGCCAATAAACGTGTTGGAACTGAGAGTGATCTACAAGCTGCATTCTTTGATCCAAGGCAGTAAAGGTTCAATCAGAAAACGCTACTGCTGTAGCGTACGTAAACAAACAGGGAGGAACTCACAGTCGCCAAGCAATGCGAGAGGTGACGCATTCTCCAGTGGACAGAATGCAACGCTGTAATACTCTCAGAAGTATTCATTCCAGGAATGGACAATTGGGAAGCAGACTACCTCAGCCATCAGGATCTACTTCCGAGATAATGGGCACTTCACCCAGAGGTGTTCGACGCTCTGACACAACGCTGGGGGTGTCCAGAGGTGGATCTCATGGCATTCTGTCTCAATTATCAGCTTCCTTGATACATCTCCAGAACATGAGATCCTCAGGTGGAAGCTGTAGACGCCCTGGCCGGGCCTTGGCCGTACAACCTAGTATACGCATTTCCCCCGTTCCCTCTATTGTCTTGAATTCTCAAGAGAATCAAAGGGAGTCAACCATGGTGATCTTGTTGGCACCAAATTGGCCTCGGAGAGCTTGGTTTTCAGACCTGCACCTTCTGCTAACAGATCCTTGGCCTCTACCTCTGCGTTCGGATCTACTCCAACAGGGGCCCTTCGTGTATCCATATTTACCACGGATATGTTTAACGGGATGGCTTTTGAGGCAGACATCCAAAACGCAAAGGGATTCCAGAATGTGTGATTCCCACGATGTTGCATGCACGAAAACCTGTTACAGCAACCCATTACCATCGCATCTGGCGGTCTTCTTTCTCTTGGTGTGACCGAAAAGGGTTTCAATCAGATTCTTTTCGTATCTCACGGTTTTTACTTTTTCTTCAGGCAGGTTTAGATTCCGGACTTCGTGTAGGATCCCTGAAAGTTCATGTATCTGCCTTATCGTTTTTCTTTCAGAAAACGCCTGCCGCTCCTACCGGATGTGTAAACTTTCCTACAAGGGGTCCCACAGGTACAGCCTCCGTTTGTTCCTCCTACAGCTCCATGTGATTTAAATCTGGTGCTGGATTATCTACAATCACCCTGTTTTGAACCCTTGGTAGAAGCAGCCCTTAAATATCTTACTTGGAAGACTGTTTTTCTACTGGCCATAGCTTCAGCCTGGAGGGTGTCTGAATTAAGTGGGGGTAATTCAGAGTTGATCGCAACAGCAAATTTGTTAGCAGTCGGGCAAAACCATGTGCACTGCAAGGGGGAAGATATAACATGCAGAGAGAGTTAGATTTGGGTGGGGTGTGTTCAAAATGAAATCTAAATTGCAGTGTAAAAATAAAGCAGCCAGTATTTACCCTGCACAGAAACAAATAACCCACCCAAATGTAACTCTCTCTGCAATTGTTATATCTGCCCTACCTGCAGTGCACATGGGGGCTAATTCCAAGTTGATCGCAGCAGGAATTTTTTTGGCAGTTGGGCAAAACCATGGCCCTCATTCCAAGTTGTTCGCTCGCTAGCTGCTGTTAGCAGCATTGCACACGCTAAGCCGCCGCCTACTGGGAGTGAATCTTAGCTTTGCAGAATTGCGAACGAAAGATTAGCATAATTGCGAATAGAAATTTCTTTGCCGTTTCTGAGTAGCTCGGGACTTACTCTGCCACTGCGATCAGTTCAGTCAGTTTCGTTCCTGGTTTGACGTCACAAACACACCCAGCGTTCGCCCAGACACTCCCCCGTTTCTCCAGCCACTCCCGCGTTTTTCCCAGAAACAGCAGCGTTTTTTCGCACACACCCATAAAATGGCCAGTTTTCGCCCAGAAACACCCACTTCCTGTCAATCACACTCCGATCACCAGAACGATGAAAAATCCTCGTTATGCCGTGAGTAAAATACCTAACTTTTGTGTAAAATAACTAAGCGCATGCGCTCTGCGAACCTTGCGCATGCGCAGTAAGTGACTAATCGCAATATAGCGAAACTCGGCAACGAGCGAACAACTCGGAATGAGGGCCTATGTGCACTGCAGGGGGGGCAGATAATATAACATGTGCAGAGAGAGATAGATTTGGGTGTGGTGAGTTCAATCTGCAATCTAAATTGCAGTGTAAAAATAAAGCAGCCAGTATTTACCCTGCACAGAAACAAAATAACCCACCCAAATCTAACTCTCTCTGCACATGTTATATCTGCCTCCCCTGCAGTGCACATGGTTTTGCCCAACTGCTAAAAAATTTCCTGCTGCGATCAACTTGGAATTACCCCCCATGGTTTTGCCCAACTGCTAACAAATTTGCTGCTGCGATCAACTCTGAATTACTCCCTAAGTGCCTTATCTTGTAATCTTCCCTACTTGATTTTTCATCCTGATAGTGCAGAGTTGAGAACACATGCTTCTTTTCTTCCCAAGGTCGTGTCGGCTTTTCTTATCAATCAGCCTATCGTGGTACCGTCCTTGCAGGAGGACTCTGGGACACCTTTTTCCCTGGATGTAGTAAGAACATTGAAGATCTACGTGGAACGAACAGCACCGTTACAAAAGTCTGATGCTTAATTCGTGCTTTATGATCTCCTGCGTCGAGGGTGGCCTGCTACTGAGCAGACCATGGCCCACTGGATTCTGTTGACTATTCGTCAGGCCTATCTACACCAATCTAGGTGACCTCTATTATCCACTGCTGCCCACTCTACACGCTCAGTTGGGTCTTCATTGGCCGCTAGTAGGGGGCTACCACGTGTCAACTCTGTAGAGCAGCCACTTGGTCCAGTCTTCATACGTTTGCTAAATTTTACAAGTTTGATACTTTTGCGGCTTCATTTTCACGGTTTGGCTGTCTTGTTTTGCAAGTTCCTCAGCGATCTCCCGCCCAGGGGGGAAACTTTGGGACGTCCCATGGTCTTGAAGTTGTGCCGGTGTCGCCTAGTGGCTGACAGAAAAAGGAGGATTTTGGTACTTACTGATAAATCCCTTTTTCGGAAGCCATAGGGGACACTGGCCGCCTGCCCATCGCTGTTCTCTTGCTTTCCTTGTTGTTTGTTGGGTTTAATGGTTATATGCTCTCTTCCCTCGTATAGTTTTGTTCTCTTGTTCCCGTCTCCTTTCGACTAATTCATAACTGAGGGATTATGGGGGATAGAGGGGGAGGAGCCTGTTCACTTCTTAGATTATTTAAAGTGCCAGCTCCCTGTAAACCATCGTCGTCACCCCACAGTCTTGAAGTTGTGCCAGTGTCCCCTATGGCTTCCGAAAAAGGGATTTATCGGTAAGTACCAAAATCCTCCTTTTTTTTTTATACAAAGAAGTAAAAGACATTAGACAAAGTCCCAACATTGTGTTACCAGAATCACACTCCACTGCAGAGGATTCACTAGCAAATTAATCTAGAAATACTGTAGTATGTACTACCACAAAATACATACTGTAGGATACATTTATACAACTGGAAGCAAAGTACACTTCTTGTAGTGAGGGAGGAGGTAATTCTTAGCAATTCATCTCATGTCTGCAAGATGGACAGTTTGATACAAAGACATAAGGTGACTGTGTGTCTTAAAGAGAAATTTTACTTCAAACACACTATGCTTTCTAATAAATCTGTTGGATTATGTTACATTTATTGTATTATCACACGTATATCTTCTCTTAGATTGCAGCAGTGAGTCCAGCAGATATATGCTATGAAGAGACTTTGTCAACGCTCAGATATGCTGAAAGGTAGGTTTATGTTTTCCTACGTAATTATAGAAATCATTTGTATTTTGTGTTGTAAGTCTCAGGCTGGTTACCTACTGGTGTTAAGATAAAACATAGAAGGCACATGTGTGTAACCAGCTTGCACCCATGGTCAGGCGGCAGCTACATGGGGCTCACATTACATTGACATGTAATAAATGTAAATGAATGAAGCAAGCGTGTCAAAAAGATGACAAAGCTATTTTCAACAACAGATACCTGCAGAAGTAGTTGTGGAGTTACCGGGAAACCATTGACCTTAATAAATGCTAGTAATAGCATGCTTTTAATACCAATGGGTAACTGGCCTTATGGAAGTAACACAGCATGATATTACTCTGCAATATAAACCAATGTGCTTTATGTTCATCTGCTAGAGCAAAGAAAATTAAGAACAAAGCTGTAATCAATGCAAGTCCCACAGAGCATCTTATTAAAGAGCTGAAAGCAGAAAATAACAAGTTGTTGTCCCGACTGGCAGGACTGGGGAAATCAGGAAAAAGGGTGGAGCAAGAAACAAGCAAGTTATATATCTGTGACATCAGTCTATCTTAGGGGGTGATTCAGACCTGATCGCTGCTGTGCATTTTCGCACAGCAGGCGATTAGGTAGTCAGGCGATTAGGTAGTAACTATCTGCGCATGTGTATGCACCGCAATGCGCATGTGTGTCGGACAAAAACAACGGTCATCGCCGGTCATTGATGGGATGATGTGAAAAATCCGATCGCACGGGCGTTCGCAAGGTGATTGACATGAGAAAGCCGTTTTTGGGTGGTAACTGACCGTTTATTGGGAGTGGGCGTGCCCATGCGTTTTCACGGAGGGTGTCTGACATCATCTCCGGCCCCGAAGAGCCTCTTCTCATCGCACTGTAGGAGTAAGTCCTGGGCTGCGCACAGACTGCATAAAGTGGATTTTTGTAGCTCTGCATACACATGGGATCGCACACTTGCATGGCGAATTTACACTCCCCCCTGGGGGAGGCGGCAATCTGAACGCAGAACAGCAAAGTTTGCAGCCCAGCGATCAGGTCTGAATCACCCCCTTAGTTGTTATTATTAAATGACCATTCTATATTCCTGTTTTAGACTCACATTTTTTTAACTGAGCGTTCAATAAGCGACTATAATATGTAATGTTAATGTTTTCACACAATTTCAGAAGAACTGCGTCGGTTGCTTACAGAAAATGAATTGCGTATTCAGGCCATGGAAATGACTTGGGAGCACCAGTTACAGGAGGCCAGGAAAGAGTGGGAGCAACAGTATGTCGTAATCACACAGGTCAGACATATGGCATTGATGTGTGTGTATATATATATATATATATAAAAATAAATATATATATATATATATATATATATATGCTGCAAAGGGTCCGGCACTCCAATTACACGTGCAGAGTTCCCTGGTGCCTTCACTTTCCAAATGGTGAATATAATCAGAGCAATGTGCGGCACTCAGGTTTACAGGAACAAAAAGTCACCACTGTCCGCCTGTTCAACGTTTCAATTTTACTTAGAAAATTGTCATCAGGGTAAAAAATATTTTTTATCCTGATGACAATTTTCTAAGTAAAATTGAAACGTTGAACAGGCGGACAGTGGTGACTTTTTGTTCCTGTAAACCTGAGTGCCGCACATTGCTCTGATTATATATATATATATATATATATATATATATGCAGTATTTAAGTGGCACTCACCAGACTGAAGGTCAATTAAAATAAAAGACCTTTATTGGAATCCAGGACTCCAATGAAGGTCTTTTATTTTAATTGATCTTCAGTCTGGTGAGTGCTGCTTAAATACTGCGTCTACAAATAACTTATACAAGCTTAAGAGGGCACCACAGCAAGTAATTATAGTAAACCGTTTGAGTGCCGGGCACTTGGACTAATATATATATATATATATATATATATATATATATATATATATATATATATTTTACACAATTTTTCAGTTTTAATTGAAACGCAAGCATTTCAGTCTAGTGCGTAACTTGAAATTACCCAAAGATAAGCAGTAAACTGCCAAAGTAAAACAATAAGGTTTGCACAGACCAAAGAATACTGTAAATTTCAAAGTTTAAAAATGCCTTTTTTAAGGAACAAGTAATAACTTAAGAAGATAAAGCAGTTGAGCAGCAATGA
Organism: Pseudophryne corroboree; assembly: GCF_028390025.1. Classification (NCBI taxonomy): domain Eukaryota; kingdom Metazoa; phylum Chordata; class Amphibia; order Anura; family Myobatrachidae; genus Pseudophryne; species Pseudophryne corroboree. The sequence continues at coordinate 655,867,925 of NC_086447.1, forward strand.
AAAAGATGCCTGCTTGGGCCATGAAGCACTGTCAGTGGTTTACTGAAGTTTGAAAAAGGGTCTTATCAACACATGAATCTAAGCCTGATGCTCTTTTTCTGGATCCCGAGTGGACAACTTGTACAGACTTACTGGCACCTTGAAGCAGAAGGGCTACCACATACGTTTACAAAATCATGCAAAAGCCTCTGGTCTACGCCTAATTGGTCAAGAGTTCTTCCTACAGCAAGATAATTACCCAAAACATACCTGCGGGTTATGTTGAAATTAGTTTTGAGGAAAAGAACAGAGCGATAAGCTTCAAATCATATAATGGCCAGCTGTTTCCAGACTTAAACCCCACTGAGCTGGTTTGGGATGACAGTAGGGTGAAAGCAAAGCAACCTGCAAGTGCAACATATTTGTAGGAACTCCTACAGCAGTTGGGAAGAACTTCCTGAACAATATTTTATTTCCATTGCAATAGAGAAATGATAACTAGAATCTTATTGGTTGCATTTGAGCAACACCACAACTGTCTGTTTTAGAAGCTTTAGTACAGTATATCAGCCTCTCAGCTTAAACTTGTACTTACTGTATTCCAGGAGAGACGCATGATGCAGGCTTTTCCTTATCTCCTGAACATTAATGAAGATCCACAGCTGTCCGGTGTACTTAAGCACTTTATACAAGAAGGTACAAATTCCCTTTTACGTATTTCTATAGAACAAATGTAAACCTTTCTAGGAGCATACACTGTGGTTTGTCTATTGTAAAATAAGGGGTGAAAAACATTTGATAAGAGAACAATATGGACACTGTTATACACTATATGTTATACTCTCTGAAGTAAAATAAAAAGTGGACCTGTCCCCTTCTCTCAAAGCAAGCTGAAACCAATATTCAGTATGTCACTCACTTCCCAGAAAACCAGTGACATCTCTTGGGCATGGGCCTACTTGCCTACGGTCCTGCTATGTTTGTAGAGATTCCTGGATTTTGGTAACTCCGTGGACTGCTGGGAGAGCAGGTTACCCTCCCTCATCCTGCCACCTTGATTCTGAAATAGGCATAGGGATGTGATAACAATAACTCTCAGTGTATTAGCAAACTGAAGCGATTAGCCCCAACTCTCCTCACTCCACCACAGTAGCCACTCTAAGAAGGAAAATAAGGCAAGTATGGGCACAGGCATACCGTTTTAATGATATCAGCTGTATTCTCAGAAATGTTGCTGCAGCTCATAATTTGTCTCCATTTTTTTTAGGTGATGGAGCAACTTTAAGAGTAAACTGCAGTTCTTACCCTCTTTTATGTTTTCTGTAGACAACCCACAAAAATCCCAGCAATCCAAACATACACAGATGTAGAAAAAGCATAACTCAGTGGTCCCCAAATGCGGTCCTCAAGGCACCCGACCAGTCCAGATTTTAAAGATATCCATGCTTAGGGACGGGGGACTTAATTAGTACCTCAATCACTTTGATTATTCCATCTGTGCACAAGCAGGGACATCCCTAAAACCTGGACTGTTTGGGGTGCCTTGAGAACCACGTTTGGGAACCACTGGGTAGCTTATTATGCTGAAGAAAACAGTGCTGGTTATTCTTGTGCCCTACGTATACAGCTAATGTCAAAGAATGAGAGAAGACAACTTTACCTAATCACTTCATGTGCATAGTCAGACGTGCCCAGGACATGATGTGGCATGTGATGTCACAGCGCCAGACACACACACAGATATGTAGGAGGGTCAAGAAGAGCTTGTGCTGCAGAGAACAGACAACTGACAACAGCTATTTTGATGATGCATTATACAATCAGGTGCCTGGCTGTTGCCCTTTTAGACCATATCTTGCATCGACAAATAGGAAAATGTATGTATTTCACTTTGCAATATCAAGATACAATTGTGATAAGGAATCTCAGTTATGGCTACATATTTCCAGAGACACAAATTCTGCACCAACATCTGACTTCTGTTTCAGGATCATCTGACGTTGGTCAAGCAGCTTCTAATGAAATAACCATGAGGGCTCTAGGGTATGTATTATGGAAATGGGATCAACTATTCCAACATATGAAAGAGACATACTGTACATACAGTATTTTATAGTAATTTTTCTCTTACGCCCTAGAGCATACTGGGGTCCACATTAGTACCATGGGTATAGACGGGACCACCAGGAGCCATTGGCACTTTAAGAGTTTGAGAGTGTGGGCTGGCTCCTCCCTCCATGCGCCTCCTACCAGTCTCAGTTTAGAAAATATGCCCGGAGGAGCTGGTCACAGGTAGGGGAGCTCTCCCGAGTTTTCCTAGTAAAATGTTGTTTTATAGTTATTTGTTTTCCAGGGAGGCTGCTGGCAACAGCCTCCCTGCAGTGAGGGACTGAGGGGGGGAGCAGTGTCCACCCTGCGGTGTCTGAGCCACTGTCTCCACTGACTGGACACTGAGCTCCAGAGGAGTCTGATTGTTCTCCACCACAGGGGACCGCTCGCCCCAGCAGCATGCCGCCACCCCCTTGCAGAGGTGAAGAATCGGAGGCGAGTGAGACACCGACCCCCCTAGAATGCGGGGGGTCGGTGTGAAGATGGCGGAAACAGGGTAGGAGCGCTCTGGGGATGGCTCAGCGGTACATGGTGCGGCGCTGTGATTGGTGCCCTGAGCGAGCGCTACATCCTACACTGGTCCAGAAGCCTGTCAGGGTCCCAGGATCTCAGCCAGCACTAAATCCTCAGGTCAGTATAAGCAGAAGAAGAGCGGGAAGACAGCTCCATTTTGGGGGCGGAGCTTCTCCTCAGTGCGGACCCAGCAGCGTTTCAGTGCCATTTTCCTGCCTGCACAGCACTGACCAGGAAAGAAGGTCTCTCCACAGCAACTCCAGCTATCTGTAAATGCTACCAGGGGGTTGTAGAAGGGGGGGGGGGGGGGGGAGGCTGCAATATGACTGTGTTTCTATCAGGGATGTGTTAAATATAAATGATACCACACCTGAGAAGTTTGAGGAGGCTTTTTTCACTGAAAATAAGAAAGCCTCGCTAACCTTCCCTGCGTCAAAGGAATTGAATGCTGTATTTGAGAAAGGATGGGAAAACCTGGAGAAAAATGTCCAGATCCCTAAAAGGGTCCAGGTGGCATTTCCTTTCCCTGAGGATAGAAAAAATGAGAAAACCCGCCTATTGTTGACGCATCTGTGTCCAGACTCTCAAAAAAGATGGTTTTACCTGTTCCAGGATCTACCGCCTTAAAGGAGCCGGCTGATCGAAAAATTGATAATACACTTAAATCAATGTACACTGCTTCAGGAGCCATATTACGTCCCACTATTGCTAGTGCATGGATTGCAAGGACTATAGTAAAATGGTCGGCTACCTTACTAGAGGATTTGGTTGCGATGGATAGAGGGGATGTTGAATTGTTTTTGCGTAACATTCACGATTCAGCAGGTTTTATGGTAGAATCCATGAAAGACCTGGGTTCCATGGCTGCAGGGATCTCTTCCATGTCTGTTTCAGCTCGTCTGGGACTGTGGCTGCGCCAGTGGTCTGCCGATGCGGAAGCCAGGAAAAGTGTGGAGTCCCTACCCTACACAGGTCAAGCTCTCTTTGGGGAAGCTTAGGGTGCTTGGATATTCATGGCTACAGCGGGTAAGTCTCCGTTTCTTCCCTCAGCTGCTCCTGCTCCGAAGAAATACTTCTCTTCATCAGCATCTCAGTCCTTTCGGCCTAACAAGACTAGAAAGGCCAAACCGTCCAATACCTTCTTTAGGGGAGGTCGAGTTAAATCCAAGAAACCTGCTGCTGCAGGTTCCCAGGAACAAAAGCCTGCTTTAGGTACGCCAAAGTCCTCCGCATGACGGTGGACCGCACGGCCTGGAGGTGGGGCCGGTGGGGGCGAGACAGTTCAGTCACGTCTGGGTATCGTCCGGCCTGAATCCCTGGGTGATAGATATTGTGTCCCAGGGATACAGACTGGAATTTCAAAATCTCCTCACCAATTTTTCAAATCAGGCTTGCCAGTTCTACTGGCAGATGGAACTGTACTAAGTTGGTGGAGGCACAGGTCATTGTACCAGTTCCTCCTCATTTACAAACCACAGGTTACTATTCAAACCTTTTTGTGGTACCGAAACCGGATGGTTCGGTCAGGCCCGTTCTGAACCTAAAATCACTGAACCCCTTTCTAAAGGAGCTCAAGTTCAAGATGGAGTCTCTCAGGCGGTGATATCAGGTCTGGAAGAGGGGGAATTCCTGGTATCCCTGGATATCAAGCATGCGTACCTCCACATTCCGATTTGCCTGCCGCATCAGGCTTATCTCCGTTTACGCATTTTTGGACTGTCATTTCCAGTTCCAGGCCCTGCCATTCGGCCTCTCAACAGCACCGAGGGTGTTCACCAAGGTGATGGCAGAGATGATGGTTCTCCTCCGCAAATAAGGGTTGAACATCATTCCATATCTGGACGATCTGCTGATAAAGGCTTTGTCCAAGGAGAAGCTGTTGCAGTCCATTGTTCTTACAACGCACCTACTCAGTGTCCACTGTTGGATTTTGAATCTCCCAAAGTCATATTTGGAACCGACCCAGAGGTTGTCTTTTCTGGGGATGATCCTCGACACAGAAGTGCAGAGGGTGTTTCTTCCACAGGAAAAGACATTGGCGATACAAACAATGGTTCGGGATGTACTGAAGCCAGCCTGGGTGTCAGTTCATCACTGCATTCACCTTTTGGGAAAGATGGTGGCCTCTTACGAGGCTCTCCAATACGGGAGGTTCCATGCTCGGGCCTTCCAACTGGATCTCCTAGACAAGTGGTCAGGATCTCATCTCCACATGCACCAGAGGATTCGTCTGTTGCCAAAGGCCAGGATTTCACTCCTCTGGTGGCTCCAATTTCCTCACCTTCTGGAGGGTCGCAGGTTCGGGATTCAGGACTGGGTCCTCCTAACCATGGATGCGAGCCTTCAGGGCTGGGGCGCAGTCACTCAAGGGGAAACATTCCAAGGAAGGTGGTCAAGTCTGGAGGCTGGCCTACCCATCAACATCCTGGAACTAAGAGCCACCTACAATGGTCTTCTTCAGGTGGCCCATCTTCTAAGAAATTGGGCCAGTCAAGTGCAGTCGGACAATGTAACAATAGTGGCCTACATAAACCGACAGGGTGGAACGAAGAGCAGAGCTGCAATGTCATAGGTGACAAGAATCATCCTCTGGGCAGAAAGACGTGTTGGCGCTGTCAGCAATCTTCATTCTTGGAGTAGACAACTGGGAAGCAGACTTCCTCAGCAGACATGATTTCCATTCAGGGGAATGGGGTCTCCTTCCGGAGGTGTTCAAGGAAATTACAAACCTTTGGGGGTTACCCCAAATAGACTTGATGGCCTCTCGTCTCAACAAGAAGCTTTAACGCTATTGTTCCAGGTCGAGGGACCCACAAGCAGTGGCAGTGGACGCCCTGGTGTCTCCGTGGGTGTTCCGGTCGGTGTATGTGTTTCCACCTCTTCCACTCATTCCAAGAGTTCTAAAGCTTGTAAGGAGATCAAGGGTTCAGGTGATCCTCATTGCTCCAGACTGGCCAAGGCGGGCTTGGTACGCAGACCTTCTGAATCTCTTGCAGGAAGAGCCGAGGCCTCTTCCTCTTTGGGAGGATCTGCTGCTGCAGGGACCATTCGCCTATCAAGACTTGCCGCGGCTAAGTTTGATGGAATGGAGGTTGAACGCCTGATACTAGCTCGGAAGGGCATTCCGAAGAAGGTCATTCCTACCCTGATGCAGACCAGGAAAGGGGTAACGTCTAAACATTACCATCGTATTTGGAAGAAATATGTTTCTTGGTGTGAATCCAAGAAGTTCCCTACGGTGGAGTTTCAACTCGGACGGTTTCTCCTCTTCCTGCAAGCAGGTGTGGATGTGGGCCTGAGGTTGGGATCTGTGAAGGTCCAGATTTCGTCCCTCTCCATCTTCTTCCAGAAACAATTGGCTGCCCTCCCTGAGATTCAGACTTTTTTGAAGGGGGTTCTACATATCCAACCTCACTTTGTACCGCCTACGGTGCCTTGGGACCTTAACTTGGTGTTGCAGTTTCTCCAGTCTGATTGGTTTGAACCTCTACAAGAGGTTGAAGTCAAATTTCTTACTTGGAAGGCGGTACCGTTGTTGGCCTTAGCATCTGCTAGACGTGTGTCGGAATTAGGGGGTTTGTCCTGTTAAAGTCCTTACTTGATCTTCTACGAAGATAGAGCTGAACTCCAGACAGATCAGCAGTTTCTTCCGAAGGTTGTGCCGGCATTTCATATCAACCAACCTATTGTGGTGCCAGTAGCTACTGACTCCTCAATTACATCAAAGTCATTGGATGTTGTAAGGGCTCCAAAGATATATGTGAAAAGAACTTCTCATCACAGAAAGTCGGACTCTCTGTTTGTCCTATATGATCCCAAGAAGATTGGGTGTCCTGCTTCTAAGCAGACTATTTCTCGCTGGATTCGGTTCACTATCCAGCACGCTTATTCTACGGCAGGACTGCCGTATCCAAAATCTGTTAAGGCCCACTCTACTCGTAAGGTGGGGTCTTCCTGGGTGGCTGCCCGGGGTGTCTCTGCATTGCAACATTGCCGAGCTGCAACTTGGTCTGGGTCGAACACGTTTGCAAAGTTTTACAAGTTCGATACTTTGGCCTCTGATGATCTGAAGTTCAGTCAATCAGTTCTGCAGGAGCCTCCGCGCTCTCCCTCCCATTCTGGGAGCTTTGGTACATCCCCATGGTACAAATGTGGACCCCAGCATCCTCTAGGACGTAAGAGAAAATAGGATTTTAATTACCTACCGTTAAATCCTTTTCTCGTATTCCGTAGAGGATGCTGGGCGCCTGCCCAGCGCTTCGTTTTCCTGCAACCCTTATCTGGTTCAGTACAACTTTGTTTAGTTATGTACTGCATTGTTACTTGGTAAGTAATGGTTCAGCAGTTGCTGAGTTTTCAAGCTAATCTAGCTTGATGTGCCTTTTATGTGTGAGCTGGTATGAATCTCGCCACTATCTGTTTTAAATCCTTCTCTCGAAGATGTCTGTCTCCTCGGGCACAGTTTCTAGACTGAGTCTGGTAGGAGGGGCATAGAGGGAGGAGCCAGCTCACACTCTCAAACTCTTAAAGTGCCAATGGCTCCTGGTGGACCCGTCTATACCCATGGTACTAATGTGGACCCCAGCATCCTCTATGGACTACAAGAAAAGGATTTACCGGTAGGAAACCAAAATCCTATTTTTCCCCACCTAATTTTTTATAGAGATACATTCGGTAGAGTTTTCCTTTAGAATGGAATAAGAATCAGACATGGCATATCGTACAATCTCTTGCGCCTTTGCTTGACTTGCTTATTGACAGTACTTATTTACAGTCCTTATATATGGTGAGCAACATTCTCGTCTCAAATCAATTAGCCGAGAGTAAGTGCAGCTATAGTAAACCAAGCCATGGACCATTTTTTAGCGAGCTTCTACCGTCACATTGCTTTGTTACCAGACTGCTCTCCTGATTTCAATGATAAATATACCCACCAGTCTCCTCTGGTGCCTGGATGAGTTGGGGCTTGAACTGGTTAGCCTTGGCTGCCATGTTCTGCATGGATCACTAGCCAGTACAGGCTAGTGTGCTGGGCTGACAGTCCTCTCTCACAGCGGTGGGTGGGTGCCCCTCTGACCAGCTAGCCCGCACACAGTTAATTTTCAGTCTACTAGTAAGGAGGGGGCCTGGCCATGCCCTCTCTAAGCACTGGGGCACGGCAGCCCTGCAAATATATTACTACTATTTCACAGATAGACTCACATCTTGCATTAATACCATCCAACACACATATTAATGCCAGCACACACACATACATTATATTGATTACATCTCCCATACAATTAGCAAGTCTGCAGAAGGCTGCTGTGCACAGACACATGGTCAGACTCACTCAGAGTCATGTGTGCCATTGCCGCCAGCCCGCTCACCTCCTTTCATACAGCCTGTGCAGCCAGTCTTAGTTTCTCAGCCTTTCCATACTCTAATGCAGACAGGCCTCGAAATGCACTGTAAGTAATAGTGTTGATAAAGGTAGCCCCAGGACAGGGCACCCCTTGCTGATCCAAGCTCAAGTACACACTCAATCGGTCAGCATCAGGTTCATTCATGGCTGCAGCCAGTTACCAGTTAAATAAAGAGAGTGAAGTAGGAAATAGCAGAAGCAGAAGCAGATTTTATTTCCTGAAAGCAATATGTTATAAAGGAATACACATTTGCATACAGTGGCGTAATTTCCTTACACAAAGCTTAATCCTATTGGTTAAGAACCTCTTTAATTCTATTGGTTAATATACTTTCTAATCCTATTGGTTAACAAACTCCTATCTTATACGTAATATACTTAGTTACATCTAAAATTTCTATATGTTCTTTTAAGTGGAATAACTGGGGGGTTTTGCTAAGTTTGAGACCTACATATGTCTGGTTAGGTTTTCACACCTGCTATATCATAAACTGACAAATACCCTTTGAAGCTTACATGTCTAGCTGCTGACATCATATTTCTGCTAGGAAATTACCATAAAATATATCTTAGATAAAGGTCATAACTTCACAATATGGGTTCAAACAAAGTACAGTGTCTTGTACTTTTTCCGGTATCAGCACTAAGCTAAAACAATTAGAAACAGATTATCAGATGTCAATTACATATGAAGTCTATGAACAAGTATGGCTTCCATCTTTATCAACTTCCCCTCTTTGTTTCTAATTTTTACCTCTAATCTACCCTTCCTTTACCTGGTCATCGATTCTATAGGGACACCTACTTTCACGTCCAGTGTACCATAAGGGCACTCAAGACATGCGCTAGTCTATTCAACACCCCTATGTTCAGGCAGAACCAATGTTCCCTATTCTTTTATCCCTAACTACAAGAGAAAGTTTATAAAGGAGAAGCATTTTCTAAAGATGAGATCGTGATAATGTTCATAGTCCTTGAAAGTGTTTATAACCTCATATTGTGACAGCAATGTTTCTTTAGATCACATCATCATAGCAATAGGAACAGTTGGAAGCTTCTGTATATCTTGTATGGCAGGTTTCACAGTAGTGTGACGTGGAGTTATATATTTTAGCTCCTTCAATAAGTTCCATATAAATTGGTTGCGGTTTAGCAGTTTCAGCAATGCCTTAGGTAGGAAAACATTTTAGTGTCAGTATCCACATAATAAGCCTTACAATAAAATATGCAATTAATAGCAAAACAAGTCCCTTAGCAACAATAGATAATATTCCTGAAAAGCAATTGGTTGTATAGTGTTTATAAAACCAAGAAAAGAAAGAATCTGGAATAACACTGGTATAATTATGATTAGTAGCGAACTGACTTTTCAACTGTTTTACTTCATTAATCTTTTCATTCATAATATTTTCTTGGCTAGTATAATTTGTTAAATAAGTGCAACATTTAACTCCGTACACAGTTTGCAATGTGACACAATAACCTGCAGATACATTAAACAATTGGTGACTGTTTATATTGGTCCTGTTTTACGTTTAATGACCAGCATCTTCTATGTCTATCTGTCTTTACCTGGGTAATTGTTGACATCCTATGTGTAGACATTTTAGGTGTAGTAAGTGTAGTTAGTTGTGTATATATATATTCCCTTTTGTTCTGTTATCTTTGGCATAGTTATTGATCATTGCATTACCACTTGACTCCTTATATAAATAAGGGTTAATTATTACTGTTTATATAAGAATAACCATGCTAACAAGAATAACTGAGTAACACATTATACATCCCCCAGACCCTTATATGGCCTGGGGCCTATAAAATTGTATTTGTATATTTTGATTATGTATCGTGATTGGATAATACTTCCTTTGTCACTTTCTTGCAATGAGATGCGTCTATTCACGAGTCTCTTTCACTCAACGTGACTGAAGTGGCGGTAGTCAACAGAACTTAGAACGGTCCTTTGAATCTGGGTTCAAGAGACTTTCTTTTTCGCAGTGACCACCCAATCACCTTGCTTTAGTTCATGTGAGTCTTGGGAACAGTTGGTATCTGGAATAGAATCAAAAACTTTGCCATGCAATTTGGTTAGTTGCTGTTATATATGCATTACATAATAAGTTAAGTCACCATGAGCAGCTGCTGGGGAAAATAACATACTGTCCTAGCAACAATACCAAAATAAGATTTCATATGGTATTAACCCATGCTTTTCAGTTGAAGTATTTGTGAGAACAAAGCAATGGGTAAACCATCTAACCATGTTTTGCCTGTTTTTGTAACTTATTTTTATAGCTTTAGTTTTAAGGTAATAGATAATATTTTCTACATGTTTACTACTCTGCTAAAAGGCCTGAGTAACACCCAGATATGACAAAATTTTGCCTAAAACTTCTCCTGTGAAATGGGTACCTCTGTTGCTTTCAATAACTTAAGGTACTCCATATTTACATATTATTTCTTGCATTAACTTCTTTATAACTGTTTTAGCGTTTGCTGCCCTGCAAGGCCAAGCCTTGACCCAATTTGAAAATAGATCTTTGCACACAAGTACATTTTCATACCCAGAACATTTAGGTAACTGGATAAAGTCTATCTGTAATTATTGAAAGGGGTAGCAAGTTTGTGGGTACCTTTACTACCTTTCCTGGGTTATGTAAAGCACAAGTTACACACCATACAACATAAGCCTGTGCTGCCTGTGTGAAACCTGGTGCCACCCAATGCTGGTTTAAAATCCTCACCATTGCATCTCTTGATTGGTGCGTTTTCCAATGTAATATTTGTGCTAAGACTGGGTAAAGTGAGCGTGGCAAACAGAGACGGTTTCCCACCATCCAACTGTCACCGTATATTCGCCCACCTAATTTTTCCCAATCTTTTTCCTCCTTGCCTTAGGCCTGTGCTTATAATTTGCACAATAACTGTAAGTCTAATGACTCTGGTGTGACAGTTAACATCACCTGAGTGTCTGGGAGAGGCTGGACTGCTGCAGCTTTTGCTGCCTGATCAGCTAAAGCATTCCCTCTGACCTCTACAGTATCCTCTTTAGTGTGTGCCTTGACCTTTATGACTGCTAATTTCTTTAGCAATTGAAAGGCAGCAAATAATGCCCTAATACAGTCTGCATGTTTTATTGGTTTGACCTTTAGCATAAATACAAGCTGCAATTAGTGCCCTAAGTTCTGCTTCCTGAGCTGAACTACCTGGCGACAAAGATTCCTGTATTAAGATGTCTGTTTCTGTGGTAACTGCAAAACCGTTATGCGGTTCCCCATCCACATAGTACCTGGAGCCATCCACAAATAAATGTAAATTTGCATTTAGTAGAGGATGTTCCTGTATGTCTGGTGTACTTGCGGCTTCAAGGTTCATCAATTCTATACAGTCATATTCTAGGTCTTGTGTGAAAAAAGAAAAATTTGATGGATCTTCTGTGTCTCCCATTTCATCATTACTCACACTGTCCTACTTGTCACTGAGGGCAGGAGATTCTTCTCCCCCCTCACCTTTCCCCTCTTTTGAAACCAGCGGCAATAACGTAGCTGGGTTCAAAGTTGTACAGCGACTGAGGGTGACATTGGACAGTGTGAGCAATACTACTTCATACAGTATTTGGTCAATTTAGCAGCAGATAAGTGTTTTGATTTTAACTGACAGAATGTGTATAGCTGCTCATGAGTCTGTTATAATATGCCTTGTGCATTATGTCCTATTTGGGCATCATATAAAACTTGGAGTTTTTGTGATGCCCCTGCAATCCCTTTTTTGCAATATGTAATTATACCTAAAAGGATATGAGTTGTTTACGTGTCTGAGGAGGTTTAACTTCTGAAATGATTTTCCTCCTTTTTGTAGTGATACTATTAGCAGAAATGCAGTGTCCTAGAAATTGTACTTTGTTTTGTGCATATTATAACTTATTTCTATGTACCCTACATTTTTTTCCTTCCATATATGAATAGCAATAAGGCTTGACATTTGGGTCCTATTTAAAAATACCTTACACTTGTTGTTCTTTTGATGGCATCATATAAAACTTAGTTTTCTGTGATGCCCTTGGAATGTATTTTGTACAATAGGTGATTAATTCTAGAAATTACTTAAACTGGTGTAAGGTGCATCATAGAGATATTTCTAAAATAAACCTCCCTCCTTTACTGTTATGTGCCGAGCATCAGCAGTGATGCAATGTTAATGTATGTTCACCTAACATCTTTCAGAGGTATCATTTATGCATTGTTACATTTTACAGTTACAATCTTGATTTTATACGATGTAAATGTAATTGTATCATGAGGGCAGACTTCTATTTTAGGGGTATGGACTATAACTACAGTTCTGCCCACTTCTCATACCTAGTTTACCTCATCACTTGGCCCCACCCCTTGTATTAGTTACCCAAACACTTCCTGATTCTCTGGCATTTCATTACACACTGTAACTGGAACAGTAACTAGCTGTACATTAAAGAAAATATCTTATTACATCTGTAACATGTTCCTAATTATTTACCTATTAACTGTTACTTTTTCTGACACAGAGATATTAATTTTACTGTGGAGATCTTTTTTAATGCAAATACATGTTATATTTTTAGTTTTATGACAGCCCTTTGCTATTGGCTGGGGCAATATTTATTTGGCCACAACACATTTCATTATACTTATCCAAAACTATATATTAAGAGAATACTATTCCACACACACAAATAAAACACTGAGAGTGAACCAGCACTCTCCCAACTCCGAACAAGGATTGGCTGGAGTTTAATGATAAACCATTAGAACTTACATAATACATTATATCACACACTTCCATTTAATTCTACAAGTCATTTGTAGCCACTGATTTAATACATATTTACCAATGTAATTCACAGACTATATATTTTGCTATTCTGTGACACAAAATGACAGAAAAGTGCAAACACACTGATTACAATTTATGAATAATCTCTTTACACAATTTGATAAGTATGCAGTTCCAGAGACAAAAGCAGCCTGAAACTGAGACTTTCGGACTCCGAATAAGTTTTACCTAATGACGGACCAGACCAGCCCACATGGGAAGGCAAAGAGGAGTAAATAATAGATTACTCACCAGCTGGTTTTATGTTTTCATTTCCATGCCATCTGAGTCCAATTGTCCATCAGTAGGCAGGATCCAGAAAACTCATAACCCTTTTTGGAGTCTATTTCTAGGTTTAAATTATTATTAATTTTCTTACATGTCTAATGAACTCCATAAATTGTTGTTTAACATTAGGGAGTTCTGTAACTGTTGTTATGTTAACAGTTCTGAATTTGTTTATACCATGTAGTGGTTCAGCACAACTCTGGGCGCGCTGGATTAGGTCAGCAGCTACACCAGGTGTGACAGTATCTTATGTGCACACCGGATATAGTCCGCAGGGACCAAATCCTTAAGTAAATTATACGCTGGTGGTGCAGATGCCAGACTTGAAATTATACATTAATATATTTTTTTTTTAGGAGACATTCTTGGTCTCTTGACATTACATGCTGTACAATCTTTAGTTTGCTAATGTATTAGTCTGGGGCATACACATTTTCAGGTATAATTAGTAGGTCTTTTATTTTTTTAACACTGGCAACCATTCACTGATTAACTTTTTAGATTTAGCAGGTTTCCCAACATTTGGTTCTTTACAGGGCTTACATTTATAGGGCCAATGTGTTTGACTAATTGGACATAGTGTATCATCTGGTGGGTTACAATGTGTACAATTTGGACATGCTCAGTAACGATACCCTTTGGTTTTCTTGGGACCTTTACATCTAATTGTTCCCTATCCAGATATGTCTGCATCTTCAAAATCATCCATATTAATTAGAGCCATTTGTTCTTGAGTTTGTCCTAACCCTTCTAACTCTTTCTCATACTGAAGTAATTTACCTGTTTTAATCCACAAATCAAGACTCTGTTCCAGATTATTATCCATCACATATCTCCCATAGGTTACTCTGATATGTTTCAAGTTATCCGGGTCCAGTGTGTCATCAATGGACAACCCTGCCTGTTGAAGCAACCTCTTCATACCCTTCAAGCATTGCTCACCATGTACACTTTTCATAATGTCCATGGCACTCCGAGGTGCTTCATCCGATGGGTACCTATTTATATTTCCCCTACTAATGGCCAGTTAGTATTTTGAATCCGGGAAATATCAGTAACCTGGATCTAACGGATGCCCTGAGATATAACTGTGAGGAAAATTGCCTGGACCAGAGGTGATCTGTAACCAATCTTTACCTATGTTACTATCCTTTGGAATGAAATGACATTTCATCAATATGAGCACAACATCTGGGTTTTCTCTATTTTCCCAAACCCCTTCTTCTGCGGTGTACACTATGGCTTTTAAAATAAATGGATATCCTTCTAACTTATATATGATAACTATGCAGACACAATCCTGACAGGACATCTAACTTGCATTTCCTGCACCCACCTGTTCAAGTTTCAAATGATTTCCGTTCCTCTCTTTTTTTCTTTTTCTCAACTCTGTATGCTATAATTTTTAAAGTGACAGGAAGTACGTTATTCAAGTACTAGCAGCATATACAAGTTAGATGTTTTCTTGGCAATGATATTTTACTGTAACCATAACTTAGACTCTTATGTTATGTACAATATACTGTTCTGAGTTTGCCAATTCAGATAATACATCTGTCCAATCCCTTCCAATGTCTCTCACTCTGTTATTTGAGGTCCACACACCAAGTTCACGGGTCCCAGAAGTTTCTACTACCAGCAAGGGCAGCTGCAGCAACGTCCAGTTTAACAACCCGTCAGTTGATTAAATGTAGACACACTCTAAATACACAGAACACATTAATTGATTCTTACGCCTTTGTAACACATATAAGTACATATAAGCAAGAGAATAGAAGGAAAATGAAAAAAAAAATCAACCTGATTAGTGAGTAATCGTTGTGCATAATCACCGATCCCTGTCTGGCAACGGAACAGATGGATAGTTAAAGGAATGACAGTCTGGAGATAAAATATCTCTACGTACCATGCGTATGGTTTTTGTGAGTCTCAGTCCAGGAACCATCAACTCAGCCATCCGTTGTTCAACAGGTGATGAGGATCTTGGATTGGAAGCCTCCAAATTGATAAAGTTAGCCCCAGGACAGGGCACCCCTTGCTGATCCAAGCTCAAGTACACACTCAATCGGTCAGCATCAGGTTCATTCATGGCTGCAGCCAGTTACCAGTTAAATAAAGAGAGTGAAATAGGAAATAGCAGAAGCAGATTTTATTTCCTGAAAGCAATATGTTATAAAGGAATACACATTTGCATACAGTGTCGTAATTTCCTTACACAAAGCTTAATCCTATTGGTTAAGAACCTCTTTAATTCTATTGGTTAATATACTTTCTAATCCTCTTGGTTAATAAACTCCTATCTTATACGTAATATACTTAGTTACATCTAACATTTCTATATGTGCTTTTAAGTGGAATAACTGGGGGGTTTTGCTAAGCTTGAGACCTACATATGTCTGGTTATGTTTTCACACCTGCTATACCATAAACTGACAAAATCCTTTGAAGCTTACATGTCTAGCTGCTGACATTGTATTTCTGCTAGGAAATTACCATAAAATATATCTTAGATAAAGGTCATAACTTCACAATATGGGTTCAAACAAAGTACAGTGTCTTGTACTTTTTCCTGTATCAGCACTAAGCTAAAACAATTAGAAACAGATTATCAGATGTCAATTACATATGAAGTCTATGAACAAGTATGGCTTCCATCTTTATCAGTGTGCTAGGTTGCAAATCACTTTAGTTATTCAATTTGTAGCATGGTGTAACCGGATGCACCTTGCTGTCCCAGGAGATCACATATTTGTTTGATCCCACTGGACCTTGGCTAATAGGGGATTACCTCTTAATGTCATTAACCACCTGTTACTGACTCCACACACTGCGCAGTATATGCGGGTAATGTGCTGCCACCATCAGAAAGTTGGAACCTGAAACCATTCACTGCTGTGTTTGAGTGGACATGCTGCTTCTACACTTCCAGATTGGTGTCAGCTAATTCCCACTGGTCCCCCGCCATAGACCAGGCCTTTTTGCAGAGGGCAGAGCTTGGAGATGCTGGGCTCAACCCAGAACAGCTGGTGATAGTTCCTTCCAAAACTGACTTCCAGCATTCTACTAAGGGCATCTCCTTGCCATCTCTATCTGAATCCGAGCTCCAGATATGAGCAAGCAAGACTCCCAGGCAGAGTCCCTGGAGCTCCTGAAATCACTTAGGCTGTTTTATTCAGCCCTTGCTGCATTTCTCAAATCATTCTCAGGAATGATACTGCAAGGGATGGCATTCTGTTTCCCTGGGAGGGGAAACCAACAGTCCACAGAGATCTCTGGATTCCCCCTAGACCTGCAGGGAAGACATTTTTCATGTTACTTTAACTATAAAAACAGTTATACAGTTACACAGGGGCGTAACTAGAACTTTGTGTGTCCCAAAGCAAAATTTTTAAGGGGCCCTCAACTCAGGTCTCCAGAGGAAATGACAGCAGGGACACAGAGACAGAGAGAGTGCCGGCAAAGACATAGGGACAGAGATAGGCAGCGGGGGACGTAGGGACAGAGAGAGAGGCAGCAGGGATGTAGAGACAGAGAATGGCACCAGGGATGTCGGTACAGAGAGAGGCAGCAGGGACATACAGTAGGGACAGAGAGAGGCATTACAAAGTGGGACCCACATGGGGAGCAATCCCCCCTCCCGAGCACCCGCATAGGGAGCACCCCACGGGACCGGACCCCCGCATACCTGCATAGGGAGCATCCCCAGCTCCTCCGTGGACAGCCTCTTCATGTGATCAGGCGGAGGGCAGTCCTCTCCCCCGACCATGTGGCTTTCTGCAGCTCCGGCATTGGGGTGGGAACAAGCAGCCGCTGTGAGCCAGGAGCATGGATCGCACACACCACTTCTGGGGGGGGGGGGGGGCAGCACCTGCGCCCATTCTTTGCGGTGGGAGGGGGCAGCAGCCACTGTGGTCTGGGAGTGTGGATCTTATGGCGGAGGGAGGCACGGGCCATATAGTTCACTGGTTGCAGACGGAGTTGTGGGCCATGGAAGCATCTTGAGCTGCATAGCAGCTGCACCTCGGTAGTTACACGACTGTATAAGAGTACACAGCGTCCCCATGCCCCAATGACTATATAGAAGTACACAGCATTCCCATCCCCCAATGTTTATATAGAAGTACACAGCATTCCCATCCCCCAATGTTTATATAGGAGTACACAGCATCCCCATCCCCCAATGTCTATATGGGAGTACACACTTCTTGCCCATCACACATTTTTACCAAACTGAAAATTCCAATGATAGTATGATAAGAGTCACTCAATATATAACTGGTTGCATGTCACTGTCACTAGTGTAGCCAAACACTTACAAAGCTGAAGAGGTAGAACTAAGTAATGTAACAGTGTAGAACAGAGGTTCTCAAACACAGTCATCAAGGCCCCCCAACGGTCCAGGTTATAGGTATATTCATGGCTAAGCACAGATGGTTCAATCAAATTGACTGAGATGCTAATTAAATCACCTGTGGCAGAGCATGGAAAAACGTAAAATCTGGACCGTTGGTGTGCCTTGAGGACCACTTTTGAGAACCTCTGGTATAGAATGATTATACAGTACATCTTAGGAGGCGCTCCTTTACTAATGTAAATCATTCAGATGTATAGTCCCCCATCAGGCAATGAGACCCGCTGTACCTCATTCCTCTGGCTCACCCCTAGCAATCTCTTCCCTGGTACATGGTGTCTGGAAGTTACGCACTCCTTCTACACGGTCCTGTCTCTCTATTAGCTGCAGCAGCTCCACCAGGAAGGCAATTTGTCCTATGTGAACTCCACCTACTCCAAGAGCCTGGAGAACATTAAAAAATACATATTATTTAAAAAACAGCACCTAGTGCCGGTAACTTTTTAACATGGTGCCTAGCTCCTATAGGTCCCTTTAAAAATAGTGTCGTGGCATGAGGGTTAACCGCTTCAGTGCCAGAGTCGCTATTTTAGCTACATGGGTCAGGGGTACCCGGCCAAACATGGACTAAATTATGGCACAAGCCCTGTAAAACCCACGGTAGCAGTGTACCTATAGGCGTGCACACCCTCTAATAACTGGCATCAACCACATGCCACATTTGCTGCAGCAGTCAGTGAGCATCACCGCAGCCCGCGAGATGCCGCTGAGCCCAGCCTGCAGCTCATTGCAGCACTGTGCCTCCCCCACCACTGCGTCCACTTCCCGCTGCGGACGATATACACTATATACGACCACATGGGGAGTACAGATGTCATGTTCCTCTTCGCGATGTGACGTATTGAAGTCACACAGCGCGTCCTCCTCCCTACCCATCCGCACTCTCAACCACTGTGTGCCCTGCCACCATGCTAACGCCACAACCCAGTCCAGGCAGTATTCATCTCAGGAGGCCTCGAAACCGCCACCGGAGCAAAAGACACATTCAGAGAGTGAGGCTCTGCGTTACATTACAAAAGCCTTCTTTTCGTTTTTACATATGAACTGTATATATCTCTTCTTTATTCTTTTTTTTTTCATGAGTGCACCCACAGATATTTTTTTAGATCTCTCTTATTTTTTTGTGTGGCATAATGTGGATTTCGGCTCATACTGTGTGACGTAATGTGAATTTGGCTTATACTGTGTGGCACTGGCATAATGTGAATTTTGGCTCATACCGTGTGGCGTAATGTGAATTTTGGCTCATACCGTGTGGCCTTATGTGAATTTGAGCTCATACTGTATGGCATAATGTGAATAAGGGGCACTACTGTCAGTAGCTGGTGAGCATGGGGACATGTGTGACAAGTGCTGGTGTTCTGCGGAGAGGGGTCTCTGATAGCACATGTGTATATTTTAAAATGTACTTGTGCTATATTAAAACTCAAATGTTCTGCCCCCCTAAATCTCCCGTACTTTTCAGAGTGCCCACTTCTGAATCAAGCTGTAGGTGTTGGCAGGTGCAAAGGGTGTATGTGGGCCAGGGTCAGGCATAGATTGGGGAAGTGTAAGCAGTGATAGGATGCAGCAGCAGCTAGGACTCGGGGTTATGCCTTAGCGAATAGTCAGTATCGGCCGATGGTCGCACCATTATGTTTAATTTTATTTTTCTGGGATGTATTATATCTACTGTATTATTAAGAACTAGGGAGAAATGAGATTAAGCCATGTTATTTTACTGAGAGAATGTAAAAAGGAGATTTATGGTAGACTTACCATAGTTAAATCTCTATTCTGCGAGGTACACTGGATTCCACAGGGAATAACATCAGGGTGTAGAGTTGGATTTTGATCGGAGACACCAACAAGCTAAAGCTTTGACTGTTCCCAAGATGCACTGCACCGCCTCCAGGCACTGGAGGTCAGTTTCGTTAACCAGTCCAATGCAGTAGCAGGTAAAATAGAGATGGTAGATGTTAGCCACGTAGAACCACTTTCTCACGACAGGATAAGGTACCAGTGGCTAATGCCATACAAACCAAAAGAAGCTAAGTTCATCAGGGTGGGCGCCCTGTGGAATGCAGTGTACCTCGCAGAAAGAGATTTAACTATGGTAAGTCTACCATAAATCTCCTTTTCTGCAGCGGCTTACCCTGGTATTCCACAGGGAATAACATCAGGGATGTCCTAGAGCAGTTCCTCATGGGAGGGGATGCACTGTAGCAGGTACAAGAACCTGGCGTCCAAAGGAGGCATCCTGGGAGGCGGAAGTATCAAAGGTATAGAACCTGATGAACGTGTTCACTGAGGACCACGTAGCCGCCTTGCACAATTCTTCCGTGGACGCGCCACGGTGGTCCGCCCAAGAAGGTCCAACAGACCGAGTAGAATGGGCCTTAATAGCAGCAGGAGCTGGCAGCCCAGCCTGCGTATAAGCTTGTGCAATCACCATTCTAATCCATCTGGCCAAAGTTTGCTTCTTCACAGGCCAGCCACGTTTGTGAAAACCAAAAAAGGACAAAAAGAGAATCTGACCTCTGGATGGAGGCAGTGCTCTCCACATATATACGGAGAGCCCGTACCACATCCAAAGACCGCTCTTTGGAAGACAAACCAGGAGAGATAAAGGCCGGAACCACAATCCCTTGATTAAGGTGGAAAGATGACACCACCATGGTTAGATAACCAGGACAAGTTCTAAGAACTGCACGGTCATGGTGAAAAATCAGAAAGGATGGACGACAGGACAAAGCGCCTAAGTCCGACACCCTCCTAGCAGAGGCAATAGCCAACAGAAAAAGGACCTTAAGCGTAAGGCATTTAAGGTCCACCGAGTCAAGAGGTTCAAATGGAGACTCTTGCAGGGCATTCAGAACAACAGACAGATCCCATGGAGCCACAGGAGGGACATAGGGAGTCTGAATCTGTAAAACGCCCTAAGTGAAAGTATGAACGTCAGGAAGAGATGCAATTTTTCTCTGAAACCACATTGACAAGGCAGATATATGAACCTTGAGGGAGGCCATACCAAGGCCTAAGTCCAGGCCTTGTTGCAGAAAAGCCAAAAGTCTGGCAGTGCTGAACTTGTATGCATCGTAATTCTTATTAGCACACCTGGTGAAGTAAGAATTCCAGACCCTATAATAAATGCGAGCCGAAGTCGGTTTATGGGCTTTCAACATAGTTTGAACGACTGAGTCAGAGAATCCTTTGGCCCTCAGAACTGAAGTTTCAAGAGCCACGCCGTCAAAGCCAGGTCCGGATAGACACAAGGGCCCTGAACGAGGAGGTCTGGGCGTTGAGGAAGTAGAAGAGGACGCTCTATTGAGAGACCCTGTAGGTCTGAGAACCAATGCCATCTGGGCCACGCTGGAGCTACTAGAAGTAGTATTCCTCCTTCTTGCTTGAACTTCCGGATCACCCTGTGCAGAAGAGACACTGGAGGGAACACATAGGGCAGCCGAAAGTTCCATGGAATTGCCAGTGCATCCACGAACGCTGCTTGAGGATCCCTTGTTCTTGCTCCAAAGACTGGAACCTTGTGATTGTGTCGAGATGCCATCGGGTCTACATCTGGTAGGCCCCACTTGTCCACTAGGAGTTGAAAGACTTCCGGATGAAGACTACAGTCTCTGGCATGTACATCCTGACGACTGAGGAAGTCCGCTTCCCAGTTGAGGACTCCCGGGATGAACACTCCCGATATGGCTGGCAGATGGCGTTCCGCCCATCAAAGGATTTTTGACGCTTCCAGTGCCGCCTTGATGATTTAAGTACGCCACCGTGGTGGCGTTGTGTGACTGTACTTGAACAGGCCTGTTCTGTACCAGAGGCAGGGCAAGTTTCAGTGGATTAAACACTGCCTGCAATTCTAGAATATTTATCGGGAGGAGAGAATCTTCCCTGGTCCACCGACCCTGAATAAAGTTTGCTCCAACACCGCGCCCCAACCCCGCAGATTGGTATCCGTCATTAGGAGGATCCAGTTGGAGATCCAGAAGGGAAGACCCCTGCTCAATTGTTGATACTGTAGCCACCAGCTCAGTGACAGACGGACCTCCGGAGTCAAGGGGATCATTTGAGACCTGATCTGGTGAGGCAGGCCTTCCCACTTGGAAAAGATTAACCTCTGTAGAGGGCGGGAATGAAATTGAGCGTAATCTACCATGTCAAAAGCCGACACCATGAGGTCTAGTACTTGCATCACCGAGTGTATCGACACTGTTGGATGAGAGAGGAAGCATCTGATTCTGTTGTGAAGTTTCAGGACCTTCTCTGGAGACCAGAACAAACATTGGTTGTGTGTGTCCAGTAACGCCCCCAGGTGCACCATGCTCTGAGCAGGGGCCAGTGAGGATTTCTTCCAGTTGATGAACCACCCGTGGGCTTGTAGGAATTGGACTGTCAGTTCCAGATGACTGAGAAAAACCTCTGGGGAGTTCACCAGGATCAGCAAGTCGTCCAGATACGGCAGGATCCTGACAACCTGACGACGGAGAAGGGCCGTCATGACCGCCATAACCTTGGTGAAGATCCGAGGAGCTGTGGTCAGTCTGAAAGGTAATGCTTGGAATTGATAATGTGGGTTGCAAATAGCAAACCGCAGATATTGCTTTTGCGACATGGCAATAGGTATGTATAGGTAAGCATCCTGTATGTCCAGGGATACCATATAAACCTTGGGTTCCAAAGCCAGTACAATAGAGCGCAGGGTGTGCATACAGAATTTGGATACCCTGACAAATTTGTTCAAAGATTTGAGGTTGAGTATAGGCCGGGAGGATCTATTCGGCTTCGGAACCAGAAACAGCGTTGAATAGTATCCCCTGCCTCTCTGAGACAAGGGCACCGGCACAATCACTCCAGTATCCAGGAGGGATTGTACAACCAAATGTGCTTTTAATGGATTCGCAGGGATAACCGTCGAGCAAAACAGGCGAGGGGGACGTCTCCTGAAGGAGATCACGTACCCGTGAGAGACTACTTCCAGCACCCAGGCGTCTTTAACTATACCTGGGTGAACTGCAGAAGTCGGCCTCCCACTCTGGGAGTTCCCCAGGGGGAGACCCGCCCCGTCATGCAGCAGGCTTGTCTGGTTTGGAAGCAGGCTGACGGGCGGCCCAAGAACGTTTATGTTTGGGCTTAGATTTGGAAGTGCAAGACTGTCTCGGGTACGCCGGCCACTTTGCTTTACCTGGAGGGCGAAAGGAAAGAAAAGTACTACTCTTAGCCTTCGTAGCCGAAGGATTAGTATTTGGGAGAAACGCAGTCTTGGCCGATGCCAAGTCAGTCACAATCTTGTTCAGATCCTTCCCAAATAGTATATCTTCCTTAAAAGAGCGCACCTCCAAGGTCTTCTTAGAATCCAGGTCCACCGACCAGGACCGTAACCACAGAATTAGTAGAGCTAGGATAGACGTAGTAGATGCCTTAGCCGCCATAACGCCTGCATCAGAGGCCGCCTCCTGAATATAATGGGAGGCTGTGGTAATTTATGACAGATATTGTCTGGCAGTGTCAGAAATATTAAGAGGTAGCTCTTCCTCAATAGCTTGAACCCATGCTTCAATGCCTTTTGCAGCCCAAGAGGCTGCCATAGTGGGTCTATGTACAGCACCTGTAAGGGTGTAAATAGACTTCAAGCAACCTTCCACACGTTTATCCGTCGGTTCCTTCAAAGAGGTGACGGTGGTGACAGGCAGAGTAGATGACACCAGAAGATGGGCTACATGTGAGTCCACTGGTGGTGAGGTTTCCCACTTGTTACTCAACTCCACAGAAATAGGCTAACGAGCTAGCATCTTTTTAGACAGGGAAAATGTATTTCCTGGAGAAAACCAGGATTCTTGACGTATGTCAATCAAGTGGTCAGAATGTGGTAAAACTAATTTAGTAACCTTCTGACGTTTGAACTTAACAGGTTTCTTAGACGTGTCAGGAGGGTCAACGTCATCATCAATCTGAAGAATCAGCTTGATAGCCTCCACTAAGTTGTAGAATCATCATCAGAAGCAGCAGTATCAGCAGCTGATGGATCAGTATATTCCCCATCCGAATCGGAAGAATCATCCGAAATATTAGTAGATTGTGAGGAAGAAATGGCCCGCTTAGAAGACTCTTTGGTCCCAGTAGGGCGAGGGTTAGGTTTTTGTTTAACCAAGGACTGATTTAATTGCTGTAACTGGGTTGACAGAGTATCTGCCCATGGCGGATTAACTACAGGGACAATATGTGGTTGTAATGGCACAGGAGGTCCCACAGGGGCCCTAAGCCATGTTACAAGCATAGTCAGCATATTGGAAAATGCAGCCCAAGGTGGGTCTTGATTTGCCACAGGTGCTGCGGGCTGACTAGGGGGGGCAGAACACTCACTACCTGAACCCTCAGCAGAAATCTTTTCCTCAGATAAATCCGTGACATCAGCGCTGCATGATGCAGGAGTGTCTGCGGATTTCCCGCGCTGTGTAGCAGACATTATTGGGAATGTAGCCGTAGGGCGTAACAGTACAATATAGCCAGACAAACACAATACCTGACATAAAACCCCTGTGTTATGTAACCACAAATTCACAGCACAACAGAGGATTTAAGCGGTATCAAATGACTGAAACACACAGTGAAAAATACTAAACAGTATATCCTGTGGAACACTATATGGTATATGAGACCCTGAGGCACTTAGATCCCCAGGGTACAGAATATAGTGATAGCAATATGTGTGATACACAGAAAAGAATCCACACGGCAGCTATAGGCACACATAGTCACATGCACAATGCAGAAATTATTACATATAATCAATAAAACTGCACTGGACTAGTAATACTACATATAGCTATGTATATATACAGATATAACAATGCACAGTAAACACTGGATGTATATCACAGAATACTTGTACTAAATATTCACACAGGTTTCCGTGTGTGTGTGACATATATATATATATATATATATATATATACTCCTATTATCCGGCACTCCCTTGTTAACACCAAGGTTAACTTGCCAGGGTGCACTCCTAGGGGCTAGCAGACCCCATCCATAGGCATAAATGACAGAGGTGACACTCCTGGACTCATTGCTTAGTGAAGAAAATGTGCTTTTAATTCAACGTTTTTGGGCACACCCACACACTGGGACTGAAAATTACACACATACTGGGACTGCGGACTACCCCACCACACAATTACTATCACACTATGCAGGGCCGTAACTGGGGAAGGGGGGGGGGCTAAGGGGGCATGAGGCCCGGGTGCATGATTTTAGGGGGCGCTGAGGAGTTACAGAGGAGCAGAGTTGTTGTTTTTTTACTGGCAGTGCTGTGCTGCTCCAGTGAGACAGCAGTCGGCTCCTGGGGCAGTGTCTCTGACCCAACTGTCTGCCCACAGCTGGCTCTGATGCTGTGTGGGTGAGCTCCAGTACCTGGGCTCTCTCCTATGCCGGCTACTGTCTTAAACTTTCGTCTTTGCCATGCGGTGCATCGACTAGCGTGCTATGCATCATGCAAGCTATAGAAGCGAGCTGTTGATGCTGTGTTTTTCAACAGGCTATGATCCTGGCTGCCTGCCCAGCACCAATCGATAACAAGCTGCCAGCTACACACCATTGAGAGGACACACTGCCTCAGGCTTTTGCTTGTTAACAGGTGCAGTCACCGATGTTACAGAAATAAAAGGCTCACTTTGCTAGCTATCCACTTGACAGTGTAAACTAAGATACTGGACAACCTCCAACTGTCACCGAAAAGCAGCTTTGTCGTGAGTTAAAGACAGACTTTATTATTGGCACTGTGCTCCCAGTTAGTAGTATAACTTCCCCTTTGAATTCAAGATGGGGGATTTGGTGTAGCCTATAGGGGGATGTAGTGTAGTGATGTATTGCAGTATATACATTGGTGTTTCTATAATGGGTACAATGTGTGCGGTACACACGGGCCCCTGGGTCCAGGGGGGGCCCAAACTGCACACACTACACCCATTTTAATACTTATCATTCCGGAGTCCAGTGCCAGGTGCTGCTGTCGCGGTTGAAATTGACTCCAAAATGGCCGCCGCCTATGCACAGTAGCCAAATTGGTCTCTGGATCATGGCGGGCGCTATGTTTCTGGAGGCCTGCGCATGGACAGTAGACTCCGGCATAATGCCAGAGTCTACAGCGCCGTTCAGAGGAGGTGGCCCAACCAGAGGTGCACACGTGTACCCTCCTCTGTAGAAACGCCCCTGAGTATATAGGGGCATGTAGTGCACTGATGTGGTGTAGCAAATAAGGGGATGTAGTGTAGTGATGCATTGCAGTATATATGTAGCATATATTTAATTGCCATGCCCCGGGTGATGAAAATCCTAGTTTCGGCCCTGCACTATGACTGCAGGTTACAAACACGCACACTGGGACTGTAGACTGCCCAACACACACACACACACTGGGACTGTAGACAACACTAACTCCCGCACACTTACAATGGGACTGCAGACTGTGTACACACACGCACATACACGAACAAACAAACACACACACACACACACACACACACACACACACACACACACACACACTGGGATTGCAAACTGTCCCCTACCCCCACACAAAACACTCCCCCCTCTCCCTCCTTCCCCAGGGACTGCAGCTCACACACATCTGACCTGACGACCTGTGTGTTAATGGGAGGCACAGGCAGCTTTAGACTATAGCCGAGGAGGACGGAGTGCGGAGTGCCTGCCGAGGAATAGTTCAGTGCAGTGAGTCACAAGCAAAGGCTCATGGGAGCTCCCTGGTCCCCCTGCACTGCTCGGAAATGTAAAGGGCTGTGAGGAGCTGCAGCACAGATCAGAGCCCATGCTCGTAGCAGTAGCGGATCTTGCCACGGGCAAGCAGGACTTTTGCCCGGGGCGCCGCCTTCCGGAGGGCGCCGGCGCCATCCGGAGGGTGCAGCACCATGGCAAGATCCGCTATTGCAGTGCTGTGCGTCCCGCTGTGTCCCGCTGTGAAGGGTGTCAGGGAACTAGACGCGTAGTGTCTAGTTTCCCTTCGTGGAGAGGACCTTTGCTGGGCGGTGCGCGATGAAGTCATCGCGCACCGCTCAGCATTTCAGCGGCGCTACTACTGTACAGGGGGCATAACTGACCACGCCCCATGTATGAAGCCACGCCCCTATGTCCTGCCCAGGGCGCAGAAAGGGCTCGAACCGGCCCTGCTCGCAGCTAATCTCATATATAAATAATTAATCATCGGTGCACTGTGATGGATCATCCTGGAAGGGGGGGGTTTCCAGGTATTCGGAACCCCCCCCCCCCCCCCCGCGTGCTCCACTGATGTAGAATACTTAAGTGTCCTGTAAATGCACAGCGCTGATGAGACAGGCGGCTTTACAGAGGAGACAGTGCCCAGCATTCCCAGGATCAGCGCAGCTCTGTGAAATGGCTGACGCTGACAGGAAGTGAAGAAGAGAGAGAGAAGTAGCTCCAGGGTGGGAACACCTGCTGTTGATGGCGCCTGGAGCTGGAGGATGGGCTACAGGTCAGCGCCTTATCCCCTCTGATGGACTTCACCACCGGGTACTATGGAACCTATGTTAAACGGATTTTAGTAAATCCGACCTGTGCTCCCTGCCCTGGTGAATATAGTGGGATCCCTGGACGGCCACAGTGTCCACGCCAGCGGTGCGGTCAGTGTCCCGGAACCACGACCGGATCACGATTTCGGCGGGTTCCAGCTAGGAGACCCTCTTACCTCCTCCCTGAAGTGCGGCCACGCGATCCAGGAGAGCAGCAGCGGTGATGTGTGCCTTATGGGAACCGAACCGGAGAGCCTTCGCTGCAAGTACCCGGCAACCAGGGCGTGGGAGTATGCAGCGCCGCTGAGGGAGGTGATGGAGCCGCAGCACAGAATGTCAGACTGACATGCCTGTGCTGCAGCCCTTTAAGTCTTCTTTCTTCTTTAAAAAAGCTCTTTTCAGGGCTGCCTAGCTCAGCCCCACCTGTTAGCTGCCTGCAGTGCAGGCACCAACTTACAAACTGAGCTCCAGTGCCTGGCGGCGGGACTATATAGGAGGCGGTGCAGTGCATCCTGGATACAGTCAAAGCTTTAGCCTGTTGGTGCCTCGGATCAAGATCCAACTCTACACCCTGATGTTATTCCCTGTGGAATACCAGTGTACCCGGCTGCAGAAATATAGCTACACACGCCCAAAATGCTAGCTCCTCCTGCGGTGCACCCCCTAATAAAATTATCAGCGCATGCCTATGTTTGTACCCTACATCAGAGATCCTAAACTCTGCCATTACAGTCCAGGTTTTAAGGATATCTATTGCTTAAAACCTTATATATTCTTATAAGTAGTAACTATTGGATGGCTTGAAATATAAAACAGCATTTCGCTGAGGATGCGTAGTGCTCCTTACTCATTGAAATGCGTTAAGCTTATGACATATTACCACACTCCACACATTGTGCATCTTGGACCAGATCATTGCAGCAATCCAGTTAGCCAGTGGACAACTCCTTTAGCCCAGAACCATCATTAAGACCTCTTGCTAAAAGGACTGTTGGACCCATCATTCTATCATAAGCCATTATTTTCTTAAAATTGACCATATATGGTCAGCATATTGACATTGCCCTTATGAACTGTGATCATATAAGGAGTGTTTAACTACACCCTAAATATCCATTTTACAAGTTTTTTTTATTTGCAACTAGTTGTGATTTACATTATTATCACAGATATGTATTAATAAATGTGTTTTATATCTAAAATCACCCAATAGTTACTACTTACAGTATATACAGTATAAGGTGTTCAGTGCTGTCTATAATTGCCTTTTGGATTTGCTATTATTTTGAGACTAACAATCGCCTTGACAGATGCTTCTTGATGGCGCCTGAGTGTCACTTCCGTTGTTTATATTTTTAATGATGTCCATGCTTGAGCTAAGGTGACTTACTTAGTACAGTACCTTAGTCAATTGGATTTAACCATCTGGACTCAAGCATGGATATCCTTAAAATCTGGACTATGATGTTAAGGTTTGGGAAGCTCTGCCCTACATGGAATCATAGAAATCCTCTCTTAATTTTCCAGAATATGGTTATTTAAATAAGATTCAATAGGGGAATAAGGAACATTAATTAGCTTACATGCTTAGAGGGGGGTTGCTGAACATTTTTCTACCATCTTTATATGTTCTGGAGGGTATGAAAACTAGAGCTCAGCCTATTTTAATGAAACACCTTTTGTACCTTACAGTCACCCTTTATGTGGCAAAGCAAATTTTAGACACACTCCGACCAATTAAATAAAAGCATTTCAATACACATAAATTACAATTGTAATAAATACTGTCCCAGTATACTGTAACATCACCACGTATTCCCAGAAGTAGCCTCCAAATTGCTCTTTTCAGAGATGAGCAGAGGCCTCAGAGGCATTGTTGGGCCCCATTCACCCCCGGAGCCCATAGTTACATAGTTAGTGAGGTTGAAAAGAGGCAAAATGCCCATCAGGTTCAACCTGTATTCTGTGTTTAGCTGTTCATATTATAATGCACCTGCTGAAGTAATGGTTTAGTACCTATTGGCAGCTATGATTCTTACCACTCCCAGATATTAATGTCACTATGTTAAATGCTATAACCCTGGATACTTTTTCCAGTTAAAAATTTGTCCAGTGCATTTACAGAGTCTGCCGTTATTACCTTCTCTGGCAGTGAGTTCCAAATACTTATTGCCCTTACCGTGAAGAACCCTTTCCTACGTTGTGTACAGAATTTTCTCTCCTCTAGCCTCAGTGAGTGCCCACGTGTCCTACACAGAGTTCTTTTAATAAACAAATCCCCTGCTAACTCCTTGTAATGACCATTTACATATTTGAAGATATTAATTGTGTCTCCTCTTACATGCTTCTTTTCTAGTGTATACATATTTAACCTAGTTAGCCTTTCCTCGTACTCCAGTGTCTCTAACCCTTTAATCAATTTAGTAGCTCTTTCTAGTTCCCCGATATTTTTTTTTTTTTAAATGGTGCCCAAAACTGAACACAATATTCAAGATGTGGACGTACCAATGATTTGTACAGTGGCAGGATTACATCCTCATCCCTTGTCTCAATGCCCCGTTTTATGCATGAAAGCACTTTACTTGCCTTTTTTGCTGCATTTTGACATAGTGTACTGTTATTAAGCCTATTATCTATGAGCACGCCCAAATATTTTTCCACCACAGTTACCCCTATATTTTCCCCATTAAGAGTATAGGATACATGTGTGTTTATTGTCCCAAAATGCATAACTTTGCATTTTTCTATATTGAACCTCTTTCCCCATTTAGACGCCGAGGTTTCAAGTTTAAGTCATTCATTCTGTAGAGACTCCACATCACCTTCTGACTTAATTACCTTGCACAGTTTAGTATCATCTGCAAAGATTGACACAGTGGGTACAACCCCTATAGTAGCCATTGTTCCATCACTCTATGTGGGAATATTTCATATACAGTATGTTTTGGAATGATATTAGTAACTCTGTTATATAAAATAACTTGTGGTATAAGTGTACTTGTCATTTAATATATTATTGAACTCCGTTGATTGTCATGACTACTAGGCATGTAACAGTTCAAAAAGTCCTGTAACTAATTTGTATACAATTTTATTTTTCTATAGAATCTTACCGAAACATGCTACATTTATCAACTTTGAAAACAAGGTGTTGGTAAAGCCGTATGGCAAGGCCAAAGTCATTGTTAACGGAGTGGCCATTTTTATGAATACTAAACTGCAGCACCTGGTAAGTTATATATACAGTATACACATCAATGCTGTAGTGAGTAACAGAGAGACATCCCATGAAACATACTATTAAACAAAAAAAATGTTGGGCATCTTAGTGGCAAAGTATATTAATTATTACAAACTAGTAATTTCAAAAGGATTCTCCCAACTAACAATGTATAGCTCCTACAGTACAGCTCATCAGGGGCACTGGCCGAGGAGGGGGTGCCGCCTGGAGGTGCGATCATGGGCCAAGGGGTAGACTCGCATGGCGGACTGGAGCCACTTTTACTGGCTTTCGATGTCTGTCACCACACTACAGTGAAGAAACTAAAATAAACCTACAGTTCCCAGCAGCCCTTGCTGCCTGGAGCTCCCAACAGCAAGGGCTGTCAGGAGCTGTAGTTTAGTTAGAGTTTGCTCATTGTAGTATGGTGCCGGACATTGGCGCCAGTAACAGTGTGACAGTAGCCAGTGCTGTGTGAGTCTACAGGTCAGGCATTGCCCAGGGGGGCACACCAGGTACTGCTTGTAAATAGCTAACTGGACTTGATAATGGAACAAGCACTGATTTATATGTCTATTCTGTAACCAGAAAAATTACTACATTTAGAAATTAAGTCGAAGACTATTGGAAGCGAGTGTTTTGGATGGGACAAGAACAATAACATGTCGTCTGCGAACAATGACAGGCGCAAGTCGACATGTTCTATTCCTATGCCATGATATTCTGGTGATTGTCTAATAGAGATAGCTAGGGGTTCTAATGCTAAAGCGAACAAAGGGGTGAGAGGGGACAGCTTTGTCTTGTACCTCTATTGATGGGGAAAGGAGATGATAATAATCCATTATACAATATTTGGGACTTTGGATCTTTGTGCAATGTTTGTATGAATGAAATAAATTGAAGGGGGAAGCTGAATCTGCGCAACTCATCAAAGAGGTGATCCCAGTGCACCATGTCAAAAGCTTTTTCTCTGTCATCCATCTGGGAGATGCTGCGTCTGCACTGATGGGTTAGAGTGTGTGGGAGGGAGCTTTGGCACAGAACCTATCAAAAGAAACCCCTCCCCCCTCTAGCCCCTCCCATCTCCAGCCTGACTAGCCTAACACCTCAGTTTAAGTTTTGTGCCCTGGGAGTGCAGGCACAGTTCCTTTCTGATAGATTTTAGTTATGTTTTCTTTTTTCTTTATTTTTTTTATTTGAAAGATATCCTAAGTCCCTGTTTACAGGTGACAGGTGTCTATTGAGTGGGAACTAGTTAGTTAATTCTTCCCCACTCTCTGCAGCCTCTGGGGACGTCACCACTTTCTGACACTGGGGCTCCCAATATCTGGATTTGTTTTCTAACAAAGGAGGCTCCTATGCAGGTATGCTGAACAGCCACAACCCGTGTCACTGTGTTGGGCTGTTACTTTACTTTTCCCCTGGGTATGCGTGTATGTGTGTGCGGCGCGCGCTGTGAGTGCAACAGTGCACGCGGTGAGGGGGAGAAACTGCTGCTCGTGATAGCGCCAGACATTACTTCAAAACGGGCGGGCTGCTACTCCCGCCTGCCTCTACCGCTGGTCCACACTAGTTTCACTTCTAGAAGGAGACCGTCAGCCGCGGCGGAAGCAGGACTTCCCGCCTTCATCTCCCGCTCAGCACAGTGCCGCCCACCTCAGTCTGTGGGGGCGCCATTTTCTCCACGCTACTGCATGGGGGATGCTGCACTCCACATCACATTACACGGCATTTCTGGGGGATTCGGCTACTCACCCCCGGGATCAGCTTAGCGCAAGTACACTATCTATTACAGAAGGCTACGTAGATTCCCTCTGTTAAGATACTAGTTCTCCCCTTTTTCATTATACAGGGAGTTTTTAAAGCTAGAGAGGGGTTAAGGAGTTAGATTTTGTCAATTTATACTTAGTGCTCACTTCTTAGGACACCTTTGATCCTTAACATAGCAGTATGGCCAATAAGCCGGACAAATCTGCTAAGGGGAAAACAGGCTCTGCTGTTTATTTTGCCTGTTCACAATGCGGATCCAAACTTTCCAAGGGTAGCACGGATCCAGCTTCTCTCTGCACTGCATTCTCTGGGATGCCTGTGGTTGAGCAGTCTGGTGGGTTGGCAGATCAGTCTATTCCTCTCTGGGCCAGGAACATGGCCGATGCTATTGCGGATTTGCCTCAGTCCCAATCGGGTACTGATACAAATCAATCTGTTGAGGAACCACCTTGGGCGAGACATATGGGTAAATGTCTGTCAGATATAGCACAGTCTATTAACAAAATTGTCACTACTTCGGGCTCAGCGGCCTTTAAACCGTAGCATTCGCTACCTGCTATCACCTTCCCTGGTGAGGAGTTAGATGCGGTCACTTCTTTGGAAGAGGGTGAACTGGATTCTGAGTGGGAAGATTCTTCTGCTTGGGAAGAAAAGGAATTGTCTACAAGTTCAGGTGTCAGATTATTAATCGAAGCCATACATGAAACCCTTAATATTCAAGATACGGTATAGGCGGAGACTTCAACTGCCTTTTTCAAACAACAGAAGAGACAAGTAGCTGTCTTTCCTTCATATACACATTTTGCAGATACTTTGAAAGAACCTTGGCTTAAACCGGATTCACGGTTTCAGGCTCCTAAAAAATTAAGATTTCTTTATCCTTTTGCCGAGCAAGATACCAAATTCTGGGAGACTGCTCCGAAGGGGAATGCCCCTATTTCTCTAACGTCCTATAGGATGCTGGGGTCCACATTAGTACCATGGGGTATAGACGGGTCCACCAGGAGCCATTGGCACTTTATGAGCTTGAGAGTGTGGGCTGGCTCCTCCCTCTATGCCCCTCCAACTAGACTCAGTTTAGAAAATGTGCCCGTAGGAGCCGGTCACAGCTAGGGGAGCTCTCCTGAGCTTTCCTAATGAAGTTTAGTTTTAGAGTTTTTTATTTTATAGGGAGGCTGCTGGCAACAGCCTCCCTGCAGCGTGGGACTAAGGGGGGAGTAGTGTCCGCCCTGTGGGGTCGAGCCACTGACTCCGCTGACTGGACACTGAGCTCCAGAGGGGCTGATTGGTCTCCGCCGCAGGGGAACCGCTCACCCCAGCAGCATGCCGCCGACCCCTTACAGAGCTGAAGCAGTGGTGAGTTAGTCACCGACCCCCCTAACAAGCGGGGGTCCAGTGTGAAGATGGCGGCAACAGGGGTGGGAGCGCGGTATTAGCCGTGCTCCCGGATGGTACCAGCGGCCCACTGTGCGGTGCTGTGAGGGGCGCCCTGGGCCAGCGCTTACCCCTCACACTTGGTCAGCAAGCCTGTCGGGCCCCAGGGATCCCAGCCAGCACAACTCCTCAGACCAATTTTGAATTCAGATGAGCGGTAAGACAGCGCCAGGAAGGAGGCAGAGCTTCTCCTCAGAGCGGACCTGCAGCATTCCAGCACCATTTTCCTGCATGCTGACTAGCAGAAGGCAGCTCCTGATCCCTGCACAGCAGCTCCAGTTACTGTAACGGTACCAGGGGGTTGTAGAAGGGGGGGGGGGGGGGGGAAGCTAAGTACTTAACTGTGTGTCCTATTAAGGAGCACAAGTCAGCACTAAAAAGGTTTTTTTTCACCTTGGGTGGGCGCTGGTGTGGGTTGGCTCCAATCTCTGTCTCTCTCTTGCCATTCTTGGGGGGAAAACTCTGTCTTACCCCATCCTGTGTGTGTGTGAAGTGTGTTTGGTGGTCACCAGCAGCAATGTCCAGGGATACAGTGTCATATGCTGCTGATCATTTATCCTCACAGGATGATCCCATTCCATGCAATCAGGTTAGCACTGGTTTAGCACAGATTAGCCAGGGAACCAGAGTGGTTTTCCTCTATCAGGACTTGGATTTCTCAGATTTCTGACAGGGTTACCAGTAATGAGTCAGCAACCCAGGTCTTACAGTCCTCTATGGCTGTGTGGCCCTTGTCAGGTACCTCAGGTCACCCCGCTATATACCCCCACAAACGTGCACTTGTGCAGGTAACACAAGACGACACGGATACCAATTCTGACACTACAGATGGTGACGGGGATTTGTTGCGGGGGTCCGCATCTCTTGCAAGGGGGCTACAGTTGTTGATAGAGGCTATCAGGGATGTGTTAAATGTTAATGATACCACACCTGAGCAGGTTGGGGAGGCTTTTTCTCACTGAAAACAAGAAAGCCTTGCTAACCTTCCCTGCGTCAAAAGAGCTGAATGCTATATTTGAAAAGGCCTGGATGAATCCTGAAAAGAAGTTTCAGATCCCTAAGAGGATTCTGGTAGCGGTTCCTTTCCCTGAGGAGGATAGGAAAACGTGGGAAAACCCGCCGATTGTTGACGCTTCTGTATCTAGACTCTCATAAAAGGTGGTTTTGCCAGTACCGGGATCTACCGCCTTAAAGGATCCGGCAGATAGGAAAATTGATAATACTCTGAAATAGGTATACACTGCCTCAGGGGCCATATTACATCCCACTATTGCTAGTGCTTGGATTGCTAAGGCTATAGTGAAATGGTCGGCTGCCTTGATGGAGGATTTGGATACGATGGATAGGGATGACGTTGCATTGTATTTACGCAACATTCATGATTCTGCAGGTTTCATGGTGGAATCTATGAAAGACCTGGGTCTCCTCTGGCCTGGATCCCTGGGTGGTGAATATTGTCTCTCAGGGATAAAGGCTGGAATTTCTGGAAGAGGGGGAATTCCTGGTATCCCTGGATATCAAGGATGCGTACCTTCACATTCCGATCTGGCTACCGCATCAGGCTTTTCTTCGATTCGCGTTGCTGGACTGTCATTTTCAGTTCCAGGCTCTGCCGTTCGGCCTCTCCACAGCACCAAGGGTGTTTACCAAGGTGATGGCAGAGATGATGATGCTACTCCGAAAACAGGGTGTGAACATTATTCCTTATCTGGACAATCTCCTGATAAAGGCATCGTCCAGGGAAAGGTTGCTACAATCCATTGTTCTCACAACACGGCTGCTTCAGAGTCACAGGTGGATCCTGAATTTTCCAAAGTCACATTTGGAACCGACCCGGAGATTGTCGTTTCTGGGAATGATCCTGGATACGGAAGTACAGTGGGTGTTCCTTCCGCGGGACAAGGTGTTGGTGATCCAGTCCATGGTCCGGGATGTCTTGAAGCCACCCCGGGTGTTGGTTCATCAATGCATTCGCCTATTGGGAAAGATGGTGGCCTCCTATGAGGCTCTCCAGTACGGGAGGTTTCATGCTCGGACCTTCCAACTGGACCTTCTGGACAAGTGGTCAGGATCTCACCTCCACATGCATCAGAGAATTCGTCTGTCGCCAAGGCAAGGATCTCACTCCTCTGGTGGCTCCAATTGCCTCACCTCCTGGAAGGCCGCGGATTCAGGATTCAGGACTGGGTCCTGCTAACGACGGGTGCGAGCCTCCGGGGCTGGGGAGCAGTCACTCAAGAGGTGACCTACCAAGGAAGATGGTCAAGCCTGGAATCCGGCCTGCCCATCAACATCCTGGAACTAAGAGCCGTCTACAACGGTCTTCT
Organism: Pseudophryne corroboree; assembly: GCF_028390025.1. Taxonomy (NCBI): domain Eukaryota; kingdom Metazoa; phylum Chordata; class Amphibia; order Anura; family Myobatrachidae; genus Pseudophryne; species Pseudophryne corroboree. The sequence goes on from NC_086447.1 coordinate 655,903,770, forward strand.
TCAGGCGGCCCCTCTTCTAAGAAACCGGGCCATTCAAGTACAGTCGGACAACATAACAACAGTGGCTTACATAAACCGAAAGGGCGTAACAAAGAGCAGAACAGTGATATCAGAGGTCACAAGAATACTCCTCTGGACGAAAAAGCACGCGTTGGTGCTGTCAGCAATCTTCATTCCGGGAGTAGACAGCTGGGAAGCATACTTCCTCAGCAGACACGATCTCCATCTGGGAGAGTGGGGCCTCCATCCGGAGGTGTTCAAGGAGATAACAGATCTTTGGGGTCTACCCCAAATAGACATGATGGCCTCTCGTCTCAACAAGAAGCTTCGGCGTTATTGTTCCAGGTCGAGGGACCCACAGGCAGTGGCGGTGGATGCCCTGGTGTCTCCGTGGGTGTTCCAGTCAGTGTACGTGTTTTCACCACTCCCACTCATCCCAAGAATCCTAAAGCTCGTAAGGAGAACAAGGGTTCAAGCGATCCTCATTGCCCCAGACTGGCCAAGAAGGGCTTGGTACGCGGACCTTCTGGATCTAATGCAAGAAGAGCCGAGGCCTCTTCCTCTTCGGGAGATCCTGCTGCGGCAGGGTCAATTCACCTATCAAGACTTACCGCAGCTACGTTTGATGGCATGGAAGTTGAGTGCCTGATTCTTGTACGGACGGGTATTCCGAAAGAAGTGATTCCTACCCTGATACAGGCTAGGAAAGGGGTAACGTCTAAACATTAACATCGTATTTGGAAGAAATATGTCTCTTGGTGTGAGTCCAAGAAGTTTCCTGCGGTGGAATTTCAACTGGGACGTTTCCTCCTCTTCCTGCAGGCAGGAGTGGATATGGGGCTGAGATTGGGATCTGTGAAGGTCCAGATTTCAGCCCTTTACATTTTCTTTCAGAAGCAATTGGCTGCCCTCCCTGAGGTTCAGACCTTTTTGAAGGGAGTTCTGCATATCCAACCTCCCTTTGTACCGCTGACGGTGCCTTGGGACATTAACGTGGTGTTGCAGTTTCTCCAGTCTGATTGGTTTGAGCCTCTACAGGAGGTGGAGCTCAAATTTCTTACATGGAAGACGGTCACTTTGTTGGCCTTAGCTTCTGCTAGGCGTGTCTCTGAGCTGGGGGCTTTGTCATGTAAAAGCCCTTACTTGATCTTCCATGAGGATAGAGCTGAGCTCCGGACTCGTTAGCAGTTCCTTCCGAAGGTTGTGTTGGCATTTCATATCAACCAACCTATTGTGGTGCCAGTGGCTACTGACTCCTCGATTACTTCAAAGTCCTTGGATGTCGTGAGGGCTCTGAAGATTTATTTGAAGAGAACTTCTCGTCACAAGAAGTCTGACTCTCTGTTTGTCCTATACGATCCCAAGAAAATTGGGTGTCCTGCTAGTAAGCAGTCTATTTTCGCTGGATTAGGTTCACTATGCAGCATACCTATTCTACGGCAGGACTGCCATGTCCAAAATCTGTTAAGGCCCACTCTACTCGTAAGGTGGGGTCTTTCTGGGCGGCTGCCTGGGGTGTCTCGGCAACGCAGCTTTGCCGAGCGGCAACTTGGTCTGGGTCAAACACTTTTGCAAGGTTCTACAAGTTCGATACTTTGGCATCTGATGATCTGTAGTTCGGTCAATCAGTTCTGCAGGAGCCTCTGCGCTCTCCCTCCCGTTCTGGGAGCTTTGGTACATCCCCATGGTACTAATGTGGACCCCAGCATCCTCTAGGACGTTAGAGAAAATAGGTTTTTGGTACTTACCGGTAAATCCTTTTCTCATAGTCCGTAGAGGATGCTGGGCGCCCGCCCAGCGCTTCGTTTTCCTGCATATGTTATTTGGTTCAGTACCACTGTGTTTAGTTGCGTACTGCATAGTTACTGGGCAAGTAATGTTTCAGCCGTTTGCTGATTAGTTCAAGCTAGTTGACTTGACGTACCTTGTATGTGTGAGCTGGTATGAATCTCACCACTATCTGTGTTAAGTCCTTTTCTCGAAGTATGTCGTCTCCTCGGGCACAGTTTCTAGACTGAGTCTGGTAGGATGGGCATAGAGGGAGAAGCCAGCCCACACTCTTAAACTCTTAAAGTGCCAATGGCTCCTGGTGGACCCGTTGTTGAAGTTGAAATTATTATAGCCACACGCATCACGTACAAACACCACACAGATGGCCTCCGTGCGGGTGCTTGTTCTGCCGTGCGCGCACATACTCGCAAGTTACGTATAATCGCTCACGCGGTCTTGCGTGTTAGCAGGTGGTATGAGTAAATACGGTAGCATACGCATTCGCATGGAAAAGCCATAAAGACATATTCCATATTTAATGCACATAGTACATAATTTACACACAGCCTACATGCACCACACCAGCGAGTTACATTTACTTTGGAAAGGGAACAATAGAGATATCCAATTTTACAGGATATGAGGGGACATAATTAGGTTAGGAGGTGGTGTTTGGTATCCAGCTGTACAGTATTTCAAGGGCAATATTCCGATGGCAATTTGCATAAAGTAGCACGCTCCTGTGCATAGATATGTGCAGGAATATATTATTAATATTACACTGTATGTACTGTACTCTTGATATTCAGAGGGAACCCAGTGAAGGACATCTGCAAGTGCACCTGGACCAGGCATCGCCCACCTATTCAAACTGACCTATGACCCCTCATGTACTGTAAATGACCAGCCCATTAACCTATGGATGAAGAGATTACAGTTTCCTTTGTTTCATGCTTTGGACCACTGTATAAAACCAAGCCTCCTGGCTGGCCTCAGTCTCTTTCTAACATATTGTTGCCATAGGTTAACAGTCATTATAGATCTGTGTGAAATTGGATACATTTGTTTGCTATATAGATATTTGAGTGTGTTAAGGGTGTAATTGTAAAACACGAAACGCAGTTCCGGCCTAGTCGTTTAGGTTTATATGGAACAAGTGTGTGTTGTGTTAGTGAGTGATAGTAGTTTTTATTGCTCACATTTATCAAGATAGTGTGGTTTATTAAATTGCAAACGCACGTTTGTACACGTGGTATGGTACATGAGGACAGCATACAGGGTCGTGCACGTGGCGTAGAGACACGCACGGTCGTGTGTTTACGCAAGGTTGCGAGCGCAAGGTATAACCACACGATAGCTGTTCAATTTAAGGTGGGATAGTATACATTTAATACTGTTGCACATAACTATCCGATTTCAAAAGCAGATTAATATAATATTTTGTTTAAACTGTACTACCTCTGAGGTAAAGTAAACAATCAAAGGGAGTGATATTTTCTGTACAGAAAAGAAAAACACTGTGTATCTGAGTGAGTGAAAGTAGGAGTGGATGTATTGAACCCCGGGGAAATTGGGTTCCCATAGAGAAACACTGAGTTAGTAGAGGCTCAGAGGCGTAAGGTCCGCTACCTTACGTGAATACATTAATAGAGAAATACGCAAGTCGTGAGGAGACTTGCACAGGAGCGTGATAGGGAATTGTGAATATAGAATTGTGAATTGAAGTAAAGGTTTTTTGTTACGCTCCGGCTGAGGAGCGCAGCTTGTGAATTCGACTCCCGCGATCGTAGGGCATACAGATAACAAGTATCTATAGGCCGTGCGATTGAACCGCATGTCCGTGTGTTCTACACAGCACAATGTGATACTATTGTGTCATATGCGCTTTGGAAAGCATACGCAGATGTGATTGTGTACACAAGGGGTTTTTCGCTGATTACGTCGGGAAATCTCCCTGGTGGAAGTCCATTGGAAAGGGTGAGCAATAGTTATTGAATTTTTCTATTTTTTCACCCTACAAAGATTCCAGTGGAAAGATACCGAAAAGGAATTTTTTGCTGCCTCTCTCAGGAAAATATTCCAACAGAACCTCCACCGAAAGAAATTACGGTGCTGTAAGGTCTGATAGGAGCCCAAAGTTGGGTACATTGCAATCCACTATCGACAGTGTATCGATGTACTGGCCAGCGTGGGCGAGAGCGGGTGAAGGCGTTCAGAGAACTTTCACTGTCTGCTTGCATTGTGTAGTTTTGTGTTGGGAGCCAGGTGCTCATGTGAGAGACGTTCAGCAGCCAGGGTTCAGACTGGAGAGCAGCAGGCCAGTGGGTCAGCTCGGTTTATTATTCGTGAGAAGTATGGTCCACACACGGAGGCTTTTTGCGATGAATACGTATGTATGACTGCTGAAGATAGGACATCATTCCCTAGGGTGGGTAGCTTTGAATCAGAGGTATTACAGAGCATAAGGATTAGAATCTATAGATTGTAAGCTTGCGAGCAGGGCCTTCCTACCTCTATGACTGTTATCACCCAGTTTGTTATTGTTATTTCAAATTGTAAAGCGCAACGGAATTTGCGGCGCTATATAAGAAACTGTTAATAAATAAATAATAAATAAATTAGAATATATCTGATCAAATCTAGAAAACAGAGGATCAGACATACCGACTGTTTAAATCTGTAGCAACATGAGGGGGAGGTGCAAAGGGAACCGGCTCGCACAGCAGGTTCCAAACCTAACAGGAATGTGATTGCAAGCACACCATCACTGACACATGTCGATGGGGAGAAATTGGCTACAACCAATGGTACATCTGTAAATGATAGTAAAAGGCAGAATCAGTGTGTTAACCCTAACCCTTGCAAGTTGTATCCCGTTTTGAATTCTCTCCAAGGTTATAGGTCAGAGGAAGATGATGGATCCAGCCTAATCTCAGCCCTCATCCAGGCAGTCACCTTGCAGGAAACCCAGGTGGGCCCAGCCCAACCAACAAGAGCAGTGACGGTGTCTCCCACTGAAAGGACTGGTGAGATCACAGCCACCGGTCAGTGTGAGACTGTTCATTACACAGAGACAGTAACACCTCACAGTGAGCCAATTAGGAATGGAATGGTTGGGTAACATCCTGTCTTGGAAATAGCAACTTCCAACGGGAGGACCGATAGTCAGGGAGTAACCCTCACCAGGAATAATGCAATGTATTGCCCGTGGACCAGATCAGAACTGCGGTCAATCATTTCAGAATTCCCCGATCCCCGGAGACATTTAGCCAGATGTCAGAAGTATATCAAGGATCTGGGTAATGCCCATGAGCCTGCAAACAAAGATTGGCAGACACTTTTGAAAGCGTGCCTACCCCCTAATATTGACACCCAAAAATGTATTACGGATTGTAAATTAGAGTCAGACGGTCCTCTGACTGATGAACAGAATCAGGAGAAAGTGAAACGAATTAACATACAACTAGAATTGTATTTCCCTACTGTTGTTAAGTGGAGCAAAATTTTCTCCATAAAACAGAGAGAAAATGAAATGATGTCTGAATATTTCCATAGGGCCTTACAATTAATGGCTAGATACACTGGGGTATCGGATATAGGGAACAATGCTAATTACAGGGAGGTAGCTGTCTCTGTGCTAATGGACGGGCTCAATAAGGCATTGAGGGTCAGGGTGCAGACTTCTTTGCCTAATTGGAGAGGGGTCACAGTAGATAATCTCAGAGAGTGCGCTATTGAACATCACAAGAATATCTCCAGATGCAGAGAACAACAGGTGGAGAGGTTGAGGACTGTTAGTATACAGGCACATACAGGGAAGTCCAATCTGCCTAAACCACAGACCCATGAGGGTAAGAAACGGTCAACAACATGCTATCTTTGCAAAAGGGAAGGGCATTTCGCCAGGGATTGTAGAAGTAGCGGGACACATAACGTATATAGACCCCCTAGACAAAGAACACGAGCCACATTATTTTAACATTTCTTTCTTTATTGAAGCATTTCCTTAAAGAAAATAGCATTAATTACAGGAACATTGTGGAGAATAATAGAAAAGACATAATGCAATAAATACAAAACATAGTGCACAATGTAGGGAGGAGTACTACAAAGGGTAATTTGTACAATATCATAGAATAACAAATGACACCTATAGGTATGCTGTGGGCCTGCAGAGAGTTGGGAACATGCCACGACCGCTAGCCAGCGCTAACAAGAGTGATGGGAGGGTCTCTAAGAAAAATCCTGGTTTCATACCAGAGTGTGCTGCGAAACATAAACTAATGGCCTCTCTAGTATGAGTAGGTAGTATTTCAATAAAACTTTCCCATGTTGCGAAAAAGGATTCAGTGCGAGATTCTTTTTGAAGTGAGGACTCCAACCAATCCATATGACAAATAAAAAATAGTTTTTCCTTAAACAGTTCTAGAGTCGGGACGGAACTATGAACCCACATGTGCAAAACAGCTTTTCTAGCTGCCGATGAGATTGCTAAAAGTAATTTTTTTAACGGGTTTGGGAGCTCTAATACCAGGGGGTATGATGCCAAATATAGCCCATTCCGGTGTAAAGGGGATGTAATTCACTAAATGTTGGGAGGCAAAGCGCCAAACTGCTAACCAGAACCGTCTTAAAAGTGGACAGGCCCAGAAACAATGATAAAGTTCTACCGATTGATGGCCACATTTGGGACAAGAAGGGTTGTTTAAAAGGCCTATTAAGAAACCTCTGTGTGGAGAAATATAAGTTCTGTGTAAGATAGTAAGATACATTTCTGTGTATTTAGCAGCGGGGAACATAGCTATTGAGAGATGTAGCATGTGCAGTAACCCATCAACATCTAAGTTAGGAAAATTTTCCAACCATTGGGCTATACCAGTTTTATATGTAGAATGGTCTATTATAGTGTGAAGTTGTTTATAATAAAAGGAAATAGCACCTTTGGATTGTTCCGGTCGCAATAGTATTCGGTCCAATTGATTATCCCAATCAGTCACAGGTAATAGTCTGGAAACCTTGCTAACATAATGTTGGGCTTGAAAAAAAGCAAAATTCTGGGGGCCAATATATGGGTATTTAGATAGGGCCTCCGCGTAAGATAATGGTTTATGGGATCCAGGACTAATAAGCTGTCCTATACTACAAATTCCTAACGATTTCCAGTCATTAAAAGGATAGGCGGCCTCTCCATTTTGAAAACCCGGATTTTGTAAAAAAAAAGGCAAATGGATAGATAGATGTTTGTGTAATTTATATTTATGCCTCAGGGATAGCCAAACTTTTCTTGTAGTCATTAGGAGGGGATTATTAGTTAAAACTGCGGAAATCTCGGCATCAGTTAGGTGTAGAAAAGCTATCAGGGACACATGAGGAATGAAGTTTTGTTCGAGAAATAAGTCAGTGTAGGTTTGGGTACCAGACAACCAGTCCTTAATATAGCGAATATGGGAAGCATAACTATACGTCAGAATGTCTGGAAAGTTAACTCCCCCATTGGTTTTAGTCTGACCTAATTTAAATAGACCAATTCTCGCGCGCTTATTGTTCCTAATACATTTCCTAAAGGCCGATGTTATCTGTAAAAGGTCTTGTCTAGTGAGCAAAAGGGGGAGAACTTGTAATGGGTAAAGGAGTTTTGGAAGATATATTATTTTAATTATATTCGTCCTTCCTAAAAAGGAGAGTTGTAAATGGACCATCGCCCCAAGATCCCCCGTAATTTTAGAAAGCGTTTTCCCAATATTAATATCATAGAGATCTGCGATGTTTTTGGGAAGGAGAATACCCAAATACAGGAGTTTCTTTTTAGCCCAGTTCAAAGGTAGTTGTGCCACCCAGAAGGGTCTATAAAAGCCTTGTTTCAGATAAAGTGCACTAGATTTTTCAAAATTAATAAAAAACCAGAAAGAGATCCCACCCTATCAAGCAATTCTAGCAGCGGTTTGAGGGAATGTTTAGGATTGGACATGTGTATCAAAACATCATCCGCAAATGCAGTGAGTTTCACTTCCACCAAACCAACCGATATACCTTTCAAGGTCGGCCAGGAATCAATTATACGAAGTAAGGGGTCAAGGGACAAATTAAAAAGTAGGGGAGATAAAGGACAACCTTGGCGGGTACCTCTAGACATAATAATGGGGTAACTTCTCGTGCCGTTTACTAAAAGGAAAGTCGTGGGGGAGCTATAGAAGAGCTTTATAAGATTAATAAAATCTGGGCCGAAATTTCGAGTTGATAAAACTTTAAATAAAAAGGGCCAGGACACCGTATCAAAAGCTTTCTGAGCGTCGAGGCTCAGAAGCATATTGGGAACGGTGGGATTGTTGTTGGAGGTAATAATAGAAGCAATGGCTGTGCGAATACCCTTGACCAATTGTCTGCCCCGGGTGAAACCTAGTTGGTGAGATGAGCAAAGGGAGGAGGAGAATATTTGTAATCGAGAGGACATAATTTTGGACAGAATTTTGAAGTCCACGTTTAGTAGAGTAATGGGACGATAGGAACTCAACAGTGTAGGGTCGCGGTCGGGTTTTGGAATAAGGGTAGTAAAGGCAGCATTAAAAGAGGGATAGGAAGGGCATTTTTTATGTATAGTGCGATACAGTTCTAATAAAGTCGGTACAATGTCAGTAGATAGGATTTTAAAATATTCTCCCGAGAAGCCATCCGGTCCCGGGGCTTTACAGGTATGTAGGGAAGAGATTGCCAACCTAATTTCCATTTCGGTAATTTCCAAGTCTTGAAGGTCAATTTGGTTTGGGTCTAGACTAGGTAAATTGGCCTCTCTGATGAGATCGTCTAAGGACTCTGGGGTTGATGGCCTAGCGGAGTATAGAGTACAGTAATAGTCATGGAAGGCCTTTGATATATCAGACGTTCGTGTCCGACAAGAGGAAGTCCCAGTCTCTTTAATGGAGACGATATGGTTTTTCCGTTTATATCCTTTAGTTAGTGAGGCCAATAAACGTCCCGTCCTGGCACCCCATCTATAATATTTATTTTTCGTGAAGTCTAAACGCGATTGAGCTTGGGAAAGTAGGAAATTTTCCAATACAGATTTAGCTTGATTGTATATAGTAAATTTTCCCCCCGAGGGGTCTGCCACATATTCAGCAAACGTAGTCTGCAGCGTATGGGAGAGGGAACAATACTGTTTTTTTTTATTTTTATTATGGCCAGATACATATGAGATGATACTACCTCGCATCACAGACTTCGATGCTTCCCAGAAAAGGACCGGGTCATCCCAGTGGGCAATGTTATTATCTACATAGTCCAGCCAGTTATACTTTAAATATTCCCGAAAATTTTCTGATTGGAATAGATATGCAGGAAATTTCCAAGTGCGGTGTGTGGGACCCGTATGTGGTAGCCTAAACGAGAATTCAATTGGTGCATGATCTGAGACCAATATTTCAGCAATATTTGCGGAGGTCACCTCGGATACCAAAGAGTCCGCTACTAAAAAATAGTCTATGCGGGAGACCGTGTGGTGAACCCTCGAGTGGAAAGTAAAAGACTTATCTGATGGATTAAATAGTCTTTCACAAGTGTAGACCAAATTGTGGAATGTCAATTGGACGGAATTGGAGCCTTATCCAAGGTCGGGTCATGCACCGTATTGAAGTCACACCCGAGTATCAGTGGAAAAGCCTCTCGCTGTTGTATCAAGAAAGTCATCTGAGTCAAAAATTCCGATACTTGAGTGTTGGGAGCGTATATATTTAAAAGAGTGTATATGGCGTCTCCAATCTTAACATCTATCAGTAAGTATCGACCATTAGGGTCCGGGACAGTGTTTAAAATGGTGTATGGGAGATGTTGTGTAAAGAGGATAGCCACCCCTCTAGTCTTATTGATATATGGGGCCAAAAAGCAATCACCCTGCCAACCAGCGCGAAGGGAAGAACCATCACCCTCCCTCCAGTGGGTCTCCTGTAGAAAGACGATGTCTGAGCTGAATTTCTTAAGGTGAGATAAAACCCTTTGACGCTTAATGGGAGAATTGAGCCCGCCAACATTCCACGAAAGACATTTGATCGAATCGTGGGGAGGTGAGTACGGTAAATTGAAGGTATTATTTGCCATCATCCAATCCAAATTTTCGCTGCGCAAAGTCCATAAAACAATATCATTGATATATGGCGGGGTCCCCTGTCCCAGCGAGCAGGGGGCAGCCCACAAAACATAGTCACGGCTAAGTTTTCCCATCTCTCCACCACCAACGCAACGAGACATAACACAAAGAATTGAAAGTATAGTAGTTTAAACATATCACAATTACCAAAAGACATAGAATCATGCTTCAATAACCTTTTCAGAATTTTCTCAAACCAAAAATTGTCTTGGAGGGTCACTGTAACGGCACTGCGACCGACCATTGGAATCAACAAAAAACAAACAGTAAATAGGAAAAGGAGAGCCAGTCTCCTAAATGATAACATAATAACCATTATCCTAAGAGGGGCATATAAAAAGTAAGACCCCGTCCCCCTCCGTCAAATGGAAAATAGAACTAAGAGAGAAAAACATCACTTATTTTAGCATGAACATTCAGCAATTTGGAGATCTCAGGGACAATGCTCCTGGTGAACTCAGTGGGGAGGGAGAGGGCAAGAAGTGTCTACGGGCCTCGTCTGGGTCATCAAAAAATATGGTACGGCCATTATCAGTGACCCTCAACTTGGCAGGGTAGAGAAGGGCAAAACGTTTTTGCGATTCCACTAGAAATTTGCAAACTGGAGAGAATGCCCTGCGTTTTTGGGTAACCGCCACTGAGAAATCTTGAAAAATCAAGATGCGGGTGCCGTCAATGACCAATTTGCCCAATTTTTTATACACTCGTAATATTATTTCCTTCGTCCTATAATCAAAATAGTGGGCTACCACCAGTCTGGGAGGGGGATTAGGACCATCCCTCTCAATCCCCACCCTATGGACTCTTTCAACCTGGGGAAACTCCATCTTGTCAGAAATACAAAGAGCAGGAACCAATTGAGATGCTAGGTAGTCTCCCAGGAGGGAGGGTTTGACATGTTCCGGGATACCAATAAAACGATTCCTATTCTCTAGATCATCTTGTTTGTCTTGGAGCTCCCGAATCATGCCAATGGACGAGTCAGCCGAGGACTCCACAGTGTGGACCGTGTCCTCCAAGTCACTAACTCTCTGCTCCACCTCCGATATTCTCGAAGTATTCGAGGCCACTTCTCGTAGGGTGGACTGAAATGAATCCCTAAACTCGTCTAATTTCTTATCAATATGGGGCATGAGTACCGAGAGAATCTCTTTAGCAGTTTGAGACACTGGGGGGATCGTGTCAAGTTGGGGTGTAGGGTCAATATTCCCAGCCATATTCATTATGGGTTGCGACTGAGAAGGGGAAGAACCACCGGTCTTATGTGACTACCTTCTGACCATAGTTTCTGAAACAGTCCTATTTAGAAACCTCTCCATCAATTATGAAGTGCCTAGTAGGGAAGATCCAAAAGGATCGGACACGGTTCACCAGTAAATAGAAGTATCAGATTAGATACATCTGAAATCATAAAGTATAACGCCCCAAAGGGATAAGTGAAATTTCACATAACAAAATATAAATATCACACCCTCTGCCTATATAGTAGCAGACCAACGAGCAACAAACTCGGATACTGTAGAGGAGGTGAAAACAACAAATTTGAATGCAAAAAAATGATCCCAACCTCGTGCGCATATGCTTCAGCAGCCTAGTCCCAGTGTATGAGGTATCACCAAACACCTCCACCAATACTCCATAAACCAGAAAAAACACTGTTTCAAGGTTCTACATATGAATGTTCACCAATCCACCACATCCAGAACATATGGTTACTGCTTGTTCCTTTCATCAGACGTTTTCTCTTAAATGTTTCCCGGTATTATACATGAAGGAAAGAGAAAAGAAAAACTCCCATAGTGTGATACTGATATATTCACTGATGAATTCAATATTCCTGGAAGTTCATAAACTCTTACCAAAAGAAATGGTCTACAAATTATGCAGACAATAACGCAAATGGTATCAAATAATGTTGTAAAAGACGTTTAAAATCCACATCACGGTTTAATATGACAATTAAAACAGTACAAACAGATAGGGTTAGGATTGGTCTCTCACCAAAACTTATTGTCTGTTGAACAAGCAGCCAAAAAAGCATGAGTACAAGTCCACAGGTGTCCCCGGGTAGATGGTAAGTACAAAGAGAGTCTCCAGCCTCCAACCCACGTCCTCCTCACCGACGCGTTTCAAAACATACAGGTTTCTTTTTCAAGGTATGAGGACTCTATCAACACCGGCAGGTTTATAAACCCCTACCAATTATCCATAAAAAAAATCCTAATACCAGACATAGATCTTCCTATCCAGCTAACATCCTATAATAAACAAGCATCTCAGATAGTGTCCACTTCATGTTTTTATTATTTCTCTACCCCACTCCTTCGGTTTAAAATTCTCACAGGTGCATCATTAGTAATGGTTCCTCCACTTCCGCTCAGGATGCGGCGTGCATTCCATCAACCAGAAGTCCACATCGCGTCACTGGCCTCGGATCCTTCACTACCGCCCCGGCCGCGGCACGCATTCCATCTACCGGAAATCCACTTCCGCGTCATATCTGGTGACGTATTTCCGCTTTTTCGGAGTCATGCTTAATCGAGTGGGATATACAGCCGCTGCAGCTGATGACTTCAATTTATGTGGCGGCCATTTTCTCTAGGTCCCATCCTTAATAGTAACAAGAAGCCATTTTGTCGTGGATCACAATGTTATAAAGGATATAAATGGAGAATACAAAGAATTAAAAATCATTCAAAATACATAATAAAAACTATAAAATTTAACCAATATAGAGAAACCTTCACCAAATCTTAAAGGAACCACTTAGTTTTGAAATCTTTATTCAGACCATTGGGCATTAAAGTTTTCAAATTAAATATCATCTCCATTTCGCTCCTTGCTAATTTAGAGGTAACATCAGTGCTTCTAATGCTTTTTCTACTCTTTTCAAACCATAACTTTTTTTTATATGTTTAATGTCGCACTGATGTACATCTCTAAAGTGCATGGACAGAGCGTGAGATTCCAATCCTTTCCGAATATTGCTCAGATATCTGAGCGAAATGGAGATGATATTTAAGTTTAAAACTTTAATGCCCAATGGTCTGAATAAAGATTTCGAAACTAAGTGGTTCCTTTAAGATTTGGTGAAGGTTTCTCTATATTGGTTAAATTTTATCGTTTTTATTATGTATTTTGGATGATTTTTAATTCTTTGTATTCTCTATTTATATCCTTTATAACATTGTGATCCACGACAAAATGGCTTCCTGTTACTATTAAGTATGGGACCTAGAGAAAATGGCCACCACATAAATTGAAGTCATCAGCTGCAGCGGCTGTATATCCCACTCGATTAAGCATGACTCCGAAAAAGCGGAAATACGTCACCGGATATGACGCAAAAGTGGATTTCCGGCAGATGGAATGCGTGCCGCAGCCGGGGCGGTAGTGAAGGACCCGAGGCCAGTGACGCGATGTGGACTTCCGGTTGATGGAACGCACCCGCATCCTGGGCGGAAGTGGAGGAACCATTACTAATGATGCACCTGTGAGAATTTTAAACCGAAGGAATGGGGGAGAGAAATAATAAAAACATGAAGTGGACACTATCTGAGATGCTTGTTTATTATAGGATGTTAGCTGGATAGGAAGATCTATGTCTGGTATTAGGATTTTTTTTATGGATAATTGGTAGGGGTTTATAAACCTGCCGGTGTTGATCGAGTCCTCATACCAGGGCCGGCTCCAGGCACGTTCGACTAGAGCGGCCGCGCAGGGCGCCACCCTTAATGGGCGCCGCGCGCTGGCGCCGCCATCTTTGTGCCTGGAGCCAGCCTGCAGTGCTTCCTGGCCTGAACTTTAACTCCTGTGTACGCGGCTGTGCGGCGCCGGCGTCTGACGTTAGACGCCGGCGCCGGGCAGCGCGCATAGCGCGCACACAGAAGTTTTAGAAGAGCCGCCCGAGTCCTCGGCGGCACTCACCCTCCCGCCACCACCGCAGGTATAATAAAGTACTTTATGGATCGGGCACATTGTGGGGGCATATCTTGCACTGAGGGGGCATATCTTGCACTGTGGGGGCATATCTTGCACTGTGGGGGCATATCTTGCACTGTGGGAGTATATCTTGCACTGTGGGGGCATATCTTGCACTGTGGGGGTATATCTTGCACTGTGGGAGTAATTATGTATCTGGAATTGTGGGTGCATATCTGCACTGTGGGTGCATTTATGTATCTGGCACTGTGGGGGCATTTATGTATCAGGCACTGTGGGGGCATTTATGTATCTGGCACTGTGGGGGCATTTATGTAACTGGCACCGTGGGGGCATTTATGTATCTGGCACTGTGGGGGCATATCTGAACTGTGAGGGCATTAATGTATCTGGCACCGTGGGGGCATTTATATATCTGGCACCGTGGGGGCATTTATGTATCTGGCACTGTGGGGGTATATCTGCACTGTGAGGGCATTAATGTATCTGGCATTGTGGGGGCATATCTGGCACTGAGGGGGTGAGTTTTAGAAGAGCCGCCCGCGTACTCGGCGGCACTCCCCCTCCCGCCACCACCACCGCAGGTATCATGGAGTAATCTTGCACTGTGGGGGTAATTATGTATCTAGAATTTTGGGTGCATATCTGCACTGTGGAGGCATTTATGTATCTGGCACTGTGGGGGCATTTATGTATCTGGCACTGTGGGGGCATTTATGTATCTGGCACTGTGGGGGCATATCTGCACTGTGAGGGCATTAATGTATCTGGCACTGTGGGGGCATTTATCCATCTGGAACTGTGTGGCCATTTATGTAGCTGGCACTGCTGGGGGGCATGTCACGTGTAGCTGGCACTGCTGGGGGGCATGTCACGTGTAGCTGGCACTGCTGGGGGGCATGTCATGTGTAGCTGGCACTGCTGGGGGGCATATCATGTAGTGTTCCCGCTAGGCGTCTGTGGCTGGGCAGTGTGTCTCACGTGCTCTGCCTGGCGCAAAGTGTATAGGAGGTTCTACCTGGTGCAATGTGTATTAGCTGCACTACTGTGTGGTGTAATGTGAATTGCCACTATAATGTGGCCACGCACCCTCCCCACGAAGTAACTTCCCTAAATTTTTGCTGCGCGCCTTCGGCGCGCACTGTACATGCTTTGGCGGGTGGAAATGGGAACAACAAGCATTACAGTATGTACATCATTTTGCCCACCTAACTTAAAAATGTGCCCTCCCTATGATCAGCAACCTGCCCTAAAAAGTGAACACTATCATGTGTAGCTGGCACTGCTGGGAGTCATGTCACGTGTAGCTGGCACTGCTGGGGGGCATGTTATGTGTAGCTGGCACTGCTGGGGGGCATGTCATGTGTAGCTGGCACTGCTGGGGGGCATATCATGTCTATCTGGCACTGCTGGAGGGCATATCATGTCTGTCTGGCACTGCACATTGTGTGTATCTGGCACTATACTGGAGACATTGTGTGTATCTGGCACTATACTGGAGACATTGTGTGTATCTGGCACTATACTGGAGAGATTATGTGTAGCTGGCACTATACTGGCACTATACTGGAGACATTGTGTGTAAGGAAGACAACTGTGGCTGTTATGTGTAAGGCTGCTAATTGTGTGCGTAGAGGGGGTGTGAAAATATTAGTTTATAGTTTGATGATATGAAGTTACAAGACCACGCCCACTTTTCCAGAGGCCATGCCCACTTTTCCAGGAGCGCGCGCCGAAGGCGCGCGCATGGGGGTTGGGGGGGGGCACTTTTACATTTTCTCGCTCAGGGTGCTAGTAGGCCTGGAGCCGGCCCTGCCTCATACCTTGAAAAAGAAACCTGTAGGTTTTGAAACGTGTCGGTGAGGAGGACGTAGGTTGGAGGCTGGAGACTCTCTTTGTACTTACCATCTACCCGGGGACGCCTGTGGACTTGTACTCATGCTTTTTTGGCTGTTTGTTCAACAGACAATAAGTTTTGGTGAGAGACCAATCCTAACCCTATCTGTTTGTACTGTTTTCATTGTCATATTAAACCGTGATGTGGATTTTAAACGTCTTTTACAACATTATTTGATACCATTTGTGTTATTGTCTGCATAATTTGTAAACCATTTCTTTTGGTAAGAGTTTATGAACTTCCAGGAATATAGAATTCATCAGTGAATATATCAGTATCACACTATGGGAGTTTTTCTTTTCTCTTTCCTTCATGTATGATACCGGGAAACATTTAAGAGAAAACGTCTGATGAAAGGAACAAGCAGTAACCATATGTTCTGTATGTGGTGGATTGGTAAACATTCATATGTAGCGCCTTGAAACAGTGTTTTTTTCTGGTTTGTGGTACTGTAGAGGAGGTAATGTTGACACCGAGGTGTCAAACACTACATACAAAGGGTCAGTTGTGGACAAAATAACTGAGGCAGCAGTAAATAAATAATGAAGAAAAAAAAATGATGTATAGATTATATATCGAGATATACAATAGTGAAACTTTGTATATACAATAAAATATCACACACTCAGATACTGCAAACGGTAGATAGAATCAATGATGCCAATAACTGAGATAAAATAAGAGCAGAGCAAACCAAACAAAAAAAATAATGTTGAACGGCCACAAGGTGTCAGTGTCTACCAAGCTAAGCTATAGAGAAAGCCGTTAATGTAGACATCTGCAGTACTACAGTAGTGTGGAGACAGGCACAGCCAGAGCAAATTCAGCGTGGGGAGAAGAAAGGAAGAGGTTGTAGCGGAGAAGTGGGAGTGAGAAAGAAAACAATAAGAAGGCAGGGGCAATATCAGAGAAGGGAATAGCTCAAGGGAAAGGCAGAAGAAAGCAGGAGGAGTGCTCAGTGAGCAGAGAGTGGGGGGGGGGGGCAGTATTGACACCTAACGGACCCCCTGTAAAGAGCAGTTCATCAGCATCTTGAGGTCTCAGGAGGTGTCAGGGTCAGTCACAGCAATAATAGAAACCTCACTGGCGCCTCTGTGGAGCGAGACGAACAGCCGCTCGCCGGGGCACCCGCATCCACCTGGAGCCTCCCAGAGCTGCGAGGAGACAGCACAGCCTTAAAGATCCAAAAGGACCAAAAGGGCAGCAGGCGTCCAGAACGCAACAGCAGGACTCCAGAGGTAGAAGGCAGGCGTCAGTCAAAATAAAGCAGGGGAAGGGTCCGGCTTTAACATCCGTCCAATGGAGCGGGCATCACTTAGGGCAAGAGTCCTGCACAGCAGGTCAGTAAGGCCACCACCGGGGGCGCCCAGATGGGAAACGGCAACCAGTCTTCCAGGGTGGGTTAGAACAGTGTCGCGAGGAGGAGATCCAGGCACGCACATACACGGAGTGGCAGGACCGGCGGGCCCATACGGGAGGAGGCCGGACCAGCGGCAGTCAGCCTTTCAGGTGAGCCGCGGGACGGGCGGGAGCAGAGCGGCAGCTAGGTTGATGGAGCCTCGATCACCCCAGCCCAAGGGCTGTTGTCACAGTCTCAATCCAGCAGCTGCGGGGGCTCCGGGAGTGGGGAGACGGCAGTAGGTGTAAACGCTTCTTCTGAGATCCACTTTCACCGCTCGTCAGCAAACCAGGCACCCCGGAAGCAGCTCCACGGGTACACGGGCAGGGTCCGCAATCAATCGGCAGGCATATGGTGAGCCGAGGGGAGCAGTCCCCACTGAGGCCAGACTGGAGGAGCGGCAAGCAAGCCGGTAATGACCGCAGGGTGGCTCAAACGGGAGGGTGGGGAGCGTGGACACTCACCACGTGGCGGCCCGATCACGGGCCCGACTCCGGGGAACAGGGCTCCCACCCAGTAAATCTCTCCAGAAAAGTCGGTAACGGGTACCCCAGTGCTTGGGGGAGACAATCCCATAAATATGTACCAAAGAGGTGGCTGGAGAGTAGGCAGATGGTGGTGGATGGGGCTAAAGTGAGCAGAGCTCAATTAAGATGTGGCCATCTTGGATGCACCACCCACCGGAAGTCCACGAGCCACATTATTAATCACATAGACGGGACCAAGGGACATATAGTAAGGATTCAAAAGCCATATAGAAAACACAGATTCGGCAATGGGAGTAACGGGAAAGGAGTAGACCTGCAGAGATTACGATAGGGCCATTGCAAACCAAACATTCTTCCCTGTTGGCTACATCGGCTCTGACTAATCTACTGGGCAGAGACTAGTTGTGTAAAATGCGGTGTGTCATATACTGTACCCCTGAGGGTGTGTATAGATATCCCTGAGAGCCATGCACAGGAGGTACAAGATATATTAGACACCCCTCCACCGTTATAGACACATGCCCATCGCAGGTAGAGGAAATTATCTCGCAAAATACCGGGTTCCCTATGAACTTAGGATGGACAGGACACTGGATTGATGGCTGGGATAGTCCCAGTAGTGATACAACAAACACAGACTTTAAAAGGGGAGTAGACCAAGTAGAGAATCACTTCCCCGTAGTGCCCAATCCAGTTGTCATTTTTATAAACTCTTCTTTACCTCTACAAACGTATCTGTTACCAACCTCTATGTGGTTTTTCTTCAAGAGTTTCCTCTTCACATTTTTTGTTCACTTACAGGAGGGTACAATACATGGACCCGATTATAAGTCATTCACCACATGCCTTATCGGAGATTCAGAGTGCTGCCCGAATCCACTATACCTCACCAGCACAATGGCACCAGTATTACTGCAGTGTGCCTTGTCATGCACAAAGGGTGGAGAATGGGAATACTGGTGAAGGGAGATTGTGTATGGACACTGATATGCATGATGGTGTGACAGCCTGTTGGTGAATGCAAACTTGACATTTTCTTTTTTTATTCCCCTCTCTTCTCTCTTCTAGAGATGGTTTTACTCCACACAACATTCAAAATAGAAATGCAAAATTTGTGTTCCCTACAGGAGAAGGCGGTCTGGAAGGTGAAGGGATATGGTCAGGAGTCCTCAGGTCTTTGGACAGATGGACACGGTAAGCCAGTGGCCCCCAGGGCATATCTCCCAAGCCTAGCTGAGGCGGAACACGGTCTGACTCATCTGGGTAAGGAAGGTATGTGCAAACTGGTAAGAGCCTACTGGAGTGCGCCAGGGTTCTCTTCTCATGCAGGTAAGAAAGCAATGACATGTCTTACTTGCTTGAGGAAGAATATTGGTAAGACAATACCAACGGAGCCATCCCATATCCCTCCTACAGACGGACCTTTTCAGGTAATACAAATAGACTTGATACAGTTACCACCCTGTAGGAATTTAAAGTATGTGTTAGTATGTACCGATGTCTTTTCAAACTGGGTAGAAGCATTCCCCGCTGCCACAAATACTGCTGTGTTCACTGCAAAGAAAATTGTGCAGGAATTTGTGTACAGATATGGTATCCCTAGAATGATTGAAAGTGATAGGGGTACCCATTTTACAGGTGAAGTTTTCAGGTCATGTGCAAACTGATGGGTATTAATAGCAAGCTGCATACTCCATAACGGCCACAGGCAAGTGCGAAGGTGGAGAGAATGAACAGCACTATTAAGAACAAGCTGAGCAAAGTGATGGCTGAAACTGGGTTGTTGTGGCCAGAAGCATTGCCACTAGTGTTGTACAGCATCAGAACCACTCCCAGGTTATTGCTTAACTTATCACCCTTCAAAGTTCTTTTTGGGCGACAACCTCATGTAATGATAGACCCCCAGGATGATTTGAAGTGCAATAACGAAATAACTGTGCAATATTTGGTTAGGATGAGCCAGCAACTGAGAAACCAGCAAAGGAATCTGAAACTGGCGATTCTTGACCTACCAAGCAGTAATTGTCATGACATTGAGCCTGGGGATTATGTGATGATTAAAAAAAATTTACGCTCAGGTTGCCTCATAGACAGGTGGGAAGGACCGTATCAAGTTTTGTTGGCCAGCACGACAGCACTAAAGGTTGCCGAGAGAGAGACTTGGGTCCATTCGTCCCACTGCAAGAAGGTTGCTGACCCGGAGAAAATTTGTGACAAAGAGAAAGGTGAAGAGAACCTCGTATCACTAGAGAATTTGTTCCGGGAAAGCTGAGAGGCAGGACTGTTGAACGGCACTTGAGCGCAGAGAACAACAAAATTAAGGACGGTTGTCATACCATTTTTCTTTTTTCACCTCCCCACTGTGTTTTTCTTTTTGTTTCCCTTCTTATTTTTCTGCTCAACGAAATGGATCCACATCAAGAGACTGTGTTTCGGCTTTTTCTGGTGACTCTGTTTTTGATCAGGACAATCTGTTTTTGTGAGGGCCCCCGAGACGTTGAGCAAGGATCTGGAATGGGTTCTGATGGAGAGTACGGATTCATAGGACCGCAGGAGCAGGATATCACTCTAGTAAAGGCTGGTATCAGTAAGAGATCTGGTAGTCACGGAGCTCAGAGGCAATGTGAAGGGTTATTGTCTGATGAATATTGTATATGTAGAAATTGCGAAAACATAGTCGAAGATGGGTGCATCCAGAGATGTCAGTCAAACAGTAATATCGACATTGGCCGACATCCTTTGAGTGATTACCACTCATTAGTGGGTACAGTCTTAAACCAAACAGAATGCTGGGTGTGCTCACAGGTACCTCAAGGACAGAGTAAGTCGGGATTAGTGCCATATCCTTTAACGATAGATGAGGTACTCGAATTACGGGGTGGGAGACCGGTGGACAAGAAATTCAATATATCTAGGCCCTCTAGCTTGAAGCTCCACCAGTACCACGTAGATAGGTCACTGTTATGCTTTAATGTGTCCAATTTCCGGAAACCAGGAAATTGGGAAGTGACATGGAATAACCAGACAATGACCTTTTCACACATAGCTGATAATGTACCTATCAACTCCGAACTTGTACGTAAGATAGCCACAAGTGGGAAGTTTTTTCGGTATAGGTATACACGTGGGATGAAAACCATGTGGGCTGGAAAAGTATCACAGGCGTATTGTGCCCACATCATCCAGCCCGATACTTGTATTGAGCAAATGAGAGAACTGGGGATCGGTTTCTTTATCAGGAAAATATGTGATATGGTGTTGTTGCATTTTGTCCCTTATGTTCTCCCAGATGATGCCTATTTCATATGTGGGAGGAAAGCGTACAAGTGGCTTACTCCGAGCTCTGAAGGGTTGTGTTATATTGGGAGAGTACTACCAGAGGTCATGACCATAGCACACGACAAAATGAAAGATATTCACCGCAACGCTCAGACTCCTTATACTCATACCCATTATGAACACATCATCAAGAGACACCTCATAGATAGGGCAGAGCACGCAGCCTCTGATTTGATCCATGAATCCACCGGGATTCAGTTCCTTCTCGCATTAGATATCACCCCTACTGCCAGAGGAACTATAAATTATAAGTACATCCATGCGCTAGCAAATTTGATAGATAATATCACCGAGACGTATGATGACTCCTTCAGGTATACGGGTAGGGAGTTACAAGCCTACAAGAAGGAGCTGGTCCAGCACAGGATGGTCCTGAATTATGTTACGGCTGTGACAGATTGATACTGTGTTACTCTGGCAACTCAATATGGTGTAAAGTGCTGTACGTATATTACGAATAGCACTGACGACCCCACGGAGATCATCGATCAAAAGATGGACGAGAGCTTGCAGTTAAAGTGGGAGTTCTGACGGAAACACAACCTTACCTTGACGGCTGTGGGTAATGAATTGACCGGCTGGGCCTCATGGTTGAACCCACTCAAATGGTTTTCTGGATTAGGAGAGTGGGCGCAAAATGTAATTGCAAGTGTAGGAAAGTTTCTCCTTTGTATCCTGGGTGTCGTCATAATTATTGGTTTGACATTCAGATATGTTCGAATCTTGACGCGGTGCAAACACAGCACAAATTTGAGGAGTCTAAGGAGCGAGGGCGTTGTTACAGCAGCAGATTTGATTTATGACCCATCTGTAGAAACAGTGTTATGATAAGGATTGCAAATGAATTTCATGGCCTGTTTCTTTCACCATTTTTCTCTGTTTCCCCCCTCTACCCAGAAACATCCAACCGGAAAGGACGTCAACCATACCCAAATTTATGTGAATGTATATTTTTATGTGTCTTGCCTTCATCTCTGCAATCCTCAGTTAATGGCACACATCGTCGATAAACATTATCTACATGTAGTAGCACACACATACGTTTCCCCTCCATGTATCCCCTCCCACCTCCTCCGTTACCTCTCCCCTTCTGCCTGTTCCCATCTTGCCCACCTTCTCAATCTCTCCCTTTCATCAGGCACTGTCCCCTCTGCCTTCAAGCATGCTCTTGTCTCCCCTATTCTTAAAAAACCTACCCTTGATCCTAACACTCTCTCCAACTATCGACCCATCTCTCTCCTTCCCTTTGCCTCCAAACTTCTTGAGCGTATTGTCTATAATCGCCTCACTGCCTTTCTTTCCTCTCACTCACTGCTTGACCCATTCCAGTCTGGTTTCCGTTCTCTCCACTCCACTGAAACTGCCCTCACAAAAGTCTGCAATGACCTCCATGCAGCCAAATCTAAGGGCCACTACTCTGCTTATTCTTCTCGACCTCTCTGCTGCTTTTGACACTGTGGACCATCCTCTCCTTCTGCAAATCCTTCACTCTCTTGGTCTGCGTGATACTGCCCTCTCCTGGCTGTCCTCCTACCTCTCTGATCGTTCCTTCTCTGTCTCCTCTCATGATGCTACCTCCCCCCTACTTCCACTAACTGTTGGTGTCCCCCAAGGCTCTGTTCTTGGTCCTCTCCTTTTCTCTCTCTATACGTCCTCTTTAGGTGAACTCATTAGTTCTTTTAACTTCCAATATCACCTCTATGCTGATGACACTCAAATCTACCTCTCCTCCCCTGATCTCTCCACGGCTCTCCTCACTCGTACCTCAAACTGTCTTTCTGCTATCTCTTCCTGGATGTCTCAGCGCTTTCTTAAACTCAACATGTCTAAGACTGAGCTGATCATCTTCCCACCCTCCCGCACAGCCTCACCTCCCCACAATCTCATTATCCATTGATGGCACGACTATCTCCCCTAGCCCCCAAGTACGCTGTCTTGGCGTAATCCTTGACTCCTCCCTCTCCTTCAAACCACACATTCAGCACCTCTCACAAACCTGTCATTTTCATCTCAAAAACATTTCTAGAATCAGACCTTTTCTCACACAGGATGCCACTAAGATCATTATTCACTCACTGATTATTTCCAGACTGGACTACTGTAATCTCCTCTTAACTGGCCTCCCTGACAATCACCTCTCTCCACTCCAATCTATCCTCAATGCTGCTGCCCGGCTCATCTTCCTCACCAAACGCACTACGTCTACCTCCCCTCTCCTACAGGCCCTCCACTGGCTTCCCTTCCCTTTCAGAATCCAATTCAAACTTCTCACACTCACTTACAAAGCCCTCACCCACTCCTCTCCCATCTACATCTCTGACCTTATCTCCCTTTACTCTCCCACCCGTCCTCTTCGCTCTGCTAATGCACGCCGTCTCTCTTGTCTTCTGATTACTTCCTCCCACTCCTATCTCCAAGATTTTTCACGTGCTGCTCCCTTTCTCTGGAATTCTTTACCTCTCCCCCTCAGACTCTCCACCTCTCTACAAAACTTCAAACGGGCTCTTAAGACCCATTTCTTTACCAAACCTAGCCAAATCTCAACATAACCCTCTGTTCCACGCTCTCTATGTACCCCATCTGTGTCATCCCTGTCTGTCTACCCCTCCCCTTAGAATGTAAGCTCTCACGAGTAGGGCCCTCTTCCCTCATGTGCTTATACTTTTCTTACTTTAATAATCCTCAACTGCCCAGATCCCACAGTTTTTTGACCACCTGGAACTTATCTCTATGTTTACTGGTGTAGTTATGCTTAGTTGCCCTGTACTTGTCCTATATTGTATTCAACTGTAAGTCACTGTTTTCCTATTTTTATGTGCATTTGTACTCTGTAATTGGGCGCTGCGGAACTCTTGTGGCGCCATATAAATAAAGGATAATAATAATAATAAAATGTATCATCAGATAAATGTGCTCCCCATTTGTTGGTATAAGAAGCCGAAAAGGTGAGGGTTGAAAGCCCTTGCCCGAAAAGAGCTTGGTAGTGTTTGTTTGCCCATGTACAGACCCTTAATTCGGGATGAGGAGTTAATGTATACTTCGCAATACCTCGAAGCTTACTTAGAACATATACAGCACGATGATACATGCCCCTCAGACATTAATTCATACATACATGCTTTTTACTATCCCACTAGGCTATACATTTCCCACCTACGACTCTTCCTTGGTCATCCGAACTTTGTATATAATGTATAGATAATATTTTCATTTTATTAGTTATGTGTGTCAGTTATTATTGACTGCCAAAGGGTGGACTGTCTAAGTCAAAAATATTATAGCCACACGCATCATGTACAAACACCACACAGATGGCCTCCATGCGGGTGCTTGTTCTGCCGTGCGTGCGCATACTCGCAAGTTACGTATAATCGCTCACGCGGTCTTGCGTGTTAGCAGGTGGTATGAGTAAATACGGTAGCATACGCATTCACATGGAAAAGCCATAAAGACATATTCCATATTTAATCCACGTAGTACAAAATTTACACATAGCCTACATGCACCACACCAGCGAGTTACATTTACTTTGGAAAGGGAACAATAGAGATATCCAATTTTACAAGATATGAGGGGACATAATTAGGTTAGGAGGTGGTGTTTGGTATCCAGCTGTACAGTATTTCAAGGGCAATATTCCGATGGCAGTTTGCAGAAAGTAGCACGTTCCTGCACATAGATATGCACAGGAATATATTATTAATATCACACTGTATGTACTGTACTTTTGATATTCAGAGGGAACCCAGTGGAGGACATCTGCAAGTGCACCTGAACCAGGCATCGCCCACCTATTCAAACCGACCTATGACCCCTCATGTACTGTAAATGACCAGCCCTTTAACCTATGGATGAAGAGATTACAGTTTCCTTTGTTTCATGCTTTGGACCATTGTATAAAACCAAGCCTCCTGGCTGGCCTCAGTCTCTTTCTCTGAAGGTCATCTATTCAGATTGACTGAG
Source organism: Pseudophryne corroboree (assembly GCF_028390025.1). Taxonomy (NCBI): domain Eukaryota; kingdom Metazoa; phylum Chordata; class Amphibia; order Anura; family Myobatrachidae; genus Pseudophryne; species Pseudophryne corroboree. The sequence goes on from NC_086447.1 coordinate 655,928,708, forward strand.
AACCGGAATCCGGGTTGCGCAGGTGAACAAACGTATGTATCAATTGGTTGTAGCTTCTTCTCTTGTATTATTGTATTTCTGTTGTAACCCCCTTTTAAGTAAATAATTGTTGCTGGGTTGGACCTACAACATTGCATATACAATTGGTGTCGCATTTCCTTTCCTGTTAGGGGTTAAATTGTATAGACCGCACGTGTAGCTATTTTGTGCTTACAGCGTGACGGTGTGCTTATGCAACGTGTACGCAATTCATAGAGGTTTAACTGATACACGATTAGTGGTTGCTGCAGCCTGAACATGTGTGTATTTAAGGTATTGCTTTTCTTCCTGAAAGTTAATTAGACTTAACACCGTCTATACCCCATGGTACTAATGTGGACCCCAGCATCCTCTACAGACTACGAGAAAAGGATTGGCTGGTAGGTACCAAAATCCTATTTTCTCACCTGGCGAAGGCTACAGTAATTCCTTCGGTACAATCAGTGACGTTGAAAGATTCAACAGATAGAAAGATTGAAGCAATTCTTAAATCTATGTTTACCTTATCAGGTATTTCTCTGCGTCCAGTTCTCGCTTGTGCCTGGGTACTTAAAGCTGTAGATGACTGGTTAGCGCAGGTGGTGTCGGGCATGCAGTCTGCTGACCTGACAGAGGCTATTCAATTAGCTGAGCAGATTTCTGAGGCTATCACTTATGTTGGTGAGGCCTTTTTGGATTCAGCTTCACTACAGTCACGTGTTTCTGCCCTAGCGGTTACAGCAGGGCGTTCACTCTGGCTTCGTGTTTGGAATGCTGACATTAACAGCTGTTCCGTTTGAAGGAGAGTTCCTCTTTGGTCCGGAACATACGAAGATTATCTCCAATACCACGGGTGGCAAGAGTCCATTTCTTCCTGTTGCTCCTCAAAAGCCGAAACCGACTAGGTTTCGGTCCTTTCGTACTCAGGGCAGGGGCAGTTTCCAGCCCTTTCGAGCCTTTTCAAGATTCCCATGCAGAGGTGCGTATTGTGGTAGGGGATCACAGGCATCTCACAAGCCGGCAGTCAAGCCAGCCGACAAACGTGCCGCATGATGCGGGGAGATCTCCGGAGGGGTCCTTGTTGTTGGGGGCACAGTTACTGCAGTTCCGAGAAGTGTGGCTACTGTCACAACCGGATCGGTGGGTGACGGGGGTAATAACCTGAGGTTACATTTTGGATCTAGAGGAACCTGTCCCAGACCATTTTTTCATCACTCCTCTCCCAAGCGTTCCCTCCAGACAACAAGCACTAATTCAGGCAACTTCCACGCTTTTACAAAATGGAGTAATTCTTCCAGTTCCCAGACTACAACAGGGTCAAGGCTAAACCGGACGGTTCGTTTCGACCCATTTTGAATCTAAAATGCCTGAATCCGTATCTCGCTGTCCAGAAATTCAAGATGGAATCGATTCGTTCAATTATCGCGGCCATGGAACCGGAGAAGTATTTGGCATCTATTGACATAAAAGACGCATACCTCCATGTTCCCAGTTGGTTAGGTCATCAACATCTGTTGAGGTTCGCAATCGGTCCTTGGCATTTCCAGTTTCAGGCTCTTCCCTTCGGTCTTTCCACGGCCCCTTGAGTGTTTACGGAGATATTGGGTCATGTAGTGGGGATACTCAGATGTCAGGGAGTCAACATTACTCCTTACCTGGGCGATTTGTTGCTAAAGGCTCCGTCACAGGAACTTCTTCAACAACATCTACGACTCACCACATACACTCTACAATCTTTCGGATGGATTGTGAATTTCCGGAAATCTTGCTGTAACGATCCGGGTGTCTGGTCGCCATTTTCTGCCAGTTAGGTGTCTCCTGATATTGGCTCAGCGTGCCAGGCTCGGGTCATAACTGTGTTTTGGGTACATTTCATTGTTATGTTACCTACAGTGCCGGCTCAGCGGTCTTCGTAGTGTATTCACCTGGCTTAGTGTGGCAATCTCTGCCCGTCGCGGACGTAGCCGCCGCACCCGTGGTCCTGCCGCATGGAGACTAAGTGTGGCGTCCTCTGTGAACCGCTGCTGTCATCCCTGTGGCCGCTGTACTTGCAGCGTGGAGTCTTCGCCGCCATTATTGTTTGGCACATGGTTCTTTTCCCCTTCAAGCTCTGTCCATGGGCGCAGCCATGTTGGATAAGGTCACATGTCAAGTCTTTCACCAAACCGCAGCGCTGCTGGTGCCTGTGTCAAGTTGTCAGCCAATGCCTGTTCACCGGTGGGTATAAATATCCTGTCCCAGCTCCCAGGAAATTGTCAATGCTTCAATTGTCTTCCAGTCTGCAGGTTCACCAGTGACTCTCCAGTGTTATGTTCTGCAGTGCAGCCTGACTCCCCTGTGTCCATACTCTGCGGTGCAGTCTGCTTCTCCTGTGATAACTCTCTACAGTGCAGCCTGCTTCTCCTGTGATAACCCTCTACAGTGCAGTCTGCTTCCCCTGTGATAACTCTCTACAATGCAGTCTGCTTCTCCTGTGATAACTCTCTGTGGTGCAGCCTGCCTCTCCTGTGATAAACTCTCTGCGGTGCAGCATGCCTCTCCTGTGATAACTCTCTGCGGTGCAGTCTGACTTTCCTGCTATTTGCACCCGGTGTCGGCAGAGTATATACTTTGGCTAACAGTAGCTATTCTCCAGGGGAACTCTGTTCACATGGTTCTCAGTCTCCCACATTATAGCTAAGTGCTATTCCTGCGATCTCTAGCATCATTCCTGTATTCCTTCAACGTTCTCAAACATCACTAAACACCTACAACTACTCTTTCAAGATTTGGTCTCAAACCAGCTGAAGTCCAGAGACTTTCTTCACGTTTATTGTTTGGTTTCATCTTTCATGACTTTTATTATTTAATAAAAAACCTTAAACTCATCTCCAGTTGTCGTGGTCACGCCTTCGGGCATTGATGCTACAGCTATTGCACATGTCTAGGAATCCCATCATACCTCCTAAGTTTCAGTACCCGTCAACCCCTACAACTGAAGCTTCCCGCTACCAACACCAGCCCTCAGTTGTGACACTTCCTTGATCACCTCTCAGGAGGGTTTAACTAAAAGACTTAGTTTGTCCTCCCTTATGGGTCAAGTTTCGGCATTGTCGGTTCTTTTTCAAAAACGATTGGCTCTCATCCGGAGGTCCAGCCGTTCCTTCAGGGTGTCCTCAGAATTCAACCTCCGTTTGTTCCTCTGGTTCCACCCTGGGATTTAAATCTGGTTCTTCGGGCTCTCCAGAAGCCTCCGTTTGAACCATTAGAAGTTGTTGAATTACGTTTCCTTAGTCTGAAGGTGTTTTTTCTTTTGCCCATTGCTTCGGCCAGGCGTGTTTCTGAGTTAGCCGCGCTTTCTTGCAAACCGCATTTGTTGGTCTTTCACGACGATCGAGTAGTCCTTCGTACGTAGCCTTCCTTTTTACCAAAGGTTGTGTCAGCCTTCCATATAAATCAAGACATAGTGCTTCCGGCGTTTGTTCCAGAGTCTCCTGGACAGGATTGGCATTTGGCGTTGTTGGATGTGGTTCGAGCTTTACGCATGTGTTTGTCCCGTATGGAGTCTATTCATCGTACGGATACCTTGTTGGTTTTGATTGATGCACCCAAACGTGGCTGGACGGCTTCTAAAAACACGGTGGCACGTTGGGTTACTTCTGCTATTCGGCAGGCCTATGTTTCTTCAGCATTGCTTGTTCCTGTCTCGTTGAGGGCTCATTCGACTAGGGCTTTTGGAGCCTCTTGGGCTGTTCACGGTGGTGTTTCTGTTGAGCAGCTGTGTAGAGCGGCAACTTGGTCTTCCGTGTATACTTTCACCAGGTTTTACCGTTTTCATTCTTTTGATTTGGAAACTGCCTCTGCTGGGGGGCGTAAAATTTTACAGACGGCTCTGCCGTCTGTTTCACCCTCTATTTAGCTGGCTTTGGGAAATCCCATCAGTACAGACGCAGCATCCCCCAGATGGAAGACAGAGAAATAGGGATTTTTGTTGCTTACCGTAAAATCTCTTTCTCTGATTTCATCCGGGGGATGCTGCGATCCCTCCCGTATTTTTGTCTGGTTTATTGGTTGTATACGGTATGCCTCTTCCGGCTTTGCTAAACGTTAACTGAGGTGTCAGGCTGGAGATGGGAGGGGTTAGATTAGTGAGTTTGTTTTGATAGGTTCTCTGCCAAAGCTACCTCCCACACACTCAGTACAGACGCAGCGTCCCCCCAGATGGAATCAGAGAAAGAGATTTTACGGTAAGCAACAAAAATCCCTATTTCCGTGTCTAGAGAAAGGACTACAGTGGAAGTAGCAGACATGGTAAACTGGAACCTGGTCATAGCAGCTAGCACTTTCCTAATGTTGGTAACCGATGAATGACCCATGATGAAACCTGTCTGATCCCGATGTATGACTGTTGGCGAAACTTGTTTAAGCCTTTCGGCTAGAATTTTCATTAACAATTTATAATCTATGTCTAGTAACGATATCGGTCTATATGAACCGGGATCAGACAGGTCTCTGCCAGGCTTAGGCAATACATTTAAGGTAGCCAAATTGAAATACAAAGGTGAGTCATCTGCATGTAACAAAGTATTAAACACCTGCAGAGGCGGAACTACCGCCAGTGCAACCAGTGCGTTGCACTGGGGCCCGCCTCTGTCCAGGGGCCCAAAGCATGTAATGAGTCAAACTGACTCATTACATGCCGCTGTGTGCTGCGGGCAACCGCTGCCCGCAGCACACAGCCGCCCGGAGAGGAGAGGAGCGCACTGCAGCGGCACGGGGGAGAAGGAGGAGGAGGGAGGTGGAGGAGGGAGCCGCAGCAGCGCTTTACTACTGGTTGAGGCGCTGCTGCTGCTGTCCCTTTGCTTCACTATAGGCTGTCTTCCGAGAACAGCCTATAGTGAAGCAGAGGGGCAGCAGCAGCGCCTCAACCAGTAGTAAAGCGCTGCTGCGGCTCCCTCCTCCACCTCCCTCCTCCTCCTCCTCTCCTGCCCAGGAATCGTGACCAGAAGCTGCACCGAGGAGCCTGAGCCAGCGGAGAGGGTAAGTATAATTCTTTCTTTCTTTCTTTCTTTCTTTCTTTCTTTCTTTCTTTCTTTCTTTCTTTCTTTCTGTCTTTCTTGGGACTGTCTGCAGCAATGTGTAAAAAGGGGGAATCTGCCTGCCGCAATATGTAAAAAGGTGAATCTGCCTGCCGCAATGTGTAAAAATGGGGAATCTGCCTGCCGCAATGTGTAAAAATGGGGAATCTGCCTGCCGCAATGTGTAAAAATGGAGAATCTGCTTGCCGCAATGTGTAAAAAGGCGGAATCTGCCTGCCGCAATGTGTAAAAAGAGGGAATCTGCCTGCCGCATGTGTAAAAAGGGGGAATCTGCCTGCCGCAATGTGTAAAAAGGGGGAATCTGCCTGCCGCAATATGTAAAAAGGTGAATCTGCCTGCCGCAATGTGTAAAAATGGGGAATCTGCCTGCCGCAATGTGTAAAAATGGGGAATCTGCCTGCCGCAATGTGTAAAAATGGAGAATCTGCTTGCCGCAATGTGTAAAAAGGCGGAATCTGCCTGCCGCAATGTGTAAAAAGAGGGAATCTGCCTGCCGCATGTGTAAAAAGGGGGAATCTGCCTGCCGCAATGTGTAAAAAGGGGGAATCTGCCTGCCGCAATGTGTAAAAATGGGGAATCTGCCTGCCGCAATGTGTAAAAATGGGGAATCTGCCTGCCGCAATGTGTAAAAAGGGGGAATCTGCCTGATGTAATGTGTAAAAAGGGGGATTCTGCCTGATGTAATGTGTAAAAAGGGGGAATCTTTGCCGTAATGTGTAAAAAGGGGGAATCTTTGCCGCAATGTGTAAAAAGGGGGAATCTGCCTGACGTGATGTGTAAAAAGGGGGAATCTGCCTGCCGCAATGTGTAAAAATGGGGAATCTGCTTCCCGCAATGTGTAAAAAGGGGGAATCTGCCTGCCACAATGTGTAAAAAGAGGGAATCTGCCTGCCGCATGTGTGAAAAGGGGGAATCTGCCTGCCGCAATGTGTAAAAATGGGGAATCTGCCTGCCGCAATGTGTAAAAATGGGGAATCTGCCTGCCGCAATGTGTAAAAATGGGGAATCTGCCTGCCGCAATGTGTAAAAATGGGGAATCTGCCTGCCGCAATGTGTAAAAAGGGGGAATCTGCCTGATGTAATGTGTAAAAAGGGGGATTCTGCCTGATGTAATGTGTAAAAAGGGGGAATCTTTGCCGTAATGTGTAAAAAGGGGGAATCTTTGCCGCAATGTGTAAAAAGGGGGAATCTGCCTGACGTGATGTGTAAAAAGGGGGAATCTGCCTGCCGCAATGTGTAAAAAGGGGGAATCTGCCTGCCGTAATGCGTAAAAAGGGGGACGCTGTCTGCCGTAATGTGTAACAAGGGCACGCTGTCTGCCGTAATGTGTAAAAAGGGGACGCAGTCTGCCGTTATGTGTAACAAGGGCACGCTATCTGCCGTTATGTGTAACAAGGGCACGCTGTCTGCCGCTATGTGTAACAAGGGCACGCTGTCTGCCGTTATGTGTAAAAAGGGGATGCTGTCTGCCGTTATGTGTAAAAAGTGCACGCTGTCTGCCGTAATGTGTAAAAAGGGGGACGCTGTCTGTCGTAATGTGTAAAAAGGGGACACTGTCTGCCGTAATGTGTAAAAAGAGGAATCTGTCCGCCGTAAGGTGTAAAAGGGTCTCTACCTGGTGTAGTGGTGCTACTGTGCGGCGTAATTTGAATAATGGAGACTACTGTGCACCGTTTTATGAATTGGTATTATTTTGTGGCCACACCCCTCCCCACGAAGCCACGCCACTATGTATTTTTGCGCGCGCACTGCCCCTGTTTTGCATGCAGGGGTGGGGCTCCGATGGCGTTTATTGAACAGTGCTAAAATGTCTAGTTACGGCACTGTTGCTAGGTATCCATTTCTCTGGCCCTGAGCAGGTCCCCCTCACCAGATCCTCTCCAGGGGTGAGGGGGTGGGCTTGGATGGGATGGGAGGGGGGCAAAGCATTTTGTCGCACCTGGGCCCACCGCTTGCTAGTTCCGCCACTGAACACCTGCGTCAGTATTGGAGTTATACCTGACTAAAGGATCTTGTAATACTCCGAGGTAAGCCCATCCTGTCCAGGGGCCTTACCCGATTTGAGGCCCCTAATAGCTTTTTTAACCTCCTCTTCGGATATTTCAGTGATCAATAGAGCTCCTTGACTTGCTGTGGGACAGGTAATCCATCCCAAAACTCAGAAGCAGTTTGGGTTGGGCGTTCGAATATAATTCAGCGTAATAAGCAGATAATATTTGCGCTATCTGCGCGTTAGAGGCAGTGTATGCGCTAACGGATTTTTGAAGAGGATGAACTATCATCTGAGGGCGCTGTCCTCTCAACAAATTTGAAAGCAATTTGCCCGATTTATTTCCGAATCTGTGAAATCAGATCTGTGAAATCAGTGAAATCTTTTCTAAATTAATATCTAGCCTCCTCTTTATTGAAAAGACCATCAAAAGTAATTTTATCTGCAGAGTATTCATGTTTATTAAGAGTGACTGCAGAGTATTCATATTTATTAAGAGCGGCTGTTGTGCCTGAACGTAATCTGTCAGTAAGGCTTTATAAACCCCACAGGCCTTTGAGGCCTGCCAGAACAGTACAGAGAAGAGGTGGCAGTATGAATGTTATCGGCTGCATATGTATCCCATGCAGATTCTACCTTATTTCTAAACTTTAGTGAGTTAGACAAAGCGCAAGGGAATCTCCAAGAATGGAAAGAACCTTTTCTTCTACTCTAACCTCAAATCCATCCAAATCACTGCCTGGTCAGATAATACCAGAGATGAGCGGGTCCGGTTCCTCGGGATCCGAACCCCCCCGAACTTCACCCATTTTACACGGTTCCGAGGCGGACTGGAATCTTCCTGCATTGCTCGGTTAACCCGAGCGCGCCCGAACGTCATCATCCCGCTGTCGAATTCTCGCGAGATTCGTATTCTATATAAGGAGCCGAGCGTCGCCGCCATTTTCACTCGTGCATTGGAGATGATAGGGAGAGGACGTGTGCAGCGTTCTCTCAGTTGTGTTCAGTGTGCTGCAAATATCTGTGCTCAGTGTGCTGCAAATATCTGTGCTCAGTGTGCTTGCAAATATCTGTGCTCAGTGTGCTGAAAATATCTACGTTCTCTGCCTGAAAAACGCTCCATATCTGTGCTCAGTGTGCTGCAAATATCTGTGCTCAGTGTGCTTTATTGTGGGGACTGGGAACCACCAGTATTATATAGTAGGAGGACAGTGCAGAGTTTTGCTGACCAGTGACCACCAGTATTATACGTTCTCTGCCTGAAAAACGCTCCATATCTGTGCTGCATTGTAGTATATAGTAGGAGGACAGTGCAGAATTTTGCTGACCAGTGACCACCAGAATTATATCAGTACGGTATAGTATGCCACTGCTTTACCTACCTCTGTGTCGTCAAGTATACTATCCATCCATACCTGTGGTGCATTTCAGTTTTGCACAGTTTGCTGACCACCAGTATATATAATATATAGCAGTACGGTACAGTAGGCCACTGCTCTACCTACCTCTGTGTCGTCAAGTATACAATCCATCCATACCTGTGGTGCATTTTAGTTGTTGTGCGCAGTAGTAGGAGGACAGTGCATAAATTTGCTGACCACCAGTATATAATATATAGCAGTACGGTACAGTAGGCCACTGCTCTACCTACCTCTGTGTCGTCAAGTATACTATCCATCCATACCTGTGGTGCATTTTAGTTGTTGTGTGCAGTAGTAGGACAGTGCATAATTTTGCTGACCACCAGTATATAATATATAGCAGTATGGTACAGTAGGCCACTGCTCTACCTACTTCTGTGGCGTCAAGTATACTATCCATCCATACCTGTGGTGAATTTTAGTTTTGCACAGTATATATAGTAGGAGGACAGTGCATAATTTTGCTGACCACCAGTATATAATATATAGCAGTACGGTACAGTAGTCCACTGCTCTACCTCTGTGTCGTCAAGTATACTACAAAAGTTCAGTAAAATGACCCAAAAATCAAAATTAAAAGTGTCTGAGGAGAAGCGTAAACTTGCCAATATGCCATTTACGACACGGAGTGGCAAGGAACGGCTGAGGCCCTGGCCTATGTTCATGGCTAGTGGTTCAGATTCACATGAGGATGGAAGCACTCATCCTCTCGCTAGAAAACTGCAGTGCCACTCCTAGATGGGCCAGGTGTTTGTGTCGGCCACTTGGGTCGCTTAGCTTAGTCACACAGCTACCTCATTGCACCTCTTTTTTTCTTTGCATCATGTGCTGTTTGGGGTCTATTTTTTAAATCTGCCATCCTGTCTGACACTGCAGTGCCACTCCTAGATGGGCCAGGTGTTTGTGTCGGCCACTTGGGTCGCTTAGCTTAGTCACACAGCGACCTTGGTGCACCTCTTTTTTTCTTTGCATCATGTGCTGTTTGGGGACTATTTTTTAAATATGCCATCCTGTCTGACACTGCAGTGCCACTGCTAGATGGGCCAGGTGTTTGTGTCGGCCACTTGGGTCGCTTAGCTTAGTCACACAGCGACCTTGGTGCACCTCTTTTTTTCTTTGCATCATGTGCTGTTTGCGGACTATTTTTTAAATCTGCCATCCTGTCTGACACTGCAGTGCCACTCCTAGATGGGCCAGGTGTTTGTGTCGGCCACTTGGGTCTCTTAGCTTAGTCATCCAGCGACCTCGGTGCAAATTTTAGGACTAAAAATAATATTGTGAGGTGTGAGGTGTTCAGAATAGACTGGAAATGAGTGGAAATTATGGTTATTGAGGTTAATAATACTATGGGATCAAAATGACCCCCAAATTCTATGATTTAAGCTGTTTTTGAGTTTTTTTTGTAAAAAAAAATACCCGAATCCAAAACACACCCGAATCCGACAAAAAAAATTTCAGGGAGGTTTTGCCAAAACGCGTCCAAATCCAAAACACGGCCGCGGAACCGAATCCAAAACCAAAACCCGAAAAATGTTCGGTGCACATCACTAGATAATACAATGGGCTCTGTTGTCGCTGATGTTATCCTAGGAAGCAAAACAGCAGAGGGCAATAAATAGTCTATCCTAGACATCATCCTATGTGCAGCTGAAAGGCATGTGTACTCTCTTTCAATTGGGTTCAACCCTCTCCAAATGTCCAATAGTTAAAGATTTTGGGCAAACCATGGAACCCCTCGACGAGGGGGTCTACCTCCACCAACCCATGGGAATTATTTGTCAAGTTGGAGTGAGGAAAAAACCTTACAATCCCCACCTACAATAAAAGGGATATCGTTGTATGGAATAAGGATGGAGAAAAAACAGGGTGGGATATATAGCACTAGACTTCTCCTTGCCCTCGTATACCCCCTACAAGCAAGTGGGGACATGTAATTAACTGACTTACAATGGCAGATCGGAGAAAAAGATAATGATAATAGTGGACCAAATTCCTATCAATTAGTGTTGATAACAACTGTATTAATGGGGTTGGTGATGCTCCCCAGAGTTAGAAATAGCATAGATTTGTCTGGAGAAAAAAGAAGAATAAGGATGGGTAATAATTCTTGAAGGAAAGCCTTAACGTTAACATTCGGGGCATATATGATGCAAAATAATGAAGGTTGTCTATCTAACAGCACATGACAAAATACATGTCAACCCTTCGGATCTGACACCTAATTTTTTACTTCAATAGGAACATGTTGTTTATTTAATATTGCTACTCCTCTATCCGTCGAGGTATAAGGGGCAGATGTTAACAACCTCCATTTAAGGGTTTCCGAAGCAATTAAATGCGTTTCCTGCAAAAACAAAACATACATGCGCATTTTGTTCATGTACATGAGGATCTTTTTCCTCTTTTGTGGGGAATTTATCCCGCCCACGTTCCACTAACCATTTTTCAAACTGGACATAAGAAGGAGTGGAATGATATATTGCAGGAAAATAATCTAAGTGGTCTATGCTTCATAGAGAGACACAGCGAGAGGATCAGTAAAAAACACAGAAGGAGTAAGGGTGTGTACACACGGTGAGATCCCTGCTATGTTCGATTTTGACTATAAGATTTCCCTTGAACTCCCCCAGGGCCCAGATAGCACAGATAGGACAGATTTTGACTATCTGTGCTTGAGATTTTGTCTATGTACGATTTTGACTAAGTGCCAATTTTGACTATACTTTATACTAGATAGTACACTAGATAGTCAAGATTGACTTGCCTGCACAGTCTATCTAGCCTTACGATACCGACCCCACGGGAGCGCGCATCGGGATTGAATCTGTATCGCAAGCTGCCTAGCACCATGAGATATGCACTAACTTTTCATAAGATTTTGACTATATAGCCAAAATCTTACAGATTTATCTCACCGTGTGTACACACCCTTAGGACAGAGGGAAAGAAAAGGGGCTGGGAAGGGAAACATAGCAACAAAAACAAAAAACACTCGGTGTGGAGAGTAGTTCCCAACATGAGGATAGTCTCCCCTGAGCCACCAGAGAAATTTTACCAACACTAACAATAACAAGTGGAATCGATGACTTCCAGGCATTCCAACTAAATGATAAATTACCATTGTAAGTGCCCAACTCCTTGCCAAACTCACTGAAGAGATAAAGGATACATAGCAAGTTTGAAACATAAAGCTCTTGGGGAGAGCAACCAGTTACACTAGTACAGTAAAACATAAATCAGAGAGACTCTAACAGTCTCAGTGAACGGGCAAAGTCAACTTTTAAAAGAGATATAACAGTGTTAGGTATGTATCTGGAGATCAATTCTCACAGGACAGTTTATCCCTGTACTTTTTGAAATTTGTCCTGAATATTGAATACACATATATATTGGGTCAGGGTGTTGAAGGAAAATATAGGAGCAGCAAGCATCTACAACAGTTAAGATTCTTGATCATCTGCAGAATGGGCAATGCTGTCAGCTTCTTCACGAAGAAACGCTTCCGCATCAGCTACAGAAAGAAAGTCAGTAAACAAGGTACCAGAGCAAATGCGTAAATGTGCAGGATACAGCAGAGTGAACTTCCTATTCTGCCTAATTAATTGTGAACATAGAGGAGATAATTCTCTCCTAGCTTTGGAGAGTTCTGCAGAATAATCCTGGAACAACAAAATCTTATGGGATTCCCAAACCAGATTCCGAACTTTGCAGGAAGCCTTCCATATCTCTTCTTTATGCAGAAAGTTTAGACATTTGAAGAGTACTGCATGCGGTCTGCCGCCACCAAAAGATTTCTGTGGACCCACCCTGTACGCTCTTTCTGTCACCAAATCTCTGCATAAATCTTGTATGCATAAAAGCTCATTTAATGTTATATGTAAAACAATGAAATAAATCAGGGCCCCTAAGTGATTCCAGGAGACCAATCACTTAGAGGTTCAATGTGCGAGATCTGTTCTCCAGATCGTCTAATTTATTTCAGATTTGATGATGGGCTTTTGTCACCTCTGTGTGACATCTTTCTTCAACTGGGAGACATCCTGGAATAATTCACCTGTACATTGCTCAGCATGTAAATCGCAGGTATTAAGCTGGTCTATTTGTTTATTAATATTAATGGTCTGAGCTTTGAGCAAAGGATACATTGCCAGGCGAATAGCCCCTACCATGTTCTCATAAGTGCCTGGACTGCAGGGGTGAACAGTACCTGGTCAGGGGTTTGCTGTGCACTCTGTGTGCTCTCAGCATCTGGATGCTGTGTGGAGGAGGAGAGAGCAGCCGCCGCGTTCCCGTCGCCCGGCGCCATCTTGGACTCTGCCCGGTGCTTCTATTTTTCTTCTCAGTTCATGCTGCAGCATAAACCGGAAGTCTACACCAGGTACTGCTACTACTATTTGGATCTACCTCCTGGTCTCAGGTGCCACCACCAGTCAGCTGGGCCAGGCACTGCTGATGTCTTCACTTAAGTAAACTTGGGTGTGATAAGGATTACTGTGTGACATAATGTGTAAGGACCACTACTACTGTGTGAACATAATGTGTAAGGGGCACTACTACTGTGGTCATAATGTGTAAGGAGCACTAGTACTGTGGGCATAATGTGCAATGGACACTACTACTGTGTGGGCATGTGTAAGGGGTACTACTATTGTGTGGCCACAATGTGTAAAGGGGCACTACTACTGTGTGGGCATAATGTGTAAGGGGCAATACTACTGGGGAATAATGTGTAAGGAGCAGAGGTGCCGATTTATGTTTTTGCTGGTGGGTGCTTGGCGGGAGGCAGCAGCTGGAATGAACGGGCGGCCGCGGCAGTGACTAATGCCCATTACACATTATGCTACACGCCGTAATGCCTATTACACATTATGCCATACACCGTAATGCCCATTACGCAATATGCCACACACCATAATGCCCATTATGTGTTATGCCGCACACTGTGACGTCAATTACATATTATGCCACACACAGTTATGGCCCTGACACCATTTTATGCCCCACACAGAATAATGCCACTTACAAATGATGCAACACAGTAAGGCTTCTAATTACGTTTAAATTACCTGCCTGTTGTCAGGGGTCTCATGCTCGTTGCCAAGGGTTTCATGCACGTTGTCAGGGGTGTCATGCTCAGGGTTCCATGCTCGCAGCATTTCATGCACGTTGCCAGGGGTTTCATAATCATTGTCAGGGGTCTCCAGCACGTTGCCAGGGGTTACATTGTGCGTTACCAACAAAGTATGTGAGGGTGGGTGCTAAACATATGGGGGGTTTGCCATGGTACCACACACTGCTTCCTGGGCAAGAGGGGGGCTTGGTGACACACACGTACACACACTGCATCCTAGGGGGAGGGGGGTGCATGATGACACTCACATGCGTGCACACACTGTGTCCTGGGGGGAGGGGGGGCATGATGACAGACACACACACACACACACTGTGTCCTATGGGGGAAGCATGATGACACACACACGCACATACTGCGTACTGGGGGAAGGGGGGTCATGATGACACACATGCACAACCCTTTTGCTAGCCGCCGCAGACCCCTGTAGAAGATTGAGAAGCGCTGGCGGCTGCGGAAATGCTTCCGTACAGCGCAGTAAAAAAATAAATACCAAAAATGCCCGCCGCCGGGGAGACAGGTGCTAGAGGTCAAATGTGACCTCTATTGCCTGTCTCCTTCATGGCAGCGGCCATTTTTGGGGTGTTTTTTTTTATACTGCACTATACGGAAGCGTTTCTGCAGCCCCCAGCGCTTCTAAATCCTCTACGGGGGGGCTGCAGTGGCTAGCAGTAACTGGGGCAGTGGCTCAGCTGGTTCCGTGGGTGCTCCTGATTGTCCGTGAGTGCTCGGGCCCAGGAGCACCCATGGAATCGGCGCCTATAGTAAGGAGCCCTACTACTGTGGGCATAATGTGTAAGAGGCACTACTACTGTGTGGCATTATGTGTAAGGGGCACTACTGTGTGGCATAATATGTATAAGGGCTACTACTGTGTAGCATAAGGTTAGTAAGTGGCTCTAGTGTGTTGCATAATGTGTATAAGGGGTACTACTGTGTTGCATAATGTGAATAAGGGACAAAACTGTGTGATGTCATGTGAATAAAGGGACTACTGTGTGGTATAATGTGAATAAGGGACACTACTATGTGATGTAATGTGAGTAAGGAGCACAACAGTGTGGCGTAATTTGAATTGGGGCATACTATTGTGTGGTCAACCCCCATTCCTCACAAGACCACACCCCCTTTTTGGTACGTATGCCTTCCCTATTTCAGTATGGGGGTGGCAGCCCCTTACTTTGTCAGGGACAGTTTGGACCCCAAGATACACCCCTCCAGCTCATGGCCATCTGCAGTGTTTGAACCTTCAAATAACGTCAGCGAGCTATGATGCAATGTTTTTCTCTATCCATGGTAAGGTTTAATATTGTACAGTATTTACACAACAAAAATTAAAACAGCGCTAATAAACTCATAGTCAGTAGAGATGGAATGGATTTAAAAAGTATTTAGACACATTTAATAAAGGACATTAAAAAGAGACAACACATTTCGTGTGTATGTATTAAAATATCAATTATCAATTTCATCAGCATATGTGATAGCAAATGTAGTCCACTGTCCTCTATAGCCTGGATTTTACACTTAATGTCCAGCAGAAAAAGTGCATTAAGGCAATTAGAAAACCTGTTCCTATTGTATTGTAGTAAATAACTCCCTGAGTGGAAATAGTGGGATATTTGGTCATATGACAAGCAGGTAATTTCAGCAATGTATAGTTATGACATGCACAGCGGAATTAAGGGGTTTTTATTTTAGTGGATATAAAGCACGCAGAAGTTTGAATCCATTGACTTTGGGTGAATCTTTGATGATGTGTGGTAGAATTACCCACTAATACATACACAACGAATGTCCTTTATTAAATGTGTCTAAATACTTTATTGTCAGGAGTATACTAGCCGGGACTGGCGATTCCGAACTTGATTCAGGATGGGAGGCAGACTCTCCGTGACAAAAGTGTCCGGGTTGTACAAAGTTCTGTGTCAGCACCGAGGTGTCGGCTGGTACCGATGCTTTTAAGCGTAGTTGAGCCTGAGAGGCGATCTCTCCGGGATGGAAGCGGGCTGGCTGAATAAAGTTTCTTCTCATAAAGTATATTATTGAAGATGTGGACGTTAAAGAGGAAGAAGAAGAACATGATGAGTATACTGGAGATCAGGATTGACTTTGATGGGGTAGGCATAAGAACCGGTACACTGTGATCAGAGGTTGAGTCACTCCTGCGCAGGCTGAGGCGGTAAAGGTGGCGGCTGAGGCAGGATGACATCAGTGGTAGACCATTTGGAGCCGTTCGGGTCTAGGAGTGTGGGAGTTAGGTAGGTAGGAACCAGACTTTGAGACTGCAATAATAACAGGAACCAGGAGCGAGAGCACACACACTGGAAACTGGGAGTACAGAGCACCAGCATGCAGACTAGCTGCAGAAGACGTTGCACTGGCGTCAGAATGCCCCAGAATGCTTCCAGATATACCCTGCCCCTCGTGAGGATTGGCTGCAGCAGGATTGTAATGAATCTGGCCTCTGATTGGCCTTTCCATATCATGTGTCTCTGACCAAGATGGTGGAGCTCCCAGAGCCTGGCGCCGCCCACACTACAGCCGCACTGATGTCACCCGCTTCACCCCCTGCTCCCGGTCGTCCATCCGCGATCCCCTACCGCCCGCTTCAGCCAGCTGCCGCCCACGCAGCGCCAGCGAGGATGCGTCCACAAGCCTCTGACGGGTAAGCCATGGCTCCCCCGCGCCACACAACCACCCGCCTGCCATGACATTTTTAAATCCATGCCATCTCTATTGACTATGACTATATAAGCTCTGTTTTCATTTTTGTTGTGTTTCTGTTTTTGGGGTCCAACTAACCACTTTTTCAAACAGCCTCTTTAGAAACGTAGCCCTGTGAATTGCCTGAACAGGATATATTTATTGCTTATTATTATTTTCTCACTATAATGTATTTAACTAGGATCGAATAATTCTTGGGTCAAATAGTGGATATCTATACATCGGATTCCCAGCTGAACGTGGATGTGAAGATATCAGCAAGTTTGACTATGATTTCTTTCAGTCTGAACTGGCAGCAGCTGAAGGCTTCAGCGTAGATAAACTGGGTATGTTTCCTTACTCTGCAACTGTGTTCAGAGTTCAAGTGGTCTATTTGTCATTAATTACATATGTAATGTGATCTGGGTGTGATATTAGGGCTCAAGATTTCATTGCAGTATGTAATTATATCGGGCTATTGCATCATTGAGCACCTGCAGGGAAAGGAGCTCTGAAAGGAGCCCATTCCCGTGATGTGCTGTGAGTGGCAGCGGGACTCCTGCGCATGCGCAGTCCTGCTGACCACACGTGCACATCGGAAACCCTCTGCCAGCTAACTTTACGATGTGTAGCTAATAGGCTACAATGGGCTACTGCCATATTCAGGTGGCGATAGCTATGGGGGCCAATCTCTGGAATGCTTTGTATTCTGTAAATTGGTAAATCTCGTGGCATTGTATCCCCCATAGAAACCCATGGGGGATGCGGCTGTCTGCGGGAATGGAGGGATCACAGCCAATATTGTGGATATCTGCTGCGGTCCCTCAGTAATACATCAAGGTAATACTAAATAGTTCCATCTACCTCCCTCCATGAGGGAAAAGTCTGTGTTACTGAGAGCACACATTGGATTTAGGGGGACATGTACTAAGCAGTGATAAAAATGGAGAAGTTAGCCAGTGGAGAAGCTGCCCATGGCAACCAATCAGCTGCTCTGTATACGTTTATAGTATGCAAATTCTAAATGTTATATCAGTGGTGATTGGTTGCCATGGGCAGCTTCTCCACTGGCTCACTTCTCCACTTTTATCACTGCTTAGTACATGTCCACCTTAGTTTGATAATATTTTGTTCTAGATGTTTGATAATATTAGCGCATCTAAATACTATTGCATGAAATATCTGCCTCAACCCACCTCTTAATAGAGCCACGTGCAGAGCCCTCATGTAACGTTGGCCATGCAGCCAAGAACCAATTAACTGAATTGTTATCCAGTTTGGCTACTTGTTAACACAGATAAATTGTAGCTGGCTTACACATGGATCAACCAACCAGATCATGTCTGATGTCACATGACTGATTTAGTGGGTTTGTCCACACAGGCACATGCTGTAGCCATCTTCTGACCACACCTACCCACATGCACAAAATGATCCTATAGATTTTAGTATTGGCATTTTCAGTGATTGTGTTGTTTTAGTTGCGATAACAGGATAAGAATGCACCATATATACAACATTATTGGACCGGTCTGTTAATGACATGGATGTAGTCAACCTTTATAGGGACCCAGGTACTTTTCCCATGGAAAGCAGTGTGACCAGCAGTTAGAGAGCTCCCAATCATGGGGCAGTTTCAGAATTGTGAGCAAAGCCCAAAAAACAGCAAATTTTCACCTAGGCAAAACCAAGGTGGCAAATACATATTGCACTGCAGGTGAGGCAGAAAGAAAATATTCAGTAATTCAGAGTTCAATGGGATTTGGTCTAGGTGAGCTCTAAAGTACAGTGTGATAATAAAGCTTCTAACTTTGAATCAGCCCAAAAACCTCTGTATCACTTCTAGCAGGCATGGAATGATCCGTTAGTGCTGATGGCTCTCTGGAATAGGGATCGACATTGGAACAGCGGCATCTAGATGTTGCTTCCATCACCACATGCCTTGTAATGGGCATGTAAACATTATATGAAACCATTCAATGATTTATCCATCAATGGTTCACTCAAGCACATGCACAAAAGGAGCAAAAGTAGTTTGTGCATGAGCAAATAAGCACGGTCAGTGATTTGTGCAAAATATTAGTTGAACCCTTCACTACAGGAGAAAGCACTGCTGGCGACTATTCTAATCAGGTATTCTAGCAGTGCTCAAATATTTTGCTTTGGGCACTCTCTGACAACAGTGCTCCTAGAAAATATTCATCATAATCATCTAAAAAAAAGTTTTCAACAATAATATACAGTAGGACAGATCTTTCTCATAGAATCATTGGACAAGTGATGATAATATAGCTGTTTACCCTTTCATCATCATCAGACATCCCAACATACCCCTTATATGAAATCAGACATCCCCACATACCTCTTACATGGCATAAGATCTGCCCACATGCCCCTTATATGCCTCTCAAAGCCCCCCGCCACACAAACCATTAAACCATTAGATCTCCACTGATATTATATAAGCCAGGTTATGCACATCAGATCCCCTTCATACTTACTGGCTGTGTTTGGACACTGAATCCTGGTACTAGACTGCTAGATCCCTTGCAGAAGGCTAGTTGTACACATTTTCCTAGTCCTGCAGCCTTTATAAATGTACCCTGAATGTGGCCACTCCCTGCTGTGCAGAGGAGGAAGTCCTGTGATATGGCTGCAGCAAATATGGCCTCCGCACAACCCATGCAACCCCAATACAAGATGGTTACGACCCACACTTTGAGAGCCACCGAGATAATCTAATTGAAAATTAAAGGCATCGGAAAACAACATTGATCGAACTATCACATTCTGATGGTATGAGCTGCTTTGGAAGCGTAGTGTATAGCTCCAACCTGTAGTGATGCAGTCTCTGCATTTATAGTACAGGACAATCCTAAGTCACTTATACAAAGGATTTTTCACTATTCTTTTTACAGGGTACTTGTCTTAACCTAAGTTATACAACTCACAGGTAAACTGCTTATTACTTCATATCAAAGCATCCTAATAGAGTGTTTCCCAACTGCAGTCCTCAGGGACCCCTTACATGTTTCCTAGATCTCCAAGTTGGTGCACAGGTGTATTCATTACTGGCTGACGCTGTTACAGAGTAACTCCATTATATCCATTTTAGGGACATATATTACATACCTCCCAACATGACCCTCTCCAGGAGGGACAGAATGCTCTGCTTCTGGACTTTTCTCTTAATTTATGATTGATGACACCTGTTTGGAACAGGTTAGTGGATAAGAAAGGTGTTTCAGTACAGGTGCTGGCAATCATACATTAAGAGGGAAGTCCGGGAGCAGAGCATTCTGTCCCTCCTGGAGAGGGTCATGTTGGGAGGTATGATATTATTATACAAAGAATGAATTGATAATATTGGCTTCTGTGACCTGAGACGAATTAACATCCGTACACTGTAGCCTTGTCCTACAGTGTAGTTAGCATTTGAATAACCAAGCTCACATGGCCTCATCACTGATACAGCTAGCCCACATGCTGTGAAAGACACACCCACAGGTTGAATATACCTGAACACTTGAAATCAGAGCTCACGCTCCCAAAAACCACTGAGGCAGATGTACAGTAGCTGCACACAGCTACAAAGCCTCCAGAAGCATGAATTGCTCATCACCAGGACCGATCTCCTTACTAGGGCTAAGTATTGTATACACATGGCTTAATGGCATAGAATAGTTAAATATGTGTTTGTGGTAAAGTAGTTGTGAAACGATTGGCATAGAATAGTTAATTTGGAGATACAAATGGCTTAAGGTTAATGATACTTGTGCAATTATGTGATTGTTATGTGTTGGTGATAATACTCTATGAAATCTGTAATGAATTGGAACAGTAGACAATCTGTAGCATAGCATTCCTGGTATACATTTGTGGATGGTGATTTATAACAGATTGTAGTGGTTTTATATAGTGCATCTTGCTGAAATATAGCATGTGCTTGTAGCAATGGCAGGCTGATATTTGTGGTTACTTGGTGATCTGATATTGGAAGGCTGAAAAGTTAGCATAATGTAGGATGCATTTATTCCAAAGGTACAGACCGGGATTGGCATATAATTACAGGCTACATTATATAGCATATCCAGCATACAATATGCTCTGGTTATTGAGATACTGTGTTGGCTTGGAATTGTGAAAGGTGATTAGATGGCTTTTAATTGTAAAATCAGCACATATGCATTATATTGAAGCTTATACATTTTGGAATATAGTGGAGTCTTATGGCTTCTGCTATGTGACTATGGCCTAACAAAGAATGCCATGTGTTTGAATATCTGCGAACCTAAAATGGCTGCTGGCATTCCCTTTTGAACAGACTTTGGAATCATGGGAGTTTTCCCAAATGGAGTCTTGCTTCTGTCCCATGCGGTCTGTGGACAATGCAGCCACATGCTGCCCCCCCCACACACACACACACACACAAACACACACATACATACAGATGTATCCACATTTATCTTGACGGTTAATAGGATTAACTGTGACTGGCCAGTCAGACTTAATCCCCTGCTGTAATGACTTAATCCCCTGCTGTATTGTTCTCTGTATTGTATTGCAGTTGACAACAATAGCTGAAGGGTTTATGCTAATAAATCATGTTGTGACTAGGCACAGAAAACTACTCAAGATAACGGTGGATACATCTGTAAACCAAAACCAATCCCCTAAGATATTTCTCTAAGATATATATCTGTCCAATATATATCAATAAATCTAGGATTTAGCCGAGTGCTTTAAGAGATATCTCCCCAGTAATAAATATATATATATATACATACAGTACAGTACATACATCTCTCACACTTCTTTCATCCTGTTTCGTTTCTTATATAGTTTAAATCTGTGAACCTATTATATGGTGACTTGCATTGTATTTGACCAATACTGTTTACTGATAAAAGTGAATTCTATGAGTAGCAATTGTTTGTTGAAATACATCCTTATGATTTACATTCTATATGACTGGCGTGCATTCTTCTATGAACAGAATATTCCTAATGATTTAAAGATATAAATGTCTAGATGCAACCTCTGCTGGTTTGTTAAAAAAAGGTACACAATTACTGATGAATTATTATAAATCACTAAAGGGTTAAAATTATACATTTGCTTCAAAGATATGAAATATAGTAATATAATACAAGCAATAGAATCAGACAGAGAAAAGGAGGGGAATAGAAAAGGAAAAAAGTATACCCCTTATCAGACGCATTTCAAAAGATCAACAGATGGAGCTAATTATTCCACAGATCTAGATAACGTGCAGTTTAGGGTAACTCAGGAATGGAGTTGGGAAACACTGTCCTAATACCTAATCCCTTCCTGGTAGCTAATAAGGAAAGCCTATCGTATGCACAGACTACAGGGAAATCCTAAACTCATAGCTGCAGCAATTTTGGTACACTGCATATAAACAAGCCAGTTTTAGGTTAATCCAGATGTGCGAAGAAACCATCTCTTTCTGCCTTGTCCATTTTATAGACTCTGGCAGGGAACTGCTAGCATTCTGTACAAGGGACAGGATTTTACAGGGTCCTGTGAGAGCTGCTTTGGATATAGGGTAAGTCCCTACAGTGGGGGGTAAATTTACAAAGATGGGAGTTCTATTTAAGATGAGATGTTGCTCATAGCAACAAATCAGATGCCATGTATTATCTTCTAGAAGGTGCTAGATAAATGAGAAGTAGACTCTGATTGGTTGCTATGGGCAACATCCAATCTTAAATAGAACTCCCATCTTGGTACATTTACACCTAGCAATACTATGCTATCATCTCTGAGGTAGACCATTACATTTCTGATATTTGCCAGTCCATTCTTGTATTTACTAGCTAAACGTATATATAATATTGAAATGTTTAATAGAAATAATACTATATAGAATGGTCTATATTGAATTAATTTCCACTTTGTCCGCCTAGGTGCTATACACAATAAAGATGGTAAACCTGACCCAAGTGTCCTAGCCGTCTTCCATGACTATATAAAATTGATTCCCTTGGTTGCTGAAGCAAATCAGCTGAGTGAGGAACTTATAAAGGTAAAACCTGTAATGGCTAATCCCCTAAATTTATCAAGCGACTGTCCAAATTCTGTTTTATGATGTTACTACTGGTAAATCTGTACATTTCAGGGATCCACCCGAGAGAGTTTGTTTCTGAGCTCATTCAATTTTTTATCATTCTGGCCAACTCTGCTGGAATGTCTGGGAGTAGGCAAGCTCTCATCCACACACTTCCCCAGAGAAATGGGAGATCTGGAGTTGATGACGCATTTTGTGTGACCGTATCTCCTGCTGCACAATGTCAGATATCACATTGTAAAGTGGGGATTAAGTCTGTGATTTATGGCCTGACACTCCCTGCAACTTCCACCTGGTCCTCCCCTCTGTCATCTATAGGGTGACCTACATAAGAAGTCAGCAAGTATGATTTACATATAATGTACAGTTGTTATGAGCCACGGCTGTGGCTCATTCCTGTTTTGCAGTTTTGTTCTGTATTTCATGTTATACTTCTGTTTATGTTCCCCGTGGGTGTCATGGGGTGCTCGGAGCTCACCCTTAAGGAGGGGATACTGTTATGAACCACAGGTAGTGGTTCATTCCTATTTTATGTTTATTTAGTTGTCTTGCATGCCAGGATTTCCCATTGCTCTGTTTTGGATTACTCTTGTCTGCTGCCGCTGGTGAGTCTGTGCAATTGCAGCTTGTTCCCATGTGTTCAGCCTCATCTGGCTGCTGATTGCATCTTGTCAGCTTAGTCGTGCAGCAGGCCAGCTGCAAGAGATAATTAATTAGGCCTCTCTGATATATGCTGGCTCACTGCAGTTAGCAGATGCTGATGATATTCCTTGGTTTGCAGTCTGCTTTAAGTTTGAGCTGATTCCTGTGTCAGTCCCTGTGTGGATTCCTGTGTCAGTCCCTGTGTTGATTCCTGTGTCAGTCCCTGTGTCTGATCCCGTGTCCTACCCTGAGTTCCAGTGGATTCTGCCTGTCCTCCAGTTCTGAAAGTCGGTGTCGGCAGCTTCCTGTTTGCCTATATCAGTTGCAGAAAGTGTCCAGTCCTGCTCAAGCCGGTTGTTCCTGTCCTCAGTGGTCCTGTACTCAGAGATTTGTCATCTTTTCCTGGAGTCTGACTGAGCACCTTTAACATCCTGTGGTGTTCGTGAGTCACGGCGCAGCCGTGTGTTGCGGCTTGTCCGCTTACTGTTTATTATTTAGTATATTTGTGTCCTGGAGCTTTTGCGGAGGATTCCGCTCTCCCTGATCCACTCTGGTATCCAGCGGTGCTGGATAGGAGTAACGGATCAGTGGATCTTTGGTTGTCCTTTTCCCTGGCGGCTAGTCCGCACATACCTTTTGATTTAGTTAGTTAGCTTGTAACCCCTGGCCTGGTTGCTTAGTCAGAGGGCCCCTTGTTATCACCCTGTCTCGGATTTCCCTTTGTCTCCCATTAAGACCTGAGGGGGCATCGGGGTTGGGCAGACATAATCCGCCCTTCGAACGCGGCTGCCATGGGCTCAAGCAACCATAGTCTCGCAGGGGATTTCTGATAACACGGGCGAGACAACGGAGTTAGGGCGCCAGGGGTTACTAGGCTTTCCTGCTCCCACAACCAGCATATCTTCCCAGTACTCTGACCTCAGCCATACGATCTCCTCTGGTCTGGAGTACGGGAATCATAACATTATCATCAGCCATACCACAAAAAAGAAATAAAACTTTTTTTTTTTCTTTTTTGGCCCAGTCCAGTGTCTAGTCTAGAATCCAGTCTTGCCTAGAATTCAGTGTGCAGAATCCAATCCGGTGTCAAGAATCCAGTCCTGTCTAGAATTTGGTGTTTAGAATCCAGTCCGGTGTTTAGAATCCAGTCCGGTGTTTAGAATCCAATCCAGTCCGGTGTTTAGTATCCAATCCAGTCCAGTGTTTAGAATCCAGTCCGGTGTTTAGAATCCAGTCCGGTGTTTAGAATCCAGTCCGGTGTTTAAAAAAAAAAAAAAAAGTCTTGTTTTGTTTAGCAAAATTTAGTCTTGCCTTGCCTTGCCTTGTCTTGCCTTGTCTTGCCTTGCCTTGCCTTGTCTTGCCTTGTCTTGTCTTGTCTAGTTTTAAATCCTCCTATGTCTACTATGCAAGCCCTGCAGGCATCTCTCGCAGCCCTGAACTCTGTATTCAGTGCTTTGAGACCAGAGCGACTAGAAGTTTTGCAGCAATCCCTAAAGCAACTGCAAAACCTTCTGACTAAAATCTTGCTTATTTTGCCAGAAGTCGTTGAGAGTACATCTATCTCTAAAGAGACTCTTGTTCACAGTATGGTGACAAGAGAATCCTCTGGTTTAATTGAAGAGAAAAAGTTTAAAAGTTTTCTGCGGCCCAGGCTCTCAGAAGAGGAGCGTCTGCGTCGCAGAAACTTAAACTTATGCCTATATTGTGGGGGTTTAGGCCATTATCTGCAGACCTGTGAGTTGCGCAAGCCAAAGTGTGGTGACGAGTCTTGCCCTCTGGCCAAGTTGAGTCATGATACAAGACCTACTCCTGTCTCTACTGTGGCAGAGGTACTGGTCACACAACCCACACAAAAAAGCTCTCTGTCCTATAATTGGGGTCCTTGGGCAAGGGAGCCCCATTATAGATTCAGGAATCAAAAGAGAATGTTTCTCTCCTCTCTTGAGGTTCCTGTGGAAGCGGAGTTGCAAGTCCCTGGAGTGGTGCCCGTAGCCCAGGGTCCTGGAGTGGTGCCCGTAGCCCAGGGTCCTGGAGTGGTGCCCGTAGCCCAGGGTCCTGGAGTGGTGCCCGTAGCCCAGGGTCCTGGAGTGGTGCCCGTAGCCCAGGGTCCTGGAGTGGTGCCCGTAGCCCAGGGTCCTGGAGTGGTGCCCGTAGCCCAGGGTCCTGGAGCGGTGCCCGTAGCCCAGGGTCCTGGAGCGGTACCCGATGCCCAGAGTGCTGGAGCGGTACCCGATGCCCAGAGTGCTGGAGCGGTACCCGATGCCCAGAGTGCTGGAGCGGTACCCGATGCCCAGAGTGCTGGAGCGGTACCCGATGCCCAGAGTGCTGGAGCGGTACCCGATGCCCAGAGTGCTGGAGCGGTACCCGATGCCCAGAGTGCTGGAGCGGTACCCGATGTCCAGAGTGCTGGAGCGGTACCCGATGCCCAAGCTTATAGAGGGACATCAAATATTGTAGCTCAGGTTTCCATACCAGAAGGGGTCTCAGAAGCTGTTACCCCAGGTAGGGACTTGAGGAGCGCAACCTCAGAAAGGGTATCTAAAACCATAGTTCTTGAAGGGAACTCGAGAAGCAAAACCCCAGAAGGGATCTTTGAAGTAATATCCCCAAGTGGGGTCTCGAGAGACGCAGCCCCAAAGAAGGGTCTAGAAGTCGCTTCCCCAGGAAAGAACTTAAGAAGCATAGCATTAGTGGAGGATCTGAACGTTATTGCTTCAGCAAAAGTCCCGGAAGTCATAGTCCCGGGAGAACTTTCGATTATTATCGACTCAGAGAGGGAGGCCGATGGCCCGATCCCAGTCAGGGAGGCCAACGACCCGGTCCCAGTAAAAGAATCCGAGGTGCTGGCCCCAGCGGGGTTCCCGGAGGCCACTGCCCCAGCGGGGTTCCCGGAGGCCACTGCCCCAGCGGGGTTCCCGGAGGCCACTGCCCCAGCGGGGTTCCCGGAGGCCACTGCCCCAGCGGGGTTCCCGGAGGCCACTGCCCCGGGTGGGGTTCAGAAAGTCACTGCCCCGGGTGGGGTTCAGAAAGTCACTGCCCCGGGTGGGGTTCAGGAAGTCACTGCCCCGGGTGGGGTTCAGAAAGTCACTGCCCCGGGTGGGGTTCAGAAAGTCTCAGCCCCGGGTGGGGTTCAGAGAGTCTCAGCCCCGGGTGGGGTTCAGAGAGTCTCAGCCTCGAGTAAGGTCAATAGTGACCAGGTCCTAGCAAAGCACTCCAGTCAGTCAGATGAGAAGGAAACAGATCCTGACTCTGATATCTCAACATCCATAATCTTTGATGGGGACTTAGCCCAATTTCTGGCGCTTTACAAACACTATTACATTATTATGTTGTCTAGACCATTTCTGGGCATCACTCCAGAGAACATTGTGCTCTATCTTATTTATTCTTTTAGAGGAGAGCCTTTTGAGTGGGCGACCAGCCTAATGAAAGCTGAAGATCCCATTCTTCAGGATCCCCCAGCATTCAGTGATGCAATTATTAAAAGATATGGTTCCAAAGAAATTGGTTCAGGTTCCTCTAAGTCACCCGTCTTGTCTGAGAGTCCACAAAATACTGTAAACTCGGCACAGGAGTCTCAGCCCGTTGTTGTGACTGCAGGATGTGCTTTTCTGACTACTTCTTCTAATAATAGTACTTTACCAGAAAGTTCAGCTCCCAAGGGTAAGAGACCTGTCTCTGATTTGAACGCAGCCTTGCTGGGTGGTACCATCAGTTCAGACAATGTTTGGGGAATTACCTTGGTCAGACCTAAAGAGCTTTGTAAAAAGAAGAAGAAGAAAAAGAAATAATTTTTTGACTCTTGCCTTGATAAAAAAAAAAAAAAAAAAAGAGATTTTTTTTTCCCTTGTCTTGTGTCCAGTGGCCACCATCAAGGGGAGGGCACTGTTACAAGCTGTGGTTGCAGCTTGTTTCTGTTTTCGTGTCTGTTAGACCAATGTGTCAGGTTTTTTTTTTTGTATCCCTTGTTCTGGATAGTCTGAATTTTGGGGTCTTTTGACCCCTCCTCAAGGGGGGGGTACTGTTATGAGCCACGGCTGTGGCTCATTCCTGTTTTGCAGTTTTGTTCTGTATTTCATGTTATACTTCTGTTTATGTTCCCCGTGGGTGTCATGGGGTGCTCGGAGCTCACCCTTAAGGAGGGGATACTGTTATGAACCACAGGTAGTGGTTCATTCCTATTTTATGTTTATTTAGTTGTCTTGCATGCCAGGATTTCCCATTGCTCTGTTTTGGATTACTCTTGTCTGCTGCCGCTGGTGAGTCTGTGCAATTGCAGCTTGTTCCCATGTGTTCAGCCTCATCTGGCTGCTGATTGCATCTTGTCAGCTTAGTCGTGCAGCAGGCCAGCTGCAAGAGATAATTAATTAGGCCTCTCTGATATATGCTGGCTCACTGCAGTTAGCAGATGCTGATGATATTCCTTGGTTTGCAGTCTGCTTTAAGTTTGAGCTGATTCCTGTGTCAGTCCCTGTGTGGATTCCTGTGTCAGTCCCTGTGTTGATTCCTGTGTCAGTCCCTGTGTCTGATCCCGTGTCCTACCCTGAGTTCCAGTGGATTCTGCCTGTCCTCCAGTTCTGAAAGTCGGTGTCGGCAGCTTCCTGTTTGCCTATATCAGTTGCAGAAAGTGTCCAGTCCTGCTCAAGCCGGTTGTTCCTGTCCTCAGTGGTCCTGTACTCAGAGATTTGTCATCTTTTCCTGGAGTCTGACTGAGCACCTTTAACATCCTGTGGTGTTCGTGAGTCACGGCGCAGCCGTGTGTTGCGGCTTGTCCGCTTACTGTTTATTATTTAGTATATTTGTGTCCTGGAGCTTTTGCGGAGGATTCCGCTCTCCCTGATCCACTCTGGTATCCAGCGGTGCTGGATAGGAGTAACGGATCAGTGGATCTTTGGTTGTCCTTTTCCCTGGCGGCTAGTCCGCACATACCTTTTGATTTAGTTAGTTAGCTTGTAACCCCTGGCCTGGTTGCTTAGTCAGAGGGCCCCTTGTTATCACCCTGTCTCGGATTTCCCTTTGTCTCCCATTAAGACCTGAGGGGGCATCGGGGTTGGGCAGACATAATCCGCCCTTCGAACGCGGCTGCCATGGGCTCAAGCAACCATAGTCTCGCAGGGGATTTCTGATAACACGGGCGAGACAACGGAGTTAGGGCGCCAGGGGTTACTAGGCTTTCCTGCTCCCACAACCAGCATATCTTCCCAGTACTCTGACCTCAGCCATACGATCTCCTCTGGTCTGGAGTACGGGAATCATAACAACAGTATGTACCATGTAAATCAATCTGGGTGAGGTATTGATGGGCCGATTCCCCCTTTTCCTTTTGTTTGGCAGCACGACAGCTTCTGGTCCATCTGTATGATACAGCCATCTGCTGCTCTTGACTAAATTAAGCTGTGACCAAAACAATGGCCTTATTCTATAATATTGCAATATTTAATGGCGCCTAGCGATAGACTGAATGGCCAGCATTCAAACTAGAATGCATAGTTAGTTAACATATATTTAGAAGAAAATAGTTTTAAAATGTATCAGCTGTATCAAAATGCACATGATCACTAACCTAATCCCCTTACAGACTACTGTGAGGAGCAGTGCTGAGCAATACACCTCTCTCATCCCCTCATTAGTGCTGGGAAACATGGACCATTGGCAGGGGTGGACTGTGTCTAGGGCTCCCACGGGGGAGAAGATCCCCAGTGGGCCGACGTGTCAGGAGACCTGTTTTGTTTGTTGACATGGTGCCCTGCCACCCACATGACAGACAGCCCACAGGTACTCATTACACTCACACGCTGTATTGTTCAATTCATTCTGTTATTCTATCTCTATATTGTCTACAGTACAGCAACTCTGCCATCCATCATCTCACAGCAGTGTATATACAGCTATTTTGCCACTTAGACTTGGTGATTGCGGATGATCTAGTGTTGTGCTTGGCTGACACATAGGATTGAGTGAATGGTGTTTAGCAGATGACCGGTGTTATAAGCAGAAAAATATATTTTTCTAAAGAATTGTATAGTCTCCCTAATCCTAGTAATGTATAATACTATGTGGCCCTAATATTTTTATTTTCTTATTTTTTACTTTTAACTAGATGGAATAGGTGGGAAGGGCATACCTCCCAACATGACCCTCTCCAGGAGGGACACAATGCTCTGCTTTTGGGCTTTTCTCTTAATCTATGATTGCCGGCACCTGTTTTGAACAGGTTAATGGATAAGAAAGGTGTTTCACCACAGGTGATGGCAATCATACATTAAGAGGGAAGTCCAGGAGCCGAGCATTCTGTCCCTCCAGGAGAGGGTCATGTTGGGAGGTATGTGTTTCACTTGACGCAGGACATTGCGCCATCTCTGGCAAATCTCGGGGGTAGGGGGTTGCTGCTGCTATGGATACACAGTACGATACGTTATACTTCTGGTATTGGACATGTGAGGCCACTTTTACAAATTTTTCCAGGGTCACATTTAGTTTTCAATCCAGCGCTGATCATTGGTAAGATGCTTGTTACGTTTTGCTATAATTTCCTAGTTGATAACAGTGTTTGTGCTTTTGTTAAATCTTTGAGCAGGACCTAAAGTTTGAGCTGAAGGTGAAAAATTTGGCATTGACTGATTCCAGGGGCTATGATCTTCAAAAAGAAATAATGGTGAAAGTGATAAATAAAATTACTCAACAGGTATATACCCAGTATGTTATGCATGTTTCATTTGACAATGCCAAAACTGTGTATCATATGGCTTATTTTACATCTAAATTTGTTATATTCATACGGACTTAGTAGTGTCTTCAAACTTTGACTAGTGTGAATCTTGGGTACAAACAGGCCTGGCGCCACCCGCTCAGCAAAGGGATGCAAAGCAGGGAGGTGCCATGCTGGAGAGGCGCTCTCCCTGCTCTGCATCCCTGCTGCTGAGCATGTCTGCTCTGTTGCTGGCTGCTGCGCCTGTCACACAGTGCGACAGGCACCTGCGCCGGCTGCTTCAAGTCTCTCAAGTCCTCCCCCACTTGACAAAGTGCTCCTGCTCGGCCAGAAAGAGGGCAGAGCTTCACGGCGCTGAGGGGGCGGAGCCACCTGGACCAGGCTGCCAGAAGCTGATAGGGACAGAAGTATCTGCTGTTTGTGACTGTGAGGTACTGCAAGCAGGAGAGGAGGGGAACAGGTGTTTGTGTGTGTGTGTTTGTTTATGGGGAGGTGAGGGGGAGGGAGTAGTCTGAGAAAACAGAGCCTTTCCCCTGCTATCTTACCCCCCTCCTCCTACCCCTGCCTAGCCACTGCCCACCAGTCACCCAGCACCCTCACCCTCTACCAGAGAGGGAGACAGAGAGAAAGAAGGTGATGGGGGGGGTTACTAATTTTATCCTTGGCAGCCAAGGATAAAATCCAGGGCTGCCAGTCCTCATTTCACTGCTCAGGGCAGAGAAAGCAGCACTTGCTGCTGGATGCAGGGAGGTTTACACTTGTATGTAGCCTCCTATGCGCGCAGGGTAATGTGAATAAGATTGTGCTACTTAGTGGTGTAATTTGAAATGGTACTATTGTATGGCCATGCCCCTTTTTTTCAACGCACGCTGTCCCTTTGTAAAATATGGGAGGGCGCAAATTTATAGTTTGCAGGGAGGCGCCGAACACCCTAGCACTGGCCCTGGGTACAAATTGAGGGGGTGATTCGGAGGTGGACATAGTTGCAGAGCAGCTGCGTCAAATTGCTAATGCCACAGCCGATGGCTGTCCTAACGATATGTCCACATGCAGCGACGTGTAGAAAGACTCACCACTGATTAGACATAGCCCGCCCATTGGACATTAAAGCAACACTATGGTTATCCAGAATGTCAGATGAACATGGCCGCCGGCGCCAGTAGACCTGCATCTTTTGATACAGTCCCTGGCACCCACATGCCACCGACACATGCGCCACCTTTACCCCTCCCCCCAGTCACTGCCCAGGAACGCCTTTTGAAGCAGCATGGTTCTATATACAATTTCAATAAGGGTCCCTTGGCGCATAAGCGTCTCTGTAATGGGCGCAGTGTGTGCGCTGCACACAGGCCCCTGGGTGCAAGGGGGCCCATACCACACACCCTGCACCCATGTTCAATTACTTACCTCTCTGGAGTCCAGCGTTGGCGCTGCTACTGCAGCAGAAATCACTTGGAAAATGGCATGGCAGACATTTTCCTGGTGATTTGTGCACGCGCAGTAGATACTTGTTGCCAGGAACATGGCAGACCCCATGTTTCCAGAGAGCTGTGCATGTACAGAGTCTACTGTAACAAAAAAACGAAATAACTGCTTGAAAGCGCCCAAGTAATAGACTATAAAATACCAAAATTTCCCTGATATGGCGCGCAGCCGACAACACTAGGTGTGTGTTATATAGAGATTGCAAAATACAAGGAAACGGCTGCGCAGTGTATCAGGGAAAAAATGAAAAGAGCCGACGTTTTGTTTAAAAATTAACACAATTTATTAGCCATGAATACTGAATAAAAATATGCTTTTCATAAAACTAGTAATTTAAAAGTTAGTAGTATGTATAACTGTATAATGAAACACACCTTGATGAATATAGGTATCGTAGGAAATTTAGGAGCAGCTTATATAAGGAGACTTGTTGAAGATCCGTAATAACTCACAAGGTTTTCACTTGTGGATTCATTTGTATAGATGATAAATGAAAAACGGTCCCAAATAGTGCACAATGTGCCCGTCACAAAGCTGTGTTGCTGTAATGTATACCTCTCCTGTGGGCTGGTCCGAGACCGGGCGTCCCCGGTTCTTGATTCTGCGTTGCCTACTCGTGCTATGCAGCAAGGAGATGGTAAAAGCCGCCGGGCTGATGTAGTACGTGAGACGGATGTAGCTGATAGGAGCCGCGTGCTGGTGTGTGCGGCTTGCGGGAACCGGATTGCCGGTATGAAAGTCCGTTGGATCTTGGCAGAGAGCTGCTGGTGTAGATACCTGGATCAAGGTGGATGATGAGGCGGGGTCCTAACGCGTTTCGTCACGTGACTTTTTCAAAGGTGTATTCCTACCTCTGTGCTCAGCAGTATTTAAAGCCAAAGTGGCTAAGTGTATACAGGTGTACAAGATAAAAGAAGTAATCATTAAGAAACTGTTGTGGTTTAAAACGTCAGCTCATATACTAAAGTGCCTAATAAATTTTAGTAGAGGCAGTTTAGAAATGTCTCAATAAAGTAGTTATAAACATCTACTTCAGTCTATTACAGAATAAACAGCTCATAATATCAGAATGAAAGTAAAAATAAAAAAACAGGAATACAGGTGCAATAAAAATAAACAAATAATAATGATGCATAATATATATATAACTGAGAATATATAATTCAGACAATTTGAATCTCCATATGGCTATATCTGACATGAGTTTATTGACAAAAAATAATAATAATTAGAAGACATAAGTATATGAGCTGACGTTTTAAACCACAACCCGGCGGCTTTTACCATCTCCTTGCTGCATAGCACGAGTGGGCAACGCAGGATCAAGAACCGGGGACGCCCGGTCTCGGACCAGCCCACAGGAGAGGTATACATTACAGCAACACAGCTTTGTGACGGGCACATTGTGCACTATTTGGGACCGTTTTTCATTTATCATCTATACAAATGAATCCACAAGTGAAAACCTTGTGAGTAATTACGGATCTTCAACAAGTCTCCTTATATAAGCTGCTCCTAAATTTCCTACGATACCTATATTCATCAAGGTGTGTTTCATTATACAGTTATACATACTACTAACTTTTAAATTACTAGTTTTATGAAAAGCATATTTTTATTCAGTATTCATGGTTAATAAATTGTGTTAATTTTTAAACAAAATGTCGGCTCTTTTCATTTTTTCCCTGATACACTGCGCAGCCATTTCCTTGTTTTTTACAGAGTCTACTGTGTCACAGAGAGAAAGGGGTCCACATGGAGTGTGCACATGAGCCGCCTTCTCTCTAAAACTGCCCCTGCGTTGGCGGTAACCATCAGGATACATGCACAGTGTGCCTCGGATGCATACGCAGAATTAAAACATCAGGTGTTGGAACCCGATGTTTTAAATCTGTCCACCTCTGAATCAGGCCCTAAATCCTGATTGTAAAGTTGTATATATAAGTAATCTTTGCTTTTTTACATCTCGTGGTTAAATCAACAAAACATTGGCACTGTCAGCAACCCAGAGGCTTTCTCATTTGCCCATATGTTTTTATTCAAAATATTGCGCAGTTTTTTCTATGTACAATCTCTCCCCCTGATATTTAATGCATTGTATTTGGTACATTACAATCAATTTATTCAGAATGATGGCGCAACACGTAACATAGCAAAGATTACGGTACTGTAGAGAATAGTGAATATATAAATAATAACTGAAAGGAAAAAAATTTAATAACAGAATATGAAACTGCAATTAAACTGCTATAAATATAAGAAAATGAAATGGCTTAGAAATAAAATAATTGAAATTAAATATAAGTGAAACAATCTTTACGTATTACAATCTGGTAGTTTTATCATAAAACAGTGTATACCATATATTACAGTACATTCCTTGGAAACCAGTATCACTGACTGTAATTTGTCTTGTGTCTATATGGCTGAAGGTATGGATATGGTCAAAATCCAAGTTCATTAACAGGAAGTTCCTTATGGAGGAGCTGTACCAGAGATTTCTGGATGGAGACATTATACTGGACCGGGAAAGTGATCCATTCTGGGACCCGGTCGAGGCTATTCATTTAGGATCAGCTCACATCTGGCTGCAGTCTCTAGCATATTGCATGAAACTGGAGGAACAAACAGAACTTCTGGATTCTGAAGGGGTAGAGGAAGCCATTCTCATGATAACTATCACCCCCTGCTCCAGTACTGGAAGGTATTTTTAAAAGGAATGACACTCAGGTTTTGGTAGAAAATATAAAGCTGGTATATATGTTATAAAGATGATTTTACTAGTTAACCTGTTTTAATATTTACTTAAAAATAAGAGTGTGGTTGACCCAACCCAATGACTTATTTATTTAATGAACCCAACATACAGGGGTGGTTCAATAAATAAGGTAACCAGACCTCTCATTGTGTAAATGTATTCAACTGTATGTATAATCAATAGAACAATGTTGTGCACAGAACTCACTGAGATGTTCAGTTTGTCAGCAATATCACTAACTCAAATGAGCCTGTACTCCTAAATCAGACCTTCAGTGTGACACAAATTGCCATCTGTGGTGGACGTGCTTGGCCAGCCAGATCGTTGCTCATCTTGAACATCTGTCCTGCCATTATCAAAGGCAGTGCACTAAACCCAAACCTGTTTCCGTGACATGATGTTATCATCGTACACCTTGACAAGTAGGCGATTAATTTCATCTGCTGATGTGCCATTTAGGTGCAGAAATCTGATCACAATATGCACCTCAATCTTTTTTTTTTTTTTAATAGAGTAATTTTTATTTAACAGCATAAATAATGATACAGACATTTCAGTGTACACTGGGAAGCACATTCGGTATTACACGTTATTCTGAATCATACTTGTCTCCAAGGATATACATATACAGAAGACATTCCCCGTATTGCTGTTCCCGTGCATTCTTCCCACAAATACATATTATCTGAAGTCCGTAAACAGATCATGATTCACATACTTAACATTTTAGATATTTTCTCCCCAAACCTTTATTGTAATTACCCCGTCTTGTAGGCCGTGTATAGCCCACAACCCCTCTACCCCAAAACAAAACCCCCTGAAACAAACTCAAACCTAGTCAACCTAAGGTGTGTAAGGTGTGGTGTGGCAGCTAGATAGTTAAACAAACTACGTTAAAGGAGAGATAAAGGTCCGGCTCAGCGCCTCAGGGCCCAAATAACGCACCGCAGTGACAGCCGGTGCCCTCTAAATCTGAAGGGCAAGGGAGGAGTATGTGGAATTGATCCAAGGAGACCATATCTTCTCGTATTTGGTAAGGGCATTATATTTCATATATACATAGCGTTCTTTTAATAGGGTATCGTTTACCAAACCTTTGAAAGCAGGTATCGTGGGAGGATGCGGGGCCATCCATGTCCGCGCAATACACACCTTAGCAAGAGCGCACATACTGCGGGCATATATGCCTTCCCAACGAGACCCAGAGTCAGGATTGCCCACCCCCAAAATACAAAATCTCGGAGTCAGCAAGCCTCTCGGTATCCCCGTATGTTCCAGAATCGACCCGACCCCAGCCCAGAACGTCTGCAGCAACGGGCATTCCCATGTAAGGTGCCAGAAGGTGCCTCCGGCAGCCCCGCACTTAGGACAAACATCAACGCTATCGATCCTAAATCTGGCCAGCCTGCTTGGTGTCATATATGATCTATGCAGAATGAAAAGCTGTATCTGTTGAAACCGCAGCGATTTGGTGACCTGGCTCGGGTTACCCAGAGCGACCTCCCAATCTTCCCCGTCAATGGGACCCAAGTCACACTCCCAGCTCTCCCGAAGATTCGAGAGCGGGTCTGCATGTATTGTTTGAAGAAGGTACGAGTAGGTGAAGGAGATCACCTTGACTCGACCCAGTGAGTGTAGAAATGTTTTTATGGGGAAGGGGAGGAGCGCCGGGGGAGAATCTCCGAACTGCGCCTGCAAGGCGTGCCTGAGCTGTAAGAATCTGTAAAAGTGAGAGTTCGGAAGTCCAAACTCCTCCTTTAATTGCTGAAATGATTTCAATGAACCATCGCTATATAGCTGAGACATTGAAATTATCGAATACGGAGCCCACACCTCCCCGCCCTCTAGAGACCCCAGTTCACTGAGCAATGTGGAGTGCCATAGGGGAGTATCCGGGTCCATACCCTCGTACCCAAGCAGGCCCTTCAAAGCTAGCCATATCTTCATAGCCTGAAAGACAATAGGAGGTGAGAATCTAGAAGGGTTTCCCCCAACCAGGACCTGCGCCGGGGAAAGATCCGGGTAATAGCACCTAAGGAACGCCCAGCTTAGTCCAGCCTCCTCCCCTCCTCGGAGCCAAATACCGATATGTGATAACTGAGCAGCGTAGTAATACAATTGGAAGTGGGGCAAGGCCAAGCCGCCGTCCTTTTGTCTGGTAAGGGTGGATAATTTTATTCTAGATCTTTTATTGGCCCATATCAAGGACGTTATGACACTATTTAATTTCCTGAAGAAGGCTGGAAAGATGTATACAGGGGACTGCAAGAGAACATACAGTAATTTAGGCAAAACTACCATTTTAATGAGGCCGACCCTGCCCGTCATTGTCAGCGGAAGCTTACACCAAGCTCTCGACTTGCGCACAAACGTCTGTACAAGAGGATCAAGGTTTAAGGGCACAAAGTCTGATGGGTCGTTAGTAACTAGGATCCCGAGGTACTTAAACTGGACTGTCCAACACAGCGGTAGGGATATTTTCAGAACCTGGGGGGGAGAGCCTATAATGGGCATAATAAATGATTTGGACCAGTTTATGCGGAGACCTGAAAACCGACCAAAGGTCTCTATGACCCGCAACACAGTGGGCATATCCACCGCGTAGTGTCGGATGAATAACAACAAGTCATCCGCATAAAGGGCTATTTTGTCAGTGCATGAACCCATATCAATTCCCCCAATGTCCGGGTGCAACCTAATCAAACAAGCCAGGCGCTCGATGGCTATGGCAAACAGGGCAGGAGAGAAGGGGCAACCCTGTCTGGTGCCCCGTGTCAAAGGGAAGGAGGAGGAGATGTAGCCGTTCACCAGGACCCTGGCGCGTGGATTTTGGTATAACAATTTGATCCATTGTATAAAGTTAGGGCCAAAGCCCATGTTCCTCATGACTCCCCACAGGTAGGGCCACTCAACGCTGTCGAATGCCTTGGCCGCATCCAATGAGACCACAGCCGCGTCCGAGGGGAAGTCATGAGGAGCCTGCAAAATAGTGTACAGCCTGCGCAAATTAATGGATGTGGATTTCCCAGGCATGAAGCCGGTTTGATCCGGATGAATTATAGATTCAATTACAATTTTCGCCAGGATCTTGGCATCGGTGGGAATGAGGGAGATCGGCCTGTAGGACTCCAAAAGTTTAGGGTCCTTACCAGGTTTTGGGAGCATTATAAGAATAGCCTCGGACATTGAGGGAGGAAGGCAGTTAGCGGCAAACATATCAACATACGTGTCAAGCAGCTGAGGACCAAAGAACTTAATGTACTGTTTATACAGTTCCGTGGGAATACCGTCACTACCCGGGGATTTACCACTAGGAGACACCTCCACCGCCGATGTCACCTCCTCCAGGGTCAGAGGCGCGTCCAAGGCGTCCCTAGCCTCAGGGGAAAGTTTAGAAAGGGGTATATTTGTCAGGTACAGGTCTAAGTCCTCCATGGAGCATGTCAGCCGACTATCATAGACCTCCCTAAAGTAAAGGAGGAACATCTGTGCAATGTCAGGGGTGTTATCTACCGTGGAGCCGTCGGGGCCAAGCAGCTGCGCTATCGTGGTCCCAGGTCGGTCGTAGTGCACTAAATGGGCCAGCAAACTACCTGGTCTGTCCGCCTGCATCAGTGATCGCGCTGAGCCCAAAAAAAAGTGGGTCCCAGGGACCCCTCACTTTTGAAAATTGTGGTCCTACCGGTCTTTTTCTGGGTCCCATCGGAATGAAGGTTCTTTTAAACTTAATCTTGTTTGGACACTACAAAAGTGTTGCAAGCTGGGGTGATGGGGGTGACAATGCTGCTGGGCTGTGTAGCATTAGGCAGGAAGTGAATTGGTGTCCCACCTCCCAGACCGCAAAGCAGAGGGAATGCGCGCTGTAGGCGCGCCACAAAATTTTAGGGGCGTGGCTTCGTGGGGAAGGGGCGTGACCACATAATAGTGCCAATTCACATTACACCACACAGTAGTGCCGTTTATACACATTGCACCAGGTAGAACCTCCTATGCACACTGCGCCAGGTAGAGCACTTTATACATATTGCGCTAGGTACAGCACGTTATACACTTTGCACCAGGTACAGCACGTTATACACAATGCACCAGGTACAGCACGTTATACACTTTGCACCAGGTACAGCACGTTATACTCTTTGCACCAGGTACAGCACGTTATACACTTTGCACCAGGTACAGCACGTTATACACTTTGCACCAGGTACAGCACGTTATACACTTTGCACCAGGTACAGCACGTTATACTCTTTGCACCAGGTACAGCACGTTATACACTTTGCACCAGGTACAGCACGTTATACACTTTGCACCAGGTACAGCACGTTATACACTTTGCACCAGGTACAGCACGTTATACACTTTGCACCAGGTAAGAGCACTGAGGCACACTGCACCAGGTAAGAGCACTGAGGCACACTGCACCAGGTAAGAGCACTGAGGCACCCTGCACCAGGTAAGAAAACTGAGGCACCCTGTACCAGGTAAGAGCACTGAGGCACCCTGCACCAGGTAAGAGCACTGAGGCACACTGCACCAGGTAAGAGCACTGAGGCACACTGCACCAGGTAAGAGCACTGAGGCACACTGCACCAGGTAAGAGCACTGAGGCACACTGCACCAGGTAAGAGCACTGAGGCACACTGCAGTAATCTCCGTCGTCCTCCTCCTCCTCCCCCCCCCGGGCCGTAGCAGACACAGGGACACAGACAGGGAACGCACCACACGTGCAGGGATCGGCGTCCTCCGTGATCTAGTGGGTAAAGCTGGGCAAAGTGCCTGGGGCTTCCCGCGGTGCCGTCTGAGGCAGTGGCCGCGCTACCGCTCTTGCCTTTGATGTGTTCTCTCAAAGCAAGAGCGGTAGCGCGGCCACTGCCTCAGACGGCACCGCGGGAAGCCCCAGGCACTTTGCCCAGCTTTACCCACTAGATCACGGACTCTGATCCCTGCACATAATTGCCAGCACCTCTCAGAGTCCCTGTGGCAACCCCCGTCCCCCATCCGCACTATAAACTTACGGACACCGAGTCACCCTTCCTCTGCAAGCAGCCTGGCGCCAAAGAGGAGGGGAAACTGGCTCCACCTCCTCTTTATATCATTCAGCACGGGGCCTGCATGTCAGTTAAACAAATCCCCCTTACAGATTGGCGGAATGAGGAGCGCGTCCCCGGGGACCCGCCCACTTTGTAAACTTGAGTCCCATGTCTTCAAAAACGGGTAAAAAACGCGCTATAGCGCGTTTTTGCGATCACTGTGCATGTATATATTAGTGGCCCTAAACAAGAGGGAGCGTGCATTTTTGTCTGAAAGGTGAGCCAGCCAGGCCTCCTGAGCTATCAGCCAGCGGGCCTTCAGCGCAGGGGTACCCTCGGTCAGGTATCGTGTCTCCAGGTCCCTACACTCAGTCTCAAGCTGTCTTTCCGTCGCCCTGCGAGCTACCTTGCAGGCAGCAATTTTGCCAATCAATGTACCGCGCAAATACGCCTTGAATGCATCCCAAACAACCGGGGCCGTGCCCACATTATCCGCGAAAAATCCCTCCCATGTGGGTGCTAAATCCGGGCAATCGCCCAGCTGGGCCAACCAAGATGGATGCAACCTCCAATATGACTGTCCCCTCTGACAGTCCCCATCCAATGACCGCACCAGGGGTGAATGGTCGGACACCCCCCGTGCCTCGTAATGAACATCCGCCACGCCAGGCAAAAGTTCAGGCGAGACCAGGGCCAGGTCGATTCTGGAAAAGGAGCCGTGTGTACCAGAAAAACAGGAGTATTGCCGAAGCCTAGGATACCGAGTCCTCCAGACATCTACCCACTGCATACTATCTAGAAAATCTGCAAATTTAGATCTAGATGAAATCAAGTCGCCCCCCGCCCCTTGATCCCGAGGAGTCTTCCATCTGTCCAAAGAGGCATCCAACACATTGTTGAAGTCCCCCAGGCAGATGACAGGGGTGTGGGGGGAGGAAGCAACAAATGAGGCGGCCTTCTGCAGGACATCATATGAAAACGGGGGGGGGAACATACACAGACAATAGGAAAAAATTACGTGAATACAGTTTACATTCTAGGAACACGTATCTACCATATGGATCTGTATTTACCCTGATCATCTCAAACTGTACTGTCCTCTTTATCATTACCGACACCCCTCGTGAATAAGAGGAGTGCGAGGAATGATACGCCCACCCCACCCAAGGCCTGCAGAGCGACAACAGCCTATTCCCCTCCAAATGGGTTTCGCTCAGACAAATGATATCCGGGCCATATTTCTTGATCATTTTAAATACTAAGGATCGCTTAACTTTGTTGTTGATGCCCCGGACATTCCACGCCAAGATTTTTAAGGGAGGCATGTCGGCCAAGGTATCAACAGGGGCACAGCACTCCTAGACACCAGAAGGCAGAGAGGAAATACCATCGTCGATGCCTTCCGGGCAACCGTCCGTCCACCCGGCGCTCCGCTCACGCAATCATATCGTCCGCAGGCCCCGGACCCCGAGCCGAACCCCATAAAACAGTGCAACCCCACCACACCCTCTGATTGACAAATATATAGACTTCGTGAATTCAAAACACATAACAGAAAAACTTCTGAGAGGCCAACAGCGGCCCCCAAACATCCCCCCACCCCGTATACCTCCCCGAACTGTGGCATATGCACCTCAATCTTTGACTATGTTTCCAGGGTCGGATAGGCCTACAGGGGAACACGGAAAACCCTCTGTTTGCCCACCCCCTCCTTTAACGATCTGGTTTGGGACTCTATCCTAGTGCAGTTGAATTATACATTATACATATGTTACATTATACTGCACAGGACTGTGATGAATTTTCTACAATGCATTGCTGTTATTATTGTGGTACATTTTCATGCACACACTAGTAGTGTATAAAAATAAGAATTTACTCACCGGTAATTCAATTTCTCATAGTCCGTAGTGGATGCTGGGGACTCCGTAAGGACCATGGGGATTAGCGGCTCCGCAGGAGACTGGGCACAACTATAAAGAAAGCTTTTAGACTACTGGTGTGCACTGGCTCCTCCCACTAAGACCCTCCTCCAGACCTCAGCTAGGATACTGTGCCCGGAAGAGCTGACACAATTAGGAAGGATTTTGAATCCCGGGTAAGACTCATACCAGCCACACCAATCACATCGTATAACTCGTGATACAATACCCAGTTAACAGCATGATAACAACTGAGCCTCTCAACAGATAGCTCAACAATAACCCGTTAGTTAAGCAATAACTATATACAAGTATTGCAGACAATCCGCACTTGGGATGGGCGCCCAGCATCCACTACGGACTATGAGAAATAGAATTACCGGTGAGTAAATTCTTATTTTCTCTAACGTCCTAAGTGGATGCTGGGGACTCCGTAAGGACCATGGGGATTATACCAAAGCTCCCAAACGGGCAGGAGAGTGCGGATGACTCTGCAGCACCGAATGAGAGAACTCAAGGTCCTCCTCAGCCAGGGTATCAAATTTGTAGAATTTAGCAAACGTGTTTGCCCCTGACCAAGTAGCAGCTCGGCAAAGTTGAAGAGCCGAGACCCCTCGGGCAGCCGCCCAAGAAGAGCCCACTTTCCTCGTGGAATGGGCTTTTA
Source organism: Pseudophryne corroboree (assembly GCF_028390025.1). Taxonomy (NCBI): domain Eukaryota; kingdom Metazoa; phylum Chordata; class Amphibia; order Anura; family Myobatrachidae; genus Pseudophryne; species Pseudophryne corroboree. The sequence continues at coordinate 655,970,353 of NC_086447.1, forward strand.
CTGATTTAGGATGCGGCAGTCCAGCCGCAGAATGTGCAAGCTGAATCGTACTACAGATCCAGCGAGCAATAGTCTGCTTAGAAGCAGGTGCACCCAACTTGTTGGGCGCATACAGGATAAAAAGCGAGTCAGTCTTCCTGACTCCAGCTGTCCTGGAAACATATTTTTAGGGCCCTGACTACATCCAACAACTTGGAAGCCTCCAAGTCATTCGTAGCCGCAGGCACCACGATAGGTTGGTTCAGATGAAAAGCTGATACCACTTTGGGGAGAAACTGGGGACGAGTCCTCAATTCTGCCCTATCCATATGGAAAATCAGATAAGGGCTTTTACATGACAAAGCCGCCAATTCTGAAACACGCCTGGCCGAAGCCAATGCCAACAACATGACCACTTTCCACGTGAGATATTTTAAATCCACGGTTTTCAGTGGCTCAAACCAATGTGACTTTAGGAAATCCAACACCACGTTGAGATCCCAAGGTGCCACTGGAGGCACAAAAGGGGGCTGAATATGCAGCACTCCCTTAACAAAAGTCTGAACTTCAGGTAGTGAAGCCAATTCTCTCTGGAAGAAAATCGATAGAGCCGAAATCTGGACCTTAATGGAACCCAATTTAAGGCCCATAGTCACCCCTGACTGTAGGAAGTGCAGGAACCGGCCCAGCTGAAATTCTTCCGTTGGGGCCTTCCTGGCCTCACACCACGCAACATATTTTCGCCATATGCGGTGATAATGGTTCGCGGTTACTTCTTTCCTAGCTTTTATCAGCGTAGGAATGACTTCCTCCGGAATGCCCTTTTCCTTCAGGATCCGGTGTTCAACCGCCATGCCGTCGAACGCAGCCGCGGTAAGTCTTGGAACAGACAGGGCCCCTGCTGCAGCAGGTCCTGTCTGAGCGGTAGAGGCCATGGGTCCTCTGACATCATTTCTTGAAGTTCCGGATACCACGCTCTTCTTGGCCAATCTGGAACAATGAGTATAGTTCTTACTCCTCTTCTCCTTATTATCCGCAGTACCTTTGGTATGAGAGGAAGAGGAGGGAACACATAAACCGATCGGTACACCCACGGTGTTACCAGAGCGTCCACAGCTATCGCCTGCGGGTCTCTTGACCTGGCGCAATATTTTTCTAGCTTTTTGTTTAGGCGGGACGCCATCATGTCCACCTGTGGTTTTTCCCACTGGTTTACAATCATGTGAAAAACTTCTGGATGAAGTCCCCACTCTCCTGGGTGGAGGTCGTGCCTGCTGAGGAAGTCTGCTTCCCAGTTGTCCACTCCCGGAATGAACACTGCTGACAGTGCTAACACGTGATTTTCCGCCCATCGGAGAATCCTTGTGGCTTCTGCCATTGCCGTCCTGCTTCTCGTGCCGCCATGTCGATTTACATGGGCGACTGCCGTGATGTTGTCTGACTGGATCAGTACCGGCTGGTTTTGAAGCAGGGGTTTTGCCTGACTTAGGGCATTGTAAATGGCCCTTAGTTCCAGAATATTTATGTGCAGGGAAGTCTCCTGACTTGACCATAGTCCTTGGAAGTTTCTTCCCTGTGTGACTGCTCCCCAGCCTCGAAGGCTGGCATCCGTGGTCACCAGGACCCAGTCCTGTATGCCGAATCTGCGGCCCTCTTGAATATGAGCACTCTGCAGCCACCACAGCAGAGACACCCTTGTCCTTGGAGACAGGGTTATCAGACGATGCATCTGAAGATGCGATCCGGACCACTTGTCCAACAGGTCCCACTGAAAGGTTCTTGCATGAAACCTGCCGAATGGAATCGCTTCGTAGGAAGCTACCATTTTTCCCAGGATCCGCGTGCAGTGATGCACCGACACCTGTTTTGGTTTTAGGAGGCATCTGACTAGAGATGACAGCTCCTTGGCCTTCTCCTCCGGGAGAAACACTTTTCTCTGTTCTGTGTCCAGAACCATCCCTAGGAACAGCAGGCGTGTCGTGACTTTGGAATGTTTAGAATCCAGCCGTGCTGTTGTAGCACTTCCCGAGATAGTGCTACCCCTACCAACAACTGCTCTCTGGACCTCGCCTTTATCAGGAGATCGTCCAAGTACGGGATAATTAAAACTCCCTTCCTTCGAAGGAGTATCATCATTTCCGCCATTACCTTGGTAAAGACCCTCGGAGCCGTGGAGAGACCGAACAGCAACGTCTGGAATTGGTAATGACAATCTTGTACCACAAACCTGAGGTACTCCTGGTGAGGATGGTAAATGGGGACATGTAGGTAAGCATCCTTGATGTCCAGCGATACCATGTAATCTCCCTCGTCCAGGCTTGCAATAACCGCCCTGAGGATTCCATCTTGAACTTGAATTTTTTGATAAATGTGTTCAAGGATTTCAAATTTAAAATGGGTCTCACCGAACCGTCCGGTTTCGGTACCACAAACATTGTGGAATAGTAACCCCTTCCTTGTTGAAGTAGGGGCACCTTTACTATCACTTGCTGTGAATACAGCTTTTGAATTGCCTGTAACACTGCCTCCCTGCCTGATGGAGTGGTTGGCAAGGCAGATTTGAGGAAACGGCGGGGGGGAGACGTCTCGAATTCCAGTTTGTACCCCTGAGATACTATTTGAAGGATCCAGGGATCCACCCGTGAGCGAGCCCACTGATTGCTGAAATGCTTGAGACGGGCCCCCACCGTACCTGGCTCTGCCTGTGGAGCCCCCGCGTCATGCTGTGGACTTAGAGGAAGCGGGGGAGGACTTTTGCTCCTGGGAACTGGCTGTATGCTGCAGCTTTTTCCCTCTACCTCTGCCTCTGGGCAGAAAGGACGCGCCTTTAACCCGCTTGCCCCTATTGGGCCGAAAGGACTGTACCTGATAATACGGTGCTTTCTTTGGTTGTGAGGGAACATGGGGCAAAAATGTAGACTTCCCAGCTGTTGCTGTGGAAACGAGGTCCGAGAGACCATCCCCGAACAATTCCTCACCCTTATAAGGCAGAACTTCCATGTGTCGTTTGGAATCTGCATCACCTGTCCACTGCCGAGTCCATAACCCTCTCCTGGCAGAAATGGACATTGCACTAATTTTGGATGCCAGCCGGCAAATATCCCTCTGTGCATCCCTCATGTATAAAAGTGCGTCTTTTATATGCTCTACGTTCAGCAAAATAGTGTCCCTGTCTAGGGTATCTATATTTTCTGACAGGGAATCTGACCACGCAGCAGCAGCGCTGCACATCCAGGCTGAAGCTATAGCCGGTCTCAGTATCACACCTGTGTGTGTATATATTAGTGATGAGCGAGGTTCGGTTTTACTCGGTTTTACTCGGTTCTCAAAACGGCATCTTATTGGCTATCCAAAACACGTGACATCCGTGAGCCAATAAGATGCCGTTTTGAGAACCGAGTAAAACCGAGTAAAACCGAGTAAAACCGAATCCGCTCATCACTAGTATATATAGATTTCAGGATAGCCTCCTGCTTTCTATCAGCAGATTCCTTTAGGGCGGCCGTATCCGGAGACGGTAGTGCCACCTTCTTTGACAAGCGTGTGAGCGCTTTATCCACCCTAGGGGATGTTTCCCAGCGTGACCTATCCTCTGGCGGGAAAGGGTACGCCATTAGTAACCTCTTAGAAATTACCATCTTTTTATCAGGGGAAGCCCACGCTTCTTCACACACTTCATTTAACTCTTCAGATGGAGGAAAAGCTACTGGTAGTTTTTTCTCTCCAAACATTATACCCTTTCTTTTTTGTGGTACCGGGGGTAACATCAGAAATGTGCAACACATTTTTCATTGCCTCAATCATGTAACGTGTGGCCCTACTGGAAGTTACATTAGTCTCTTCGTCGTCGACACTGGAGTCAGTATCCGTGTCGACATCTGTGTCAACCATCTGAGGTAGCGGGCGTTTTAGAGCCCCTGATGGTTTTTGAGACGCCTGGGCAGGCACAGGCTGAGAAGCCGGCTGTCCCACATTAGGTATGTCGTCAAACCTTTTATGTAAGGAGTCGACACTATCACGTAATTCCTTCCACAGCACCATCCACTCAGGTGTCGACCCCGCAGGGGGTGACATCACATTTACAGGCATCTGCTCCGCCTCCACATAAGCCTCCTCATCAAACATGTCGACACAGCTGTACCGACACACCGCAAACACACAGGGAATGCTCTGACAGAGGACAGGACCCCACAAAGCCCTTTGGGGAGACAGAGAGAGAGAGTATGCCAGCACACACCAGAGCGCTATATAACACTGGGATCCCACTATCAATGAGTGTTTTCCCTATAGCTGCTTTTTTATATATATTACATATATATATATATCTATACTGCGCCTAAATTTAGTGCCCCCCCTCTCTTTTTTACCCTTCTGTAGTATTCTCAGACTGCAGGGGAGAGCCAGGGAGCTTCCTTCCAGCGGAACTGTGAGGGAAAAATGGCGCCAGTGTACTGAGGGAGAAGCCCCGCCCCCTTTTCGGCGGACTTTCTCCCGCTTTTTCTGTGATACTGGCAGGGGTAATTTTGCATCTATATAGCCTCTGGGACTATATATGATGTATATTTTGCCAGCCAAGGTGTTATTTATTGCCCTCAGGGCGCCCCCCCCCCCCAGCGCCCTGCACCCATCAGTGACCGAAGTATGAGGTGTACATGAGGAGCAATGGCGCACAGCTGCAGTGCTGTGCGCTACCTTGGTGAAGACTGAAGTCTTCTGCCGCCGATTTTCCGGACCTTCTTCGTGCTTCTGGCTCTGTAAGGGGGACGGCGGCGCGGCTCCGGGAACGAACACCAAGGTCGGGTCCTGCGGTTGATCCCTCTGGAGCTAATGGTGTCCAGTAGCCTAAGAAGCCCAAACTACCACCTGTTAGGTAGGTTCGCTTCTTCTCCCCTTAGTCCCTCGCTGCAGTGAGTCTGTTGCCAGCAGATCTCACTGAAAATAAAAAACCTAAATATACTTTCTTTCTAGGTGCTCAGGAGAGCCCCTAGTGTGCATCCAGCTCGGCCGGGCACAAGAATCTAACTGAGGTCTGGAGGAGGGTCTTAGTGGGAGGAGCCAGTGCACACCAGTAGTCTAAAAGCTTTCTTTATAGTTGTGCCCAGTCTCCTGCGGAGCCGCTAATCCCCATGGTCCTTACGGAGTCCCCAGCATCCACTTAGGACGTTAGAGAAATAATAGGATTTTAAATACATACCGGTAAATCCTTTTCTCGTAGTCCATAAGGGATATTGGGGACAGATTAGTACGATGGATATAGACGGGTCCAAAGGAGCCAGTGCGATTTAAATTTCTTCCACTGGGTGTGCTGGCTCCTCCCCTCTATGCCTCCTCCTACAGCTCAGTTATAGGTAAACAGTGCCCGAAGGAGAATGACATACTTGAGAGAAGGAACATAACAACAAAAAGGTGTGGTGAGATTTTCACACCAGCATACCAATATATATCTTAGCCAGTAACATCTTGCAACATTAACAGCAACAGCTGAACAGGAACACATGACAGAGAACCTGCAGAAAGTCAACGCACAGAGGCGGGCGCCCAATATCCCTTATGGACTATGAGAAAATAAGATTTTAAACCTACCGGTAAATCTTTTTCTCGTAGTCCGTAGAGGATGCTGGGGACTCCGTAAGGACCATGGGGATAGACGGGCTCCGCAGGAGACATGGGCACTTTAAGAAAGACTTTAGGATTTGGGTGTGCACTGGCTCCTCCCTCTATGCCCCTCCTCCAGACCTCGGTTAGAGAAACTGTGCCCAGAGGAGACGGACAGTACAAGGAAAGGATTTTTGTTAAACCAAGGGCAGGGCCGGTGCTAGGGTGTTCGGCGCCCTCCTGCAAACTATAAAATTGCGCCCTCCCTCTCTTAACTCATAAAGGGTCAGTGTGCGTCACAAAAGAGGGGAATTTACCGGGAGAGTGAAGGCAGGGGCAGTGACAGGGAGTTACAGGGAGGGTGAGGGCAGGGACGCTGAAGGGTGGTTACAGGGAGGGTGAGGGCAGTGACAGGGAGTTACAGGGAGGGTGAGGGCAGGGACGCTGAAGGGTGGTTACAGGGAGGGTGAGGGCAGTGACAGGGAGTTACAGGGAGGGTGAGGGCAGGGACGCTGAGGGAGAGTTACAGGGAGGGTGAGGGCAGGGACGCTAAGGGAGAGTTACAGGGAGGGTGAGGGCAGGGACACTGAGGGAGAGTTACAGAGAGGGTGAGGGCAGGGACGCTGAGGGAGATCTACAGGGAGGGTGAGGGCAGGGATGCTGAGGGAGAGTTACAGGGAGGGTGAGGGCAGGGATGCTGAGGGGGAGTTACAGAGAGGGTGAGGGCAGGGACACTGAGGGAGAGTTACAGAGAGGGTGAGGGCAGGGACGCTGAGGGAGAGTTACAGAGAGGGTGAGGGCAGGGACGCTGAGGGAGATCTACAGGGAGGGTGAGGGCAGGGATGCTGAGGGAGAGTTACAGGGAGGGTGAGGGCAGGGACACTGAGGGAGAGTTACAGAGAGGGTGAGGGCAGGGACGCTGAGGGAGAGTTACAGAGAGGGTGAGGGCAGGGACGCTGAGGGAGATCTACAGGGAGGGTGAGGGCAGGGATGCTGAGGGAGAGTTACAGGGAGGGTGAGGGCAGGGATGCTGAGGGGGAGTTACAGAGAGGGTGAGGGCAAGGATGCTGAGGGAGAGTTACAGGGAGGGTGAGGGCAGGGACGTTGAGGGGGAGTTAGAGAGGGTGAGGGCAGGGACGCGTGCGGTGGTCTTCCTGGGCAGACAGGCGCAATGGCGGAACTAGAGAATAGTGGGTCCAGGTGCAACAATATGCATTGGGCCCCATCCCATATTAAAAATAGTGAAATAGCATCCCCCAAAATATGGTTTGTCTCACTAATAAAGTGTGTCGCCACACAATAGTACTCCCAATTCACGTTACACTACACAGTAGAGAGCCTTATACACCGTATGCCACAACAGTAGAGAAGCTTAAACACGGTACGCCACACAGTAGAGAGCCTTATACACGTTGCGCCATACAGTAGAGAGCCTTATACAGGGTACGCCAGACAGTAGAGGAGCTTATACATGGTACACCACACAATAGAGAGCCTTATACATGTTGCGCCACAGTTTAGAGCCCTATACAGGGTACGCCACACAATAGAGAAGATTATACATGTTAAAACACATAGGGGGTATTCAATTATTGACAGATTTTTCGACCAGTCGAAAAATCAGCAAATTATCGTCTGTTTTTAGGGCGAATCAGATTCGCCCTATTCAATGCCTGTGCCGGTTTTTTGACTTGTTGAAAAGTCCGGCACTGGCAAAAACCACGTGAATCTGCGAATTTGCAGCCGATCTACAAGTTTTGTCGAATTTGGGGGCATTTTCGCCCATGCCGTTTCGACAAAAAAAGGGGGGAAATTCATGGGTGAAAAGAGATTTAAAATCTGGCTCAAAACGCCCGCAATTGAATACCCATGGTCCAATTTGGCACATAATTGAATACCCCCTATAGTAGAGAAGCTTATACACGTTACGCCACACAGTTGAGAGGTTTATACACGGTATGCCACACAGTACAGAAGCTTATACACGGTACGCCACACAGTACAGAAGCTTATACACGGTACGCCACACAGTACAAACGCTTATACACGGTACGCCGCACAGTACAGAAGCTTATACACAGTACGCCACACAGTACAGACGCTTATACACGGTACGCCGCACAGTACAGAAGCTTATACACAGTACGCTGCACAGTACAGAAGCTTATACACGGTACGCCGCACAGTACAGAGGCTTATACACGGTACGCCACACAGTAAAGAATCTTATACACGGTACGCCGCACAGTACAGAAGCTTATACACGGTATGCCACACAGTTGAGAGGTTTATACACGGTATGCCACACAGTACAGAAGCTTATACACAGTACGCCACACAGTACAGACGCTTATACACGGTACGCCGCACAGTACAGAAGCTTATACACAGTACGCCACACAGTACAGACGCTTATACACGGTATGCCGCACAGTACAGAAGCTTATACACAGTACGCCACACAGTACAGACGCTTATACACGGTACGCCGCACAGTACAGAAGCTTATACACGGTACGCCACACAGTAAAGAATCTTATACACGGTACGCCGCACAGTACAGAAGCTTATACACGGTACGCCGCACAGTACAGAAGCTTATACACAGTACGCCACACAGTACAGACGCTTATACACGGTACGCCACACAGTACAGACGCTTATACACGGTACGCCACACAGTACAAACGCTTATACACGGTACGCCGCACAGTACAGAAGCTTATACACAGTACGCCACACAGTACAGACGCTTATACACGGTACGCCGCACAGTACAGAAGCTTATACACGGTACGCCACACAGTAAAGAAGCTTATACACGGTACGCCACACAGTACAGACGCTTATACACGGTACGCCGCACAGTACAGAAGCTTATACACGGTACGCCACACAGTACAGACGCTTATACACGGTACGCCACACAGTACAGACGCTTATACACGGTACGCCACACAGTACAGAAGCTTATACACGGTACGCCACACAGTAAAGAAGCTTATACACGGTACGTCACACAGTACAGAAGCTTATACACGGTACGTCACACAGTACAGAAGCTTATACACGGTACGCCACACAGTACAGAAGCTTATACACGGTACGCCACACAGTAAAGAAGCTTATACACGGTACGCCACACAGTACAGAAGCTTATACACGGTACGCCACACAGTACAGACGCTTATACACGGTACGCCGCACAGTACAGAAGCTTATACACGGTACGCCACACAGTACAGACGCTTATACACGGTACGCCACACAGTACAGAAGCTTATACACGGCACGCCACACAGTACAGAAGCTTATACACGGTACGCCACACAGTAAAGAAGCTTATACACGGTACGCCACACAGTACAGACGCTTATACACGGTACGCCACACAGTACAAACGCTTATACACGGTACGCCACACAGTACAGACGCTTATACACGGTACGCCACACAGTACAGAAGCTTATACACGGTACGCCACACAGTACAGAAGCTTATACACGGTACGCCACACAGTACAGACGCTTATACACGGTACGCCGCACAGTACAGAAGCTTATACACGGTACGCCACACAGTACAGACGCTTATACACGGTACGCCACACAGTACAGACGCTTATACACGGTACGCCACACAGTACAGAAGCTTATACACAGTACGCCACACAGTAAAGAAGCTTATACACGGTACGTCACACAGTACAGAAGCTTATACACGGTACGTCACACAGTACAGAAGCTTATACACGGTACGCCACACAGTACAGAAGCTTATACACGGTACGCCACACAGTAAAGAAGCTTATACACGGTACGCCACACAGTACAGAAGCTTATACACGGTACGCCACACAGTACAGACGGTTATACACGGTACGCCGCACAGTACAGAAGCTTATACACGGTACGCCACACAGTACAGACGCTTATACACGGTACGCCACACAGTACAGAAGCTTATACACGGCACGCCACACAGTACAGAAGCTTATACACGGTACGCCACACAGTAAAGAAGCTTATACACGGTACGCCACACAGTACAGACGCTTATACACTGTACGCCACACAGTACAGAAGCTTATACACGGTACGCCACACAGTACAGACGCTTATACACGGTACGCCACACAGTACAAACGCTTATACACGGTACGCCACACAGTACAAACGCTTATACACGGTACGCCACACAGTACAGACGCTTATACACGGTACGCCACACAGTACAGAAGCTTATACACGGTACGCCACACAGTAAAGAAGCTTATACACAGTACGCCACACAGTACAGAAGCTTATACACGGTACGCCACACAGTACAGACGCTTATACACGGTACGCCACACAGTACAGAAGCTTATACACAGTACGCCACACAGTACAGAAGCTTATACACGGTACGCCACACAGTACAGAAGCTTATACACGGTACGCCACACAGTACAGAAGCTTATACACGGTACGCCACACAGTACAGACGCTTATACACGGTACGCCGCACAGTACAGAAGCTTATACACGGTACGCCGCACAGTACAGACGCTTATACACGGTACGCCGCACAGTACAGAAGCTTATACACAGTACACCGCACAGTACAGAAGCTTATACACGTTACGCCACACAGTACAGACGGTTATACACGGTACGCCACACAGTACAGAAGCTTATACACGGTACGCCACACAGTACAGAAGCTTATACACGGTACGCCACACAGTGCAGACGCTTATACACGGTACGCCGCACAGTACAGACGCTTATACACGGTATGCCACACAGTACAGAAGCTTATACACGGTACGCCGCACAGTACAGAAGCTTATACACGGTACGCCACACAGTACAGACGCTTATACACAGTACACCGCACAGTACAGAAGCTTATACACGGTACGCCACACAGTACAGACGCTTATACACGGTACGCCGCACAGTACAGAAGCTTATACACGGTACGCCGCACAGTACAGAAGCTTATACACGGTACGCCACACAGTACAGAAGCTTATACACAGTACGCCGCACAGTACAGAAGCTTATACACAGTACGCCGCACAGTACAGAAGCTTATACACGGTACGCCACACAGTACAGAGATGCACGCGTCAACATTTACTACCGGGAATGTGAGAGAGATAGATAAAGATGTGGCCAGCCTCATTGTTGCCGCAATGTGTAGGAACCGGCATACGCATCATGGCAAGCAGACAGTGAACGCCGTGCTGCGGCTATTCGCAGCCTCCGTTCACTCCATAGAAGTACACATGCGCAATTCATAGACATGGGCACACTAGTGGCGCCATCCATGCCGCGATGCGTACGCATCATGGGATGGATGAGTGTGGCTACATCTGTAGATATTGATATACACACACATAGTAAAACACACACAGCAAAACACATATACACAGATACACCCACAGAAAACACACACACAAACACATACATACATAGAGCTAAACACATAGCAAAATACATATACAGTATACACAGAAAAACACACATAGCTAAACACACACACCTAAACAGACATAGGAAAATACATATACAGTATATGCAGAAACACACACACCCATAGCTAAACACACAGTCTTTACTTTCCATGTGTTTTCTTTTTCCACACTTTCACACTGTGCACCTCCTGGCTCTGGCTCCATCAAGGCTCCTCACTGCAGGGGCTGAGTGCACTGACTCACTCTTCAGTACACACACTACAGACTGCTGCCGAGACTCCCCCTCCTCCCTCCCCCGTATGTCCCAGCATGCAGTGAGGGCCAACACGTTACACGGAGACCAGGAAGCTGAGAGCTGCAGCAGCAGTGCGGTGCAGAGATGAAGGGTGATGTGACTGATCACCCTCTCACTGGCGCCGAGGACCAGTGCCAGTGAGGCTTTCTCTGTTAGAACATGTAGCTCAGTGGCGGCAGCGTGCAGTGCCGTAACTAGCCATTTTAGCGCTGTGTGCAAGAAACGCCAGTGGCGCCCCCCCCCCCCATGTAAGACAGGGGCAGTGCCCGCCGCAGGCGCGCGAAAAATTTATAGGGGCATGGCTTCACGGGGAAGGGGCGTGGCCACAAAATAATAGCAATTCATACTACGGTGCACAGTAGTCTACATTATTCAAATTACGCTGCACAGTAGCGCCACTACACCAGGTAGAGCCCCTTTTTACACATTACGGCAGCCAGGGCGTCCCCCTTTTTTACACATTACGGCAGCCAGGGCGTCCCCCTTTTTTACACATTACGGCAGCCAGGGCGTCCCCCTTTTTTACACATTGTGGCAGCCAGGGCGTCCCCCTATTTTACACATTGCGGCAGCCAGGGCGTCCCCCTTTTTTACACATTGTGGCAGCCAGGGCGTCCCCCTATTTTACACATTGCGGCAGCCAGGGCGTCCCCCTATTTTACACATTGTGGCAGCCAGGGCGTCCCCCTATTTTACACATTGCGGCAGCCAGGGCGTCCCCCTATTTTACACATTGCGGCAGCCAGGGCGTCCCCCTATTTTACACATTGCGGCAGCCAGGGTGTCCCCCTATTTTACACATTGCGGCAGCCAGGGTGTCCCCCTATTTTACACATTGCGGCAGCCAGGACCCCCCCCTATTTTACACATTGCGGCAGCCAGGACCCCCCCTATTTTACACATTGCGGCAGCCAGGACCCCCCCTATTTTACACATTGCGGCAGCCAGGACCCCCCCTATTTTACACATTGCGGCAGCCAGGACCCCCCCTATTTTACACATTGCGGCAGCCAGGACCCCCCCTATTTTACACATTGCGGCAACCAGGACCCCCCCTATTTTACACATTGCGGCAGCCAGGACCCCCCTATTTTAGAGAGAGAGAGAGAGAGAGATACTTACCTTCTCCCGCTGACAGGCTCCTCGTGCTGGCAGGCATCTCCCTCTCTGTGCAGTGTGGCGTGTGCAGGCAGTTGAGAAGAAGGAGGAGGGAGGGGGATTGGAGCCGCAGCAGCGCTATTTGATTGGTAGTAAGCGCCGCTGCAGCATTCCCCTCTCCTTCTGTATTGGTTGCCTGGCGCTGCTTTGGATGCTGGGATGGAGGAACCGCATCCCAGCATCCATAGCAGCGCCAGGCAGCCAATACAGAAGGAGAGGGGGATGCTGCAGCGGCGCTTATTACCAATCAAATAGCGCTGCTGCGGCTCCAATCCCCCTCCCTCCTCCTCCTTCTCTCCGCTGCTCGGCGCTGGTCTTCTACACAGCGCGGCGCACACAGAGGCGGCATGTAATGAGTCAATTTGACTCATTACATGCCGCTGGCCGTTGCGCCCCCAGGGCAACTGCGCTGTGTGCCAAGCCCCCTTGGCACACACGTAGTTACGGCCCTGGCAGCGTGTAATGAGTCAGCGTGACTCACTACACTGCTGCCGGCTGCGGGCTCCTACACAGCGCTGGGCGGCTCCATCAGTGAGGAGGCAGGGAGAGGGGCGGCTCCATCAGTGAGGAGACACGGAGAGGGGCGGCTCCATCACCAGTGAGGTGCCGCTGCTGTCGTCTGTCAGAGTGACAGGCGCTGGCAGCCGGCATCAACAGCGCACATCATGATCAGAGCAAGGTCGCAGAGCGGGGAGAGCGCCTCTCTGACCAAGCGCCTCCCTGCTTTGCAGGACCTTGCTGAGCGGGTAGCGCCGGCCCTGACCAAGGGCAAGATTCATACCAGCCCACAGCAATCACACTGTGTAACTTGTGATAAACTAACCAGTTAACAGTATGAAATTCAACATAGCTTCAGTCGGAAACTGAAAGCAACCATAACATAACCCTTATGTAAGCAAAACTTTATACAAGTCTTGCAGAAGTAGTCCGCACTTGGGACGGGCGCCCAGCATCCTCTACGGACTACGAGAAAAAGATTTACCGGTAGGTTTAAAATCTTATTTTCTCTTACGTCCTAGAGGATGCTGGGGACTCCGTAAGGACCATGGGGATTAAACCAAAGCTCCCAAACGGGCGGGAGAGTGCAGATGACTCTGCAGCACCGATTGAGCAAACAGGAGGTCCTCCTCAGCCAGGGTATCAAATTTGTAGAATTTCGGAAACGTGTTTGCTCCTGACCAAGTAGCTGCTCGGCACAGCTGTAGTGCTGAGACCCCTCGGGCAGCCGCCCAAGAAGAGCCCACTTTCCTAGTGGAATGGGCCTTGACTGATTTAGGTAACGGCAATCCAGCCGTCGTATGCGCCTGCTGAATCGTGGTACAGATCCAGCGAGCAATAGTCTGCTTTGAAGCAGGAGCGCCTACCTTGTTGGCTGCATACAAGATAAACAGCGCATCAGTTTTTCTGACTTTGGCCGTCCTGGCCACGTAAATTTTCAAAGCCCTGACTACATCCAGATACTCGGAATCCTCCAAGTCTCGAGTACCCACCGGCACCACAATAGGTTGGTTCATATGAAAGGATGACACCACCTTAGGCAAAAATTGAGGACGAGTCCGCAATTCCGCCCTATCCATATGGAAAACTAGATAGGGGCTTTTGTGAGACAAAGCCGCCAATTCTGACACTCGCCTAGCCGAAGCCAAGGCCAACAACATGACCACCTTCGTTCCAAGTGAGATATTTTAACTCCACTGTCTGAAGTGGTTCAAACCAGTGCGACTTAAGGAAACTCAAAACCACGTTAAGGTCCCAAGGCACCACCGGAGGCACAAAAGGAGGCAGAATATGAAGAACTCCCTTTACAAAAGTTTGTATTTCTGGAAGCGAAGCCAATTCTTTTTGAAAGAAAATGGATAATGCCGAAATCTGAACCTTAATGGAGCCTAATTTTAGGCCCAAATTCACTCCAGTTTGTAGAAAGTGAAGGAAACGGCCCAGATGGAATTCTTACGTAGGAGCATTCCTGGCCTCACACCAAGCAACATATTTACGCCATATACGGTGATAATGTTTAGCTGTCACATCCTTCCTAGCCTTTATCAGAGTAGGAATGACCTCATCCGGAATGCCCTTTTCCGCTAGGATCCGGCGTTCAACCGCCATGCCGTCAAACGCAGCCGCGGTAAGTCTTGGAACAGACAGGGCCCCTGTTGCAACAGGTCCTGTCTTAGAGGAAGAGGCCACGGATCTTCTGTGAGCATCTCCTGCAATTCCGGGTACCAGGCCCTTCGTGGCCAATCTGGAACAATGAGAATTATCCGAATTCCTCCTTTTCTTATTATTCTCAACACCTTTGGGATGAGAGGAAGAGGAGGAAACACATATACTGAGTGGAACACCCACGGTGTCACTAGTGCGTCCACCGCCAGGTCTCTTGACCTGGCGCAATACCTTTGCAGTTTTTTGTTTAGGCGGGACGCCATCATGTCTATCTGGGGCAGGCCCCACTGGCTTGCAATCTGTGTGAAGACTTCCTGATGAAGTCCCCACTCTCCCGGATGCAGGTCGTGCCTGCTGAGGAAGTCTGCTTACATGGTTTTCTGCCCAGCGCAGAATCCTTGTGGCTTCCGTCATTGCCACTCTGCTCCTTGTGCCGCCCTGGCGGTTTACATGAGCTACTGCGGTGATGTTGTCTGACTGGATCAGAACTGGTAAGTCGCGAAGCAGTGTCTCCGCTTGACGAAGGGCGTTGAATATTGCCCTTAGCTCCAGGACGTTGATGTGAAGACAAATCTCCTGACTTGACCAAAGACCCTGGAAGTTCCTTCCTTGTGTGACTGCACCCAAACCTCGGAGGCTCGCGTCCGTGGTCACCAGGACCCAGTCCTGAATGCCGAATCTGCGGCCCTCTAGAAGGTGAGCACTCTGCAGCCACCACAGGAGAGACACCCTGGTCCTGGGGGACAGGGTGGTCAACCGATGCATTTGTAGATGCGACCCGGACCATTTGTCCAGTAGGTCCCATTGAAAGGTCCGCGCATGGAACCTGCCGAATGGAATGGCCTCGTAAGATGCCACCATCTTTCCCAGGACTCGCGTGCAGTGATGCACTGACACCTGTTTTGGTTTCAATAGGTTCCTGACCAAAGTCACGAGTTCTTGAGCCTTTTCTATCGGCAGATACACCCTTTTCTGGTCCGTATCCAGAATCATGCCCAAGAAGGGCAGACGAGTCGTAGGAACCAGCTGCGACTTCGGGATATTGAGAATCCAGCCGTGTTGCTGTAACACCTTCAGTGAAAGTGACACGCTGTTCAGTAATTGTTCTCTTGATCTCGCTTTTATGAGGAGATCGTCCAAGTACGGGATAATTGTGACACCTTGCTTGCGCAGGAGCACCATCATTTCCACCATTACCTTGGTGAAAATTCTCGGGGCCGTGGAAAGCCCAAACGGCAACGTCTGAAATTGGTAATGACAATCCTGTACCGCAAATCTCAGGTACGCCTGATGAGGTGGATATGTGGGAACATGAAGGTATGCATCCTTTATGTCCAGAGATACCATAAAATCTCCCCCTTCCAGGCTGGCGATGACCCCCCTGAGCGATTCCATCTTGAATTTGAACCTTTTCAAGTATAGGTTCAGGGATTCTAAATTTAAATGGGTCTGACCGAACCGTCCGGGTTCGGGACCACAAACAGGGTTGAGTAATATCCCCTGCCCTGTTGAAGCGGGGAAACCTTGACTACCACCTGTTGAAGATACAATTTGTCGATTGCATTTAATACTATCTCCCTTTCTTGGGGAGACATTGGCAGAGCCGATTTGAAAAACCGGCGAGGAGGCACCTCTTCGAATTCCAGTTTGTAACCTAGGGAAACAATTTCTATCGCCCAGGGATCCACCTGTGAGTGGGCCCAGATGTGGCTGAAAATTCGAAGACATGCCCCCACTGGGGCGGATTCCCTTAGTGGAGCCCCAGCGTCATGCAGTGGATTTTGCAGAGGCCGGGGAGGACTTCTGTTCCTGGGAACTAGCTGTGTTGTGCAGCTTTTTCCCTCTGCCCTTACCTCTGGCAAGAAAGGACGATCCACGGCCTTTCTTGTTTCTATTTGATCGAAAGGACTGCATTTGATAATGCAGTGCTTTTTTAGCTTCTAAGTGAATATAAGGTAAAAAATTAGATTTGCCTGCCGTAGCAGTGGAGACCAGGTCCGAGAGACCCTCCCCAAACAATTCCTCACCCTTGTAAGGTAAAACCTCCATATGCCTTTTTGAGTCGGCATCACCTGTCCATTGTCGGGTCCTGCATCTCTCATATATAAGACCGCATCTTTTATATGTCCTAGGGTCAATAGGATGGTATCCTTATCCAGGGTATCAATTTCCGCTGATAAGGTATCTGTCCATGCTGCTACAGCACTACACACCCATGCCGACGCAATAGCCGGTCTGAGTAAGGTACCTGAATGTGTATAAATGGACTTCAGGGTAACCTCCTGCTTGCGATCAGCAGGACCCCTAAGGGTAGCCGTATCTTGGGAAGGCAGCGCTACCTTTTTGGATAAGCGTGTCAAGGCTTTGTCCACCCTAGGGGATGATTCCCACCGTATCCTGTCCGTTGGCGGGAAAGGATACGCCATAAGAATCCTTTTGGGAATCTGCAGTTTCTTGTTTGGAGATTCCCAAGCTTTTTCACATAACTCGTTCAGCTCATGTGAGGGGGGAAAAGTTATCTCAGTTTTCTTTCCCTTATACATGTGTACCCGCGTGTCAGGGACAGGGGGTTCCTCTGTGATATGCAAAACATCTTTGATTGCAATAATCATATATCGAATACATTTAGCCACCTTTGGCTGTAAGTTTGCAACATCATATTCGACACTGGAGTCAGAATCCGTGTCGGTATCCGTGTCAACTATTTGGGATAGTGGGTGCTTTTGGGACCCCGAAGGTCCCTGCGACCTAGGTACAGGCATGGGTTGACTCCCTGACTGTTCCCTAGCTTCAGCTTTATCCAATCTTTAGTGCAATAAATTTACATTGGCACTTAAAACCTTCCACATATCCATCCAGTCAGGTGTCGGCGCCAGTGCCGTAACTAGGCATTTTAGCGCTGTGTGCAAGAAACGAAAGTGGCGCCCCCCCAAATGTAAGATAGGGGCAGTGCGCGCCGTAGGCGCGCAAAAAATTTATAGGGGCGTGGCTTAATGGGGAAGGGGAGTGGCCACAAAATAATAGCAATTCATACTACGGTGCACAGTAGTCTACATTATTCAAATTACGCTGCACAGTAGCGCCCCTTTTATACATTACAATAGACAGCGTCCCCCTTTTTACACATTACAGCAGCCAGTCCCCCTTTTTACACATTGCGGCAGCTAGTCCCCCTTTTTACACATTGCGGCAGCCAGGCCCCCTTTTTACACATTGCGGCAGCCAGTCCCCCTTTTTACACATTGCGGCATCCAGTCCCCATTTTTACACATTGCGGCAGCCAGTCCCCATTTTTACACATTGCGGCATCCAGGACCCCTTTTTACACATTGCGGCAGACGGGACCCCATTTTACACATTGCGGCAGCCGGGACCCCATTTTACACATTGCGGCAGACGAGACCCCATTTTACACATTGCGGCAGCCGGGACCCCATTTTACACATTGCGGCAGACGAGACCCCATTTTACACAATGCGGCAGACGAGACCCCATTTTACACATTGCGGCAGACGGTGAGAGAGAGAGAGAGAGAGAGAGAGAGAGGGGGGGGGGATATACTTACCTTCTCCCCGCTGACAGGCTCCTCGTGCAGCTTCCTCTCGGTGCAGGCTGTGTGAGGTGAGAAGGAGGAGGAGGGAGGGGGAGCGGGGAGCCGCAGCAGCGCTATTTGATTGGTAGTAAGCGCCGCTGCAGCATCCCCCTCTCCTCCTGTATTGGTTGCCTGGCGCTGCTGTGGATGCTGGGGAACCGCATCCCAGCATCCTTAGCAGCGCCGGGCAGCCAATACAGGAGGAGAGGGGGATGCTGCAGCGGCGCTTACTACCAATCAAATAGCGCTGCTGCGGCTCACTGCTCTCCCTCCTTCCTCCTCCTTCTCTCCGCTGCCCGGCGCTGGTCCTCTTCTCTCTACACAGCGCGGCGCACGGCGCAGACTTCGGCGGCATGTAATGAGTCAATTTGACTCATTACATGCCGCTGGCCGTTGCGCCCTCAGGGCAACTGCGCTGTGTGCCAAGCCCCCTTGGCACACACGTAGTTACGGCCCTGGTCGGCGCCGTCGACGGTGACACCACATTCATTTGCTCCTCCTCCTCCTCCCTCAAAGCCTTCTACCTCAGACATGTCGACACACACGTACCGACACACCACACACTCAGGGAACCCTCTTATCTGAGGACAGTTCCCCCACAAGGCCCTTAGGAGAGACAGAGAGAGAGAGAGTATGCCAGCACACACCCAGCGCTATAATAGCCCAGGACAAAAACACAATACAGGTTGAGTATCCCTTATCCAAAATGCTTGGGACCAGAAGTATTTTGGATATCGGATTTTTCCATATTTTGGAATAATTGCATACCATAATGAGATATCATGGTGATGGGACCTAAGTCTAAGCACAGTATGCATTTATGTTACATATACACCTTATACACACAGCCTGAAGGTAATTTTAGCCAATATTTTTTATAACTTTGTGTATTAAACAAAGTTTGTGTACATTCACAAAATTCATTTGTGTCATATACACCTTATGCACACAGCCTGAAGGTCATTTAATACAATATTATTAATAACTTTGTGTATTAAACAAAGTTTGTGTACATTGAGCCATCAGAAAACAAAGGTTTCACTATCTCACTCTCACTCAAAAAAGTCCGTATTTCGGAATATTCCGTATTTCTGAATATTTGGATATGGGATACTCAACCTGTATATATGTTTACCCAGATAGCGCTTTTATACTCAATGCACCAATTATGTGCCCCCCCCATTACT
The DNA here is from genome assembly GCF_028390025.1 of Pseudophryne corroboree. Classification (NCBI taxonomy): domain Eukaryota; kingdom Metazoa; phylum Chordata; class Amphibia; order Anura; family Myobatrachidae; genus Pseudophryne; species Pseudophryne corroboree. The sequence goes on from NC_086447.1 coordinate 655,989,786, forward strand.
TTAAAACCCTCTTGTCACCGTGATCTAAGCAGGGGAGAGTCCGGGGAGCTTCCTCTCAGCGGTGCTGTGGAGAAAAAATGGCGCTGGTGAGTGCTGAGGGAGAAGCCCCGCCCCCTCGGCGGCGGGCTTCTGTCCCACTCTAAAATACCAAACTTTGGCGGGGGCTCGTAGGTATATACAGTGGCCAGCTGTATATACCCATCTTTTGCCAGGAGAGGATTATTTGCTGCCCAGGGCGCCCCTCCCCGCGCCCTGCACCCTTACAGTGACAGAGTATGTGAGGTGAATGGGAGCAATGGCGCACAGCTGCAGTGCTGTGCGTTACCTCAGTGAAGAACAGTGAAGTCTTCTGCCGCCTCTGATGTCTTCTAACTTCTCATACTCACGTGGCTTCTACCTTCAGGCTCTGTGACGAGGACGGCGGCGCGGCTCCGGGACGGACGGCAAGGATGAGACCTGCGTACCGATCCCTCTGGAGCTAATGGTGTCCAGTAGCCTAAGAAGCAGAGCTTCTCTCCCCTCAGTCCCACGATGCAGGGAGTCTGTTGCCAGCAGGCTCCCTGAAAATAAAAAACCTAACAAAATACTTTCTGTCAGAAACTCAGGAGAGCTCCTGAAAAGCACCCAGTCTCCACTGGGCACAGTAATCAACTGAGGTCTGGAGGAGGGGCATAGAGGAAGGAGCCAGTGCACACCCAAATCCTAAAGTCTTTCTTAAAGTGCCCATGTCTCCTGCGGAGCCCGTCTATCCCCATGGTCCTTACGGAGTCCCCAGCATCCTCTAGGACGTAAGAGAAAAGGATTTACCGATAGATATTTAAAATCCTATTTTCTCTAGCATCCATAAAGGATATTGGGGAAAGATTAGTATGATGGGGATGTTCCAACGCTTCCAGAACGGGTGGGAACGTGCAGAGACATCTGCAGCAACGCCTGCCCAAACTGGGTATCCTCTTTGGTCAGGCTATCAAACCTGTAGAACTTCACAAAGGTGTTCTTCCCTGACCAGGTAGCAGTTCAGCATAATTGCAGGGCTGAGACTCCACGGGCAGGCGCCTAGGAAGAGCCCACCGATCTTGCAGAGTGGGCCTTCAGAGACTGCGGAACCGGTAAGGCTGCCGTCACATAGGCCTGTTGGATAGTAAGCCTAATCCAACGAGCAATAGGCTGCTTAGAAGCAAGGCAACCCTTTTTCTGTGCATCATAGAGCACAAACAAGGAATTCATCTTTCTGATCCGAGCCATCCTTTTGATATAAATTTTCAAGGCTCGCACAGCATCCAATGCCTCCGGAGAAGCAGATGTATCAGTACTGGATAGAATCACGATAGGTTAATTCAAGTGAAACGCGGAGCCCACCTTCGGCAGAAACTGCTGTCTAGTCCTGAGCTCCGCTCTGTTCTCGTAAAAGACCAAGTACGAGATTTTTGCACGACAAGGCCCCCAATTCTGAGACACGCCTAGCAGAAGCCTGGGCCAGTAACATCACAGTTTTCCACGTGAGGTACTTATCTTCTACTGTCATCAGAGGTTCAAACCAGGAGGACTGTAGAAAACGTAACACTACATCCAGATCCCAAGGTACCGTAGGCGGCACGAATGGAGGTTGTATGTGAAGCACACCTTGCAAGAAGGTATGAACTTCTGGCAAGAGAGCCAACTTCTTCTGGAAGAATATGGAAAGAGCTGAAATCTGGACCTTAATGGATCCCAGACGGAAGCCTTTATCCACTCCAGCCTGCAGAAATCGTAGGAACCTTCCCAAGTTAAATTCTGCAGAGGGATATGTGTGTTCCTCGCACCAAGAGGCATATCTCTGCCAGATATGATGATAGTGTTTTGACATCACAAGTTTTCTGGCTTGCACCATAGTGGCAATGACCTTTTTGGAAAGCCCTTTGTGAGCTAGGATGTTCCACTCAACTTCCATGCCGTCAAACGAAGCCGCCTTAGTCCGGGTAGACAAACGGTCCTTGTTGAAGAAGATCCCTTCTTAGTGGTAGAGGCCAAAGGTCCTCTACGGACATGTCCAGAAGAGCCGCGTACCGCTCTTTGGGGCCAATCCAGGGCAATCAAGATTGCGTCCACTCTTTGATGCCTGATCCCCTTGAGCACCCTACGGATCAGCGGAATCGGAGGAAACAGGTAGACCAGCTGGTAAGGCCAAGGCGATGTCAGCGCATCCACTGCGCTCGTCTGCGGGTCCATGGTTCGTGAGCAGCGGAACTTCTTGTTGAGACGAGAGGCCATCAAGTCGATCTGTGGGCATCCCCACCTGTCGATGATTTGCTGATACACCTGAGGATGTAGTCCCCACTCCCCAGCATGGAGGTCATGGCGACTAAGGAAGTCCGCTTCCCAGTTGTCCACCCCCGGAATGAAGATTGCAGACAGTGCTCTTGCATTTCTTTCTGCCCAGTGGAGTATTCTTGACACTTCTCATATACAGGCCTTGCTTTTTGTCCCTCCTTGTCAAGTGATGTACGCCACCACCGTGGCGTTGTCCGACTGCACCTGGATTGCCTGATCCCGGAGTAGAGAGGATGCCTTAATCAGATCATTGTAGATAGCCTGAAGTTCCAGAATGTTGATCGGAAGAAGGGCCTCTTGGGCAGACCAACTGCCCTGGTACTGCGCCCCCTGGGTGACAACTCCCCATCCTCTCAGACTCGCATCCGTCATGGAGGAGGATCCAATCCTGGATCCCAAAGCATCAAACTTCCAGCAGGTTGGAAGACTGTAGCCACCACAGGAGAGAGATTCTGGCCTGAGGTGACAGCCGAATCATCCGGTGCATCTGAAGATGGGAACCGGACCGCTTGTTCAGGATGTCCAATTGGAATGGTCTGAAATGAAACCTTCCAAATTGAATCGCCTCATACGAGGTCACCATCTTTCCCAACAATTTTATGCAAAGATGAATGGAGATTCAAGCAGATCGGAGCACCATGCAAACCATTTCTTGAAGTGTTCTTACTTTGTCCTCTGGGAGGAACACTTCCTGTGCTACAGTATCCAGTAGCATCCCCAGAAACAGGAGCCATTGAGACAGTTCCAGGTGGGACTTCTGCAGACAGAGGATCCACCCTTGGTGGGACAGACGTTGTATTGTGCGATCTATATGGAACAATAGAAGCTCCCTAGAGCTCGCTTTTATCAGGAGATCATCCAGGTATGGAATAACACTGACCCCCTGGACCCTGAGTTGAAACATCATTTCCGCCATCACCTTCGTGAGCACCCTCGGAGCTGTAGACAGGCCAAAGTATAACGCCTGAAACTGGTAGTGATCGTTCAGCAGGGCAAACCTCATATAGGCCTGATGAGGAGGCCAAATTGGGATAATAGGTAAGTGTCCTTGATATCTAGAGACACAAGGAATTCCTGTTGCAAGCGTCTTGGCAGGAACTGTCCCAGATGTGGCTGTAGTGACGTAACCGAGCTCCCACCACGAGATCCCCTCGGGGTGGGTGGGCACTGTCATGCTGAAGTCTTTACGGAAGCAGAGCTGGTGTTCTGCTCCTGAGATCCGGCAACGGCTGGTTTCTTAGGTTTACCTCTGGAGCCTCTAGCTGTGTTGGAGGCCCCTCTGGTCCTAGATCGAAATCTGGAGGACCGAAAGGACTGAATAGACGGTCCCGGGTAAGTACATCTAGCAGGCGGAGCTCCTGAAGGAAATCCATGCGTCCAATACACCTCCAAAGAGCAATTTACCTGTGAAGGGAAGAGATTCCACATTACATTTGGAGTCAGCATCAACAATATCAACAATTCACTGACGCAACCATATGGCTCTGCGCGCAGACACTGCCATAGCCGTGGTCCTAGCATTAATATTGCTAATCTCTTTAACCACTTAACTGGCATGGTCAGATTTCATGCAACTGCGCCGTTCCACCCTGCCCCGCCCCCCGAACCGTTTTTGCCGAGGAGATCCGTTCTGCACAGTGTCGAACTGAGGCATGAAGGGCCCACCAGGGAAATGCAATCATATGGGCCCACTAAGGGGCGTTGCCATATGCTGGAAGGGGTATGGCCACCTGACCAGAGAGGAGTGGCTAGCCATAATAAGAGCCACCCAGCATAGTATGTAAAGAAAAAAAAATGTATAATATTTATAGTTTGTTTAAATGAAGTGTCTTTTAGTACAGGTAACAGATATGGCGTAGAAATAGTACATTTAAAAGTGTAACATGTAAGTACATATAAAAAAGAAATAAAAAATCAAAGTCAAAATAAAATAAAAACAGTTTTTGGTAATACAGTCTCAAATAAATAATGTACAATGTAAAAGTACATTATACAGGCAGTTTTGCAGCCCATAAAGATTCATTTTGAAATGGAGAGCGCAACATAGGTAGTGGTGACTGATGGTCCTGCTCCTAATATGTTAATGCAGAGTAATACTAATATGGGTACTTACACCTACCCGGTGGCGGTTAGCAGCCCAAGTTCATAATGCAATAGTTCACTGGATACTTTTGTCTCTATCCATCTATGTGGATTTGGTTTAGGTGGCGTCTCTTCCCAGAGGCAATGATGTTGTTACACAGGTGCCTGTGTGCCGGGACCAGAGCCGGATTAAGTCGCTGGGGGGCCCGGGGTACTTAAATCAGTGGGGCCCCTATTCAAGAGAGGAGGAGGAGGAGGACCAGGGGGGGGGGGGTGTCACTCACATACCATCCAGTGAACGAATTGCGCTCCCGTCCCCGCCAACCGCACAGACAGCAGAGTGACGGATCAGCTCTCCAATCATGTATGAATGAAGCAGCCTGCCGCTCAGCCATTGGGGCAGCCTACTTCACTCATACGTTATTGGACAGCTGAGCCGTCGCTCAGCTGTCCTGTTTGTACGGCCGCCGCTGCAGTGCGGACGGGAGCACAACACCACAGATCGGATCGGAAGAGAGATCCGATCTGTGGTGTGCAGTGGTGGAACTAGAAAATGGTGGGCCCAGGTGCAACAATACGCATTGGGCCCCCCTCCCATATTAAAAAAAGGGAAAGCGTGTCATGTCACCCAAAAAATTGTGTTTTATCTCACTGAAAAGGGGTGTCGCCACACAATAGTACTCACAATTTACGTTACACCACACAGTAGAGAGCCTTATACATGGTACGTCACACAGAAGAGAGCCTTATACACCTTACGCCAGGATTTGGTATGATATACCGATGGACGGGATGCCGTCGGTCATAATACAGACAGCGGCATCCCAACCATCAGAATACCGACAGCCCCCCAGAAATTACTCTAACCCTCCCCTGCCCCCTACCCTAACCCTCCCCGGTGGTGCCTAACCCTAACCCTCCCCGGTGGTGCCTAACCCTAACCCTTCCTGCTTGGTGCCTAACCCTAACCCTTCCTGCTTGGTGCCTAACCCTAAGCCCCCCCTTCCCGGTACCTAACCATCCCTTTGCCGTCCCTGCACCCTAAACCCCCTTGTAATGCCTAAACTTAATCTCCCACCCACCGCGGCAGGAGGCGAGCGCGTCCCTCTAGAAGAACGTTCAAGATTCCAGGCATTGGTATTTTAATGCCGGAATCCTGAGCTCTGTCAGTATTTTGATGCCGGCATTATGTCGCCTTTCGGGATTCCGAAAGGTGACATAATGCCGTATACACGTTACGCCACACAGCAGAGAGCTGTATACACGTTACGCCACACAGCAGAGAGCCTTATACACGTTATGCCACACAGCAGAGAGCCTTATACACGGTACACCAGACAGCAGAGAGCCGTATACACGTTCCCTCACACAGTAGAGACCCTTATACATGGTATGCTGGTGTCTACCTTATGTGCATACCAACATTTACTACCAGGAATGTGAGATAGATAGATAGATAGATAGATAGATAGATAGATAGATAGATAGATAGATAGATAGATAGATATTGATGTAGCCAGCCTCATCTTTGCTGGAATGTGTAAGGCATGGGCGAACGCATCGCGGCAAGCTGCAGTAAATGCCGTGCTGTGGCTAGTTGCACCCGTTTGCTCCATAGAAGTCTAAGGGGGGTGTTCAATTAGTGCCGATATTTTACACTAGTCGAAAAAGCGTCAGTTTCCGCCCGTATGTAGGTCGAATTCACATTCGACCTATTCAAAGCGCGTTCCAATTTTCGACTTGTCAAAAAATCTGCCTGGTCGAAGACCACGTGGATCAGCAAATTAGCCGCCAACGTTAAACCCGATCTAGCGAATTAGTCGCCACATGAAACACGTGGATTTCGACAAAATTCGTGTTTTGTCGAATTTCCGTGCGTTTCACAGTTTTTTGGTCTATTCGACCCCCCAAAAAAAGGCATGGAGAAAACCGTGCAAAACACTGTCTAAAACTCCCGCTATTGGCTACCAAAGGGTCAAATTAGTGCCAATTTTCCGACTGTCGGAAAACTCGGCACTAATTGAATATCCCCCTATGCCTCAGACATAGGCACACTAGTCATGAGCATGGCTATATCTGTAGATATTGATATATGTACTGTATACACACATATAGGAAAACACACACAGAATACATATATACACACACACCCAGAGAAAAAACACGCACACCTACAGCTAAACACACATAGCAAAACACATATATACACACAAACACACACCCATAGGAAAACACATACACACACTAAACACAAATAGCAAAACACATACACACACACCCATAGGAAAACAGATATACACATACACACCCATAGCAAAACAAACACACAAACAGCTAAACATACACACACAGCCAGCAAAACACACACACCCTTGTATTTACAGTACATGTGTTTTCTTTATCCACAACTTACTTTGCTGCACCTCCTGGCTCTGGCTCCCTGGTTCCGGCAAGGCTCTTCACTGCAGGGGGTGAGTGCTGACGTCTCCAGTGCACACACTGCTGCCCTGTCATTGACTCTCCCTCCTCCCTCCCGGCCTCCCCCTTCTCCCAGCATGCAGTCACAGACAGTGGACAACACAGAGCCAGCAGGAAACTGATAGCTGCTGCAGCAGCACGGTGCCGAGTTGAAGGGTGATGAGATCACCCTTCTCACTCACTGGCGCCGTGTCCTGTGTGCAGACTACCTTCTTTGTCAGGTCCCACGGCGCAGCGGCAGGCAGCGTGTAATGAGTCAGTCTGACTCATTACATTGCTGCCGGCTGTGGGCCCCTTCATAGCGCTGGGCCTCTGTGCATTGCACTGGCTGCCCTGGCGCAAGTTCCGCCGCTGGTGGTGTGGCAGGGGGCCCTTTTGGGAAGGGGGGCCCGGGGGTACGTATCCCCGGGACCCCCCCCTTAATCCGGCTCTGGCCGGGACTCCTGCAGCGTAGCGATCACTGCGATAGCGATAGCAGACAAAAGTATCCAGTGAACTATTGCATTATGAAGTTGGGCTGCTAACCGCCGCCGGGTAGGTGTAAGTGCCCATATTAGTATTACTCTCTGCATTAACATATTAGGAGCAGGACCATCAGTCACCACTACCTATGCTGCTCTCTCCATTTCAAAACTAATCTTTATGGGCTGCAAAACTGCCTGTATACTGTACTTTTACATTGTACATTATTTATTTGAGACTGTGTTACCAAAAACAGTTTTTACTGTTTTTATTTTATTTTGACTTTGATTTTTATTTCTTTTAAATGTACTATTTCTACGTCATATCTGTTACCTGTACTAACAGACACTTTGTTTAAACAAACTAGAAATATTATACCATTACCGTTATCCAAATCTTGCTGTGCCCCAGGTTATTTTTTCACCTTTACCCTAATATAGGCACTCACCCGGCCAAGAGATCCTGTGGGTTCTCAAACCTGGAGAAGCAGACAGAACAGGAGCAGGAACACCAGCGTTGACGGTAGGGCAGCATCAGCGGCAAGTGGGTCACAGGCGGCACACATTCAAGCAGCCGTCGGTGGGTAGCAGCCCACCGCAGAAAGGAGAGGAGCAGCAGAGGTGGCAGCACTATAGAGGAGTAACAGCAGGGACGGGTGCTGGCGCATAAGCCGTCCTGGTAGACACTGAGTGGGCAGCAACAGGGAACGACCCCCCCTAGATGGAGAATAAATAGCGTGGCACACATAGCGCGCCACCGTGCCAGCAATGGGCTCATTTGCGCTCACCACACTATCTGTTTGCCGGCGGTCGGGATCCCAGGAGACACAGGAGAGAGGACCCCAACGCACCCAGCGCTGCACAGCCCCAGTGAGGCTGTTAGCGTTTTTATGTGTAATCACAGTTATTGTGGCCAATCCCGGGATCGGAATCGTTGGGATCCCGGGATTAAGGCCCAAAAATGGCCGGGATTCAATCCCGAGATTGGAAACTCCAATCCTGGGGATTGAGGGATCGGTGTTGAGCGTCCACAGGACACTAAGACGCTGCCCGGCTTCCTTCTTCCGGCACCCCAGCGCAGCGTGAGAGGTCACGCTGCACCGCCAGCCACTGCAGGGAGCCGCCAGGAGAGATGAGAGGTTGTTCCCCACCCGCCCGCCCCCGGTATATGGTGAGTTATATGTGTGGGGTGGGGTGGGGTGAGGGGGCGACCACATAGCTAAAAGCCAAACCCGGTTATCACGGGAATCCCGGGATTGCCCATTTTTCAATCCCAATACCCGGGATTGAAAAAATGGCCCGGGATTGGCTTCCCTAATCACAGTTTGACTGTAATACAATATAATCCCTCAGAGGGATGTTATTGTGCACTAGTATAACAGCTCTCCCCCTCTACATCCGGTACCAGCGATCCAGGGACAGTGGAGGCTGCTGCTGCTGCAATGCAGAGGAAGGCGCCAAAATGCAGCTGAGGCTGCTCTCGTGTAGCTCCGCCCCCTGCAATGGCGCCGGAGCTACTTCTGTATATTAATACTGGCCATGACTCCCAATATGTACAACCTCACATAAATGCTCGGTTTACTATATTTAGCCAGTCTCACGCAGGGGCTACAGCGGGTCCCCCCCAGGAGGGACCCGTACGCCACACCCGCGCGTTAGTACTCACCACCGATGATCACCTTCAGGCAGCGTTAGGGGTGTGCGGCATGCAGCGGCTGCGACAGCCAAGGCGCCATGCCCCGCTGAACAAACAGCCCCTCAGACGGTGGTCCTGCAGCGGGGAAGCGGCTCTGCACCTCAGGAGGCCTGTGACCGTCCCACCCTCAACCCAAACCCCCACAGTGCAAGTATGCTGTTGCTCAAACAGCATACCGAAAGAAATTAAACTTTTAAAAAGAAATTGCAGAAAAACTCTGGAGCTTGCAGAGTGTGCATCCTCTCCTGAGGGCATTTTTTTCTAAACTGAGCTGTAGGAGGAGGCATAGAGGGGAGGAGCCAGCACACCCAGTTGAAGAAATTTAAAGTGCACTGGCTCCTTTGGACCCATCGTACTAATCTGTCCCCAACATCCCTGATGGATGCTAGAGAAATATATTTATCAAGGGGCTCAGACCATGCACTATGGTGAGCTACGTACCATTGATGGCAAAACTAGTTGACATTGGCTGTCATCTTGCAATTATCGATAGTCAATAGCCAACCCTACATTAAGGGTTGAATGTCTGGGTAAAAATTCAAGTTTGCATGTCCAGGAACCTACAGTTAAGCTTAAGTAATGTATTTTTTATAAGAAAACTTGGGGGCGTGGGCGAACAAATATATTGTATTATCCCTGTTGTAGCAAAAAGGAGAGAGTTTTGCATGATAAGAGGATCCTACTTTTCGTTTAATCAGGATTATTTGATCTTTTTAATGTATATAAGAAGACTTTACATTTGCTTTATGCTTTGCTTGTCACATAGGTGGCAGTTTGATCATTTATGACAAACCTGAACTGCAATGTGCCATCCCTGTCCTAAATGATGAAAATCCATCTCTATACAATTTGATCCAGCAGGATAATAACACAGATTAGCTGATGATCTCCATTGGAATATATTGGAGGTCATCTGCGAGGCAGGAGTGGAAGGACAGCATATCTGGATAACACTTTGTGCTTTTTATTTTCATAGGCCCTTAAGCGAAGAAGATATTGTCATAGACCCTTTGGAATTATTAGGAAGAAAAATAGTTTTCCAGATTCATATCTTACAGTGTCTCGGTGTTCGATGGCTGAGGGAAGCCGCAGACAGGGGGATTCAGATTGGGTAAAAAAAGGAGAATATGTTTTGTTTTTCCATTTTTATTTTTTTATTATTTTAGAGCTACTATTGGGCTTTATGCCCATCACCGCATGCTGAACATAGAACACACAACATGTGCTATATTGTATAGATATCACTGAACCCTATGGAAAAGTACACATGACATTCATAGTGATTTTTAGTGACTAAAATACTCCAGACTTCATTTTATTATTCAGTCCAGCAACTGATCTGATCATGTGTTTTTCCACAGATAAGCTGTGTTCACATACTGCTGAATGCATCACATGTGCCATGTGCATATGTCTTTGTCTATGCCATGTGCATATACTGTATGTTTGCATTGGTCTTTGAACTGATATTATGTCACGATTATTAAAAAATCATTATCACTAAAATTGTGTAATTTATAGTTAAGAATACAGACTTGTGCACTACTGTTTACATTTATAGAGTAGGAATTAATGTTCCTAGAAGATCCATGTTATCTTTCTTGGTCTATAATACAATCAGTGACGGCACCTACCTCTTTGGAGTAAGAGGATAGCCCCGGTCAGCCTGGTCCTAGCACCTGTGCAATGGATATGGCAGGCGCTGGGACTAGCGCATAAGCGGCGGTGGAACTGCGCATGTGCAAAACAGCTTCTATGGACTGCATCGGCTGCAGCCCATAGAGCTGGGTAGGGCTGCCCAAAAGGCAGGGAGTGGCTTCACTCTCTGCTAATTGCAGCCCATACTGGCAGTCCCAGAGGGGAAAGCACCCACCATTGGGATTTCCTGTCCTGCGGGTGACTGGCAGATAGCACTTGCTATGGGAAGTCACTGACAGTCACAGTGTAGCCAGTGCAGGGAGGGGGGTATTATAATATTTAGAATATCTTCTTTGTATTTTTTGTTTTCTGTATAGTCAAAACTCTGGAGTATACTGGTCTATGGGAGGTGAGATATTACCTCTCCTGCCTACCATGTCCGCACCTAACGTATCAAAACTCACCAGATTTTCGCACATTACTGAAAGAAGCACAGCTAAACTAAATAGATGCTATCTGGGCATGCCGCCCTAGGGGTGCCAAGAGGGGGATGGAGCAGGTACATCATTATGGAAAATTTTTATTGGATTGATTTTGATAACTTTATTTATGTCTCTGGTGCAACAGTGATCACAATTGGTCAGCTTTCTACACTCCAAGGATGTTGTATTTACTTATATTACTGTCTTTAATTACAAGTGCATTTAAAAAAAGAATAATAAAGTAATCTTTTTATTTTCATTTAAGATACCACTTTTATGATGATCATCAGTCTGTTTACACTAAAGCAGTCTGGAAAAACGTGAATCCTGTCATTGATCATAAAATGCAGTTTGTTGCATCAAATGTATCTAATGGACTTTTAAGTTACCTACAAAAAAATGCATTGGTTGTCGATCTATGGGGCCTTCAAGGTACAACTTTTTTTATTGTTGATTTTTATATTTATTATTAAAGAAACCTGTTAGTGGTGATTATAATAACTCTGCTGATACAACGCACATATGCACTTTCCAGACCAGCAACAATGATAGTTGTTATCCCTCCATAGTATCAAGTGTGTACCCCACATAATTTAGATTGTAAGTCATACATGCCGACATCATGGCTGCTCTCTCTGGGAGAGAGCAGTCAGGTCGGCCCAGTAGGGGGTCGGGACAGGGCTATGACACGCATAGGAGGTGGGGCGGAGGCGAGGCGGAACATGATTACCGGCATTATACAGCAGGGGGCGTGGCTATGATTACGTAATTTAGCAAGAATCGCGTCATCGACTGCCCGGACTTAGTGAGTAATGTGGGCGGCCGGGCAGGGGGGACATTAAAAATCGGGAGACTTGCCTGCTCTTCTGGGGGGCCGGGATGGTCACCCGATTTTCGGGAGCTTCCCGGGCATTCCGGGAGAGTAGGCAAGTATGTTGTAAGTTCATTTGGACCGAGCCATCATTACCTTGTATTGTATGTAATTTCTTTCTGTCATGGTCCCCTCAATGTAAAGTGTTGCATAGTATGTCAGTGCTTTATTATTAATTAACCTTTTTGGTGCGGAGGATAAGTGGAGCTTTTCTTCCCCATGTACATCAGGACTGAAGAGGACGAGTCCCACATGTCTTCCACAGCAATGGAGGTTGTGAAAAAAAAAATACCTTGCATACATGATTACTATGTAATCTATTTTCTTCCAGAGGCTAGAGCATTTATTTACTAAGAATCGTTTTTTGCCTGAGATTAAACATGGTCGTAATTGATCGGACATGGGAGTATTTTTCTAGATGAAACACGGGTATCTACTATGATACTGTGTTTTTCAATGGTGTATGCAGTCATACTTGGCAGCCATGTTTGATGTGTATGCTAGCAGCCAAACATGAAGCCTGCACAGATCAGTGAGATCCATGCAGGCTTCTGTGTGTAAAAGTAAATAAATGGTTAGAAAACAGGAGAAGAAAAAAATTGCATGTGGTCCCCCCTCCAAAGCATAATCAGCCCTGGGTTCTATGAGCTGGTCCTGTTTCAAAAAATACAGGGGAAAAAATGTGTAGGGTTCCCCTGTATTTAAAAATTATGGGGTGAAAATGAAATAGGGGTCCCTCATATTTTTAGAACAAGCACTGGTCTCCACTTGCAGACTCCCCCCCCCACACCCTCCCCACTCCAGTGCTTCCAAGGCCTGGGCTGAAGCCTGGGGCTATCCCCAGCACTCCTGGGCAGTGGGTGCCGAGATGATAGCATTTCAGGTGTAAAATTAGAAGTAATATTGTATTTTACAGGAGGACTACAGGTCCCAGGAAGCCCCCCACATGCTAGTACATGGAGGACCACAAGTAGCAGCATGTGCGGAATTAAGGGCCCACTAGACTCCATGTAAAAGTAGCGGGGTGCAGGCAGGCAGGGGCGGATTGGGATGAAAAATCAGCCCAGGAAATTTATGGAAGCAGCTATAATGGGGTTGTGGTCTGATGAGGGGGTGGGGTCTGTTGTGGGGGACAGAATCCCTCCTCTTAGGGCCTGTTTGTATGCAATTGCATCTTCCTTGTGTCTCTTGCTGCAGTTGTGTCTGAGATGGGGCGGATTGGGAACTAAAAGTGACCCTGTAAAATTTTGTAGAAGTGGCCTGACATGGCCAGCACAGGGTTCTAACAAACCGTGTAACCGTGACAGCATCACTGGATGGCAGAGTTGCTGTACTGCAGAGACGGAATAACAAAATTAATGGGGGGCAATGCAGTGCACTGAGTGGGATGGGATGCTGAGTCGGTGGGATGCCTGTCATGTGGGGGATGGGGCCACATGAAAACACACAAAACAGGCCCCACATACAAGTCAGCCTACCAGGAATCTTACTGGTGGGCCCTGGACACGCCCCTCTCAAATATACATTTCTATGCAAATTTTATATCTGACCCACCTGCAGTGCAGCTTGGTTTTAACAAGGTGCACAGTTACTTGCTCATTTTTGCTTATCTCCAAACTTGAATCTGGTCCTATGATTCCAATCAGCCAACCAGTTGGCTGATTGGAACAAACAAATCTGTTAATTAATGAGAGCAAATGACAAAAATCCCTTTGCTCCCAAACACTGGACAACTGATGAATATAGAGACGGGGGGGCTCATTGGAGGGGGCCCAGGTTGTCCCTTTTCCTTCCCCCTTCCCCATTGCTGACAGCCGCATGTCAAGTGGGGAGAGAGGACTGACTGCTGCTGCAGCAGTGTCTCTCCCAGTTTACTGGGGAGAGAGGCAGCTGCAGCGGCAGCCAGTCCTCTCTCTACCTGCATGATGAGCACTCGCGCCCGTCATTGCTGCCACCCACTGTTCCTAACACCCAACCCTCCTCCGTCCCGTGCAGCTTCGTTGCCGCATGTACTGTATATTACATTTTTTATATTTTGAATGGAATGATCTAGTCATACCTCCCCTCTTTACCCACACCCCCTCTCATTACTGGGGTCCGGCAAAGCTGTCAGCGCCCCTGAATATAACTAATAGCACACATTTTGCCACTTCATGGAAAGAAGCCGGTCGCTTATTGCTGGCAGCTGATCTCTGGTCTATTGCGCTGACTGAGAGCTAAGATCCACACACACAGCAGGCTTTGTAGTTACTACTATTGGGCATGTGCAGCAGCTCCGTTCCATCCCTTATATTGCATGTTGTTGCCATGGCTCTAGTAAAATCATATGACATACTCCTGCAATTGTGGTCATAATTCAAGACATTGGCAGGTGAGGAGGGTGGGCAGGGGTGATAGTCCATCCCACATGTCTGGCCCTACTCCCCGCAAGGGTGCAAAAGCATTGCACGGCGTCAATGCTTTTGAACCCGGCAATAAGCTCCCTGCCAGCGCAGCTCCTGCATTGGCAGGCCGCTACTTGCCGCGTTGTCCAGATCGCACCCCGCCAACGGCATTCTAACGCCGTTGGCGCGCCCCCTCCCGCCCTGCTAATGCCTCTGCTTGTCAATCAGGCAGAGGCAATTGTACCAGTGAGATGACTGGGCTCCCGGGGTGCGCGTGCACACTCCACATAGGGATTCAGACTGTGATCGCTGCCGCTGCAGCGATCCAGTCTGAATTACCCCCTAGGGCACGAAGTTGTATAAAAATACAATTACTTATTAACGCAACATACTGTATATATAACAATTCTTCATCTATTACAGAAAATAGGAGAGACATATGAAGGTTTGTTTATCAAATAATATTTGCAGGATCTCTCCCAAAACAGCCCTTTTAAGGGAATACCTGCAAATATTATAGGGTTTATTTACAAAGCATCAGGTGGAAAAACACTGCCCATCATGTTGATGCCCATACAGTAAAAGAGCAATGACTTCAGCGGCTTTGTTTTGCTAGTTTTTAACCACTTAACTGGCATGGTGAGATCACATGCGATTGCGCCGCCCTACTCTGTCCCCGAGTTTTTGACAAGGAGATCCATTCTGCAGATGTGCATAATATAATATTTAGGAGATGTAATAAGCAGTGAAAAGTGTGGAGAATGAGCCAGTGGTGAAGTTGCCCATGGCAACCAATCAGCTGCTCTTTAAACTATAAAAAATAAAAAATTTATGAAAAGTTTTGAACTATGAATAAACCCCAAAGTATCTCCCAAATGTAACAGGGAGGGACTGCAGCAGATGTCTCTGATATCTGTCACAGTCCCTCCATCTCCGACAGCAGAAGCAGCACCAATATGTGTGGGGTCTGCTAGGCTGTCAGATTTACCAAGTGTTGGAATGCGGCAATAGCTGCTATAGCCTATGGGCTACACTTTGAGGAAATAACTGGGAGAGCTTTCCATAGAAACCCTTCCTAGCACTAGCTGCTACAAATGTGTGGTCAGAAAAACTCCATGCACAGTAGTGCTGCGGGGTCCTGAACAGGGGCGGATTTAGGGTGAGGGCGCCCCCTAGGCACAACAATAACGGTCGCTCCCCGCCTGCCTAATTTTATTACTTTTATTGTTTGGTTATAAGCCCTCACTTGATGATAGTCACTTTAATAGAATAATAAAGAAAAATCCACATACTATGACTTTTTTATTTTTAATTATGTATCCATATTTACTAAGTAGGACAGTTTATAGGGGCAGTGTGCGCATGTCCTACCCATTTACACTCCATTCAAGATGGCATATGGTAGTGCAGTGGATATATTTTGTAGTTACTGGTACTTTTTGGGCCGACAGTGCTGACATAAGCATTCAAGTGCCGCCCCTAGGCATGTGGCTCACGTGCCTAATGGGAAATCGCCACTTGTCCTGAAGGAGAAGTGCAGTGATTGCTTTAGCAGCAGCGAATGTATACGGTAGAGACCTACAGTCCTAATAGAGCAGTGTAACAATGGGCTACGTTCTACTGTAGATACAGTGTACCACTTCTATGGATCACTACTAGTAGCCACAATGCCTTGCCAGTGTAGGAATCTAGCAGGAGTCAATATCAGTCCCTAATTTTAATCAGATTTCAACAAATACCTTGTAATACAAGTAACATTTACATTATTATTGGTTACTTACAGCAACTATTTAGCTTTCTTCTTGAGCAGGGCCGGTGCTAGGGTGTTCGGCGCCCCCCTGCAAACTATAAATTTGCGCCCTCCCATATTCCTTTGGCGCGCACCGGGAAAAGGGGTGTGGTCTCACAAGTAAGGGGCATAGCCACACAATAGTACCCCCATTCAAAATTACGCCACAATGTAGCACAATCTTATTCATCTTATACGTAATGCCCCACAAGTAGTAGTAGCGTCCTTATATGTAATGCACCCCAGTAGTAGTAGCATCCCTATGCATAATGCCCCCCCAGTAGTAGTAGCATCCTTATACATAGTGCACCCCCAGTAGTAGTAGCGTCCTTATACGTAAGGCCCCCCAAGTAGTAGTATTATTGTTATATGTAATGCCCCCCAAGTATAGTAATCCTATACATAATGCCCCCCCCAAGTAGTAGTATCGTCCTTATACGTAATGACCCCCCTAGTAGTAGCATTGTTACTCGTAATGCCCCCCCCATTAGTAGCGTTGTTACACGTAATGCCCCCCCCCCCATTAGTAGCGTTGTTACACGTAATGGCCCCCCCTTTAGTAGCGACGTTACACGTAATGGCCCCCCCCCATTAGTAGCGACGTTACATGTAATGCCCCCCCTGTAGTAGTAGCGTCCTTAAAGCACACATAAACGCACACAGACATACCACAAACACACACATACATAATACACACACACTTCCCTCTCACCCTTCACTTACCTAAGCCAGTCTCCCTCTGAGTCTGTACACTATAGCAGCCTGGTCCGTGTAGCTCCGCCCCTTCGGCCCCGTTTAGCCCCGCCCATTCCGTCCGTGTAGCTCCGCCCCCTTTTGTCCCATACACAGCGCTGTCCTGTCACACAGGTGAGGGGTGGGGAGCGGAGGGAGGAGGATTCTAATGCTACAAGCGCCGCTGCCAGTGCCTGTCCAGGCACAGCAGCAGCACGGGGGACAGGACGGCGCAGCAGGGAAGGAATGCAGAGCAGGGGGAGCGCCTCTCCGTCCCAGCGCCTCCCTGCACTGCATCCCTTCGCTGAGCAGGTAGCGCCGGGCCTGTTCTTGAGGTTTTCTTTGATTAGGGGACAGGGCAGAATCTTGTTCCTCTGCATCAGTGTCTGACACAGAGCCGTAACTGCGTGTGTGCCAGGTGTGCCTGAGGGCGCAACGGCCAGCATTCCATGTCAGCGGCTTGTAATGACTCAAGTTGACTCGTTGCAAGCCGCTTGTGCTGTGTGCGCCGAAGGAGAAGAGGAGAGGATCAGTATCAGGGGAGGACCCGGAGGGAGGGGGACTGGAACCGCAGCAGCGCTATGTAATTGGTAGCAGCGCCGCTGCAGCTGTCCCTCTCCTTCCGCATTGGCTGGCCGGTGCTACTGTGAATGCTGGGATGCGCTTCTCTCAACCCAACATTAACAGCGGCAGCGGCCAGCCAATGCGGTAGGAGAGGGACAGCTGCAGCGGCGCCACCACCAATTACACTGCGCTGCTGCGGCTCCCGAGTGCCCCTCCCTCCTCCTTCTTCTCCCCTGCCCGGGATCTGCAGCACCGAAGAGCCTGACTGCTTGAGCCAGCAGGGAGAGATGGTAAGTATCTATCTATCTATCTATCTATCTATCTATCTATCTATCTATCTATCTATCTATCTATCTATCTATCTTTCTCTTACGTCCTAGAGGATGCTGGGGTCCACATTAGTACCATGGGGTATAGACGGGTCCATTAGGAGCCACTGGTATTTTAAGAGTTTGAGAGTGTGGGCTGGCTCCTCTCTCTATGCCCCTCCTACCAGACTCAGTTTATAAAATGTGCCCGGAGGAGCCGGTCACAGCTAGGGGAGCTCCTAGAGCTTCTTTAGTTTTATTTTTTTCTAAGAGATAGTTTAGGCACAGGGTGGCTCCTGGCAACAGCCACCCTGCTTCGTGGGACTAAGGGGGGGAGTAGTGTCCTCCATGCGGGGTCTGAGCCACTATCTCCGCTGACAGTACACTGAGCTCCTGAGGGTGCTGATCGTTAGCCGCCCCAGGCGACAGCTCACTCCTGCAGCATGCCGCCACCCCCTTACAGAGCCAGAAGAATTCGGTGGCGAGTGAGTTACCGGTCCCCCTGGCAAGTGGGGAGCCGGTGTCAAGATGGCGGCAACAGGGTAGGGAGTGCAGTACTAACTGCGCTCCGGGGCTCAGCGGTACATAGTGCGGTGCTGTGAGGGGCGCCCTGAGCCAGCGCCTATACCCTACACTGGTCAGCAAGCCTGTCAGGGTCCCCGTATCGCTGCCAGCAAAAATCCTCAGCCAGTATAATATAATGAAGTGCGGGGAGCAGCGCCATGTTCGGGGGGGGGGGGGGGGGGCGGAGCTTCTCCTCAGAGCGGACCCAGCAGTGTTCAGCGCCATTTTCCTGCCTGCATTTCCTGTACAACAGACGCTGACTGGGAGAGCTGTCCCTCCAAGCAACTCCAGTTATCCTCGATCAACGATGTCATATGTGAATAAGAGAATAAAAAGTATCTTGTGTAACACAGTTTTTTCTCTAACGTCCTAGTGGATGCTGGGGACTCCGTAAGGACCATGAGGAATAGACGGGCTCCGCAGGAGACATGGGCACTTCAAGAAAGAATCTAGATTCTGGTGTGCTCTGGCTCCTCCCTCCATGTCCCTCCTCCAGACCTCAGTTTGAGACGGTGCCCGGACGAGCTGGGTGCTGTTCAGTGAGCTCTCCTGAGCTTGCTGTGAGAAAGTATTTTGTTAGGTTTTTTATTTTCAGGGAGCTCTGCTGGCAACAGACTCCCTGCAATGTGGGACAGAGGGGAGAGAAGCAGCCCTACTCTCTGAACTAGGTCCTGCTTCTTAGGCTACTGGACACCATAAGCTCCAGAGGGATCATACACAGGATCTCACCCTCGTCGTCCGATCCCAGAGCCGCGCCGCCGTCCCCCTCGCAGAGCCGGAAGACAGAAGCCGGGTGAGTATGAGAAGCAAGAAGACTTCGAAATCGGCGGCAAAAGACTCCGTTCTTCACTGAGGTAACGCACAGCACTGCAGCTGTGCGCCATTGCTCTCACATACTCCGGTCACTGTAAGGGTGCAGGGCGCAGGGGGGGGCGCCCTGGGCAGCATATGGACCTCTTTTGGCAAAAGTACACATATATACAGTTGGGCACTGTATATATGTATGAGCCCCTGACAAGAAAATGGATATTTAAGCGGGACAGAAGCCTGCCGTCGAGGAGGCGGGGCTTCTTCCTCAGCACTCACCTGCGCCATTTTTTCTCCACAGCTCCGCTGAGAGGAAGCTCGCCAGGCTCTCCCTGCAGATACACGGTAGAAGAGGGTAAAAAGAGAGGGGGGGGCACATAATTAGGCGCAAAAATCTATATAAACAGCAGCTACTGGGTTAACATTAAGTTACTGTGTTATTCCTGGGTTTACAGCGCTGGGGTGTGTGCTGGCATACTCTCTCTCTGTCTCTCCAAAGGGCCTTGTGGGGGAATTGTCTTCAGATGAGCATTCCCTGAGTGTCTGGTGTGTCGGTACGTGTGTGTCGACATGTCTGAGGTAAAAGGCTCCCCTAAGGAGGAGATGGAGCAAATGTGTGTGTGAGTGGTGTCTCCGTCGACAACGCCGACACCTGTTTGGATATGTGAAATTAAGTTCTAAGGTAAATTTATTGCACAAAAGATTAGAGAACAGACAGGGAATCTACCCATGTCTGTCCCTATGTCGCAGAGACCTTCAGAGTCTCTCAATGCTCACTATCCAAAATAATAGACACTGATATCGACACGGAGTCTGACTCCAGTGTCGACTACGATAATGCAAAGTTACAGCCAAAATGGCAGGATATCACTGACCTGGTTTGGGGGGGTTGTGGACTCGGGGTTTCTTCCGATGCCTGGGAAGTGGAACCGCAACTGGGCCGCAGCAGAGATGGCCGGATGTAAGTCTTCCTCATGCAGGATCAGATCGGCGGACAGGAGGCACGTGCGGACGCTGAAGGTCTCCTGAAAGAGAGAACTTGACAGGTGCTGGTGAATCACAGAAAATACTAAGTGCGGGAGGCACGGAGGTGCTGGAGGCACGGAGGTGCTTGGAGGCACGGAGGTGCTTGGAGGCACGGAGGTGCGAGGTGGCGCTCGGGCGCTTGGAGGCACTGATGTGCTTGGAGGTACGGAGGCGCGTGGAGGCACGGAGGTGCGTGGAGGCACGGAGGTGCGTGGAGGCGCTCGGGCGCTTGTAGGCACTGAGGTGCGTGGTGGCGCTCGGGCGCTTGGAGGCACTGATGTGCTTGGAGGCACGGAGGTGCGTGGAGGCGCTCGGGCGCTTGTAGGCACAGAGGTGCGTGGTGGCGCTCGGGCGCTTGGAGGCACTGATGTGCTTGGAGGCACGGAGGTGCGTGGAGGCGCTCGGGCGCTTGGAGGCACTGATGTGCTTGGAGGCACGGAGGTGCGTGGAGGCGCTCGGGCGCTTGTAGGCACTGAGGTGCGTGGTGGCGCTCGGGCGCTTGGAGGCACTGATGTGCTTGGAGGCACGGAGGTGCGTGGAGGCGCTCGGGCGCTTGTAGGCACTGAGGTGCGTGGTGGCGCTCGGGCGCTTGGAGGCACTGATGTGCTTGGAGGCACGGAGGTGCGTGGAGGCGCTCGGGCGCTTGGAGGCACTGATGTGCTTGGAGGCACGGAGGTGCGTGGAGGCGCTCGGGCGCTTGTAGGCACTGAGGTGCGTGGTGGCGCTCGGGCGCTTGGAGGCACTGATGTGCTTGGAGGCACGGAGGTGCGTGGAGGCGCTCGGGCGCTTGGAGGCACTGATGTGCTTGGAGGCACGGAGGTGCGTGGAGGCGCTCGGGCGCTTGGAGGCACTGATGTGCTTGGAGGCACGGAGGTGCGTGGAGGCGCTCGGGCGCTTGAAGGCACTGATGTGCTTGGAGGCACGGATATGCTTGGAAACACGGAAGTGGTAGGAACGAGGGAGCTCTGAAGATCACAGTTTCTGACAGGCAGAATTGATGATACACAGGCGCCGGATCTCTGCCCGGCGTCTGGCTTTGAACCTCCCGCCTTTGCCTGATTGGCGGAGCGGGCAGGTGACATCAGCCCCGCTCCGCCTACCTGACCTCACTCAATATGGCGGCGCCCTCGCTCCGGGAAGCCGCCGGGGAGACCCACTGACCCAACGCCGGAACCCCAAGACCGCCGGAGGAGAGAGGCGCCAGGCCATCCAGGACACCCGCAGAGGCAAGCGCGGCCGCCGCTGCCCGCGAGGTGTGACACAGGAAAGTATTCAATATATGATTATTGTAATAAAAAATGTTTTGCATATCACTGATGACTCATCTGTCCCTGACACAAGGGTACACATGTTTAAGGGGAATAAAGCTGAGGTAAATTTTCCTCCTTTCATGAAGAAAAAGAGCGGGAACCTCCAGACAAGAGACTGCAGTTTCCCACAAAGAATTCTCAGGGAGTATCCTTTCCCTACTAGGGCCAGGATACGATGGGAATCTTCCCCTAGGGTGTCACGTTTGCCCAAAAGGTAGCACTGACTTAACAGCTATCCCCAGGGATCCTGCAGATAGCATGCAGTAAAAGTACTTTGAAGTCCATTTACACACATTCTGGTACTCTTCTCAGACCGGCGATTGTGTCGGCATGGGTTTATAGCGCTGTAGCAGCGTGGACAGATACCTTATCAGCAGAGATTGAGACCCTAGTATGTATATATATATATATATATATATATATATATGTATGTATATATATATAGATATATATATATATATATATATATAAAAGATGCTGTCTTATATATATATATATATATATATATATATAAAACATGCCCAAAGAGACATTAGTCTACTGGGTTCTAGAGTCAACGCTATGTCGATTTCTGCTTGACGTGTCCTGTGGAACATGCAATGGACAGGTGATGCCGACTTAAGAGGCATATGGAAGGTTTACCTTACAAGGCTGAGGATTGTGTGGAGAAGGGATCTCGGACCTGGTCTCCACAGCTATAGCTGGTAATTCTGATCTTTTGCCTTATATTCCAGCACAGCCTAGGAAAGCACGACATTATCAAATGCAGTCCTTTCAATCACAAAGAAACAAGAAAGTCCGAGGTGCGTCCTTTCTTGCCAGAGGCAGGGGCAGAGGAAAGAAGCTGCACAACACAGCTAGTTCCCAGGAACAGAAGTCCTCCACGGCCTCTACAAAATCCACCGCATGTCGCTGGGGCTCCACAGGCGGAGCTAGGCCCGGTGGGGGCACGTCTTCGAAATTTCAGCCACAAGTGGGTTCACTCCCTTTTGAATCCCTGGGCAATAGATATTGTGTCTCAGGAATACAAGCTGGACTTCGAGGAGATGCCCCCTCACCGACGGCCCTGCCGGCTCCTCCCCACGAGAGGGAAATAGTGTTAACTGCAATTCACAAATGGTATCTTTAACAGGTGGTGGTCAAGGTTCCCCTCCTTCAACAAGGAGGGGGTTGTTATTCGACCATGTTGTAGTCCCGAAACCGGACGGTTCGGTCAGACCCATATTGAATTTAAAATCCCTGAACATATACCTGAAAAGGTTCAAGTTCAAGATGGAATCGCTGAGAGCGGTCGTCGCAAGCCTGGTAGGGGGGGATTTTATGGTGTCTGGACATAATGGATGCATACCTTCATGTCCCCATTTATCCACCTCATCAGGCGTACCTCAGATTTGTGGTACAGGATTGTCATTACCAATTTCAGACGTTGCCGTTTGGTCTCTCCACGGCACCGAGAATATTTACCAAGGTAATGGCGGAAATGATGGTACTCCTGCGGAAGCAAGGGGTCGTAATTATCCCATACTTGGACGATCTCCCCATAAAAGCGGGATCAAGAGAGCAGTTGCTGATCAGCGTAGCACTTTCTCTGGAAGTGTAACGGCAACACGGCTGGATTCTAAATATTCCAAAGTCGCAGTTGGTTCCTACGGCTCGTCTGCCTTTCCTAGGCATGATTCTAGACACAGACCAGAAAAGGGTTTATCTCCCGATAGAGAGAGCTCAGGAGCTCATGACACTGGTCAGGAACCTATTAAAACCAAAACAGGTGTCAGTGCATCACTGCACTCGAGTCCTGGGAAGGATGGTGGCATCATACGAGGCCATTCCCTTCGGCAGGTTCCATGCGAGGACCTTTCAATGGGACTTACTGGACAAGTGGTCCGGATCACATCTTCAGATGCATCGGTTAATCACCCTATCCCCCAGGGCCAGGGTGTCTCTCCTGTGGTGGCTGCAGAGTGCTCACCTTCTCGAGGGCCGCAGATTCGGCATTCAGGACTGGGTCCTGGTGACCACGGATGCAAGCCTCCGAGGGTGGGGAGCAGTCACACAGGGAAGAAATTTCCAAGGTCTGTGGTCAAGTCAGGAGACTTGCCTTCACATCAACATCCTGGAACTAAGGGCCGTATACAACGCCCTACGTCAAGCGGAGACCCTGCTTCGCGACCAACCGGTTCTGATTCAGTCAGACACCATCACCGCAGTGGCTCATGTAAACCGACAAGGCGGCACAAGGAGCAGGGTAGCGATGGCGGAAGCCACCAGAATTCTTCGCTGGGCGGAAAATCACGTAAGCGCACTGTCAGCAGTGTTCATCCCGGGAGTGGACAACTGGGAAGCAGACTTCCTCAGCAGACACGACCTCCACCCGGGAGAGTAGGGACTTCATCAGGAAGTCGTCGCACAGACTGCAAGTCGGTGGGTGCTGCCACAGGTGGACATGATGGCATCCCGCCTCAACAAAAAACTACAGAGGTATTGCGCCAGGTCAAGAGACCCTCAGGCGATAGCTGTAGACGCCCTGGTGACACCGTGGTTGTTCTAGTCGGTCTATGTATTTCCTCCTCTTCCTCTCATACCCAAGGTGCTGAGAATAATAAGAAAAAGAGGAGTGAGAACAATACTCATTGTTCCAGATTGGCCACGAAGGACTTGGTATCCAGATCTGCAAGAACTGCTCACAGAGGACCTGTGGCCTCTTCCTCTAAGACAGGACTTGTTGCAACAAGGGCCCTGTCTGTTCAAAGACTTACCGCGGCTGCGTTTGACGGCATGGCGGTTGAACGCCGGATCCTAGCAGAGAAAGGCATTCCGGATGAGGTCATTCCTACGCTGATACAGGCTAGGAAGGGCGTGACAGCTCAACATTATCACCGTATATGGCGAAAATATGTTGCTTGGTGTGAGGCCAGGAATGCCCCTACGGAGGAATTCCAGCTGGGCCGTTTCCTTCACTTCCTACAGTCAGGAGTGAATTTGGGCCTAAAATTGGGGTCCATTAAGGTCCAGATTTCGGCCCTATCCATTTTCTTTCAAAAGGAGTTGACTTCTCTACCTGAAGTTCAGACGTTTGTAAAGGGAGTGCTGCATATTCAGCCTCCTTTTGTGCCTCCAGTGGCACCTTGGGATCTTAAAGTGGTGTTGAGTTTCCTGAAATCCCACTGGTTTGAACCACTCAAAACGGTGGAGTTGAAATATCTCACGTGGAAGGTGGTCATGCTATTAGCCTTGGCTTCGGCTAGGCGTGTGTCAGAGTTGACGGCTTTGTCACATAAAAGCCCCTATCTGGTTTTCCATGCGGATAGAGCAGAATTGCGGACCCGTCCACAATTTCTGCCGAAAGTGGTTTCATCCTTTCATATAAACCAACCTATTGTGGTGCCTGTGGCTACTACGGACTTGGAGGATTCCGAGTTGCTTGATGTAGTCAGGGCTTTGAAGGTTTATGTAGCCAGAACGGCTAGGGTCAGGAAAACAGAGTCTTTGTTTATCCTGTATGCTTCCAACAAGCTTGGTGCTCCTGCTTCAAAGCAGACTATTGCTCGCTGGATCTGTAACACGATTCAGCAGGCTCATTCGGCGGCTGGATTGCCGCTGCCAAAATCAGTTAAGGCCCATTCCACTAGGAAGGTGGGCTCTTCTTGGGCGGCTGCCCGAGGGGTCTCGGCATTACAACTTTGCCGAGCGGCTACTTGGTCAGGTTCAAACACTTTTGCAAAGTTCTACAAGTTTGATACCCTGGCCGAGGAGGACCTTGTGTTTGCTCAATCGGTGCTGCAGAGTCATCCGCACTCTCCCGCCCATTTGGGAGCTTTGGTATAATCCCCATGGTCCTTACGGAGTCCCCAGCATCCACTAGGACGTTAGAGAAAATAAGATTTTACTTACCGGTAAATCTATTTCTCGTAGTCCGTAGTGGATGCTGGGCGCCCGTCCCAAGTGCGGACTTCTTCTGCAATGCTTGTATATAGTTATTGCTTAAATAAGGGTTATGTTATGGTTGCATCAGGGTTGACCTGTTGCTCTGTTGTTGTTCATACTGTTGACTGGGTATGTTTATCTCAAGTTATACGGTGTGATTGGTGTGGCTGGTATGAATCTTGCCCTGGATTACCAAAATCCTTTCCTTGTACTGTCAGCTCTTCTGGGCACGGTTTCTCTAACTGAGGTCTGGAGGAGGGACATGGAGGGAGGAACCAGAGCACACCAGAATCTAGATTCTTTCTTGAAGTGCCCATGTCTCCTGCGGAGCCCGTCTATTCCTCATGTCCTTACGGAGTCCCCAGCATCCACTACGGACTACAAGAAATAGATTTACCGGTAAGTAAAATCTTATTATTTCTTCACACAGAACTTCATGAAATGTTAAAAAATCTTATTCAGATAAAATCAGACTCCAGATAAAACAGTGTTCCATATAATTGCACAGAGCACATGTAGCATATAGGATAATCCCCAGGCTGTGTGTAAAAGTAAAGAATTACCGGATGGTCTGAGGATAAAATTATCCCCAAACAAACGTGTTCTTAACACCAGGCAACCTCCCGGGAAATGGTGTCCTGGACTCTCCGGCAATCCTCCTTCCACAACCAGCGAAGAGACACCTCTAGCTGCGCCGACGCGTTTCAGGCCTTTCTAGGCCCTTTTTCAAGGCTGATGTGCTCCCCATGAAAACCAAGATGCTTTTATTTCCAAACTCACCAATCACAGCATTGATTGGAATCAATTGGAAATGAATGTTAAAAACCTGTGTAAAACATGGCCACCTCCATATGTTTATTCTTGTTACTATGGCCACCATTTCCTGTTCAATATCCCATAATCCCCCTGAAGAAAAAAGGGTTCTAGATAAAGTCTCTATAAGACAGTATTGTTTCCCCCTGATTCATCTTAGTCCCTGATAGACATATCATCATACGTTCGATCCGCTGCTATCACGAGACCCGACATAGTCAATCTCCGCCGATCGCGGCTCCCCCCGGTTGCCAGGCGACGTTCCTAGTCCGTTGCCACGGACGGGACGTCACTTCCGCCATCAGAGTCCGCTTTTTGGACGGAACGTCACTTCCGCCCTTAGCTCCGCTGCACGTCAGTGTGGAAGACGTCACGGGGCGGTGTTTCTCCTGCATCCTAGGGCTCCTTACAATGTTGATGCAGGTTGTTATGGTGACACAAAGTCCACATTTAAAGGTGTAGTCCCGGGGCGGTATTTCTCCTATAGCCTGGATCTCCTTCCAATGTTATTGCAGGTCGTTATGGTGAAAAGTCCACAGTTAAAGGTGCAGTCCATAAAATATAAATGATGTTCATTTAAAGATCCATGGTAAACCTAATGATCAAGAAATGATGCTTTAATATATACCCCTCACCATGAGGATAAAGAATACAATAAAGAGAAAGAGCTTTCAACTTCCTTACAAGAATAGAAGAACATACATGAATAAAACACAGAGAATAGAAAGTACAGAGAATAAAAATGTATCAGACTGGATCAGAGATATTACAAATTCATAAAAACCACTTGACCTCAAAGTCTGAGTTAAGACCCCCTGGTATCAATGTGTTGTATTTGTAAATTAGCTGCATTTCTGTCTTAGCCAATAATTTAGATGTATTTTTCTGGCGGTGGTTTGCTTCTACCTGTTTAATGCCTACAAACCGTAGGATATGTCCTGGATCACAGTTATGGATTTTTTTTAAATGATTGGATAAAGCATGGGTTTCTAGGCCCTTCTTCACATTCCTCAAATGTTCGCCTATGTGTACTTTTAAAGGCCTGGATGTCCTGCCGATGTAAAACATATGGCAGGAACATTCTACAGCATAGATAACATTTTTGACATTGCATGTAATGAAGTGGGATATTTGATGTGTCTGCCCGTTAATATCTAATTTTTCCAGTTTCTTCCCACTATCTGTTTTCACTGTTTTGCACCCTAAGCAAGACCCGCATCGGTGAAAACCTTTGGTATTAATCTGCCCTTTTTTTAAAGCTGGTAGGTCACTTCTAACAAGATTATTCCTTAAGTTAGGCATCTTTTTTATAGATGAACGTAGGTTTTTCTGGTAGAACTTCTGTTAGTACCGGATCTTTTTTCAGGATGTTCCAGTGCTTTCTGACCGCCCTTTCCATAACTTTATGTTGAATGTTGTAATTAGTTACAAATGCATACTCGAGGTGATTATGTCCATCCCTAATCTGTTCTTTCTCTTTCAGAAGTTCTCCTCTATCAATTTCCATGGTTTGTTCTTTTATTTTTCTGACATGTTCGACTTCATATCCACTCCCTTGAAATCTTTTCTCTAGTTGTTCTGCTTGTTGTTTGAACATAGCATCTTCTGAGCAATTCCGTCTAATCCTCTTGAATATGCTATTTGGTATTGACTGTAGCCTATTCCTATGGTGAAAGCTGTTTCTGTCTATGTATGTTTGGGAGTCTGTTGGCTTCGTATAAGTTTTTGTGCACAAATTGCCCTCCTTAACATAGAGAGTAATGTCCAGGAAATCTATACTTTCCATGCTTATATGGAACGTGAGATTGATATTAAATGGATTATCATTCAAGTATGTGCAAAAATTCTCTAATTCCTCCCTTCCTCCTCTCCATACGAAGATAATATCGATATATCGTCTCCACGACACCAGGCTCGCCCCAAATGGGTTTTTGGATCCCCAGACATAGTCTGATTGCCAATTTCCCATAAATAGGTTCGCATAACTTGGGGCGAACCTGGTGCTCATGGCCGTTCCAACTTTTTGGAGGTAAAAGTCTCCATCGAACATGAAATAGTTATTTATCAGGATGAATCGGACTGCCTCGATTATGAAGTTTTGTAAATCGATCTCAATTTCACTTTTGCTGTGGAAGGAGGATTGCCGGAGAGTCCAGGACACCATTTCCCGGGAGGTTGCCTGGTGTTAAGAACACGTTTGTTTGGGGATAATTTTATCCTCAGACCATCCGGTAATTCTTTACTTTTACACACAGCCTGGGGATTATCCTATATGCTACATGTGCTCTGTGCAATTATATGGAACACTGTTTTATCTGGATTCTGATTTTATCTGAATAAGATTTTTTTTTTTTTAAATATATTTTATTGAAATTTTCAAACAGATATTGGACAATTCAAATTATTACAATAGGTGAGCCACAGTAAACATAAAGAAAGTCCAGTAATAAAACAAATGACTAGAAAGTATTGTACATTCATGTCTCACAAAAGTCATGGAAAGAATGTCTTTCCTAGATACCCTTCTGACAGAGTATACTGTACCAGTTATAACAATGTACAAGAAAAAGAAGGTTACTTGACAGATGACGGAATGTCGCAACCAAAATTCTGGACACTCGTGGGAACAAAGCTAAACAAAACAAGCAAAACAGAACAAATAAATCCAACATCCTTAAAAGAAGGATAGGTAATATATAAGTAAACCAATAAAGTATAATGCGCTTGAATAGCCTTATTAAGCATAATATACCATAGATAACTTAATTATGCAGGCCTCAAACATAGTTAAGAGATAACATCAATAGTTGTTAAGTCCAAGCTTTTACATACGAACATGGATAAAGATACCACTGTATTCCTACTAATGATCAGAGAGCCAGAGCTATGAGGAGAAGTAGTGGAGAAATCTATTCTGAACTCCGTGTAGATTAGTGAGCGGTAGAAGGCGGGTCAGTAATGTCTGCTTGAGATGAAGCATTACCAGCTTCCGCCAAGAAGGCTTCAGCATCAGCGGGGGTATTGAAATCTTTGTACGACGTTCCATCGAATAGTAGAAGTCTGGCCGGATACATCAAAGCAAATTTTCGGTGGTCAGCAACCAAACGGGAGCATATGGGAGAGAAGGCTTTACGTGCTCGAGACAGTTCAACTGAAAAGTCTTGGAAGAGGTATAGTTTTGCTGATTCCCATAAGATAGGGTTTTTGTTGCGGGAGGCCGACCACAATGACTGTTTATGTAGGTAGTTGAGACAGCGAAAAAGGACTACCCGTGGGCGGTTAGTAGTAGAGGACGACTGGTGACCCACTCTGTGAACTCTTTCTATGACAAGGTCACGGCATTCAGCTTCAACCCCCAAAATGGTCGGTAGGGTAGACCGCACAAAGTGGGCTAACGCTGGCCCCTTAACTGATTCATGAAGACCCACGAGGCGTATGCTATTTCTTCTCGATCGATTCTCCAGGTCGTCTACCTTATTCCAGAGATGATAGTTGTCCTTCTCTAGTTTGGGAACTACACGGGTAAGTTGTGAAACATCTTGAAACAAGGTGCCGAACCTGTGTTCCGTTTCTTCAACACGATGAGTGAGACGGTTTAATTGTGAGGTGATATCTGATACTGCTTGCGATAATAATGGCCCCATGGTCGCCTTGATTGCCTCCACGACATCATTGTACGTAACATATGAGTCTGGAGGAGCCACTGATTTTTTGGCAGCTGGAGACATAGCCATGGTGTCTGCGTCAGAAGTTATATTTGCGTCAGCTCTACGTTTCTCCTGGCGTTGTTGAAGAGGCTGCATGGATGCAAAGGATGTGAGGTATTTTTCCATATAAGCAGTAGCTTGGACCTAAGAGGCTAGTGATGGAGTCGTAGTGAAGCCGATTAGTCGATTAAGTTGAGGCCTGCGAAGAAGGCTTTTAGCGCATTATATAAGCGCAGTTACATATCAATACTTGTGGATGATTTTTCCTGTGAATGCGTCCCTGGCAGAGCAGATAGGAATCGCAATTCGTGTTGTAGCGAAGGACTGTGGTCTGACCAGCAGCACCGCAGGTTCCTCCACAATATACTGATGATCACAGGGACTGCAATTGTGATAATCGAAATTATAGAAATCACAGGAAATGTGGGGGAGGAATAAATGATGATAAAATCCCCAGGTAGCAACAGACCGGGTGTTTAGGGGTACTGCAGATATAATAATAAGGGTTATGGAAATGTATGAAACTGAGGTGGAAGTCCAGCCAGTGATATATGTTCATACAATGTTAATGCGAGGATTTATTTATTTATTTCTCTGACGTCCTAAGTGGATGCTGGGGACTCCGTCAGGACCATGGGGATTAGCGGCTCCGCAGGAGACAGGGCACAAAAGTAAAAGCTTTAGGACTAGGTGGTGTGCCCTGGCTCCTCCCCCTATGACCCTCCTCCAAGCCTCAGTTAGGTTTTTGTGCCCGGCCGAGAAGGGTGCAATCTAGGTAGCTCTCCTGAGCTGCTTTGAATAAAAGTATAGACTTAGGTTTTTTTATTTTCAGTGAGTCCTGCTGGCAACAGGCTCACTGCATCGAGGGACTAAGGGGAGAAGAAGCGAACTCACCTGCGTGCAGAGTGGATTGGGCTTCTTGGCTACTGGACATTAGCTCCAGAGGGACGATCACAGGCCCAGCCATGGATGGGTCCCGGAGCCGCGCCGCCGGCCCCCTTACAGAGCCAGAAGAGTGAAGAGGTCCAGAAATCGGCGGCAGAAGGCATCTTGTCTTCAAGAAAGGTAGCGCACAGCACTGCAGCTGTGCGCCATTGCTCTCAGCACACTTCACACTCCGGTCACTGAGGGTGCAGGGCGCTGGGGGGGGGGCGCCCTGAGACGCAATGAAAACACTATTTATGGTAAAAAATACATCACATATAGCTCCTGGGCTATATGGATGTATTTAACCCCTGCCATTTTACCTCATAAAAAGCGGGAGAAAGGCCGCCGTGAAGGGGGCGGAGCCTATCTCCTCAGCACACAAGCGCCATTTTCCCTCACAGCTCCGCTGGAAGGACGTCTCCCTGACTCTCCCCTGCAGTCCTGCACTACAGAAACAGGGTAAAAAAGAGAGGGGGGGGCACTAATTTGGCATATAAAAACATATATAGCAGCTATAAGGGAGAAACACTTATTTATAAGGTTGTCCCTATACATATATAGCGCTCTGGTGTGTGCTGGCAAACTCTCCCTCTGTCTCCCCAAAGGGCTAGTGGGGTCCTGTCCTCTATCAGAGCATTCCCTGTGTGTGTGCTGTGTGTCGGTACGCGTGTGTCGACATGTATGAGGAGGAAAATGGTGTGGAGGCGGAGCAATTGCCTGTATTAGTGATGTCACCCCCTAGGGAGTCGACACCTGACTGGATGGTCTTATTTAAGGAATTACGTGATAGTGTCAGCACTTTACAAAAAACTGTTGACGACATGAGACAGCCGGCAAGTCAGTTAGTGCCTGTCCAGGCGTCTCAAACACCGTCAGGGGCTCTAAAGCGCCCATTACCTCAGTCGGTCGACACAGACACGGACACTGACTCCAGTGTCGACGGTGAAGAAACAAACGTATTTTCCAGTAGGGCCACACGTTACATGATCACGGCAATGAAGGAGGCTTTGCATATTTCTGATACTACAAGTACCACAAAAAAGGGTATTATGTGGGGTGTGAAAAAACTACCCGTAGTTTTTCCTGAATCAGAAGAATTAAATGAAGTGTGTGATGATGCGTGGGTCTCCCCCGATAAAAAATTGCTGATATCTAAGAAATTATTGGCATTATACCCTTTCCCGCCAGAAGTTAGGGCGCGTTGGGAAACACCCCCTAGGGTGGATAAGGCACTCACACGCTTATCAAAACAAGTGGCGTTACCGTCTCCTGATACGGCCGCCCTCAAGGAGCCAGTTGATAGGAAGCTGGAAAATGTCCTAAAAAGTATATACACACATACTGGTGTTATACTGCGACCAGCGATTGCCTCAGCCTGGATGTGCAGCGCTGGGGTGGCGTGGTCGGAGTCCCTGACTGAAAATATTGATACCCTGGACAGGGACAGTATTTTATTGACTATAGAGCGTTTAAAAGATGCGTTTCTATATATGCGTGATGCACAGAGGGATATTTGCACCCTGGCATCAAGAGTAAGTGCGATGTCCATTTCTGCCAGAAGATGTTTATGGACACGACAGTGGTCAGGTGATGCGGATTCCAAACGGCATATGGAAGTATTGCCGTATAAAGGGGAGGAGTTATTTGGGGTCGGTCTTTCGGACCTGGTGGCCACGGCAACAGCTGGAAAATCCACCTTTTTACCCCAACTCACCTCTCAGCAGAAAAAGACACCGTCATTTCAGCCTCAGTCCTTTCGTCCCCATAAGGGCAAGCGGGCAAAAGGCCAGTCATATCTGCCCCGGGGTAGAGGAAAGGGAAAAAGACTGCAGCAGACAGCCTCTTCCCAGGAACAGAAGCCCTCCACCGCTTCTGCCAAGTCCTCAGCATGACGCTGGGGCCTTACAAGCGGACTCAGGTGCGGTGGGGGGTCGTCTCAAGAGTTTCAGCGCGCAGTGGGCTCACTCGCAAGTGGACCCCTGGATCCTACAGGTAGTATCCCAGGGGTACAGATTGGAATTCGAGACGTCTCCCCCTCGCAGGTTCCTGAAGTCTGCTTTACCAACGTCTCCCTCCGACAGGGAGGCAGTATTGGAAGCAATTCACAAGCTGTATTCCCAGCAGGTGATAATCAAAGTACCCCTCCTACAACAGGGAAAGGGGTATTATTCCACACTATTTGTGGTACCGAAGCCAGACGGCTCGGTGAGACCTATTCTAAATCTGAAATCTTTGAACACTTACATACAAAGGTTCAAATTCAAGATGGAGTCACTCAGAGCAGTGATAGCGAACCTGGAAGAAGGGGACTATATGGTGTCCCTGGACATCAAGGATGCTTACCTTCATGTCCCAATTTGCCCTTCTCACCAAGGGTACCTCAGGTTCGTAGTACAGAACTGTCATTATCAGTTTCAGACGCTGCCGTTTGGATTGTCCACGGCACCCCGGGTCTTTACCAAGGTAATGGCCGAAATGATGATTCTTCTTCGAAGAAAAGGCGTCTTAATTATCCCTTACTTGGACGATCTCCTGATAAGGGCAAAGTCCAGGGAACAGTTGGAGGTCGGAGTAGCACTATCTCGGGTACTGCTACAACAGCACGGGTGGATTCTAAATATTCCAAAATCGCAGCTGATCCCGACGACGCGTCTGCTGTTCCTAGGGATGATTCTGGACACAGTCCAGAAAAAGGTTTTTCTCCCGGAGGAGAAAGCCAGGGAGTTATCCGAGCTAGTCAGGAACCTCCTAAAACCAGGAAAAGTGTCAGTGCATCATTGCACAAGGGTCCTGGGAAAAATGGTGGCTTCTTACGAAGCGATTCCATTCGGCAGATTTCACGCAAGAACTTTTCAGTGGGATCTGCTGGACAAATGGTCCGGATCGCATCTTCAGATGCATCAGCGGATAACCCTGTCTCCGAGGACAAGGGTGTCTCTTCTGTGGTGGCTGCAGAGTGCTCATCTACTAGAGGGCCGCCGATTCGGCATTCAGGATTGGATCCTGGTGACCACGGATGCCAGCCTGAGAGGCTGGGGAGCAGTCACACAGGGAAGAAATTTCCAGGGAACGTAGTCAAGTCTAGAGACTTCTCTCCACATAAATATACTGGAGCTAAGGGCAATTTACAATGCTCTATGCCTAGCAAGACCTCTGCTTCAAGGTCAGCCGGTGCTGATCCAGTCGGACAACATCACGGCAGTCGCCCACGTAAACAGACAGGGCGGCACAAGAAGCAGGAGGGCAATGGCAGAAGTTGCAAGGATTCTTCGCTGGGCGGAAAATCATGTGATAGCACTGTCAGCAGTGTTCATTCCGGGAGTGGACAACTGGGAAGCAGACTTCCTCAGCAGGCACGACCTCCACCCGGGAGAGTGGGGACTTCACACGGAAGTCTTCCACATGATTGTGAACCGTTGGGAAAAACCAAAGGTGGACATGATGGCGTCCCGCCTCAACAAAAAACTGGACAGGTATTGCGCCAGGTCAAGGGACCCTCAGGCAATAGCTGTGGACGCTCTGGTAACACCGTGGGTGTACCAGTCAGTGTATGTGTTCCCTCCTCTTCCTCTCATACCCAAGGTACTGAGAATTATAAGACGGAGAGGAGTAAGAACTATACTCGTGGCTCCGGATTGGCCAAGGAGGACTTGGTACCCGGAACTTCAAGAGATGCTCACAGAGGACCCATGGCCTCTGCCGTTAAGAAGGGACTTGCTTCAGCAAGGACCCTGTCTGTTCCAAGACTTACCGCGGCTGCGTTTGACGGCATGGCGGTTGAACGCCGGATCCTAAGGGAAAAAGGCATTCCGGAAGAGGTCATACCTACCCTGGTCAAAGCCAGGAAGGAGGTGACCGCACAACATTATCACCGCATTTGGCGAAAATATGTTGCGTGGTGTGAGGCCAAGAAGGCCCCCACGGAGGAATTTCAACTCGGTCGATTCCTGCATTTCCTGCAAACAGGAGTGTCTATGGGCCTCAAATTGGGGTCCATTAAGGTTCAAATTTCGGCCCTGTCGATTTTCTTCCAGAAAGAATTGGCTTCAGTTCCTGAAGTCCAGACATTCGTCAAGGGAGTACTGCATATACAACCCCCTTTTGTGCCTCCAGTGGCACCGTGGGATCTCAACGTAGTTCTGGGATTCCTCAAATCACATTGGTTTGAACCGCTCAAATCTGTGGATTTGAAATATCTCACATGGAAAGTTACCATGCTGTTGGCCCTGGCCTCGGCCAGGCGAGTGTCAGAATTGGCGGCTTTGTCTCACAAAAGCCCATATCTGATTTTCCATTCGGACAGGGCAGAACTGCGGACTCGTCCCCAGTTTCTCCCTAAGGTGGTGTCAGCGTTTCACCTGAACCAACCTATTGTGGTACCTGCGGCTACTAGGGACTTGGAGGACTCCAAGTTGCTAGACGTTGTCAGGGCCCTGAAAATATATATTTCCAGGACGGCTGGAGTCAGGAAAACTGACTCGCTGTTTATCCTGTATGCACCCAACAAGCTGGGTGCTCCTGCTTCTAAGCAGACGATTGCTCGTTGGATTTGTAGTACAATTCAGCTTGCACATTCTGTGGCAGGCCTGCCACAGCCAAAATCTGTAAATGCCCATTCCACAAGGAAGGTGGGCTCATCTTGGGCGGCTGCCCGAGGGGTCTCGGCTTTACAACTTTGCCGAGCTGCTACTTGGTCAGGGGCAAACACGTTTGCAAAATTCTACAAATTTGATACCCTGGCTGAGGAGGACCTGGAGTTCTCTCATTCGGTGCTGCAGAGTCATCCGCACTCTCCCGCCCGTTTGGGAGCTTTGGTATAATCCCCATGGTCCTGACGGAGTCCCCAGCATCCACTTAGGACGTCAGAGAAAATAAGAATTTACTTACCGATAATTCTATTTCTCGTAGTCCGTAGTGGATGCTGGGCGCCCATCCCAAGTGCGGATTGTCTGCAATACTTGTACATAGTTATTGTTACAAAAATCGGGTTATTATTGTTGTGAGCCATCTTTTCAGAGGCTCCTCTGTTATCATGCTGTTAACTGGGTTCAGATCACAAGTTGTACAGTGTGATTGGTGTGGCTGGTATGAGTCTTACCCGGGATTCAAAATCTTTCCTTATTGTGTACGCTCGTCCGGGCACAGTATCCTAACTGAGGCTTGGAGGAGGGTCATAGGGGGAGGAGCCAGTGCACACCACCTAGTCCTAAAGCTTTTACTTTTGTGCCCTGTCTCCTGCGGAGCCGCTAATCCCCATGGTCCTGACGGAGTCCCCAGCATCCACTACGGACTACGAGAAATAGAATTATCGGTAAGTAAATTCTTATTTTATTTGTGATAACCACCAGCACTGTCAAGGAGAGAAACCAGCACCAGGAGGGAGAGTGATAAAGGGTATGTGATAGAGTTAGAATTAGGCAGGCTTGATGTTATATAGCTGGAGAGAGTTTGCTGGCTGGAAGTAAAATGGCCGCCGCAGCAGCAAAGGCCAGAGTGATGTATTCACTGCACTGCACTAAAATACTCTCACCTCCTGTGATGTGGTGCAGGGTTAGTTGTCCCGTTTTTCAGTGTGGTCCAACGGGCCCCTGGAGGGGTGACAGGTGGTGTGAGGCTGTTGGATGTACAGGCAGCGGCAGCGGCGCCCGCGGTCTCGTGTCCCCGCGATCTCCGGTGTGGAGCTCTGCCGCCGGGCAGCCGTGGAAATCGAGTCCCCGGCTTGAGTGGAGGCGAAGGCCGCAACCTGCAGAGAGCTCTGGAAGCGTCTCCCGGCTCCGCAGCGCTTCGACGAGCTGACCGGCAGTGGTATGAGGAAGAGGGGTCAGTGCAGGGAGCACTTTTACAGGGCTGTAGTAGGCGTAAGGTGAGGTTTGGAAAGGTGTGTGGAGGGAGCAGTACAGGAATGCTGCTGTCCTCTATCCCGGTCAGGCCACGCCCCCCTGAATAAGATTTTTTAACATTTCATGAAGTTCTGTGTGAAGAAATAAAACTGTGTTACACGAGATACTTTTTATTCTCTTATTCACATATGACATCGTTGATCGAGGTCCTGCTGTGAAAGCCGTTCTACATATGAGGAACATAAAGAACTCCATTTATGCCTGAACTCAAGTATTGACAAGGGACGTATCAAACAATTGTAATTATTGTTACACTTACCATTTATTGTTATTCATTGTCATTTGGCGCCCCATATAGTGTATTACCTATTTTTTCCTGTTGTACTATTTTTGGGAGTGGGAACGCCCTTATTTGGTTTACACGGTTAAGGCAGCCTACACCGCGCATTGGAGAGGTGCTCCACTTACCTCTTCCAGTTATCCTGTTCGGTACCAGGAGGTTGTAGAAGGGGGGGGGGGGGGGGGGGGAAGAGGCTGTGTAAAGTCTGGGTAGTCTATTAAGGTACAAAGATTGCGCTGGTAGTTTATTAGTTCTACCTTAAAAAGCGCTGTGTGTGGGTTGGCCTCAATCTCTGTGTCTCTCTCTGGCATACTTGGGGGGAAACTATGTCTGACAATTCCCTGTGTGTGTGTGTGTGTGTGTGTTTAATATCTCACATAGCTATGTCTAGGGACTCTGTGTCATATGCTGCAGAAGATGTTTCCTCTCAGGAGGGATCCATTCCATGTACACAGGATTGTAATGCTTTGTCTCAGATCCCTATTGTTGAACCTGAGTGGTTAACTTCTATTAAAGGAATGATCTCTCAGATCTCTACCAGGGTAGCTCATACTGAGACTGAAACTCAGGTGTTAAAGAAGTCTATGGCAGTTTGGTCAGGCTCTGTCCCTATTCCTGCAAAATCTCCTAGCATGTTCCCACAATAACGTGCACTTGCCCAAATTATGCAAGATGACACGGATACCGATTCTGATACTGCAGACGGTGATGGGGATGTGGTGAGGGGGGCGGCATTCCTTGCAAAGGGGGTGCAGCTCATGATTGAGGCCATTAGAGAGTTGTTAAATATTAATGACACAACACCTAAGCAGGTTGAGGAGGCTTACTTCACTGACAATAAGAAAGCCTCGCTAACCTTCCCTGCGTCTAAAGAATTAAACGCTATATTTGAAAAATCCTGGGAAAACCCGGAGAAAACGGGTTCTGGTTGCTTTTCCCTCCTTTGAGGAAGTAAGGAAAAAATGGGAAAAACCTTCCATTGTTGAAGCGTCTGTTTCCAGACTGTCTAAAAAGGTGGTTTTACCTGTCCCTGGATCTACCGCGTTAAAAGAACCAGCGGATCGTAAGATTGACACTATGCTCAAATCCACTTACACTGCTTCAGGAATGGCGTTAAGGCCCACTATTGCCAGTGCTTGGATTTCTAAAGCCATAGTATAGTAGGCAGGCACATTACTAGAGGATTTGGAAACAATGGACAAGTGACATTGAATTGTTTTTACGTAACATACAGGATTCTTCGGGGTTCATGGTGGAATCCATGAAGGACCTGGGTACGCTGACTGCACGGATATCTTCCATGTCGGTCTCAGCCCGCAGGGGACTCTGGCTACGCCAATGGTCTGCAGACACAGAATCCAGGAGAAGTGTGGAGAACCTACTCTACACAGGTCAGGCTCTATTTGGGGAGGCATTGGATGCGCGGATTTCCATGGCAACCGCGGGTAAGTCACCTTTGCATCCCTCTGCTACACCTTTTACGAAGACACCATTTTCGTCAGCTGTGCCGCAGTCCTTTCGGACCGCTAAGACAAAAAAGTCCAAACCTCCTACCACTTTCTTTAGAGGTGGTCGTGCAAAATCCAAAAAGCCTGCACCCGTTTCAGACAAGTCTGAGTGTTGTCCAGCCTGGATACCTGGGTACAGGATATTGTGTCCCAGGGGTGCAGACTGGAGTTACAAGAATCCCGCCTCACCGATTCTTCAAATCAGGCTTGCCAGCTTTGCTGACAGACAGGGCTATACTACAGGAAGCCATCCTAAAATTGGAAAAGTCACAGGTCATTGTCCCAGTTCCACCTCATATGCAAAACAAGGGTTATTATTCAAACCTTTTCGTGGTACCGAAACCGGATGGTTCGGTCAGGCCAATTTTGAACTTGAAATTGTTGAACCCTTACCTGAGGGTGTTCAAATTCAAAATGGAGTCTCTCAGAACAGTGATTTCAGGTCTGGAGGAGGGAGAGTTTCTGGTATCCCTGGATATCAAGGATGCATACCTCCACATTCCAATTGGCTGCCGCACCAGGCTTATCTCAGATTTGCACTGTTAGACAGTCACTATCAATTTCAGGCACTGCCATTTGGCCTCTCCACAGCACTGAGGGTGTTTACCAAGGTGATGGCAGAGATGATGGTTCTCCTCCGCAGACAGGGAGTGAACATAATTCCATATCTGGACGATCTGCTGATAAAGGCATCGTCCAGGGAGATGTTGTTGCAGTCCATTTTTCTCACGACTCATCTGCTCAGGGAACACAGTTGAATCCTGAACCTTCCAAAATCACATTTGGAGCCGACAAGGAGGTTGTCTTTTCTGGGAATGATCCTCGACACGGAAGTGCAGAGGGTGTTTCTACTGGAGGAGAAAGCGTTGGTGATTCAAACAATGGTCTGGGATGTACTGAAGCCAGCCCGGGTATCGGTTCATCAGTGCATTCACCTTCTGGGGAAGATGGTGGCCTCTTACGAGGCTCTACAGTATGGAAGGTTTCATGCTCGGTCCTTCCAACTGGATCTCCTGGACAAGTGGTCGGGATCTCATCTACACATGCACCAGAGAATACGTCTGTCGCCGAAAGCCAGGATTTCACTCCTCTGGTGGCTGCAACTACCTCACCTTCTGGAGGGCCGCAGGTTCGGGATTCAGTACTGGATCCTTCTAACCAAGGATGCAAGTCTCCGGGGCTGGGGCGCACTCACTCAGGGGGAAACCTTCCAAGGAAGGTGGTTAAGCCTGGAATCCAGCCTTCCAATAAACATTCTGGAACTAAGAGCCGTCTAAAACGGTCTTCTCCAAGCGGCCCATCTTCTGCGAGATCGAGCCATTCAAGTGCAGTCGGACAATGTAACGACGATGGCTTACATAAACCGACAGGTTGGAACGAAGAGCAGAGCTGCAATGTCAGAGGTAACGAGAATCATCCTCTGGGCAGAAAAACACGCGTTGGCGCTGTCAGCAATCTTCATTCCAGGAGTAGACAACTGGGAAGCGGACTTCCTCAGCAGACACGATCTCCATCCAGGAGAGTGGGGACTCCATCCAGAGGTGTTCAAGGAGGTAACAGATCTTTGGGGTGTACCTCAAATAGACATGATGGCCTCTCATCTCAACAATAAGCTTCGGCGGTATTGTTCCAGGTCGAGGGACCCAAAAGCCATGGCGGTGGACGCCCTAGTGACTCCGTGGGTGTTCCAGTCGGTGTACGTGTTTCCTCCACTTCCACTCATTCCAAGAGTTGTAAAACTCATAAGGAGAACCAGAGTTCAGGCAATCCTCATTGCTCCGGACTGGCCGAGAAGGGCTTGGTACGCGGATCTTCTGGATCTACTGCTAGAAGAGCCAAGGCCTCTTCCTCTTCGGGAGGACCTGCTGCAACAGGGGCCATTCACTTATTAAGACTTACCATGGCTACGTTTGACGGCATGGAGGTTGAACGCCAGAGCTTAGCTCGGAAGGGCATTCCGAACAAAGTTATTCCTACCCTGATTCAAGCTAGGAATAGAGTAACGTCTAAACATTACCATCGCTTTTGGAAAAAGTATGTATCTTGGTGTAAATCCAAGAAATTTCCTACGGTGGAGTTTCAACTGGGACGTTTTCTCCTTTTCCTGCAAGCAGGTGTGGATATGGGCCTGTGTTTGGGATCCGTAAAGGTCCAGATTTCGGCCCTATCCATTTTCTTCCAGAAACAGTTGGCTTCCCTCCCTGAGGTTCAGACGTTTTTGAAAGGGGTTCTGCACATCCAGCCTCTCTTTGTGCCGCCTACGGCACCCTGGGATCTTAACGTGGTGTTGCAGTTCCTCCAATCTGATTGGTTCGAGCCCCTACAGGAGGTTGAGGTCAAGTTTCTCACGTGGAAGGCTGTCACTTTGCTGGCCTTAGCTTCTGCTAGATATGTGTTGGAGTTGGGGGCTTTGTCTTGTAAGAGCCCCTACTTGATCTTCCATGAGGATAGAGCTGAGCTCCGGACACGTCAGCAGTTCCTTCAAAAGGTTGTGTCAGCATTTCATATCAACCAACCTATTGTGGTGCCAGTTGCTAATGACTCCTATTCTTCAAAGTCCTTGGATGTTGTAAGGGCTCTGAAAATCTATGTGAAGAGGACTGCTCATCACAGAAAATCAGACTCTGTTTGTCCTGTATGATCCCAAGAAACTTGGGTGTCCTGCTTCTAAGCTGACGATCTCTCGCTGGATCAGGTTCACTATCCAGCATGCGTATTCTACGGCAGGTTTGCCGTGTCCCACGTCTGTTAAGGCCCACTCTACTCATAAAGTGGGTTCTTCCTGGGCGGCTGCCCGGGGTGTCTTGGCTTTACAGCTTTGCCGAGCGGCTACTTGGTCTGGGTCGAACACGTTTGCAAAGTTCTACAAGTTTGATACCTTGGCCTCTGAGGACCTAAAGTTTGGTCAATCAGTTCTGCAGGAGTCTCTGCGCATTCCCTCCCATTCTGGGAGCTTTGGTACATCCCCATGGTACTAATGTGGACCCCAGCAACCTCTAGGATGTAAGAGAAAATAGGATTTTGGTTACCTACCGGTAAATCCTTTTCTCGTAGTCCGTAGAGGATGCTTGGCGCACGCCCAGCGCTTCGTGATCCTGCAGTGGTAACTTAGTTCAGTACTGCTTAGTTCTTGGGTAAGTACTGTTTTGTTACTTGATTAAGTAATATTGTTCAGCCGTTTCTAATGTTTCAAGCTGGTTAGCTTGGTTTGCCTTGTCTGTGTGAGCTGGTGTGAATCTCGCCACTATCTGTGTAAAATCCTTCTTTCGAAGTTGTCCGTCTCCTCGGGCACAGTTTCTAGACTGAGTATGGTAGGAGGGGCATAGAGGAAGGAGCCAGCCCACACTCTCAAACTCTTAAAGTGCCAGTGGCTCCTAATGGACCCATCTATACCCCATGGTACTAATATGAACCCCAGCATCCTCCACGGACTACGAGAAAAGGCTTTACCGGTAGGTAATTAAAATCCTATTATTCTGTCTGCCATACTGTGTAAAAAGGGGGACGCTGTCTGCCGTAATGTGCAAAAAGGGGGACACTGTCTGCCATAATGTGTAAAAAGGGGGACGCTGTCTGCCATAATATGTAAAAAGGGACGCTGTCTGCCATAATGTGTAAAAAGGGGATGCTGTCTGCCGTAATGTGTAAAAAGGGGCGCTGTCTGCCGTAATGTATACAAAGGGAACGCTGTCTGCCGTAGTGTGTAAAAAGGGGACGCTGTCTGCCGTAATATGTAAAAAGGGGACGCTGTCTGCCAGAATGTGCAAAAAGGGGCACGCTGTCTGCCGTAATGTGCAAAAAGGGGGACGCTGTCTGCCGTAATGTGTAAAAAGGGGACGCTGTCTGCCGTAATATGTAAACAGGTGGACTGGCTGCCGTTATGTGTAAAAAGGGGGACTGGCTGCAGTAATGTGTAAAAAGGGGGACGCTGTCTGCTGTTATGTGTAAAAAGTGGGACTGGCTGCTGTTATGTGTAAAAAGGGGGACTGTCTGCCGTAATGTGTAAAAAGGGGGACTGTCTGTCGTAATGTGTAAAAGGGGCTCTACCTGGTGTAGTGTCGCTACTGTGCGTCGTAATTTGAATAATGGAGACTACTGTGCACCTTAGTATTAATTGGTATTATTTTGTGGCCACACCCCTTTCCCATAAAGCCACGCCCCTATATTTTTTGTGCGCGCCTAAGCCGTGCACTTCCCCCCTTTTACATAAGTGTGGGGGGGGGGGGGTGTCGCCAATGCCATTTCTGCACACAGCGCTAAAATGCCTAGTTACGGCACTGGCCTGACTCATGGAAGCAGTGCAGTTTCTTGCAGCAGGTTAGGCGTGCCGATGCACTTTGTGATTGTCCGGGTGCTCCCCCTCCTACCTGTCATTAGTACTCTGCTCGGGAAGCGCAGTTTCACGAAATGACACGTTGCACACAATCCTGGCACTACACAGCTTATGGAAACTAGCATTACACAGCCCTGGCAACGATCATGACACCCGTCCGAGAGCATGAAACCCCTGGCAACTAGCATGGATCCCAGAGCATGAAACCCCTGGCAACCAGCATGGCTCCCAGAGCATGAAACCTCTGGCAACCAGCATGGATCCTAGAGCATGAAACCCCTAGCAACCAGCATGACACCCAGCTCGTGAAACACTTGGCAACGAGCAGGTATTTTAAAAGTAATTAGAAGCTTTACTGTAGGGCATAGCGTATCAAGGGCATTGTGGTGTGCGGTTTAATATGGTGGATTTTTTTTTCTGTGGTGGCCCTGATCTGCTGGTGCAGGGTCAAAAACTGGGGTGTAAGGCAGTCTTTTCAGGCGAGACCATGTCCAATTCCGCAAGGCCATACCGACTTTAGCAAGGCAACGCCTCCTTGTATTTCTTATATCTAAGTGTGTGTGTGTGTGGGGGAGGGTGCATGG
Organism: Pseudophryne corroboree; assembly: GCF_028390025.1. Lineage (NCBI taxonomy): Eukaryota > Metazoa > Chordata > Amphibia > Anura > Myobatrachidae > Pseudophryne > Pseudophryne corroboree. Next base: position 656,033,264 of record NC_086447.1, read on the forward strand.
GTGCTACAGTGGATTTGCCTATATTTTGATGTTTTTGCAGAGCCTTCACCACTTTAGATGTTTTTATAGTGTCCTCTCTGGGTGAAAATAAAAGTACATCATGTGTATACAGTTTTGAGTGCCCTTTCTCTACAAAATGTATAGCTAAATAGAAATAAATATATATATATATATATACACAATAGATAGATAGATATATAGATAGATAGATAGATAGATAGATAGATAGATAGATAGATAGATAGATAGATAGATAGATAGATAGATAGATAGATAAACTAATTTTTTTGTTTTTTTCGGTGTGTTGCTTTTCAGAAGGTTGCCCTGAAATTGACTGGTCTCTGCCAGACACAGCATGCACAAATGAAGGCTTTATTCTAATTGATAGTATGAAAACTGTACACTCCAGTTCATCTTTAGTGGTAAGTACCAAAATATTAATATATTTTAATTAAACTGTTTTACATTAGAGCATCATCATCTTCTTTTAATATGTTAATTTTACTAAATGGAAGCTGCCAATTCTTAATTTCCTTTCTTTTAATATTGTACATGTCTACGCCCACTGACCTCTGCTGTCACTCTCCAGCCACAGCTACTGTAGAAGCATATGATGCTGTTACTACATTTTTAACTTTCTGCTTAAATTCATGTTACCTTTTTTACACCGTTTTTTATGCATCAATGACCCAACTGAGGAAGTAATAAAATAGGATTTTAATTACCTACCGGTAAATCCTTTTCTCGTACTCCGTAGAGGATGCTGGGGTCCACATTAGTACCATGGGGTAAAGACGGGTCCATTGGGAGCCATGGGCACTTTAAGAGTTTAATAGTGTTGGCTGGCTCCTCCCTCTGTGCCCCTCCTACCACACTCAGTCTAGAAACTGTGCCCGAGGAGACGGACATACTTCGAGAGAAGGAAATATACAGATAGTGGAGAGATTCATACCAGCTCACACATAACAACAGAAGTCCAAGCCAATCAGCTTGAAACAAGTCAGCAACGGCTGAACAACAGTACTTAACCAAGTAGTAATGCAGTACTTAATCAAGTAACAAGGCAGTACTGAACCAAGTAACAACTGCAGGAAAACAAAGCACTGGGCGGTCACCCAGCATCCTCTACGGACTACGAGAAAAGTATTTACCGGTAGGTAATTAAAATCCTATTTTCTCTTACGTCCTAGAGGATGCTGGGGTCCACATTAGTGCCATGGCGATGTACCAAAGCTCCCAGTACTGGAGGGAGAGCGCAGAGGCTCCTGCAGAACCGATTGACCAAACTTTAGGTCCTTAGAGGCCAAAGTATCGAACTTGTAGAACTTAGCAAACGTGTTAGACCTTTACCAAGTTGCTGCTTGGCAAAGTTGTTAAGCCGAGACACCCTGGGCAGCCGCCCAGGAAGAACCCACTTTACGAGTAGAATGGGCCTTAACAGATTTTGGACACGGCAAGCCTGCCGTAGAAAAAAGCATGCTGGATAGTACACCTGATCCAGTGAGAAATTGTCTGCTTAGAAGCAGGCCACCCAACCTTGTTGGGATCATAAAGGACAAACAGAGCATCCGACTTACTGTGACGAGAAGTTCTCTTCACATAAATCTTCCAAGGACTTTGATGTGATTGAGGAGTCAGTAGCCACTGGCACCACAATAGGTTGGTTGATATGAAAAGCCGACACAACCTTCGGAAGAAATTGCTGACGCGTCCGGAGCTCAGCTCTATTTTCATGAAAAATCAAATAGGGGCTGTTGCAGGACAATGCCCCCAATTCTGACACACGTCTAGCAGATGCCAATGCCAATAGTGTGACAGCCTTTCAAGTAAGAAACTTGACCTCAACCTCCTGTAAAGGCTCAAACCAATCCGATTGCAGGAACTGCAGCACCACGTTGAGTTCTCAAGGTGCCGTAGGAGGCACAAAGAGAGGTTGGATGTGCAGAACCCCTTTCAAGAAAGTCTGAACCTCAGGGAGGGCAGCCAATTGTTTCTGGAAGAAGATGGACAAGGACGAAATCTGGACCATTATGGAGACCAGACACAGGCCCACATCCACTCCTGCTTGCAAGAAGAGGAGAAACCATCCAAGTTGAAACTCCCCCGTAGGAAACTTCTTGGATTCACACCAAGACCCATACTTTTTCCAAATGCGATGGTAATGTCTTGACGTTACTCCTTTCCTAGCCTGGGTAGGAATAACCTTGTTCGGAATGCCCTTCCAAGCTAAGATCTGACGTTCAACTTCCATGCCGTCAAACGTAGCTGTGGTAAGTCTTGATAAGTGAACGGCCCCTGTCGCAGAACGTCCTCTCGAAGAGGAAGAGGCCTCGGATCTTCTAACAGTAATTCCAGAAGATCCGCGTACCAAGCCCTTCTCGGCCAGTCCGGAGCAATTAGGATCACCTGAACTCTTGTTATTTTGATTAGTTTGAGAATCCTTGGGATGAGTGGAACTGGAGGGAACACATACACTGAGTTGAACACCCACGGAGCTACCAGGGCGTCCACTGCCACTGCTTGTGGATCCCTCAACCTGGAACAGTACCGTTGAAGCTTCTTGTTGAGGTGTGAGGCCAAGTCTATTAGAGGTACTCCCCAAAGACACATCACTTCTGCAAACACCTCTGGGTGGAGGCCCCACTCTTCCGGATGGAGATCGTGTCTGCTGAGGAAGTCCGCTTCCCAGTTGTCCACTCCAGGAATTAAGATTGCTGACAGCGCCACCGCGTGTTTTTCCGCCCAGAGGATGATTCTTGTTACCTCTGATATTGCAGGTCTGCTCTTCATTCTGCCCTGTCGGTTTATGTAGGCCACTGTCATTACATTGTTCGACTGAAATTGAAGGGCCTGATCTTTTAGAAGATGTGCCACCTGTAGAAGACCGTTTTACACGGCTCTTAGTTCCAGAATGTTTATTGGAAGGATGGATTCCAGAGTTTACTACCTTCCCTGGAAGTTTTCCCCCTAGGTGACTGCTCCCCAACCTCTGAGACTTGCATCCGTTGTTAGGAGGATCCAATTCTGAATCCCGAACCTGCGGCCCTCTAGTATGTGAGAGGTTTGCAGCCACCAGAGGAGCGAGATTCTGGCTTTCGGTGACAGACGTATCCTCTGGTGCATGTGACGATGACATCCCGACCATTTGTCCAGGAGATCCAGTTGGAAGGACCGTGCATTAAATCTTCCGTACTGTAGAGCCTTGTAGGAGGCAACCATCTTCCCCAGAAGGTGAATGCACTGATGAACCGATACCCGCGTTGGCTTCAAGACCTGCCGTACCATTGCTTGTATCACTAACGCTTTCTCTTCCGGTAGAAACACCCTCTGTACTTCTGTGTTGAGGATCATCCCCAGGAAGGACACTCTCCTTGTCGGCTCCAAATGCAACTTTGGAAGGTTCAGGATCCACCCATGATCCTGGAGCAGTTGAGTTGAGAGAGCAATGCTTTGTAACAGCTTCTCCCTGGAAGACGCTTTTATCAGCAGGTCGTCCAGATAAGGAATTATGTTCATACCCTGCTTGCGAAGGAGTAGCATCATCTCCGCTATCACCTTGGTGAACACTCTTGGTGCCGTGGAGAGGCTAAACGGCAGCGCCTGAAACTGATAGTGTCCAGTAGCGCAAATCTGAGATAAGCCTGGTGAGGCGGCCAGAGTGGAATGTGAAGGTACACATCCTTGATATCCAAGGATACCAGGATTTCCCACTCCTCCAGACCTGAGATCACCGCTCTCAGAGACTCCTTCTTGAATTTGAATTCCCTCAAATAGGGGTTCAATGACTTTAGGTTTAATATCGGTCTTACCGAACCATCCGGTTTCGGTACCACAAACAGGTTTGAGTAATAACCTTTGTGGTGTAGGTGAGGTGGAACTGGAACAATGACATTTGAACCTAGCAATTTTTTAATGGCTTCATGTAGGATAGCACTTTCTGTCAGTGAAGCTTGCAAGCCTGATTTGAAGAATCTGTGAGGTGGGAGTTCTTAAAAACTCCAGTCTGTACCCTTGGGTAACAATATCTTGTCCCCAGGGATTCAGGCCTGAGGACACCCAGACATGACTGAAATTTCTTAGTCTTGCTCCCACCTGCCCGATCTCCAGGCTGGGAGGTCAACCATTTTGCCAAGGATTTTGAGGAAGCAGAACCAGGCTTCTTTTCCTGGGAACCTGTAGGTGCAGGATTTTGGGATTTCCTCCGACCACCTCTAAAGAAAGTGGAGGGGATTTGGACTTTTTTGCTTTAGCGGTCCGAAAGGACTGCATCGCAGATGTAGGATATGATTTCTTAGGTAGTGGTGTAGCAGAGGGAAGAAAAGTTGACTTACCAGCAGTTGCAGTTGATATCCACGCATCTAACGCTTCCCCAAACAGAGCCTGACCTGTGAAGGGTAGGTTCTCCACACTCTTCTTGGATTCCGCATCCGCAGACCATTGGCTTCCGCCATGAAACCCGCAGAATCCTGTATGTGACGTAAAAACAATTCAATATCACTTCTATCCATAGAATCTAAATCCTCTAGTAAAGTGCCTGACCACTTTACAATGGCTTTAGAAATCCATGCACAAGCAATAGTGGGTCTTAAAGCTACGCCATTAGCTGTGTATAAAGATTTGAGTGTAGTCTCAATCTTGCGGTCAGCCGCTCTTTTAAAGCGGTGGACCCAAGGACAGGTAAAACCACTTTTGTAGACAATCTAGAAACAGAAGCGTCTACGACTGGCGTGTTTTCCCACTTTTTCCTATCCTCCTCCGGGAAAGGGAAAGCAATGAGAACCCTTTTAGGAATTTGAAACCTTTTTCCGGATTTCCCCAGAATTTTTCAAACAATGCGTTCAATTCTTTAGACGCAGGGAAGGTAAGGGAGGCTTTCTTAATGTCAGTAAAGTAAGCCTCCTCCACCTGCTCAGGAACCTTATCAGTAATGTGCAAAACATCCCTAATAGCCTCAATCATGAGTTGCACCCCCTTAGCAAGGGATGCCTCCCCCCCCTCCCCCGTATATCACCATCACGTCCCCTGAATCAGAGTCGGTATCCGTGTCGACATGCATTATTTTTGCAAGAGCACGCTTTTTAGGATATACATCAGGGGTCTTGGGTGCGGTAGCGGGAGCTGAATACGACAAAACCTCTACAGATCTTTTCAAAACCTGAGTTTCAGTCTCATTATGAGCTATCCTAGATGAAATCTGGGATATCATTCCCTTAATAGAAGCCACCCATTGGGGTTTGGATTCAGAAAGCTGAGACAGTATATTACATTCCCGAGTACATGGAATAGGCTCCTCTGGAAAAGATACACACTCTGCAGCACAAGGTTCAGAGTTCCTAGACATGGTAATGTGAGATACATCAACATACACACACGGGAAAATGTCAGACACGGTTTCCCCCAGAGTACCTTCAAAGAGACACAGAGAATAAGGAGCCAGCACACACAGCACCCCAGTAGGCAGGAATATGATAAATGCCTGGCGCTGACTGAGTAACCTTAATAGGTTAAACAGTTAATAACACTCTCTCCCCCCCCCCCTTCTATAACCCCCTGGTACCGCACAGGATAGCTGGAGTTATGTGGAGGGTCAGCGCTCCCTGTCAGCGTCTCTGTATGTGATCTGCAGAGAGAAAATGGTGCTGGTGAGTGCTGGATCTGCTCTGAGGAGAAGCCCTGCCCCCTGTAATGGCGCGTCTTCCTGCACTTATTAGTTTGTACTGGCCTGAGGTTTGCTGCAGCTAACAGTGGGATTAGCCCCTGTTAGCATAATTTTGACCAGTGTTAGGGTGTTGCGCTGGCCCAGGGCACCCCTCACAGCGCCACACACTATGGTACCGCTGAGCCCTCCGGAGCGCAGCCTGTCAGTGCTAGGCTCCGGCCCTTATGCCGCCATTCACGCCGGTGACCCGCTTACCAAGGCACCGGCGTCATACTCGCCACTCCATCTTCTGGTTCTGTTAGGGGGTGGCGGCAGTGCTGTGGGAGTGAGCGGTCGCCTTAGGGGCTTGCGATCATCACCTTCAGGAGCTCGGTGTCCTGTCAGCGGAGATAGGGGCCATTAACCTCAAGATTTGGATCCTACTCCCCCCCCCCCCCCTCCCTAATTCCCACGAAGCAGGGAGGCTGTTGCCAGCAGTCTCCCTGTACCTAACGCTTTAAAAAAAAACAGTAAAACTAAGAGAACTCCTAGGAGCTCCCCTAGCTGTGACCGGCTCCACCGGGCAAATTTTCTAAACGGAGTCTGGTAGGAGGAGCATAGAGGGAGGAGCCAGCCCACACTGTTAAACTCTTAAAGTGCCCATGGCTCCCAAGGGACCCATCTATATCCCATGGTACTAATGTGGACCTCAGCATCCTCTAGGACGTATGAGAAAAGCTTTTATTACTCTTATTTAATCCTCAATAATGTCTAACCTCATACTATATAAAGATAAGGCTTGGTTTTCTGATGGGCAGAGGCTCAAGTGACTTTTATGGCATGGTTTTTAACTTGACACAAATTGCGCATAAAATAGCGAGCAGTATAGTTCATAAGGTGACTCATTTAGAGTTTCATGTACACATGTTTTGGGCGTTTTTTTGTAATAAAATACACTTTTAGGTGTCGCACATGCACAGAAAAAATACTTTCCATTGCACCTATATTCAGATTCGGCTGCATCTTATTCTTATAATTCCTTATGCTAAGAGATGCTGAATGGGTTTGGATGAGCTAGATCAAGTCTAGGCAGAATCCATGCATTCAAGGTATACCTACTGTAGACAAAGATGCATATGCGCCTGTAAGGGAGCGTGCTGTATCTCATGTGTGCTCATCCCCTGGTGTAAACAATCAGCAGGTGCTTATAATTGGCTGATTGTGTCTGGCTCATTCCACTGTATATAAATAATTTGTGTGGCTGCTATTTTATATAAAGTGTGGCAATTTGTTCACGTTGATATGCTTTCAGGCCACGGCAGCTGAATGTTTCCATTTGATTTTTAAAGGGGAAGAAAACAGAAGTTTGTATTTAATTGAATTTCATTTTGTACTTTTATTTTGTATTTATTCTCTATATTTTGAATAGTTATTAGATGGTAAATGCAGCTTTCACATTTAGTAATACAGGTTGAGTATCCCATATCCAAATATCCGAAATACGGAATATTCCGAAATACGGACTTTTTTGAGTGAGAGTGAGATAGTGAAACTTTTGTTTTCTGATGGCTCAATGTACACAAACTTTGTTTAATACACACAGTTATTAAAAATATTGTATTAAATGACCTTCAGACTGTGTATATAAGGTGTATATGAAACATAAATGAATTGTGTGAATGTAGACACATTTTGTTTAATGCACAAAGTTATAAAAAAATATTGGCTAAAATTACCTTCAGGCTGTGTGTATAAGCCTATAAGGTGCATATAAAACATAAATGCATTCTGTGCTTAGATTTAGGTCCCATTGCCATGATATCTCATTTTGGTATGCAATTATTCCAAAATACGGAAAAATCCGATATCCAAAATACCTCTGGTCCCAAGCATTTTGGATAAGGGATACTCAACCTGTAACACTATCTTATGTACATAACACTTCATTACTATGGTGGTCATTCCGAGTTGTTCGCTCGCTAGCTGCTTTTAGCAGCATTGCACACTCTAGGCCGCCGCCCTCTGGGAGTGTATCTTAGCTTAGCAGAATTGCGAACGAAAGATTAGCAGTTCTGCTATTAAATATTTCCCTGCAGTTTCTGAGTAGCTCCAGACCCACTCCTAGATTGCGATCACCTCAGTCCGTTTTGGTTCCTGGTTTGATGTCACAAACACACCCTGCGTTCGGCCAGCCACTCCCCCATTTCTCCAGCCACTCCTGCGTTTTAGCCTGACACGCCTGCGTTTTTTAGCGCACTCCCGGAAAACGCTCAGTTTCCGCCCAGAAAACCCACTTCCTGTCAATCACTCACCGATAAGCAGAGCGACTGAAAAGCGTCGCTCGGACCTGTGTAAAATTGCAAAGTTTTGTGTGAAAATGCTTAGCGCGTGCGCCCTGCGGCCCATACGCATGCGCAGATTCGCCCATTTTTAGCCTGATCGCTATTCTGCTAAAAACGGCAGTGAGCGAACAACTCGGAATGACCACCTATAATGGGTAATGTGACTAGCATTTATTACTAACACTGTCAAGCTACTGGTGTAAATTATCATTATCATCATGTTCTTTATATAGCACTTTCCTCCCATAGGACTCAGTGTGCTTTACATTAGCATTTAAAAACACCATATACAAAATAAGCCTAACAGGAGAGAACTAATGATTTAGTATGTGTTTTTTTTTAGGAATTAAAGAGGCATTAATGAATCCTTGAGTAAACAGGAAAGTGTTGAGTCTGTTTTTTAAGGATTCTAGGGTGGAGGCCTCTCCAACTGTGCGGGGCCGAGAGTTCTATAATGTTGGAGCCGAAAAGCTAAAAGCTCAACCCCCAAATGAATTTGGGGACATTCTAGGTACTGCTAATAGTCCTTCATCTACAGATCACAGTAATCGAGTGGGGCACTAAGGAATCAGAAGCTGTTTAGGATACCTTGGACCCTGGTCATGTAAAGCTTTGAAAGTCAGTAAACCAATATTGAAATAGATTCGCCATCTTACAGGCAGCCATTGGCGAGAGTAGAGAATGGCTCAAACTAGTGCTTCTCCTGTTAACAGTGCAGTATTCTTTTTTTTCCCCCAAAATATTTTTATTAAATTCCTCCAAAAGTACATTACAGAATCGAAAAGAGAACAGCATGTATATCAGAGAATATCAGTATTGTAACAATCAGATAGGGTTAATAAAAGTATACAGCATATATAAGTAGATGGAGGAAATTTTCTAATTTTCTAAAATAAACAACAAAAAACAAACTGTAAATCACCAGAAGAGCGGCAGCTATGTTGCAGTATATTGAAGATGGAGCTGGACACAGCTGATGATATACTGACACTCAATTCTGGCAGTATAAAAAAGACAAATATCACAAAAACAATATTCAACAGAATAAACTAAGTGAACAAAAACACCTACCAAGAGCCACAGGCCACCAATCCGTCCATAGAATTGTCCGTCCAATCCACCAAGGGAGAAACAGACGAAATAAGGAGATAGGGAAAAGAGAAAAGGTGTGGAGAGGGAGGAGCATGGAAAAAGAAAAGGGGGGGGGGGAGATAGAAAGCTCAGTCAGTCAGAGAATTCCGGCTATCAAGTTGTTGGAGAGAATACCAAAAGGTGGATTGAAAACATTTATGTATTGCTAGTTTAGTGTGGGAAGGAAGGGTGTGAATATATTTATCCCAGCACTTAAAGAGTGTAGGAGTTAGAGTTTCTTTGTGAATAGAAGCCTCCAACCAGTCCATATTAAATAAAAAGAGTAACCTAGAAGTAGCCATAGAGAGAGTGGGAGGGGTAATATCGCTTTTTTCCGTACTGCTGAAAGTAATACAACCAGTTTTTTTATCAGTGCGTGGAATTCCAGGTTGGTCAATCAGGTGACCAAAAAGAGCCCAGGGGACAGTACATTGAAAGGGGATGCCTAAGGTTGAGGTGCCATAGTGGTGTAAAGTATGCCAGAACTTTTGAATAGCAGGGCAGTCCCAGAGACAGTGAAAAAGATCAGCATTTATTACATCTGGCCCTATCTGATACACCCATTAAAAAACCTTGTTTAGGTGAGATATATGCCCTGAGCAGCAGTTTATAGGCTATTTCCTGATATATACTTGCCGGTATTAATTTAAGGGTCGCAAGGAAAGTGTCTAGTAGGTTTTCTACCGTGAGTGTGGGAATCAGGGAGATCCATTTCGCCAGATCAGGAAGATCAGTGTGAGGGTTTAATTCTAAACGGATACGGGTATATATAGATGATGTGGAGTAATTATTGGAGCGTAGGAGAGAATCCAAAGGGTTGAAAAAGTCTTGTTCCTTAAGGTGGGGGAGAACAGATAGAAGATAGTGCACAGCCTGAGAGTAATAGAATCCATGTAGAGGTGAGATCTTAAATTTCTCAATAGCTTCCTGGAATGGCAGAGGAGTGTGTGAAGGCGTCATCAGGTTACATAAAGATATTAAACCAGAGGAGTACCAAGCACTAAAAGGCAAAGAGGCAGCACCATTCTGGAACTCCAAGTTTCCAAGCAAGGGTAGGGATACCGAGTAATAATATTTAAGACCCAGAGCTTTTTTAGCCATTTTCCATGCCTTAATAGTGGAAGACAATAGTAGATTATCTAATTCAGGAGATTTTATTTGGGAGGGACGAGCATGTAAAAGGTAACCAAGTGAGAAGGGAGTACAAAGCTGAGATTCTAACTTAGTATCTGTGAATATATCATTACCACTGAGCCAATCCATGGCAAAGCGAAGCAGGTAAGCTAAATTATATTGTTTAATGTTCGGTAGATTCACACCTCCTTGATGTACAGACTGCAACATTTTTTTAAGACTTATTCTGTGTCGTTTATGGTTCCATATAAACTTGGAGAGCAGGGTATTGAGTAAAGAAAAATCAGAATTAGTGAGAAGAATGGGAGTCATTTTTAGAATATACAGGAGTTTTGGGAAGCTTGCCATTTTAAATAGGTTGCATCTTCCTAACACATTAAGGGGAAGGCTCTGCCAGAGGCTAAGTTCGTCTCGGATTTTATGTATGATCGGGGTAATATTATGTGCGTAGAGAGTGGAAAGATGTTGTTGTAGAGCAACTCCTAAAAATGTGATATGGGAAGGTGCCCATCTAAACGGGAAGGGACTAACCCAATCCAGTCGCGCCTGGCCAAATATAGCCAGGGCTTCTGACTTGGCAAAATTAATAGAGAAACCAGCAAAAGATGAGAATCTGTCAATTGCCTCTATCAATACGGGGAGGGACCGTTTGGGATCTGAGGTAAATATAAGAAGGTCGTCTGCGAAAGCTACAACTTTGAGTTCGCGATCCCCAATAACAATACCCCGAAACCCAGGTAACAGCTGGATATAGCAAATAAAGGGTTCCAATGCCAAATTAAAAAGTAAAGTGGAGAGAGGGCAGCCTTGCCTGGTACCTCTCTCAAGAGAAAATGATTGGGAGGCCACATTATTAACTATCACCTGGGCCATTGGGGCAGTGCAGAGGGCCGCATAAGACTACAAAAATTAGAGCCAAATTGCTGATGGGAAAGCACTCTAGAAAGGTGTGGCTAAGCTATTTTGTTGAAGGCTTTTTCGGCATCTAAATTAATAAGAATATTATCTTCCAAATTATGAAGGCGGGTATGAGAAATAGCTGCTATCGCTGATCTAATACCCTATACTGACTATCTGCCCTTAATAAAGCCTAACTGAGTTTGGGAAATGAGATGTGGTAAACAGGAGTGTAGGCGATTGGCCATTAGTTTGGTAAGCAATTTGAAATCTTGGTTAAGAAGTGAGATAGGGTGATAGGAACCCACGAGGGAGGGATCTTTACCTGTCTTGGCTATTACGATTATCCGCGCCTCGTTGAAATATAGTGGTATGGTCCCAGAGGTAAAGATATGATTATATAATTTGACTAAGGTAGGTGTGAGTTCAGCACTAAGCAATTTATAATATTTGGCCCCAAAGTGATCAGGGCCCGGGCTCTTGCCATTTGATAAAGATTTGATAGTTGTGAGTATCTCTTCCTCAGTTATAGATGTCAAGAAAGTCCCTGTCATCTCGAGAGAGGATAGGGAGCTGAGCATCACGCAAAAAGGATTGACCTGCCTCTATGTCATCCGGCTCTGCGGTATATAGGGATTTATAAAATTGCATAAATTAAGCGCAGATAGCCATCGGATCTGATATAATAGTTTCTGAAGATTTAACCGCTTCAACCCATGTACTTGTACGGGGTCCCCGAGCAAGGTTTGCCAGGAGTCTGCCCGATTTATTACCCCATCTAAAATATTTATTCCGCTGATAATCATATCATGCCTGGGCCTGTTCTGTTAGAAATGTATCATATATTTGTTTAGCGGTCAGGTATGCCTCTTTATGTGCAGGGGTGTCATGGCGTTTATATGTTCTATAAGTTGAGGTGAGAATGGAGCTCAATTCGTGTAGGCCGGAGGTAAACACTTTGCGTCTAGAGTTGACATACAAGATAATATGGCCTTAAATAACAGCTTTAGAGGCGCTCCAGAACAGTGAGACACCCTCCGCCTGGGCTAAATTATCCGAAACGTAAGTGTGCCAGGTATGTCTGAGGTGTAGGAGAAAGTCCTCCGAGTGTATAAGATAAGCAGGGAATCGCCAGCATTTGGAAAAACATTGAGGCCACGCAAGCTTGAGAGAAATCAGAATAGGGGCATGATCTGAGATAACTATATTCTTAATCGAGGTGTGAGTGACTTTAGGGAAGAGGTGACAGGATAGGAGAATACAATCAATACGAGAGTGCGTAGAGTGAGGGTGAGAGTAGAAGGAGTAGTCACGAAGGAGAGGATGATGTATACGCCAAGGATCAGAGAGAGCAAGTTGCGAGCAGAGGGAAGAAAGAAGATTACAGCAAGATTTGGAGGATGAGTCACTCACCCCAGACCTGTCCATGGACGGATCGATGACCGTGTTAAAATCTCCTCCGAAAATTAGATGGAACTCCCCCAGGAGTCCAGGACAAAAGTTTCTTTAGAACAACTGCAAAAAAATCCTGTTGAGAAACATTCGGGGCATATAGATTAAGGAGAGTATATAAGTCATTGTCAATTACCACATCTAATAAGATAAATCTCCCATTGGAATCGAGAAATTTCCTGCGTATCGAGAATTGTAAATATTTGTGAAAAAGAATGGCAACTCCCCTTATTATTAGAATAAGGGGCCGAGATACAATCTCCAATCCAGGGGGCATGTAAAGTGTTACGGGGATCATCTAGCCAATGCGTTTCCTGTAGAAAGGTGATGTGAGGAGTCATACGATGGAGGTGTGAGAGCACTTTCTTACGCTTTACTGGGGTATTAAGGCCCTCCACATTCCATGACACTATATTAAAAGTAAGAAGTGGGGTATCCCCCATGGCGATAGGTGAAATAGGAGCAGGATCAGCTATATCAGCCTATTCCTACGGACGGGAATGCAAGGAAATATGTATTAAAGATAAAGCAGGGCCCCTGCCCATCCCAGCGAGCGGGAAGGGGTTGACCCATGGAGGATTGGGGCTGGTAGACCCGGCAGGTGAAACAAACAACACTAAACATTAACAAAGTGAACAAACAAGAAAAACAAAAAAAGGTACAGCTCATTGTCTACACAGAGCTGTGCAGTTATTCCTCACCATATGACCTACAGGCGGAGAAAAAAAGGAGAAAAGCATGGACACAAGCAATAATAACAGTACAACATTCAAGTGGGTAGGCTCGAAAAGTGGGCTTTAGCGAGTGTGATGTCCTTGAAGAATAACGGCTTGCTGTCGTCAAAGACTCGCAATCGAGCCGGGTACAAAAGGGAGAATTTGATTTTGGCGTCAAACAGTTGCTTGCATAATGGGGCAAACTCCTTACGTTTAGCAGCGACAATAGTAGAGAAATCCTGAAAAATTAAAAGCCGGTCTCCATTGTAGGTTAGGCTGGCCGTCCTCCGGAAGTGATCCAAGAGCTTAGCCTTGTCAGCATAATTAAGGATTTTCATGATCACAGGGCACGGGCGACCAGAGTTCGTTTTACGTTCAGGGCCAATTCTATGCGCCCGCTCGATAGCCAGAGGGGTGCCTTTGAAATCCATAGCCAATTGTTGCGGTAACCAGTTGGAGAGAAGGTCAAGCAATTCAAGGCCTTTGACTGACTCGGGAATGCCCACCACCCGGAGATTACTTCTGCGTCCGCGATTCTCCAAATCATCTAGCTTTTGGGTCAGATCTGAAATATCTTTTTGCTGTGAAGTAATGGTAAGTTGTGCCGTATGCAAATCATCCTCCAGGGTAGACACCCTCTGTTCAACATCATCCAGGTGGCCAGAATGTTGAGTTAATTTAGACAAAGTAGAGTCAATAGCTTCCCTAATGCCCGCCAGTTTTTCATCTGGCAGGGTGCCTAACACCGCCGCAATATCCGCAGGTTTCATTTTGGAAGGTTTACTAGCTGGAACAGACTTGCGTTTTTGTAAAGATCTGGAACGGGTGACGGAACAATCCGAATCAGAGGAGTTTCCCCACACAGTATCGTCTCGGGTTGTGGAGGCAGAGCCAGCAACAGACATCGAGGTGGTAATGAAATTTTTTTCCATAAAAATTAGAATAAGCGGGCAATGGAGGGCTCAAAGCAGGGAATAATGAGGTCACATGGAGGAGAAGAAAAAAAATAGAAACCACAACAGGCTACATCTCAATGGATAACAGCTCAGGAGCAGTCGGCATCAGTCCGTAGACAGCACGATACAAGCGTAAGTGGGTGGGACTGAATGTCACATATTTGTGGGGGGCAGCATGAATTTGTATGAGGAATAGCTGGGGTGAGACAGTCAGCAGGAGAGCCAGGATGAGGAGGTAGTGTCAAAGTAGCTGGTGTTGTTACAGCAGCAGCAGCAGCAGCAGCAGCAGATAGTCACACAATACCAAGTAGGCTGGGAATAGAGAGCAAAGCAGCTCTCATGTATTTCAATCCGGAAAAGTCACTGGCAGAAAAACTGGGGCAGCAGATGTATAAAGAGACAAAAAAAAAGGGTCCCTCAGCCGAGAGGTTACCTGGGTGATGTATACATGGCACAGCTGCAGCAGGAGCGTGTGTGCGGTCAGGCTCTTCCAGCTGAGGTATGGGGGTCACAGCAGGGGCAGTGGGTCCAGTGACAGAGGTGACCTTGTCAGTGCATAGCCCAGCAAGGGCGCCAAAGCTGAAGTCCGCAGTGTAATGATCTCCGGCTCCCCCTCCAGGCAGACTTGAAAATTGAGGCCCCGGTCCCGGAGTGTGAACCGGCCGCAGTGCGGGTGGGTGCCTTTGCCGGGGGTGCAGGGGCTCAGCGGCAGGCAGCGGGTCCAGCGGTACAGCGGCCACGTCAGCGGGGTCATCGGCAGACGCGCCGCGGCAATTGTCCGCGGGTCAGGCCCTCCGGTCCTCTCCCTGGGCAGGTCTATAAAATCGAGGCGCCGGCGTCAGAGTAGCAGTAGGCCGCAGCCTGCAGGAGCGTTATATAACACTCCCCGGCTCCGCGACGCTGACCTGGTCACAGCGGGGGATAAATGAGGGTGGAAGGGAGGTGGATGGAGTAAAGGGGATGGTAAAGAAGGGCAGGGAGAGTGGTTTTAATAAGAGGGATGTAAGAGCACAGGGATTCAGCTGCCACTCTCCTCTGCCGTCAGGCCATGCCCCCATAGTGCAGTATTCTATCTTTCTGCACTCCGGTATCCAGTATGCAAGTTGCTGCTTGTAATTGTTATTGCAATCCCTGATTCCAGAAGACCTCAGATTGTTTCTATTATGTTTCCCTTTCCCTTCTCTGCTCCAAACCATACATATTAACATCTTTTAGTCTTTTCTGGTAAGTTTTGTGGTGTAGACCTTGCACCATTTGAGTTGTCCTTCTTTGTACAGTCTCTAATGTATTAATATCCTTCTTGAGATATGGCCTCCAGAACTGAACACAGTATTCTAGATGAGGCCGTACCAATGACCTACACAGTGGTATTATTTTTTAGGTATCTACTGCAATTTATAGAAATAATAAATTTTTCTGTAATTACTAGCAAAGGTATCGCTGCATATGGGATATCAATAAAGCATGGTTTTATAGGTGTACATAGTGCAATGCAGCTAGTGATAGGTGGGCCTAGAACATGTGCAGTGGACCAACCATTGTTACTAACTGTGGAGGGGTGCAGTACATAATTGTGTATGAAAATATATTAATGGGGTATAATAAATAGGATGGGGATGTAATGTAAAGTGCACCTATCTGACATTCAGAACTGTGTTTTCACATTAGTAGAGTGGCTAACATAGTTTAAAATGTAATTATTAAATATTCCCTGCAAAGCTCTATGCCAGGCATAGGCAACCCTTCTCATCTGAGAATAGCTTAGAATGTATTTTAATTATGATCTATTGAGCAAGGAGCATGATCAGAATCATCACTGCAGCTTCCGGTGACTCAAAACAAATCCCACACATCTTTCTCTGGATTTGTTTTTTTCCAGGGGGCAGTTCTGGACTGTATGGTGGATGACCAAACTCCTAGATGCGTTCATGAAACAGAAAATCCACCATTTTGCTGGGCTTGTGGGCAGTGCATTGTTGTCATAGAAAAGGGTACCATGAGCTCAAGTTCTTGAACAAAACCTGGAAATGGCTTCCAGCACTTGTGGAAGGCATTGGCTGACATATCAGTCCCAGAGTTGTATTTTAGCTACATGACCAGTTTTGGCTATAAAAACAGCCACCATCTGCTTGCCCATGCTGCGCTAAAATGGTAACTTCTGTGGTGGCGCACCTCCAACTGAGGTTCACACGGCCAACTGTTATTTGGTCTTGGGATTAAAACTGTAGATCCAGGATTCATCACTACTGAGTTTGAGCAACCACCATCAAACCTAGCCAGCATGTTGTGGCACCAAGTAACCCAAGCCGCCTTCTGCTCTTGAGTCAGCTGATGGCGCACCCAGAGTGCAGAAACCTTGCTCAGGCCAAGCTTTTCATGGAGTATCAAGTGGAAGGCTATCTCCTTCTCTAATTGGGCCATGGTCACCCTGGCATCCAGCTCAACTATGGCCCACGTGGCAGCAATGTTTTCCTTGGTGACGCAGCTAAAGGTCAGCCGCACTGCTTCTTATCTTCAAGGGACCATCTCCCGAGCTGAAATCCTGCAAACCACTGAAACACAATGGTTCTGAATGGTGCTTCCTCCCCAAAAGTAGCTTGCAGTCAGTCACAACTATCCTCTCTTGTAGAAGATCATGATTCTCTGTTGTGCTCCATAACGAGTTTGTGAAGGAAGTGACCGTGCTCACTTCTTCAGTGTGCAGTACTGTTTCTGTACAGTTCTATGTCTTGACATTTCACAATAACTTTATTCAGATATTACAATCAGAGTCAGATTGTGTCTACTCTACATATTCACTACACACCCAGACACTTATTGCACACCTCTCGTACTCTACCATGGCTGGTGGTGTGTGTGCTTAGCCTCACAATGTATCTGACATATTGTGATTTTGGATGTCTACAGTTGCCCAACGCACATAAATAACTCATACTATTTTGTGCCTAGACATAGGTGTGATTACATAGAGGTCATGGAGTCCATAGCTTTAGCATATTCCACTCATTTGTGTCAGGTTGGATAATCAGACATATAACACACGTATCACATAACATTCTCAAGCAGCCCTCCTGTCTAACATCCTTCCGATACAGCACATGTAAATGCAGATCAGTACGTGTAATTGTTGAGTGTAAGCCTCAGTCACCACTTGCTGCAGATTTGGACATTGTACGTAGGACCATAGAAGAAGGGTTTGTGTGTGTGGGGTGGGGTGGACGACGCTGAATAAATCATATATATTTGTTTCCAAGTTAAACAAAACAAAGACTTTTCCATTCTTGGTTTCAGGATTCAAACAGTCATGTCTCCGAGCTCTACCTGAAGTTATTAAAGTTGGAACAAGAAACTGAACTTCTAAGGGACATTAATAGAGCCGTGAGAGAGGAGAATATTTTCCTAAAAGAGTCACTAAAGCAATCTGGGGCATGGAAATGCCAAGGTCAGTAAATATGATTGGACTCTATCACAACACTCTTAAAAATAAGTAAAGGAAATGGTGATACAGAGAATTTAATGAAAAGAAACAAAACAAATAAAAAAATAAATAAATAAATAATATATATATATATATATATATATATATATATATCTCTTAGTGCCTCCCCAGCCAATGACCTCACCGCACGTCACTGTGTGGATGTCTCAATGGCCCTGGTTATATTAAGAAAGATTGTCCGAATGTGTACAAATACACTGTAAGCACTGTAAATGTCAAAGTATAAGTGACCATGAATTTCCCATGCTTTAGATTATTTAGAAAACATGATTTTAATATGTTTAGGCATATATCTTGTTTTATACTGTAAGTTGTAAAATATAGTAATATACAGCACCTCCCTGTCCCTGCAGCCCAAGTGATCTGGGGGTGAGCTGCCCAGTCACTTCCCACCCAATAACCCCCCTTTCTGATCTGGATGGTCCTGGGCCAGGTCCGGGAGGCTAATGCTGCTGCATGGGAGGGCAGATGAGGAGAAGGGAGAGATAAGAGCGCTGGCCGCCGCCACACGCTCTCTATCTCTGGGGTTCCCACTGGCTCCACATCCGTAACGCTGGGTCCCGCTGGCTCCGGGGCTGCCGCTGCTGTAGTGACTGCTCTGCAGTACCTGGTCCCGGGACCCGCCTGCCTCGTTTTCCCCTGTCAACGAGGCACTTGCCGCTTTCCCCTCTGGTTTTAATGGGCTTTTTCAGCCCAGCGCTTTGCCCCCCCCCAGCTTTATCCTGTCTTTATTGTAAACGGGAGGCACTGCTATCAGTGCCTCCCAAACTACTTTTAATCACTGAAATGGATAGGATAATATAAAGAAATTACTTATAACACAGAATATGTGTCATAAGTATTTTCTTTATATTATTTTAATCATTAAAGACAGGGGAGGCACTGCCTCCCCTGACTTCCCTGACTGCACGTCCCTGCATCCACAGGACCTGGGTACTGAGAAGAGGCATTGGCAAATATAGGAAACCGTCAATAAAGTAATATACACAAATAGTCCCAATCAGTAGCTGACCAGGGTCCCTCCAACAGGCACAGACCCCCTACCATCACAGTACCCCTAAATATACTGTACGATGCCACTCAATAAAGCAAATAAGCAGCCCTCTCCCTGATTCTATAACAGACAAACACATGCCTATTTCTCTAGCATCCATAAGGGATATTGGGGGAAACTAACTAATACGATGGGGTATAGACGGAGTCCAAAGCAGCCAGTGCACTTTAAATTTCTTCAACTGGGTGTGCTGGCTCCTCCCCTCTATGCGTCCTCCCACAGGCAGTTTACAAAAAACTGCCCTCAGGAGAGGATGCACATCTCTGCAGCTCCAGAGAGTTTTCTTCATTTTCATTTAAACTTTTATTATTTTCGGTATGCAGTCTGGGCAACAGCATACTTGCGGGACAGGTTGGGGGGAAGGGGGGGGGGAGGGGCGGGCAGTCACTGGCCTTACGAGGTGCAGAGCCGCTTCCCCGCTGCAGGACCACCATCCTGAGGGGTTGTTGTTCAGCGGGGCACTGCGCCTTGGCTGTCACAGCCGCAGCACGGTGCATAACCCTAACTCTGCCTGAAGGTGACATCGGTGGTGAGTACAAACCGGGGGCCCCGCTAGGGGTAGTCCCCCAGTTCAAAGTGCAGCTGACCACGGGCGTGGCGCACGGGACCCTCCCAGGGGGTCCCACTAAGAACCCCCGTGTAGAACTGGCACAAAAGGCTTGACTAGCACCTGTGTGATGTTTTAAGCTAACTAGGAGACTTTTCCAGTATAATATACTGTATCTATGTAACTCCGCCATTGGAGGGGGGCGAAGCTACCTCAGAGCGCGACCTGAGGTGTTTTGGCGCCTTCCTCGGCTTACTGCAGCCATATACAGCACACGCAGTGCTTCTTGACTCCTCAGCCATGCTGGATATCTGGTACAGGGTGTAGCAAAGGGGGAGAGCCGCTTGTGTACACTATCCTGATCCTATTTAGGACTAAACTTGTTAGTGTTTACAGTATTATAGTGAGCTGACAGCCTCACTGGGGCTGTGCAGCTCAGGGTGTGCAGGTGTCCTTATCTCTCTCTGTATCTCCTCTCACATACAGTAGGGCAGGCTTGCATTATAACTGTGTGTATGTGTATGTTATTGTGCTTACTGTGAAACATGGGTAAACACAAACTGTGCAGTGTATGTTACACCAGATTCTCTCCATTATCTACTGATTTTGTTTCTTGTGAACAATTATTTATTTATTTATTAACAGTTTCTTATATAGCGCAGCATATTTTGTTGCGCTTTACAATTAGAACAACAGTAATAGAACAAAACTGGGTAAAAACAGACAGACATAGAGATAGGAAGGCCCTGCTCGCAAGCTTACAATCTATGCAGTCAGTCTTCACAAATCAGTGAAGGGGCTGGGGGAGAGGGTCAGAGCCCCACTGGTTAGGGTCTCTTAAGCCTATGATGTCTGATATGTCATCCCAGCTCACTGCTAATGTGCAGAAGACTCAGCTATTACAACAGGCTGTTGCAGATTTAGCTGCTAGGGCAGATGCACAGCCCCTGTCTCTCATGCAGGTCCACAGAAGCGTGGTTTACCTGCTCTACTACCTGATACAGATGATGATATACAGGACGATGGGGATGACCTGGATCCCATTAGTGGGGATCCCGATTCTGCTCAGGGTATAGAACCCCTAATTGTGTCTATAAGGGACATGTTAAAGCTCCCTCTAGAGGACGCTGCGTCACAGCAGTCATTTTTCTTTGTACAGAACAAGCCTAATGTCACTTTCCCTGACTCTACAGAGTTAGATGACTTATTCAAACAGGCCTGGAAAATCCAGACAAAAAATTTCAAGTGTCCAAAAAGTTTTTGCGCACTTTCCTATTTGCTCCTGAAGGTAGGACATTTTGGGAGGAATCCCCTGGGGTGGATGTCTCAGTCTCTCACCTGTCTAAAAAGGTGGTGCTGCCTGCTCCGGGCTCCTTTACCATGAAGGATCCTTGGGATAGGAAGATAGAGACTACACTAAAGTCTATATACTGTACACAGCAGCCGTTATATCACAAAGACCAGTCATTGCGGGTTGCCATTAATTCCTGGGCCACTCAAATTCAGGGGGGCCTCTCGGAAGATATGCCCTTGGTTGTTATGGTAACCATCCTGAAGCACATTCAGGACACTACCCGTGTCCTCTGTGATTCCCTCAAGGAGATGGGGAACATTAATGCTCGGACTTCTGCCATGGCAGTGTTGGTACGCAGGGCCTTGTGGTTGCATCAATGGATTGCGGATGCAGAATCCAAACGTAGTGTGGAATCCCTCCCCTTTTCTGGGGAATGGCTTTTTGGGGTTGAATTGGATACCTGGATTTCCAAAGTTACGGCTGGAAAATCCACGTTTGTCCCCTCTGGGGCCCCCGCCGGCAAGAGGGCCGTCTGTCCAGTCCAGTCCTTTCGGTCTCACAGATTTTGATCGAAGGCCAGAGGTGCCTCCAATGCGGCTAGAGGCACCAGAGGTAAGTCCAGATAACTTGCAAGCACCAGTTCTCAGGAACAGTCCACCGGTTCTGCTTCCACTAAGACCTCATCAAGACGGTGCCCACCCACCCTAAGGGGATCTCGATGTGGGAGCTCGACTGCATCACTTCAGCTGCATCTGGGAGACTTCCTACCTGGGTCAGAGAGCTTATTTCTCAGGGCTACAAGCTGGAGTTCGACAGTACACCCCCCAATGATTTTTCAAATCAAGCTTACCAGCTTTGGAGGCTATGCAAGTTACGTTGCAACAGGCTATCCGAAAGTTGGTCCAGTCCCACGTCATTGTTCCAGTACCACTACCACAATGTGGCAAGGGGTTTTACTGAAACCTGTTTGACTCATTCTGAATCTGAAATCCTTGAATCCTTATTTGAGGGTGTTCAAGTTCAAAATGGATTCCCTACGAGCAGGGATTGTGGGCCTGGAAGAACAGGAATTTATGGTCTCCTTGGATATCAAGGACGCCTATCTCCATATTCCGATTTGGCCGCTTCATCAGGCGTACCTGCAGTTTGCCCTGCTGGACGATCACCTCCATTTCTGGCACTGCCCTTCGGCCTGTCTACAGCCCCGAGGGTATTCACAAAGGTGATGGCGGAGATCATGCTTTAACTCTGGGTCAAGGTGGTCCCTTACCTGGACAATCTTCTGATAAAGGCATGATCCAGGGAGCTTTTGTTGCTCCATATTGACCGCACCATCCATCTTCTGTCCGACCATGGGTGGATCCTCAACTTACAGAAGTCCCATCTGGAGCCAACTCAGAGGCTCCTGTTCCTGGGGATGTTGCTGGATACTGTGGCCCAGAAGTTGTTTCTACCAGAGGACAAGGCAAAAACACTTCAGGAGATGGTCCGCATGGTGCTCCGACCTACTCGAGTGTCCATACATCTTTGCATAAGATTGTTAGGAAAGATGGTTGCCTTATACGAGGCAATACAGTATGGGAGGTTCCATGCCAGAACGTTTCAGTTGTATCTCCTGAGCAAGTGGTCCAGATCGCCTCTCCAGATGCACCGAATGATTCAGCTGTCACCTCAGGCCAGAATTTCCCTCCTGTGGTGGCTACAGTCCTCCAATCTCCTGGAAGGTCGGAGTTTCGGGATTCATGATTGGACCCTCCTCACAACGCATGCAAGTCTGAGAGGATGGGGAGCTGTCGCCCAAGGGGTGCAGTTCCAGGGCAGGTGGTCAGCCCACGAAAGCCTCCTTCCAATCAACATTCTGGAACTTCGGACGATCTACAATGATCTGCTTCAAGCCTCTCCTCTGCTCAAGGATCACTCAATCCAGGTACAGTCGGACAACGCCAGAGCGGTGGCGTATATAAATAGACAAGGAGGGACCAAAAGCAGAGCCTGCATGCGAGAGGTGTCAAAGATACTCCTCTGTGCGGAAAGAAATGCAAGAGCCATGTCGGCAATCTTCATTCCGGGTGTGGACAACTGGGAGGCGGCCTTCCTGAGTCATCACGATCTCCACCCGGGGGAGTGGGGGCTCCACCATCTGGTGTTCCAGCAGAGCATCGACTTGTGGGGTTGCCCACAAATAGACATGATGGCTTCTCGTCAAAACAAGAAACTTCCCTGGTATTGCTCACGGACCAGGGACCCTCATGCGAGGGCAGTGGACTCACTGGTGTCGCTTTGGCCGTACTGGCTGGTCTACCTGTTTCCTCCGATCGCATTGCTCCCTAGGGTGCTAAAGCAAATCAGGAATCAAGGTGTCCAGGCAATTCTGATTGCCCCGGATTGGCCTCGGAGGGTGTGGTACGCGGATCTTCTAGACATGTCCGTCGAAGACACTTGGCCTCTACCACTCAGAAGAGATCTTCTTCAACACGGACCGTTCATCTACCCGGGCTTACGGTGGCTTTGTTTGACGGCATGGAGGTTGAGCGGAACATCCTAGCTCACAAGGGCCTTTCCAAGAAGGTTATTGTTACCATAATTCAGGAAAGGAAACCTGTGACTTCAAAACACTATCATCATATCTGGAGGAGATATGTCTCTTGGTGCGAGGAATGCACGTATCCACCTGCAGAATTTCACTTGAGACGTTTCTTACATTTCCTGCAGGCTGGTGTGGATAAGGGCTTACGTCTGGATTCCATTAAGGTCCAGATTTCAGCTCTCTCAATTTTCTTTCAGAAGAAATTGTCAGTGTTGCCAGAATTTCAGACCTTCTTGCAAGGGGTACCCCACATACAACCTCCTTTTGTGCCGCCTACGGCACCCTGGGATTTGGATGTGGTGCTGGAATTTCTACAATCTGAGAGGTTTGAACCTCTGATGATGGTAGAAGACAAGTACTTCACGTGGAAGACAGTGATATTACTGGCCCTGGCTTCTGCTCGACGTGTCTCAGAATTGGGGACCTTATCGTGTAAAAGTCCGTACTTGGGCCCTCATTCCGAGTTGATCGGTCGCAAGGCGAATTTAGCAGAGTTACACACGCTAAGCCGCCGCCTACTGGGAGTGAATCTTAGCTTCTTAAAATTGCGACCGATGTATTCGCAATATTGCGATTACTAACTACTTAGCAGTTTCAGAGTAGCTTCAGACTTACTCAGCCTGTGCGATCAGTTCAGTGCTTGTCGTTCCTGGTTGACGTCACAAACACACCCAGCGTTCGCCCAGGCACTCCCACCGTTTCTCCGGCCACTCCTGCGTTTTTTCCGGAAACGGTAGCGTTTTCAGCCACACGCCCCTGAAACGCCGTGTTTCCGCCCAGTAACACCCATTTCCTGTCAATCACATTACGATCGCCGGAGCGATGAAAAAGCCGTGAGTAAAATTACTTTCTACATAGCAAAGTTACTTGGCGCAGTCGCAGTGCGAACATTGCGCATGCGTACTAAGCGGATTTTCATTGCGATGCGATGAAAAATACAGAGCGAACAACTCGGAATGAGGGCCCTGATCTTTTACGTGGACAGAGCGGAGCTCCGGACTAGACAGCGGTTCCTGCCAAAGGTTGTCAACCGCGTTTCACCTGAATCAACCTATTGTGGTTCCGTCCAGTTCTGATACTTCTGCTCCTCCGGAGGTATTGGATGTTGTGTGTGCCTTGAAAATCTATGCCAAGTGAACAGCTCGGATCAGAAAGACTGATTCCTTGTTCGCGCTCTTTGATGTGCAGAAAAAAGGTTGTCCTGCTTTGAAGCAGTCCATTGCTCGTTGGATTATGCTTACTATCCAACAGGCCTATGTGTCGGCAGCCTTACCTGTTCCTAAGTCTCTGAAGACCCACTCTACAAAATCAGTGGGCTCCTCCTGGGTGGCTGCCCGTGGAGTCTCGGCCTTGCAACTATGCCGAGCTGCTACCTGGTCGGGGAAGAACACCTTCTACAAGTTTGATATCCTGGCCAAAGAGGATACCCAGTTTGGGCAGGTGGTGCTGCAGCATTCTCCGCATGTTCTGGAAGCTTTGGGACGTCCTCATCGCACTAGTTTCCCCCAATATCCCTTATGGATGCTAGAGAAAATAGGATTTTAATACCTACCGGTAAATCCTTTTCTCGTAGTCCATAAGTAATATTGGGCGCCCGCCTCAGTGCGTTGACTTTTCTGCAGATTCTTGTTCTATAGTTACCTGTTCAGCTGTTGCTGTTGTTGTTGCCAGCCGTTGGTGATTGTTATGTTAGTGGTGCGCTGTTATGTAAATCTCACCACCTTTTGTTATCATGTTCATCTCCTATATATTAGCCCTGTGACTCTGTGTCTGCATTTCTAACGCTGGGTGGAGTCACAGACCCTGCCCTGTACCAGTGTCAGCACACCTGGGTGGAGTCACAGACCCTGCCCTGTCCCAGTGTCAGCACACTAGCAGAACGGACCACTAGCCAGACACACCACACTGCCAGGTAAGCAAGGAGACCCACACACCCCTCCCCTGCAAACACCCACCACCACCTACTACACCCACCTTACCCTCCACAGCGCCACACACAGCCGCTACCCAGTCCGCCGCTAGGCCCCCCCCCTTCCATCTCTTACAGTGCAGCCGCGCCGCGGACCGCGGACATACACTCACGGCTACACAGCCTCCAGACATTGCTCCCCACTACCGCTGCACACACACACTCACTCACGGAGCCAGACCACACCGCACAGCCTGGCTCCCTCACTACCACGCCAGCTCCGATTCACGCTGTCACAAGACAGCCGACAGGAGCCTACCACAGCAGCTCCCTCCGGCCTTCCCCAGCCCCGTTACCCGCAGCTGTCTTCCGCCGGACCATAGCATCGCACAGAACTCTCCTTCCCTCCCCACTACCGCTGCACACCCTGTCTCACGGAGCCGCGACACACCAGCCTCCCTCACTACCACGGCACCTGCGCTTCCCTTACCTCCGTAAGCCGCACCGTTCTGCCTGCGCCCACCAGCCCTGTCCCAACTCCAGCATCACCCCGTACAAATCCACCCCCCGCACCCACCACCATCAGTATAGCAGCCAGCAGTAGCGAACGCACCCCTTCCCCAGTTTGGGAGTAAAGCTGATATTGGTCGTCGTGGTGGTGCTGGTGGGGGGGGGGGGTTTATTACTTAATGGCTGCTATTGTGCTGGAAGGGGGGGGGGGAGTGGAATGGCTTAGAAAGGGGGGAAGACACAACACACTCTAAAAAACACCAACACCTATGCCACCTTACAACAAGTCTCACAAACACACACATACAACTGTAACACCTCATAACCCCTCACCACTACACTAAGTTATACAGTCCCCACACCACATATACGAGCCAGCAGCAGCGCACCCCCCCCCCCCCACCTTCCCCACCTTGGCACACAGCTTATGCTAATACACCACCCCTGCAGCTCACACGAAACCTCAACAAAACCATCAACCTCCCCCTACTCTACTCTTCACCCCTCCCATGAACACTACAAAGCCCCCCATACCCTTCACCATCCACCCACACACCCCATGTGGAACTCCACCACCTATGGCAGCCTCGGACATACCCTCCCCAATCCCCCTGCCACACACACCCACAACTCCAACAAGCCCAACACCTCCTGCCCCCTCCACCATCCCTCAGCCCACAGGGGCGTAGCCCCTTACGACGGTGTGAAGAGCGCCCGTAGGGCGCAATGAATCACCAAGTTGTCTTATATATGTCCTTTCTCCTTCGGGCACGTTTCTACCTATAACTGCCTGTGGGAGGGGGCATAGAGGGGAGGAGCCAGCACACCCAGTTGAAGAAATTTAAAGTGCACTGGCTCCTTTGGACCCCGTCTATATACCCCATCGTACTAGTTTTCCCCAATATCTCTTATGGACTACGAGAAAAGGATTTAATGGAAGGTATTAAAATCCTATTTTTTCACCAACCCCTCTATGGAGCTTCACTGAAAAGATAGATTAAGTACCCCATTGCTGTGAGTTACTGAGAAAACCAAATACCAATTTCAAGTAGGAGCTAGTCAAATGGGAGAGGACTAGGGATGAGAATCGAATAATGGATGGATTGGTTCAGATCAACATATTAAATTCAGATTAGAATAATTATTTGCAAAATAATAACTTGAATACAACAAATACTTTCAGAATGACCAGGGCACAAACAGTGAAAAGATACATTAACAAAAAAATAAAATTAAATAATCCTAATAAATGAGGAAAAAGATAAAAGAGCCATACCACCTAACTACCTCACCTGCATAGGCAATCACATTAGAGACAACTATAACATGACCTCCAACTATACTTATACAAGAGACCAGAAACAGCCCAAACATATGAAATAAAGGGACGTTTGTCATCACAGAGAGCCGCTAAATACTCAGTCCCTGATTTAAGATTGAGCATAATTGCAATCTAGCCACCTATCCCTTACCTATCCCCTTAGGAGGCATGTCCAAACTGCGGCCCTCCAGCTGTTGAGAAACTACACATCCCAGCATGCCCTTACACAGCTTTAGCATTCTCTGACAGCAAAACTGTGTCAGGGCATGCTGGAATTTGTAGTTTCACAACAGCTGGAGGGCCGCAGTTTGGACATGCCTGCCTTACACGGTTAAACTTCACCTTGCAAGTGTTATATAAATGTCATTCATGTTGGACAGTAACCCATACCAGGCATAATTATAGGCAGGTTTCATAGAGGCCATCTACGAGCGGACCACATTACTTTGGCTAACATGCACATACAGTATTAACTATATACAGTTTGCTATATTTATCTATGATGTCTTCATCTAATGCGCCTAGACAGCACCCCACATGGTTAACTACTGTGAAAAAAACACCAGTACCAGTATAAACAGTGTTGACTGTAAAACAGTTCCAAAGGAGGTGCCAAACGGTACCACTGGCATCTCCACATTTGGGACAAATGTCAGATGTATGACCCCTAGATTTCACCAATTGGCCATACCTGGCCAGATTTGGCCACGCCCCCCAGTGCAGGGGCCTGTTCCAGTTCTCTACAGCCCTTCATGTAGTGTGTTCCCAGAATATACTGTACCTCTCAACCTCATATACCACGGTCAAACCTGCATAGGAGGCATTGTAATTCAGCTAGTTGTAATTGTTAGCTGCGTTATTTGAGGATTGTATGCTGAGCATTATTTTAAATATATGGGGATTTAGCTCAATGAAAAGGTGCAAACAAATCACAATAAACCCTTAACTTGTGAGCCATCAGTAATAAATGTTCTTTAAGAGGTTTGGTGTCAAAATGACTTGCTTGGAGTGTTAAGTTGCTACTTTACTTCAAACAGGTGTAATAATTGAAAATGCAGTTGAACGCTCTAAAGGGGTCATTCCGAGTTGATCGCTCGCTAGCAGTTTTTAGCAGCCGCTCAAACGCTATGCCGCCACCCACTGGGAGTGTATTTTAGCTTAGCAGAAGTGTGAACGTTTTTATCGCAGAGCGCCTGCAAAAATTTTTCGTGTAGTTTCAGAGTAGCTCAAAACCTACTAAGCGCTTGCGATCACTTCAGACTGTTCAGTTCCGGATTTGATGTCACACAGCCGCCAAGCCTGCGTTTTCCCTGGCACGCCTGCGTTTTTCCGAACACTCCCTTAAAAACGGTCAGTTGCCACCCAGAAACGCCCACTTCATGTCAATCACTCTGCGGCAACCAGTGCGACTGAAATGCATCGCTAGACCGTGTGCAAATCTGCATTGTTCGTTGTGCCCATACGTCACGCGTGCGCATTGCACCGCATGCGCAGAACTGCCATTTTTTAGCCTGATCGCTGCACTGCGAACAAATGCAGCTAGCGATCAACTCGGAATGACCACCTAAATACTAAGAACGTGGAAAATAAACTACCAAGGTAGAGATGGCGCTGACATGTGTTGTAGGTCCTCAAGCTGCTGAATAGAAGGGCCAGTTAAACCCTTAATAGAAACAAAGAAGATGAAAACAATTCAGCGCTACTAACTAATTAGATGATAATAAATTTATTTAAGAACATATGACATCAATTTCATGTGTATTGACAAATAGTAACTGTTGCAACAGATAATACTGGTAAAATATGGTACCAAAATTCAAAAAATAAAAAGTTTAAGTTTAAAAAATAGGGCCAAGATCAACACTGCTTAATTTTGAAGAAAAAATTCCTGAAATGCTGGGTATATTACAAGAGGCCTTATCCTGGGGAAATAGATATACGGTGTTACCAGTTCACTTGTGGCGAGTCCTCCAATCGGTTAGCACTCCGTGAAAATGGAGATCCTCTCACTTGTTTTGTTATCCTTTGCTGGTATTGATGTGGGAATTGGGCCGTGGCAAGGTCCTGAATAGATTATCTTCCCAGAATTTAGTCCATAATGGTCACCGTTCCCAGTAAGTGGATTAATGGCACGTCTTGTAGTTTGGAAGTCCCAGTCTTATCACCAACGCGTTTCACTGCTAGCGTAGCTTTTTCAAGGTGTAGATGCAGTGCACAGTGAGCCCTTAAATAGCAGTGTTGATCATAATGTGCCACAGATGTGCAATTGTCAATTAATTAATAGAATTATCAAATTTAAACACTGGTTTAGTTATAGAGTTTAATCAAATACTAGAAGACAGTCCTATTAAACATTAGTAAAAATGAGGTGTATAAATTGCTTAAAAAACATTATTTCTTAAATTCATAAAGGTCACATGATCGCTCTTCCCGGAAGTAGGGAAAAATTCCGGCGTGCGTGTCAAGCCTCTCTTTCACTCTAATACAGGAGAGGTCACATATCCAATCATGGTAAGTCACGTGACCGGAGTCCGATCACGTGACCGAGTTGGTTACTCCATTGCTAGGCAACAATACAAAGCTTTATTTAGACCCCGAGCGTATTTTCTAGATAGGGGAAAGGTCATCTTTACTGGATCACATGGCTATGTTTACGGTCATGGGATTAACCTACGTCCTATAGTTAGGCAGCCCTGAAAGCCCATAGTGATAGGGTAGTTTGCTTCGTCGCTAGGCAACCGTAAATTAAACTGTAATTAAACCCCGAACTCATTCTCCATATAATAAAGCTGGAATAATCTTTATTAGATCACATGACCCAATGTCCCATAGTTTAGCAACACTGGACTCCCGTAAGATTACGAGCGTATAAAGAGGTATGAGTGTGATGTCACTGTCGGGGGGCATGGGGCCGTCCGGCGCGTCACTAGGCCGCCCAACTGACCTGACGAACACCTTACGTCCCCCTCCCCTCCGAACCGACCCCACCCTCATAGTATTACCAGATATAGAGATTGATCACATTTTAATAAATACATGAATAAAAATAAAAAATAAAATAAAAATAAGTACTAAGAACACTGGCAATCAGATCAATTAAAGTAAAACTGATGCCAAAACTTACATAGATGAGAGGTAGCAATTAAAGTGTTAAAAAGTGTTACATTAATAAAAAGACAGTTTAAGTACTAAAAAGTGCTACAATACTGATGCCCCAAAGCAGCCCAGCCACACCAATCTAGGAAGACTCATGCCCTGAACCCCTTCCTAATACTGACATATTATATACATTTATCTATTACAATATGTAGTCTGCAAATGCAAGGATCCTGTACTAATTTAAAACACCTAAGCGCAGATGGGAGGGATGCTAGTCCAAGCTGAAGGAGTGTGCACCTGCATTTTCTTGCTTTATTTTCTATGTGGCACTACAAGTCTCAGCATAGTAGCATTGCTTAGTATGTTTATAATTGGGGTGTGTAGTACAGCCCATTTATCTATATATATAAAAGGCAAATACCACTGACTCATCACAAAATCTCCTGAACCATAAGGACTAGGAACTTGAAATCTGGACAGTAGTATGCTTTTGTGACGTGGGCACCAACTAAGTAGGGATTTTTTCAAATTCCCCCACAAAAGGGTTAAAAGGGGTGTGACAATTCCCCCCTCACAGAGTAGAGTTGACAGCCCACCCAGCCGGGGGTTTTAAAGAGTGCATGGTGCTGGCGATACCAAGTCACGTAGGGGGGAAGACACAATTCTCTGTTCCTGGACTTCCTTGCAGTGGAAGTTGCAGAGCACTCCATTATTCAAATAGGGGAGCCACATAAACTGTCAACCCTAAACACTGTCAAACATTGCTGAGTGTGGCTCCCCTATTTGAATAATGGACTGCTCTAAAGCTGCCACTGGCAAGGAAGTGCAGCCTTATGGTTCAGGATATTTTGTGATTAGACAGTGGTATTTGTGTTTCCTTCTGAACTCCCACTTCAACTGCAAGATCTCGTCCATCTTTTGATCAATGATCTTCGTTGGGTTCTTGGTACTGTTCGTAATATACGTGCAGCACTTCACACCATATTCAGTCGCCAAAGTAACACAATACCCACCTTTCATGGCCGTGATGTCATTCAAGACCATCCTGTGTTGCACCAGTTCCTTCATGTAGGCCTGTAGTTCCCTACCTGTATACCTGAAGGTGTCGTCATACATTTCAGTGATATTATCTATCAAGTTCGCTAGCGCATGGCTAAACCTATAATTTATAATCTCTCTGGCAGTATGGGTGATATCTAATGCAAGAAGAATCTGAATCCCG
Source organism: Pseudophryne corroboree (assembly GCF_028390025.1). NCBI lineage: Eukaryota > Metazoa > Chordata > Amphibia > Anura > Myobatrachidae > Pseudophryne > Pseudophryne corroboree. Next base: position 656,064,572 of record NC_086447.1, read on the forward strand.
GTGGATTCATGGATCAAATTAAAGGCTGCGAGCTCTCCCCTGTCTATGAGGTGTCTCTTGAAAATGTGTTCGTAGTGGGTGTGAGTATAAGGAGGCGGGGCGCTGCGGTGAATGTCTTTCATTTTGTCATGTGCAATGGTCATGACCTCTGGTAGTACTCGGCCTATGTAACACAACCCTTCAGAGCTCGGAGTAAGCCACTTGTACGCCTTCCTTTCACATATGAAATAAGCGTCATCTGGGAGAACATAGGGGACAAAATGCATCAAGATCATATCACAGATAATTTTTACGAAGAGACCTGTCCCCAGTTTTTCCATCTGCTTGATAAAGGTATCTGGCTGGATGATGTGAGCACAATATCCCTGTGATACTTTTCCAGCCCACATGGTTTTGAACCCACGTGTATACTTGTATCGGTAATACTTCCCACTTGTGGCTATCCCACGTACAAGTTCAGAGTTGATGGGTTCCTTATCAGCTCTGTGTGAGAAGGTCATTGTCTGATTGTTCCAAGTCACTTCCCAATTTCCTGGTTTCCGGAAATTGGTTACGTTGAAACACAGTAGTGATCTATCTATGTGGTACTGATGCAGCTTTAGGCTAGGGGATCTAGATATATTGAATTTTCTGTCCACCGGTCTCCCCCCATGCAATTCAAGTACCTCATTTACTGTTAATGGGTATGGCACTAATCCCGACTTACTCTGTCCCTGAGGTACATGTGAGCACACCCAGCATTCCGTTTGGTTTAAGACCGTACCCACTAATGAGTGATAGTTACTCAAAGGATGGCCGTCAATATTGATATTATTGTTTGACTGACATCTCTGGATGCACCCATCTTCGACTATGTTATCGCAGTACTTACATATGCAGTATTCATCAGACAATAACCCTTCATATTGCCTCCGAGCTCTGTGACTATCAGATCACTTACTTATACAAGCTTTGACCAAAGTGATGGACTGATCCTGGGGTCCTACAAATTCATCCTATCCATCAGAACCCATTCCAGATCCTTGCTCAACTTCTCGGGGGCCCTCACAAAAACAAATTGTCAAAAACAGAGTCACAAGAAAAATCCGGAATACGGTCTCTTGATGTGGATCCATTTCGGTAGGAAAAAAAGGGGAGGGATTTTTTTTTTAAGACAACCGTCCTTGATTTTGCTTTTCACCACGCTCAGGTGCCGATCAACAGTCCTGCCTTTCAGCTTTCCCAGAACAGATTCTCTAGTGATATGCGGTTTTCTTCACCTTTTTCCTTCTCACTAGTTTTCTCCAGGTCAGCGACCTTCTTGCAGTGGGACGAGTGTACCCAAGTCTCTCTCTCGGCAACCTTCAGGTCTGTCGTGCTGGTCAACAAAACTTGATACGGTCCTTCCCACCTGTCTATGAGGCAACCTGAGCGTAAAAAATTTAGAATCATCACATAGTCCCCAGGTTCAATTTCATGACAATTACTGTTTGGTAGGTCAGGAATCGCCAGTTTCAGATTCCTTTGCTGGTTTCTCAGTTGCTGGCTCATCCTAACCAAATATTGCACAGTCATTTCATTTTTGCACTTCAGCTCATCCTGGGGATCTATCATCACATGGGGCTGTCGTTCAAAAAGAATTTCAAAGGGTGATAGGGTAAGCGGTGACCTGGGAGTGGTTCTGATGCTGTACAATACTAGTGGCAGTGCTTCCGGCCACAACAGTCCAGTTTCAGCCATCACTTTGCTCAGCTTGTTCTTAATAGTGCTATTCATTCTCACCACCTTCGCACTGGCCTGTGGCCGGTAGGGAGTATGTAGCTTACTATTAATACCCATGCTACCCTTACTATTGCACATGACCTGAAAGACTTCTCCTGTAAAATGGGTACCCCTATCACTTTCAATAATCTTAGGGATCCCATATCTACACACAAATTCTTGCACAATTTTCTTAGCGGTAAATACATCAGTATTTGTGGCGGCAGGGAATGCCTCTACCCAGTTCGAGAAGACATCAGTGCATACCAAAACATATTTCAAGCTCCTACAGGGTGGTAGCTGTATGAAGTCAATTTGTATTACCTGGAAAGGTCCATCTGTAGGAGGGATATGGGATGGCTCTGTCGGTATTGTCTTACCAATATTCTTCTTCAAGCAAGTAAGACATATCATTACTTTCTTGCTCGCCTGAGAAGAGAACCCTGGTGCACTCCAGTAGGCTCTTACCAATTTGCACATACCTTCCTTGCCCAGATGAGTCAGACCATGTGCCGCCTCAGCTAGGCTTGAGAGATATGCCCTGAGGGCCACTGCCTTACCTTGTCCATCTCTTCAAAGTCCTGAGTACTCCTGTCCATATCCTTTCGCCTTCCAGACCGCCTTCTCCTGTAGGGAACACAAATCTTGCATATCAATTAACTGTTGCGTGTTTACCGTATTGAATGTCATCAGTTGTGTGGTGTTAATCTGTGTGGTGGTGCTTGCTGCCGATTTAGCAGCTTCATCCGCTCGGCTGTTACCAAGTGAAATTGGGTCTTGGTTGTAGGTGTGCGCTTTACACTTGATAACAGCCACTCTGTCAGGTTCCTGTATGGCTGTCAGAAGCCTTTTGATGTATGACGCATGCGCCACAGGTGTGCCAGCTGCCGTCATGAAAATTCTGAGGCGCCACTGGGCCCCGAAATCATGCACCACTCCAAAGCGTATCTAGAGTCTGTGTATATCAGAGGTTCTCAAACTCGGTCCTCGGGGGCACACACAGTGCATGTTTTGCAGGTCTCCTCACAGAATCGCAAGTGAAATAATTAGCTCCACCTGTGGACCTTTTAAAATGTGTCAGTGAGTAATTAATACACCTGTGCACCTGCTGGGTTACCTGCAAAACATGCACTGTGTGTGCCCCCGAGGACCGAGTTTGAGAACCTCTGGTGTATATATTAGCTGACTTACCCTTTGCCAACTCACATGCTCTGGTCAGTGCTACCAGCTCAGCGACTTGTGCTGAGTGAGGTGGACCAAGGGGTTCAGCTTCTGTGATACCTTCGTCATCTACAACTGCGTATCCGGTGCACAGGTCTCCTCAGTCCGTCTGTCTGTGACAACTACCGTCAGTGTAGAAGGTAAAGTCTACGTCTTCTAGTGGGTTGTCATTGACGTCAGGTCTCGCAGTGAAGGTCTGGTTCAAGTATTCCATACAATCATGCGTATCAGTGTCTGTACTAAATCCTCCTTCACCATCGTTCTCATCCTCCACCCTTTGTGCATGACAAGGCACACTCGGCAAATAAGTTGCAGGATTTAGTGTGCTGCACCTCTTTATAGTGATGTTTACCGGGCCATCAGTGATAGTTCCCATTTTGTAAACTGAGCGGATGAAACATGTCTGGTTTGGGCGGAGTTTAGCAAGGCTGATACTGCATGAGGTGTATGGATTGTCAGGTCGTGTCCTAACACTACGTCTTCACTTTTACTTACCAACAAAGCTATGACTGCAACACTTTGAAGGCAAGTGGGGAGAGACCATGCTACAGTGTCCAGCTGTGCACTGTAGTAGGCTGCCAGTCTGCTGGCATCACCATGTTTCTGGGTTAGGACTCCTGCCACGCACCCAGCACTTTCTGTACCATACAACTCAAAAGGTTTCTCGTAATCTGGCATCCCCAATGCTGGTGCTTGTGATAAGGCGCCCATAATTTTATTGCGATTGACATAAACACTTCTTTAAGCTAGCTTATCACTAAAATAACGACACCACTAAAATAACGACACGGACACGTTAGCTGTAGTTAAAGGCCAGACGATATTTATTGATCGCTGACCTGTTCTTTAAACTATAATTGTAATTGAATTGATTTTATATTGGAGGATGGCAAAAGGACCAGTCGCTACCAGACACCAGCTCCAGTCCGTTGGATGAAATCCAACCACCAAGGAGGGGAGTACCCAAACCCCGCCTCCTTCCTGCATAACCCGCATTGTGCAGGCCTCACCACTCTTTTCTCTGGCAAACGTTCGGTTCCCGCAGGGGAACGTCTAAATGTCCAACAGCAAGAGAAGGACACACCTGCCGTCCTTCTAAAGAGGGTGCCCCACAATGACCACTTATGCCCATCTGACCGCTGGTTGGTAGCGACTTCCCGCCACAAAGGTTTAACAAACCGCCCCGCCATCCAAACCAATAAAAACCAGGAAAGGAGAAAGCTAACTAAAAGGACCCAGAACCCCAGGTAAGACAAAACCTGCAAAATTTCAGCCGGAGAAGACGAAACGCCTTCCCCCCTTGTCGACACTGCGGCTGACGCAGTACCAGCAGAGGATGCCTGACCACCTAAAAGCCGTAACCCAAAACATCAGCTGTCCTATGCGCCAAGTAATGCCCTGCCGCCCAACATTGTAAGAGTGGCCAAACCAACCATTCCCATTCAACCTTTGACGGCTGCAAAAGAAAAACACCCTGAAATCATCACTGACAGACATCACATAGGAAGACCAAGTGACAGATAACAGAAATAACCCAAGTGAAGGAGAAAACTCAAAAAACCTCCCGTGGACCTTTGATGAGCCAATTGTAATTAGGCCCCCTCGGAGGAAAATTTAAAAATTCACTTCACACCCTCGATTTCTGAACGCTACTTGTTCAAAAACCGACGGGTAAACAAGTTTTTGGGTTAGCCCAACAGGCACAACTAAACATTATCCACATGCAGAAGGCTTCTAGTAAGCCTCCCTCCACGGAGCACCTCCTGAATAGCTGCCGTGGAGGACCCTGTGGCTGCCGCACGGTAGCCACCCCCATCCGCAAGGGATAGGACCCAAAAAGTATACCTCCAACGGCCCACGACCTGCATCGCCGCCATGGAGGAACCTGTGGCTTCCGCATGGTAGCCACCCCCATCCGTATGGAATAGGACCTAAGAAGTATATCTCCAATGAACCACCCCTTGAATAACTGCCGAAGGGGACCCTATGTCTGCCGCACAGCAGCCACCCCCCTCCACAAGGAATGGATCTAAAAAACAAATATACCTCCAGAGGACCCCCTCCTGAATAGCTGCCGCGGTGGACCTCCTCGTGGCTGCCGCATGGTAGCCATCCCCATCCGCAAGGAATAGGCCTAAGAAGTACACCCCCAACACTCCAGGTCCTGGACCGCTGCCGCGGGGGACCCTGTGACTGCCGCCCGGCAGCCACCCCAATCCAAAAAGAACAGGACCTATAAGGAGTACCCTCCAACTCCCCAGCTCCTGAACAACCGCCGGGGAGGACCCTGTGGTTGCCGCCTGGCAGACTCCCCCCTCTGCACGGAACAGGACCTAACCAGTATACCTCCAATGTCCCAGCACTGGAACCGCCGCCGAGGGGGACCCCGCGGCCGCCGCATAGCAGCCACCCCAATCGCCCGTAAACAGGACCTGCAACAAACATCCCCCCAGCGACCCTGCTCCTGAAACCGTTGCCGTGGAGAACCCTGTGGCTGCCGCATGGTCAGCCTCCCCAGTCCGCCAGGGATAGGCCCTATAATAAGCACACCCCCAAATGCTCTGCTCCTCAACAGTTGCCGAGGATGACCCCGAGGCTGCCGCAAGGTAGCCACCCCAACACCGCAAGGAGTAGGACCTAAGAGTAAACCCCCAATGGCTCAGCTCCTGAATAGCTGCTGTGGGGGGCCCCTGTGGCTGCCAAATTGCAGCCCCCCTCATCCGTAAGGAATAGGACCCAAGCAGAATACTGCCAACTGGCCAGCACCTGAACAGCCGCCGTGGCGGACCCTGCGGCTGCCGCATGGCCAGCGGCCCCCTTCCGCAAGGAATGGGTACCGAACCCAGACACAGCCGCAACCCTGTACCTTAGTGAGATAACCAACGAGCGCCTGTATAAGCAACTGGTCCCGTCCCCCCCCCCCGGAGGCCCATCTATACTCGTGTGCCGTGGCGGACCCTGAGGCTGCCGCATGGCCAGCGGCCCCATTCCGCAAGGAAATGGGTACCGAACCCAAACACAGCAGCCACCCTGTACCTTAGTGAGATAACCAGCGAGCGCCTGTATCAGCAACTGGTCGCCCCCCCCCGGAGGCCCATCTATACTCGTGCGCCAGGCGCAACGGGCTGACACCCACAACCTCCTGGGCCTCCAAGGACACCCAGCGACCCCCAGCTGCTTGATCCGCTTTGGATCACACCATCCTGCAGAGCAACCGACCCCCTTGCAACCCGTGTTACAGATAGAGGTCCCAGCATCCCGAACTGCCTGCTGCTCGCCACCCTTCGCTCACCCGCAACAACCAGAAGAAAGTCAAAGCAAAGGCTAATCCAAACCGGGGCCACCTCCCATATCAACTTCGCGACAGGAGGCAGCACACCCAGCAACACCGCCAAAATTTGCCACGTAGCAGGCCTACGTGTATCCGCAGGCGCTGGGCGCACCCTAGCCCCAACCCTAAAGCGCTAACGAAAGACCAAGCAGGGCCCGTCAGCCCGCGCAGCCTAGAACGGAAGGAAATGCCCGCAAAGGCAGGATACATGGCCACCTAGGCCCTCCTTCCCAAATAACGCTCGAACAGGAAACCAAGCAAAAAACGTCTACCAGGGACACACCCGCTGTATCCAACCTACTGAAAACACACCGGGACGTAGCAGACGCCCCAAACGAGGAATGAGCCAACGCATGACCAGTCCGAGTAGCTAACCCGCACGGACAATCCACCCGCCTGAGGACGTGCATGAGGAAACCTTATGACGCAACCCCGGAACCCACTCGCGGCACTCATCAAACTGCAAATAGACAAAGCATCCGCCAACCCATTCCGACTCCGGAGCGGGATGGCAAAAATGCACCGCCAGCAGCCACGCAGCTGTCGCAACCGCAGCAAAGCCTGGGGGGACTGTAGGGAACCATGAGGAGGAGACCACAACCACCTCCCCGTAAAAAACTATAGGAATGAAGGCCAAGTTCACCCAAACATCTCTGCTCCCACGGGAAGGGAAACCGCGGTACGCTACCTGGTCGACCCCGCAGGGGCCCTTAGTATTCTTGAAACCTATGCCACCCGTGGGGATAAACCTGCTCGCCAACGGGGAGGAGCTAACACTGCACCCGCTTAAACCGCCTTCGCGTCAACCCCAGCTGTCGTTAATAAAACCCCAACAAAGTCGGCACCCTGTCAGCGGGGAGGAGACAGAAAAACGCAATTGTGCCCAGCGCCAACCCTTGAAACCTCAGGCAAACCGGTAAGGCCCTAGCCATATACCGGGGCAACGGGATCCGCCAGGACCCTGACAAAAACCTGGCAACCTACTGAAGGATACCTGTAAACCAAAATGCCTCCCCGACCCATGAAGAGAAAATAGTCCCTATAGCGAGAAACACCAAAAGGGGCCGGATCCGGACCGTGTGCCCCAACGTCAGAAAGTGCAGAATTTCTCAAAAAAGGCACATGAGCCATAAAAACTCGGGGGCACCGACCTGTCAGCATAGAACAGGCCCCCAACCGAGGCCCGAAAAATTTGAGGTGATAGGGGCGCAGGGGAAGCGGCGCAAACACTACCCAATGTATAAGTTAACCAAAATTGAGGTACCCGGCCCATATTCCTGGTACAAAAACGCAGAGTCCCATAAAAGACTAATCTCACCCCGCGCGAGGTATCGGAAATGGACCTGTCAGCATAGTATGCAAAGAAAAACCCCTTGAGGGTACGACAAATGTAGCCTAAGGCGGCCCCAGCCCGGGGTCCCTGGCCATAACCCCCAGCGAAGAAGCACAAGCCGGGAAGAGATGAAAAAACAAAACGTCATAGGGCTCGCACGAGCCCTAAGCCGTTTCGGCGACCACCCTCCGCCAGACCTGATGCGGGAAAACGTGCGCGGACCTCCAACACCCGCTCCCGGCTGGGGCACCCTCATTAGACGGGAGACAGGCCTAGCCAAATTCGCAGGAGTGACGAACACGGGCGTGGACCTATGGTGTACTAGCCCCTGCCATCAGCGACACCCCCCTTTCCTACCAAGGAGTGCAAAAAACAGCAACGCCAACTGCAAGGGACCGCGGTCTGGGGCCCCACTGTGCGGTCCGGCCCGCCGGACGACCCACATGCATAACCCCAAGAAATTGACGCTACACCCCCGAACCCGATGGACTTAACGTCGTAATCACCCCGAGAAAAACGTAACCACAACTGAAAATTACGGTAAGCCGTCTTCCCAATCCACCCCCCCCCACCGTCCGCATCCTCCGCGAACCGAAGGGGGCGGGGGAAAAGGTAGCCGCCGGCGCCTTGCCTTTCCGAGAAGCCTAACGCCACGCGCAGCGCCATGAGCCTACCAACTAACGCGGGCGCCCAGGAGAACCAGAGTAAAACGCTACAAAAAGGTACCAGAACTGTAAAGTAATAATAAACAACAGCATGCTCACCGGTGTCTGGAGGACGTGTAATACCATCATCCGGCTCCAACGCCACCGACCCTGTCGTTGCGTCATCCATGGTCGTTGCAGCCACATCCCTACTTTGTCACCGATCCCTCCATGATGAATCCCCCGACTCCCCGGACTCGCAGACACCTGTGCAGACGAAACAGAGGGGACAACAAGCACCGGAAGCGCCCGCGCATAAAGACAGAAAAAAGGAGGCACGGCGAGGGCAAAGGAACGCTGCAACCCTTGGACAGAGGGCTGAGGAGTGGGAAAACACCTAGGTGGGAGGGAGGGACCCGGAGCGCGGGGGAGGGGCAGGGCCCGACAAAGACGGGGGAGGGGCGACTGAGACCCAAGGAAAATTGGAATATCACCCCGGAACTGCATACAGTCGGAAATTGCGGGAGGTGGGCAAAGACAGACCGGACATGACACCGGACATGACTGACCAATGGGGAAGAGGGGTGCATTACGGAGAAAACCTTGTGGAAACTTCCCCCTGGCATGCCTGACCGGCGAAAAGAAGGGAAGGAGGGACAGGCAGGGACAGGATGCTGGTAGGAAAGACTGTGCGGACGTTAACCGCAATACCACAGCTTGGCCAGCAGGGTACACCAGCAAAATGCACCGAGTGAGGACGAGGAACCTAGCAACCCCAAGGGAGCGGGGGGGGGGGGGGGTTTCCACGCGTGAGCCCGGCGTGCACACCGTGGCACGAGACGCCGCAGGCACCAAGCCGGCCCCGGGGGAGAACCGTGGACCACTGTCCACCAACCCCAGGCGCGCCCTTCACAGCGCCCGCCCGCGGTGGCCTAAGTATGCCAGCAGCCGACCCCCCCATAATCACGGGGAAGTTTAACAATTAAAACTTGAAGGACCCTTAACCAGGGACACGCACTAGGGAAAGGCCGGGAAACAAATGCCGCCCCACGCGCCGCCGCCTGTCTCCCCCCCGCAGCCAGCCCGTGGAAACCAGGCCACGTGGCTGAAGGAGCCGCCGGATGGGTCTGACAGCAGCGAGGTGAGAGAGGAGAGCGTGGAGACGCAGGGCGGGAGAGCGGGGCACCAACAGCGGCAGCCGCGGCGGGGGAACCCGTCCCGGACAACGGCCGAACCACAGGGGGAGAAACACGGGCCGCATAGGGTCGACCCATCCGCGGCCAGCAGGCGCCGGGATGGAGACAGGGGAGGCCACGCTCCGTGCACAGGAGCGCCGGAAGCCTGAGGCCGCAGACAGGCGATGGGAGGGGGGGGGGGACACCCGCACGGACGCTGCCTAGCAGCAGGGGAGGGGAGGGGGAGAGGAGCCACAAGCAACAGGGAAAAGAAGAAAACGCTGGTGTAGAGGGGGGAAAACAGTGCAGTAGGACACTATAAGACTTAAGGCATATAAGACATATAAGACAATATATAATGCCAGCAGTACTCAGCCTTCCTGGGCCATTCCAAAATGGCAAGAGGAAGCTGAGTCATATGATCATGGCTTATATATTCTTCCAAGACCAACCCCTAACCTTTGATGGACAGCCCTATGATACTATAGGAAAATACCCAAGAACACACTGATCTGCCTAGCAACTGCTTAGTCATCAACAACCAATCACAAAAAATTGGACTCTTATATGGCTTCAGGCTTATGCAGCCTTCAGCTTCTTTAAGCACTCTTTTAGTCTCTCAAATGCCAGTTTGGACTCCTCAGTATGAGAGACCCGTTCTGGTTTGCTTGAAGAGACCATTTCTTGCAATGGTAGTGCCAGAATAGAGAACCCCCGTAATCCAGCTCCGAAAATATCTACACATTCCTAGAAAAGTGCAAATTTGTTGCTGGGTTTGCGGCAGAGTCATGTCATGGATGGCCTGTATCCTGTCTGTGGTCAGGTGTCTGAGTCCTTGCGTCAAGCAGTGTCCCAAGTATTTAACCCTAGTCCAGCACAACTGTAATTTATCCTTAGAAACCTTCTGTCCTGTCTGGGAGAGATGAAACAGAAGCTGTTTAGTGTCTGCCAGGGACGACTCAAATGAATCAGAGCATAACAACAAGTCATAAACATATTGTATCAGCACCGACCCATTCTCAGGTTGAAAGGATTGCAAACAGTCATGCAGGAGAAAATACTTGGGCTGTCAATGAAACCTTGGGGGAGACGGGTCCAGGTGTACTGTACTCCCCTGTAGGTAAAGCGAAAAGGTACTGGCTGTCGGGGTGAAGAGGGATAAAAAAGAAAGCAGAACAAAGGTCAATCACAGTGAAGTACTTAGAGGTGGAGGGAATCTGCATGAGGATGACAGCTGGATTGGGCACTACGGGGAATTGGCTCTCGACTATTTTGTTTATCCCCCTTAAATCCTGCACTAGCCTGTAACCCCTCCCCCTACTCTTTTTCAAAGGGAAGATGGGACTATTGGCTGTGCTGGATGTCCTGACTAGGATGCCCTGCTGTAGCAGCCATTCTATGACTGGGTATACTCCTAATTCCACCTCTGGTTTCAGAGGATACTGGGGGATTTTTGGAGCTATCCTGCCATCTTTTATTTGTACTACTACTGGGGCTACATTCGCCATCAATCCAGTGTCCTGTCCATCTTTGGTCCATAAGGAACCCGGTATTTGTGAGATAATTTCCTCTATCTGCGATGGGACATGTGTGTAGAATTGTCGAGTGTAACATTAGCCTTTGAGGGGTGTCTAACATGTCTTGTACTGTGCATGGTTCTCAGGGATATCTAAAAACACACCCTGAGGGGTACAATATATGACACACCGCATTTTACATAACAAATCTCTGCCAAGTAGATTAGTCGGAGCCGATGCAGCCAACAGGAAAGTATGTTTGGTATGCAAAAGCCCTATCATAATCTCTGCAGGTCTACTCAAAGGGTACTGCTGCACTTTTCCCGTTACTCCCATTGCAAAAATCGTTTTGCCCATGGCCATTATACCTGCTGTGGAGTTTAGCACTGATCTGGCCGCCCCTGTATCTACAAGAAAAGGCTGTGGTGTGCCAGCTACATTGACCATGACCTCAGGTTCACCTCCAAGGTCCCCAACTAGTTGATTTACTTTCAAGGAAAAGCAATACCTACACACTGTGGTTCGGACCGCTGCGGCCACTAAATGCAAACAATAACCCCTACGATGTGTATGCACGTTGCGTATGCACGTTGCGTATACACGCCGACACGCTATGCGCACAATACAGCGACACGTGTGGCTGAATACACCTTATTCCCCAAACAAGAATGGAATGCGACACCAGTAGTTAAATGTTATGTTGTGGTCCAACGCAGCAACAATATATTTACTCAAAAAGATACAAGTAGAAAATACAACAATATTACAGAGAAGAGCTACAACCAATAGTACATACGTTTGTTCGCCAGCGCTCCCGGATACAGGTCTCAGTCAGTCTTAGCAAGATGACCTCCAGAGAATAGACTGATGCCTGGTCAGGGAGCCTTTCTTTTATACAATAGGTCCATAAATACAATACAAAAGGAAATGTAGGCTCTTCTTCCATAGGTCAAGGGGTAGGTCATTTACAGTACATGAGAGGTCATAGGTTGGTTTGAATGAATGGGCGATGCTTGGTCCAGGTGTGCTTGCTGGTCTCTACCACCGGGTTTCCGCCGAATATCATGAGTACAGTAATTACAGTATTTATGAACATTATAATTCTGCGCATATCTATGCGCAGAAACACGGTATTAACGGCACATAACAATCGGAATATAGGTCTCGAAATACTGCACATCTGGATACCAAACACTTAAGTCCTAACCTGGCTCTGCCCCCTCACATCCTGTAAAGCTGGATATCTCTATTGTTCTACCCTTTGAGTAAATGTAACTTGCTGGCCATGTGTGTGGAGACTATGGGGTAAATTTACTAAGGTCCCGATTTTGACCGAGATGCCGTTTTTTCATCAAAGTGTCATCTCGGTAATTTACTAAACTCAAATCACGGCAGAGATGAGGGCATTCGTAATATTTGGAAGTCCTAGGAAAAAAATCACGAATGAATACACCATCGGTCAAAACGCGGCTGTTTAAGTATGAATCTCGGTCATTTACTAAGAAGTGCAAAGCAAAAAAAAAAAAAACACTGCCGTGAAAAATTACAACTCGTAAAAAAGTGCTTAAAAAAAACAGACCTGCTTTTTTTATTCGTGATTGGATAGGCATGCACGGATCCATGAGATCCGTGCATGTATATCAGTGGGAAGGGGTGGGAAAGTGATTTTTTTTTCAAAAAAAATTGCGTGGGGTCCCCCCTCCTAAGCATAACCAGCCTCGGGCTCTTTGAGCCGATCCTGGTTGCAGAAATATGGGAAAAAAATTGACAGGGGTTCCCCCATATTTAAGCAACCAGCATCGGGCTCTGCGCCTGGTCCTGGTTCCAAAAATACGGGGGACAAAAAGAGTAGGGGTCCCCCGTATTTTTAAAACCAGCACCGGGCTCCACTAGCTGGACAGATAATGCCACAGCCGGGGGTCACTTTTATATAGTGCCCTGCGGCCGTGGCATCAAAAATCCAACTAGTCACCCCTGGCCGGGGTACCCTGGGGGAGTGGGGACCCCTTCAATCAAGGGGTCCCCCCCCCCAGCCACCCAAGGGCCAGGGGTGAAGCCCGAGGCTGTCCCCCCCCATCCAATGGGCTGCGGATGGGGGGGCTGATAGCCTTTTGTGATAATGAAAAGATATTGTTTTTAGTAGCAGTACTACAAGGCCCAGCAAGCCTCCCCCGCATGCTGGTACTTGGAGAACCACAAGTACCAGCATGCGGCGGAAAAACGGGCCCGCTGGTACCTGTAGTACTACTACAAAAAAAATACCCAAAAAAAGACAAGACACACACACCTTGAAAGTAAAGATTTATTACATACATGCACACAAACATACAAACATACTTACCTTATGTTCACACGCAGGTCGGTCCTCTTCTCCAGTAGAATCCAAGGGGTACCTGTTGAATAAATTACACTCACCAGATCCAGGGTCCCAGGGTCCTCGTAGCATCCATTTGTAATCCACGTACTTGAATAAAATAACAAAACGGATACCCGAGCCACGAACTGAAAGGGGCCCCATGTTTTCACATGGGACTCCTTTCCCCGAATGCCAGAAACCCACTCTGACTTCTGTCTAAGTGGGTTTCTTCAGCCAATCAGGGAGCGCCACGTTGTGGCACCCTCCTGATCGGCTGTGTGCTCCTGTACTGAGTGACAGGCGGCACACGGCAGTGTTACAATGTAGCCAAGCGCCTATGCGCTCCATTGTAACCAATGGTGGGAACTTTCTGCTCAGCGGTGACGTCACTTTAGGTCAACCGCAGGGCAGAAAGTTCCCACCATTGGTTATAATGGAGCGCATAGGCGCTACATTGTAACACTGCCGCGTGCCGCCTGTCAGTCAGGACAGGAGCACACAGCCGATCAGGAGAGTGCTACAACGTGGCGCTCCCTGATTGGCTGAAGAAACCCACTTAGACAGAAGTCAGAGTGGGTTTCTGGCATTCGGGGAAAGGAGTCCCATGTGAAAACATGGGGCCCCTTTCAGTTCGTGGCTCGGGTATCCGTTTTGTTATTTTATTCAAGTACGTGGATTACACATGGATGCGACGAGGACCCTGGGACCCTGGATCTGGTGAGTATAATTTATTCAACAGGTACCCCTTGGATTCTACTGGAGAAGAGGACCGACCTGCGTGTGAACATAAGGTAAGTATGTTTGTATGTTTGTGTGCATGTATGTAATAAATTTTTACTTTCAAGGTGTGTGTGTCTTGTCTTTTTTTGGGTATTTTTTTAGTAGTAGTACTACAGGTACCAGCGGGCCCGTTTTTCCGCAGCATGCTGGTACTTGTGGTTCTCCAAGTACAAGCATGCGGGGGAGGCTTGCTGGGCCTTGTAGTACTGCTACTAAAAACAATATCTTTTCATTATCACAAAAGGCTATCAGCCCCCCCATCCGCAGCCCATTGGATGGCTGGGACAGCCTCGGGCTTCACCCCTGGCCCTTGGGTGGCTGGGGGGGGGACCCCTTGATTGAAGGGGTCCCCACTCCCCCAGGGTACCCCGGCCAGGGGTGACTAATTGGATTTTTGATGCCACGGCCGCAGGGCACTATATAAAAGTGACCCCCGGCTGTGGCATTACCTGTCCAGCTAGTGGAGCCCGGTGCTGGTTTTAAAAATACGGGGGACCCCTACTCTTTTTGTCCCCCGTATTTTTGGAACCAGGACCAGGCGCAGAGCCCGATGCTGGTTGCTTAAATATGGGGGAACCCCTGTAATTTCCCCCCCCATATTTTTGCAACCAGGATCAGCTCAAAGAGCCCGAGGCTGGTTATGCTTAGGAGGGGGGACCCCACGCATTTTTTTTTTTGGATTTTACAGTGTTTAATTTAAAAAAAAAAAAAAAAAAAAAAATTAACCCCAGCACGGATCACACAGATCCGGCCGAGATTCATTTTTAAAAAGTCGGCAGTGTTTTGCTAATCACTGCCGTAAAAAACTGGAAAAAAAAACGAATGACATCGACATCGGAAAACCCGAAAAGGCAAAATACGGCAGCTTAGTAAATTAGTCGTAATAAATTCAAAAAGTTGCAGTTTTACACTTTCGATGTCATTCGTGATTGAACTTTGACCTGAAACGGGAAAATACGAATCTTAGTAAATTTACCCCTATGTGTAATTTGTGCACTATATGAATTTGATATTGAATATGTCTTTGTAGCTTTTCTGTGCGACTGCTACCATATATACTCATACCACGCTCCAATACGCAAGGCTCGTGAACCAATGTACGTAGCGTGTGTGTATGCGTACGCACAGCGAGAATGCGCCCGCACAGAGGCCATTCTGTGTGGTGTTTGCACATGGTGAGCGTAGGTGTAATATTTTTGACTTCGACAGTGTATTGGTGCGAATCCAAGAAGTTTCCTACGGTGGAGTTTCAACTTGGGCGGTTTCTCCTCTTCCTGCAAGCAGGTGTGGATGTGGGCCTACGTTTGGGCTCCTTAAAAGTCCAGATTTCGGTCTTGTCCATTTTCTTCCAGAGGCAGTTGGCTTCCCTCCCTGAGGTTCAGACTTTCTTGAAAGGGGTGCTGCACATCCAGCCTCCCTTTGTGCCTCCTACAGCACCATGGGATCTTAATGTGGTGTTGCAGTTCCTGCAATCGGATTGGTTCGAACCTCTACAGGAGGTTGAGGTCAAGTTTCTCACTTGGAATGTGGTCACAATGTTGGCATTAGCTTTGGCTAGGCGTGTGTCTGAATTTTGGGCATTGTCCTGCAAGAGCCCCTTTTTGATTTTCCATGAAGATAGAGCTGAGCTCAGGACACGTCAGCAGTTTCTTCTAAAGGTTGTGTCGGCCTTTCATATTAACCAACCTATTGTGGTGCCAGTGGCTACTGACACCTCAATTACCTCAAGGTCCTTGGATGTTGTGAGGGCTTTGAGGATTTATGTGAAGAGGACTTCACGTTACAGAAGGTCAGACTCTCTGTTTGTCCTTTATGATCAAGATTGGGTGTCCTGCTTCTAAGCAGACGATTTCTCGCTGGATCAGGTTCACTATCCAGCATGCTTATTCTATGGCAGGCTTGCCGTGCCCATAATCTGTTAAGGCCCACTCTACTCGTTGGTTCTTCCTGGGCGGCTGCCTGGGGTTTTTCGGCTTTGCAGCTTTGCCGAGAGCTACTTGGTCAGGGTTGAACACGTTTGCTAAGTTCTACAAGTTCGATACTTTGGCCTCTGAGGACCTAAAGTTTGGTCAGTCAGTTCTGCAGGAGCCTCCACGCTCTTCCTCCCGTACTGGCAGCTTTGGTACATCCCCATGGTACTAATGTGGACCCCAGCATCCTCTAGGATGTAAGAGAAAATAGGATTTTAATTACCTACCGATAAATCCTTTTCTTGTAGTCCGTAGAGGATGCTGTTTTCCTGCAGTTGTTCCTTGATTCAGTACTGCCTTGTTACTTGGTTTAGTACTGTGTTGTTACTTGTTTAAGTACTGTGTTCAGCTGTTGCTGAAATTGTTTAGGCTGTTGAGCCTGGTTTGCCTTGTTATCTGTGAGCTGGTATGAATCTCTCCACTATCTGTGTATTTTATTCTCTCGAAGTATGTCCGTCTCCTCGGGCACAGTTTCTAGACTGAGTCTGGTAGGAGGGGCATAGAGGGAGGAGCCACACTATTAAACTCTTAAAGTGCCCATGGCTCCTGGTGGACCCGTCTATACCCCATGGTACTAATGTGGACCCCAGCATCCTCTACGGACTACGAGAAAAGGATTTACCAGTGGGTAATTAAAATTCTATTTTTGACTCTTCAGTGCATTAAAGGAAAGCTTGATAGCCAGCAACTGCTTATCTCATACCTCCCAACATTGTCAGGGTCCAAGTTGGGTCCCTGTCACTCTCCTGCGCGCCGACAATGGGGGCAGGGCCTCAGGTAAAGGAGGCGTGGCTTAATGGGAAAGACAGCGATCGGTAGCTACGCCCCATTTTCATCACTATATGCCCCCACCCTCTCTGTCTCCCATGAACAGACTCTGTGTGCATGCGCACAGCATCTATTCACCACTGCAGCAGCCACTCAATGAGTAACAGGGAGCCTCTAATCTGCCGCCACCACACAGCGGGACACTGCGACCCATGGGTGGGACAGCTGGACAGTCCAAAAAAAACAGTAGTGTCCCGTGAAAATCAGGAAGTTGGGAGGTATGATATCTGCTGTGTAAAGGGTACTGACAGCTATCCCAGTGACCTTAAGTGTTGTGTGAAAATCTTTACCTTGAAGGAGGAGCCCTAAGGAGAGTGAGAAGCTAAGCAAGGAGACCTAGGGCCCTTTGGAATCTATTCAGCCTATCCCTGCAAACCTTACATATTTAACATACAGCGGGCGGAGCTTGGCCTGTCGTCCCAGCATTTACAGCACTGAGCAGGGCAGCATCAGAGGCGGGACGGGGCAGAGAAGGAAGCTTATTCTCAGCGCCAGCCTTTTGACAGCATCAATCCAGAGAATGCCCGCCACTAGGTGCGGCCTGACAAAGATTGGCAGTGGCGGATGGAGCATGTCCTGTTGTAAGTCTAATTAGTTTACCAGGACTTCCTTAAAAATTAAAGTTATACGCATGGAAATACTTGAAATTCCGTAGCGAAGACTAGGTATTCAGCTAGTACATAGAATAATTGTTAACATCTGAAGCCATTGGTGTTCCAGAACCAATGTTTAAGAAAAAACAATGTTTTTTGATGAATGTTAAAAAAAACACCAGTACTAACATTGTTTTCTTTCGATGTCCAATCCCTAGAGAGGACCCCTATGCAGTGGCTGGTTATTTAAAGACAGGTAGTCTGAAGGAGGGCATTCACCTTGGGCCATATTCAGAGCTGCAAGCAGTCCGCACGCAATGCCACAGTTCATGTAGTCCAGCGTTTTGTTTTTTGTAACTGCATACACAAAAAATTCTGAAAACTCCTATGGGCACATGGGTTCCACTATGGGCACATGTGCCGTCCAGTTTCAGTGAATGTCCCCGTATTATAATACTTCTCTTAATTTAAAGAATCTTTCCCTTCTGGACTTTGTTCAAACCCTTGATATATTTAACCACTTATCTAATTATTTTCTGAAAAACCGCTCAGAAAATGTCAGAGTTTTTTATGAGTGAAATAGATGTAGAATCTGTATTTAACCTTGTTCAAAATGATTTTAGTTAAAAAATTGTCCCCCCCAACATCGGAACATCGACCGCCGCCATCAGAACATCGCGACCATCGGGGCTTTCATTTTAAAAGCCGGGACAGCCACTAGGTACACAGGGGGAAGGGACGGGGGATGTGCTTGGGGGGTTCATTTACACTTCCCCAGTGGCTGCTAATGTCTGCAGCTGCTGGATGGGGGGGTCCTGCCGTGCTCATCGATCAGCAATGATCGATAGAACACCAAACACTGGAGGATGGTGCAGGGAGGCATAGGGAGTAGAAGGTCCCTCTGAGAGCAGCAGCGGAGGGAAGTTTCTCTTCCCTGCCGCTGCAAATACTCTTTATCTGACTGGTCGCATCCTGTGCGACCAGGTCAGATTAGGCGCTTGCTGGTATGGTCGCATCTGCTGCGACCATGAAGGCAAGTGGTTAAAAGCTTTGATCATGTCTCCCTCCTTTCCCTTCTCTGCTCCAAACTATACATATTGAGATTTTTATAGTCTTTCCTGGTATGTTTGTAGTGTAGGCCATGCACCATTTTAGTTGCCCTTCTTCTCTAATGTATTAATATCCTTCTGAAGATATGGCCTCCAGAATTGAACACAGTATTCTAGAGGAGGCCGTACCAATGACCTATATTTTTACTTCTTTCTTTCTGCTGCTGATTCTTCTCCATATGAAACCAAGCATCTGATTAGCCTTCCTCATTGCTTTGTTACATTTCTTGCCTGCCCTTAAGTCACCTGAAATAGTGACTCCTAGAGCCCTTTCCTCCTCAGTAGTTTCCTGTTATGCACACCAGTGCCTGCAGGAAAGTACTGGTGTCAGGACTGTTATGCACTCCAGTGCCTGCAGGAATGTACTGGTGTTTGAACTGTTATGCAAAACAAATGGACTCACAGACAGACTAGGGAATATGACATAACGTACACAGAAGGTGGTAGGGTAACAAAATACACACAACGTGAACAGAGAAGCCCAGAGGCTAAGGAACTGGGTATCTCCCTTGTATTAGAACTGCTCAGATGTGAAAAGCAAGATGTTGTGTTTTAATACATAGAAAACCCGAAATGCTGTTGCTAAGGGCAACAGCAAAACCCTAAAGGGTTACCAACGGGTGTGGCAGTAAACTCCTTGGTCAGAGATGGAATGATAGACACAAGGAGATTCTCCACAATCCTAATTCTCACTTGCAGTGCACAGGTTCGGTTTACTGCCACTAAACTGACCCCTGACACCTAGCACAGTGAGACAGGATTAGACAGGCAAGTCTTAGAATACAGCCGCAAACTTGCTAAGTTCACAGAGTAGTAACAGAACCCCAGCAAGCTAAACGACTGACTCCAGTCTTACTGCTAGGTCTGGATTGGCAGAGTGTAATACCAAATCCCCAGGCCTATTTGCAGTAAGCAACAAACAAATACAAAGCTACACAGTACTGGCTAACTTTCAGAAACTGACTAACCAACAAAGATTCAGCAGCATCTGCTTACCCTGAAAAGAGGCCTTATAAAGCAGGTGCTGTCCACGCCCCACTCAGACCTCACAGACTGTGAGCACAAAAACCAGCACCGGATCCCCTGCCATGCACAGAGCCTATAACCACTGCACAACAAAAGACCCGAACCGGAGTATCAGCTGCGCTCAGGTTACTCCGCTAGCACTTGTCTCCCGGTTGCCATGACGACGTGGCAGCACAGGGCAGGAGACCCTAACAGTACCCCCCCTCTGACGAGGGGTCAAAGAACCCCTACCACCGGGTTTATCGGGGAACTGCGAGAAGAAAGAGCGTATCAGTCTGGGGGCATGAAGATCACAACTGCGCACCCACGACCGCTCCTCCGGGCCATACCCCTTCCAGTGCACCAAAAATGACAGCCGACCCCGAACCACCTTGGAGTCAAGAATCCTTTCAACAACAAACTCCCTCTGGCCACGTATCAGAAGAGGGGAAGGTCTTCCACTGGAAGAAGGATTACTAATCGCCCGTTTTAAAAGGGAACAATTAAATGTTTTATTGATACCCAAAGAACGGGGCAGATCTAACTGAAATGCCACCGGATTGATAACCCTGGTGATCTTATAAGGGCCGATGAACCGGGGGCCTAACTTATGAGATGGCTGTCTCAACTTCAAATTCTTGGTAGACAACCAGACGAAGTCTCCTAATTTGAAGCTGCAGGGTCTTTTCCGCTTATCAAAAACCCTTTTGGTCACTAATGACACAGACACAAGGGCTTTCTTCACTTTCCGCCAAATACCTCTAAGGACCGAAACCACAGAGGAACCACCAGGCGTGGAGTCCAGGGGGTCAAAAGAATTGGCCTTAGGATGATGCCCATACACACAAAGGAAGGGAGAGATCCCTGTAGCAGAGTGAGCCGCGTTGTTATAGGCAAACTCCGCCATGGACAGATGAGCAACCCAGTCAGTCTGACACTTGGAGACATAACACCTGAGGAACTGCTCCAAGGACTGGTTCACCCTTTCAGTCTGCCCATTAGACTGCGGATGGTAGCCCGATGACAAGCTGACAGAAATCTGGAGATCGGAACAGAATGCCCTCCAGAATTTGGCCACAAACTGGGATCCGCGGTCAGAGACCACATCAAGTGGCAACCCGTGGAGACGCACAACATGCAGCATAAATAATTCAGACAGGCGTCTGGCCGATGGCAGCCCAACCAGTGGAACGAAGTGCGCCATCTTCGAAAACCTGTCAACGACAACCCAGATGGCTGTCATCCCCGAGGATTTGGGCAAGTCCACCACAAAATCCATTGAAATGTGGGTCCATGGCTTAGATGGGATAGAGAGTGGATGTAGTGGGCCAACAGGAACCCCTCTAGGAGTCTTATTTCGGGCACAGATGTCACATGCCCGAACCCACTGATCCACATCCTTAGCCACCGAGGGCCACCACACCGCCCTAGATAGCAACTCCCGAGTTCTGGCAATACCCGGGTGACCTGCAGACTTCTTGGCATGGAATTCCAGGAACACTCGCTGTCTTAACCTAGGAGGCACAAACAAAAGACCTACCGGAAGGTCTGGAGGAGCCTGCTCCTGTGCTCTAAGGACTAATGATAAGAGGTCCTGGGTAATGCCCACTTTAATACATGATGGGGAAACAATGGGCAACGGCTCCTCGGTGGTCTCCTGGATTGGAGCAAAACTCCGCGAGAGCGCATCAGCCTTGATGTTTTTTGACCCAGGGCGATATGTTATCAAAAAATTCAAGCGAGCAAAAAACAAAGCCCATCGTGCCTGCCTGGCATTGAGACGCTTCGCTGACTCTAAATATGCCAGATTCTTATGGTCAGTGAGAATTGAGACCACAAACTTAGCCCCCTCAAGCCAGTGTCTCCACTCCTCGAGTGCATCCTTAATAGCCAACAATTCCCGGTTACCCACGTCATAATTCATCTCGGCAGGCGAAAATTTACGGGAAAAGTAAGCACAGGGATGAAGGCGATTATCTGACACTCCCATCTGAGAAAGCACTGCCCCAATACCCATCTCAGAGGCATCCACCTCCACCACAAAAGGACGCTCTGGATCTGGGTGTCGCAGCACCTTGGCCGAAACAAATGCCCTTTTGAGACGGGCAAAAGCCGCTTTAGCCTCACAAGACCAGTGAGCAACATCCGCCCCTTTCTTAGTGAGTGCCACCAAGGGCGCCACTATAGACGAAAATCCAGCGATAAATCGTCTATAAAAATTCGCAAAGCCCAGGAAACGCTGAAGCGCCTTCAAACTAGTGGGCTGCACCCAATCCAGGACTGCCTGTACCTTGGAACCCTCCATTTGGAAACCTTCTGGGGAGATAATATATCCTAGAAATGCGATTTGCTGAACTTCAAATTCGCACTTCTCCAGCTTCGCCCCAAGCCGGTGGTCTCTGAGTTTCTGGAGGACTAAGCGTACATGCTTCCGATGTTCCTCCAGGGAATGGGAGAAGATTAGGATGTCATCTAAGTATACAACTAAGAATCTATCCAAATATTCCCTGAGCACATCATTCATGAAATCCTGGAAGACTGCCGGGGCATTACAGAGCCCAAAAGGCATCACCAAATATTCATAATGCCCCGAGTGGGTATTAAAGGCAGTCTTCCATTCATCCCCCTCTCTTATTCGGATTAGATTGTACGCACCGCGTAGGTCAATCTTAGAAAAAATGGTGGCAGTACGAAGCTGGTCAAACAAGACCGAAATGAGAGGCAGTGGGTATGAGTTTTTAATCGTGATACGGTTCAATTCCCTGAAGTCGATGCAGGGTCGCAACGAACCGTCCTTTTTACCCACGAAGAAGAACCCCGACCCAACTGGAGACTGTGAAGGTCTGATAAATCCCTTAGCCAAGTTCTCCTGAATGTACTCTGCCATAGCCTGAGTCTCAGGACGTGACAGGGAGTACAACCTGCTCTTGGGAAGCTTAGCATTTGGCAACAAATCAATGGCACAGTCATAGGAGCGATGGGGAGGTAGTACCTCTGCAACTTTTTTGGAGAACACGTCCGCAAAATCTGCATAACACCCTGGCAATCCTGGCAAACTTAGCTGCGAGAACCTGACTGGAAGGCTCAAGCAACTCCTGAAACAATCAGTACTCCAACTAAGAATCTCCCCAGAGACCCAGTCAAATTGAGGATTGTGGGCCCTTAACCAGGGTAACCCCAACACCAATGGGGCAAAAGTACAGACAGTCACATAAAAGGACAATTTTTCAGAGTGTGTGGCTCCAATAAACAAAGAAATCTGGCTAGTGCAAGAGGTAATTTTACCTTGGGATAATGGTTCCCCGTTTAACCCACAAATCTCAATTTCCGATGCCAAGGGTACTAAGGGAACAGAGTGTTTCAGGGCGAATTGGCGGTCCATAAAAACCCCGTCGGCCCCACTGTCCACAAAGGCCTCAGTCTTGACAGTTTGACCGAGGATCTTCAAGGTCACCGGAATGATAAAAGTCTTCTTGGGAAATTCTGACTTCTGGCCTGACAGGATATTTCCCATCACCCTCAGGCCCTGAAGTTTTCCGGCTTTTCTGGGCATGATACTACCACATGACCTTTATTCCCACAGTACAAACACAACCCCTGCTGTCTCCTCCGCATCTTCTCACGCGAGGAGAGGCGGGTAGCCCCAATCTGCATAGGCTCCTCGGAAAATTCCTCAGAGTCTGAGGTTCCCTTGGGAAGGAAGGAAATCTCAGTCTCCCTTTCAAGCCTACGCTCTCTCAGCCGTCTATCCACCCGGATGGATAACTGCATGAGCTGATCCAAGCTATCAGGCAAGGGATGTTGTACCAGTTGGTCCTTTATCTGGTTAGAAAGACCTCTTCGGTACTGGTGTCTCAGGGCTGGGTCATTCCACTGGGTATCATGGGCCAACCTCCGAAACTCCGTACAGTAAACCTCAACTGGCCTTCGCCCTTGCTTAAGGATCGAAATCTGAGCCTCGGCTGAGGCCGTCTTGTCAGGGTCATCATACAACATGCCCAGTGCCGTAAAAAAAACATCAACACTTTTAAGCGACGGACAGTCAGGCTGCAACCCATATGCCCAGACCTGTGGGTCTCCTTGTAGCAAGGAAATCACTATGCCCACCCGCTGAATCTCCGACCCAGAAGACTGAGGCCTAAGCCGGAAGTATAGCTTGCAGCTCTCCTTGAAACAAAAGAACTGCGAGCGATCTCCAGAAAAACGATCTGGGAGATTTACTTTCGGCTCCTTAACCCCTGCAGGTGCTGCTGCTGCGGGAGCTCCGCCAGCAGCCTGGGAGGTGTGCATTTTAATGGACAAATCATTAAATTTTTGAGTCAGGACCTGCACCTGATCAACCACCTGTTGCAACGTATTTTGAGGGGTATGCTCCATATTCCCACAAAATTTCAACAGGAGTATTGGGCTGCTGAATATGTTATGCACACCAGTGCCTGCAGGAAAGTACTGGTGTCAGGACTGTTATGCACTCCAGTGCCTGCAGGAATGTACTGGTGTTTGAACTGTTATGCAAAACAAATGGACTCACAGACAGACTAGGGAATATGACATAACGTACACAGAAGGTGGTAGGGTAACAAAATACACACAACGTGAACAGAGAAGCCCAGAGGCTAAGGAACTGGGTATCTCCCTTGTATTAGAACTGCTCAGATGTGAAAAGCAAGATGTTGTGTTTTAATACATAGAAAACCCGAAATGCTGTTGCTAAGGGCAACAGCAAAACCCTAAAGGGTTACCAACGGGTGTGGCAGTAAACTCCTTGGTCAGAGATGGAATGATAGACACAAGGAGATTCTCCACAATCCTAATTCTCACTTGCAGTGCACAGGTTCGGTTTACTGCCACTAAACTGACCCCTGACACCTAGCACAGTGAGACAGGATTAGACAGGCAAGTCTTAGAATACAGCCGCAAACTTGCTAAGTTCACAGAGTAGTAACAGAACCCCAGCAAGCTAAACGACTGACTCCAGTCTTACTGCTAGGTCTGGATTGGCAGAGTGTAATACCAAATCCCCAGGCCTATTTGCAGTAAGCAACAAACAAATACAAAGCTACACAGTACTGGCTAACTTTCAGAAACTGACTAACCAACAAAGATTCAGCAGCATCTGCTTACCCTGAAAAGAGGCCTTATAAAGCAGGTGCTGTCCACGCCCCAC
The DNA here is from genome assembly GCF_028390025.1 of Pseudophryne corroboree. Taxonomy (NCBI): domain Eukaryota; kingdom Metazoa; phylum Chordata; class Amphibia; order Anura; family Myobatrachidae; genus Pseudophryne; species Pseudophryne corroboree. The sequence goes on from NC_086447.1 coordinate 656,089,341, forward strand.
TCAGACCTCACAGACTGTGAGCACAAAAACCAGCACCGGATCCCCTGCCATGCACAGAGCCTATAACCACTGCACAACAAAAGACCCGAACCGGAGTATCAGCTGCGCTCAGGTTACTCCGCTAGCACTTGTCTCCCGGTTGCCATGACGACGTGGCAGCACAGGGCAGGAGACCCTAACATTTCCAGTATAGTGCCATTAATACTATATTTAGCCTTTGGATTTTTGAGACCCAAGTGCATGATTCAGCATTTTTTTTTTGCATCAAACTGTAATTGCCACACGCTTGATCATTCCTCTAGTCTTTCTAGATCGTCAATCATTATTTTTACCCCCCCAGGTGTGTCTAGCCTGTTGCATACATTTGTGTCATCTGCAAAAAGGCATACTTTTCCTTTAATGTCATTTGCAATGTCACCAAGAAAGATATTAAAAAGCACTGGTCCAAGTACAGATCCCTGGGGTACGCCACTGGTAACATTTCCCTCTCGTGAATGCACTTCATTTACCACAACTTTCTGTTTTCTGTCCTGCAACCAAGATCTTATCCACCCAACCATTTTAGTATCCAATCCCAAGCTTTCAAGTTTATTTAGCAGTCTGCGATGCGGGACAGTGTCAAACGCCTAATTAAAGTCTAGATAGGCAATATCTACTGTTCCACCTTTATATATTACTTTAATCACACAGTCAATAAAGTCAATAAGGTCTGTTTGACATGATCTCCCTCCCCAGTGATCCCATGCTGTTATGAATCCTGTAAATTGCTGGATTTTGGATAATCTACAATTCTTTCTTTTAAGATTGTTTCCATCAATTTCCCTACTACTGATGTAAGACTCACGTGTCGTTATTTGCTCGCCTCTTCCTTGTTTCCACTTTTGTGCAGTGGGATTACATTTGCTCTTTTCCACTCCCCTGGAATTACTCCTTAATGTTTTACATACAATTGCGCCTTTTGTGTGATTGTGTCACATAGAAAAGCAAATTCTGTTAACTCATAAACTTTTAGCGTGTGCCTAAAAAAGCATACTATATCATATGATTTCTTAAAATAATTAGGATTTTCGTCCAAAGTAAATGGTATAATAGGTATTCACCTCACTCCAAAATGACTGTAAATGTGGACAAGCCCAGAAAATATGGTAGATATCACCCACTCCCCCACATTTCCTCCAACAAAATTTGGACGTAGAAGGCCACATTTTGTGTTGCCTCTCTGGTGTAAAATATACCCTCTGCAAGTTGAAAAACATTTCTGAATGGTTAATGCATTTGGAGAGTTTAAAACAAGTGCTGAAGATTGAATCACACTCCACTTCATTAAAAGATCTTGCTAAGTCCCTCTCCCATTTGATCTCAGAGTTTAATTTGCCCTTCTTATTATCTAGAATTTGAAATTGATACCACCAAGAGACACCTCCTTTGTGAGAGAGCGAATCAAGTTTGGCTTTGATAAAAGCTGGAAATACTGTTTTTTTGTGAGGTGTAAACAGAAAAGCTTGAAGCCAACTTCTTAATTGTAAAAAAAAAATAAAAATCCTTTTTCTAAATGTTATGTTGGTTTTGCAAGTGAGAGAAGGATATTAAACTGTCTCCTATAAATAAATCACCTATCGATTTTAAGGGCCGTACTGACAGGGAGATTACCCCAGAGATGTGTGCTGAGCGGTCTAGCACAGACCGCTCAGCACACATCTCTCCCCCTGCTCAGCACAGAGCGAGGGGGGGGGGGGGGTACAGCCACAGGGGAAGGGGGGGGGGGGGGGGCGCTCATTACACCCAGCAGTGAAATGAGCGACCTGCTAGATTGTGCCTGCATAGACGCAAATCTAGCAACGGTGATAGAGACACGCGAAACCAGGCATCACTGTCGCCGGCACCCCTACACACGGAGCGATGTTCAGCTAATTTCTTTTTTTTTTTAATTCTTTATTTTTGCGTGGTTAAACAGAGTGGGCAACCAATACAATAAGAAAAGGGACAAGCGGTCAAGAGGACCAACGTCCAACAAAAATCACATTTTTAGAATAAAGAACAAAAACAATCAGAAGTAAAACATTGGTAACAAAGTATCAAATATGGGGGGGAAGGGAGAGAAGGAAGAGGGGGATAGGGGAGGGGAAAACCACGGTGTAATCAAGGCACAGTACATATCCTGGAGATAGTTATAACAGAAAAAGAGAAAGAAAAGGAGGGCAAGGGAGAGGCGAGAGAGGATAAGAAAAAGAAGAAGAAAAAAGAAAAGGAGAGAAGAAATAGACGAAGAGCGGTAGTCGATGCCCATGGGTCTGCGGATGGAGCTAGGAACTAGAGGGGAGAGGCGGCGATCTACGTTCAGCAACGAGCCAGGGGGCCCAAACCTGCTAAAAAACGTGACCCCGATCGTGGAGATAATATGTAATCCTCTCCATTGATGCAATATGCCAGATTTTGGCTTTAAGGCAGGGGAGAGAGGGGGGAGAGGGGTTTTTCCAATTAAGAGCTATCAGCGATTTTGCCGCAGTTAGAATGAGTGTAGTCAGTTTTTGGGAGAATTTATCAAGCATCGGGGGAGGGTAACACAGCAAAAAGATCCAGGGATCTTTCAGCACGGGGGAGTCCAGAAGGGAGTTAAGGAGGGAGTGGACTAGATTCCAGAAGGAAACGACGATTGGGCAGGTCCACCATATATGAAGCATAGTGCTTCTACATCCGCAGTTCCGCTAGCAGTTAGGGGAGGAAGACGGAAAGAATTTATTAAGTCTATCAGGGTTGTAGTACCAACGGTAGTAAATCTTGTAAGCCGTCTCTTTGAAAGCAGAGCACTTAGCAATCCCCAGTCTCATGTCCTCCCATTCTTCGCACTCCGGGGGAGGCCCAAGATCACGCTCCCATGCGAGTTCGTGGGACCAGGAGGAGGGAAGGGAAGAATCCAGTAAAAGGGAGTAAAGTTGGGAAATTAAGCCTTTGGAGAGGTGGGAGTTTATGCATAAACTTTCAAAGGGGGTAAGGTCACGGAGCAAAGCGAAAGAGGGCAGGGAACCTAAGAAGTGATGGATTTGTAGGAATTGAAAGGGATTAAGTGAGTGCGAGGGGGTCTTCTGTTGGAGATCAGATAGGGACAACCATTGACCCCGGTCGGCAAAATCAGTTGGGAATTTAAATCCCAGCTTTATCCATGTATGGAACCTCGTAATCGAGAATGCAGGAGGAAACATAGGGTTCTGCCAGACAGGGGTCAAGGGTGAGGGGGTAGTGGTAAGACCCATCTTCAGAGAGTGGGAATCCCAAATGATAAAATTAAATTTAATAGTGGGGAGGAGTTTGGAGGTTGGGGGTCGGGAGGTAGGGGGCAAACCCCACAAGGGGGTCAGGTCCGGAAGGTTGACGTGGGCTGCTTCGATATCCAACTAGGATACGGACCCCGGAGGAGCATAAGAGGTGACAATATGGGAGAGATGAGAGGCTAGGTAATAGAATTTGATATCAGGAAGACCCCTACCGCCAGCGGAGGTTGGTCTTTTCAGAGTGTTGGCAGCGATGCAGGGGGGGGGGTCTGTGGTTCCAGATAAAACGCACGAGGGCTCGCTGGATAGTACGAAGGGAAGAGGCCGGGACAGCCACAGGGAGGGTCTGAAAAAGATAGAGCCATTTGGGGACTATGCTCATTTTAACCGCTATGGTCCTACCCAGCCACGAAATGAAGAGACTGTTCCAGGATGTCAGGTCAGCGTGTGTTTTGGTGAGAAGGAGTGGGAAGTTTTCACGGAAGAGAGAGACGTAGCGGGAGGTCAGGTAAATCCCCAAGTATTTGATCTTTGTAGGCTGCCATTAAAATTGAAGTTGGCGCAAAGGGATTCAGCTTCTTGATGGGGGACATGAAGCAGCATAGCCTCGGACTTGGAATAATTGATCTTGTAGCCTGATATAAGGCTATAAGAATGCAGGACTGAAAATAAATTTGGGAGCGAGATAAAGGGCTGGGTCAGGGAAAGTAGAGTGTCATCAGCGAAGAGGGAGATTTTAGGATCGGTACGGCCTACTTGTATACCATGTACACCTTGATGAGCTCTAATTTGAGAGGCGAGCGGCTCAATAATAAGGGCAAATATTAACGTCAATAGAGGGCATCCCTGACGTGTACCATTTGATATGCTGACTGGAGCAGACGGGACGCCATTGATTAAGACTGTGGCGGAGGGGGTGGAGTATAGTGCCAGAACACCAGTGAGAAAGACACCAGACAAGCCATAGGCCTCCAGGGCGGCTCTCAGAAAACTCCAGGAGATCCGGTCGAAAAGCTTTTTCAGCATCCAAGGAGAGCATGATAGTGGGGGATCCCCTGGAGTTCGAGATGTGTATAAGATCGATAGCACGTCTGGTGTTATCCCTCGCCTGGTGGCCCGGGATAAACCCCACTTGGTTGTAGTGGACAAGGGAAGGAAGATATGGGTTAAGGCGATTGGCTAGGATTTTAGCAAAAATTTTTAAGTCCAGGTTCAGGAGGGATATAGGTTGGTAGCTAGCGCAGTTAAAGGTGTCCTTGCCTTCCTTAGGGATCACCACAATTCTGGCCTCTAACATCTCAGGAGGAAAAGAGTCACCATGGATAATCCTATTAAACAAGTACTGAAGGTGGGGGGAGAGAAGATCGGATTTTTTTTTTGTAGTAAAGAGCTGTGAACCCATCCGGGCCAGGGGATTTACCGATCTTTTGCATGAGTATAGTTTGGGCAATTTCTTCCACCGAGATCTCACTGTTAAGATGGTCCATGGCGTCCTGAGGCAATCTAAGCAAGTTAGAAGCTGAAAGAAAGTGAGAGACTAGGTCAGAGTGGGACAGAGAGGAAGAACCAGGCGAGGGGGGTGGTAGGTTGTACAAGTCAGCGTAGTAGGATTGGAAGGCAGCCCTAATGGCGGTAGGGTCATGAACTAACTGATTGAGAGGGTCTCTAATAGAGATAATATTAGTTTTGGCTCTCGTGGAGCAGAGTCGTGCCGCCAGGATCTTGTCTTCCTTATCTCCCTTCTCATAAAAATACTGGCGAAGCCATTTGAGACGTTTAGCCACCCGTCTGGAGAGAAGGAGATCGAGTTCCGCTTTGACAGTACGGAGTTCAGACAAGATAGCCTGGTCGGAGGACGCCTTGTGCTGGGTCTCAAGGGTGTGGAGTTTAATAGAAAGTTTGTTAAACTGGGTGAGAGACTTTTTTTTGTTTTTTGAGGCCAGGCTGATGATGTGCCCACGAAGAACTGCCTTGTGTGCCAGCCAGAGAGTGGACCTAGAAATGTCAGGGGAGTCGTTCAGGGTAAAATTGTCAGAAAGCTTGTCCCGAAGATGGGAGCGTATCTCCGGGTTGTGAAGGAGGGAGTCGTTAAGACACCATGTCATGGGGCGGGGGCGAGAGAGCAGGCCCGAGAGGTCGCAAGAGATAGGGGCATGATCAGACCAGATTAATGGGTGTATATGGGCAGCGTGGAGATTCAGGGCAAGTTCATGGCTGAGCAGGACCATATCGATGCGGGAGTTGGAATTATGAGGAGCAGAATAAAAGGTATAGTCACGTGCAGAGGAATCTTTTATCCTCCAGGAGTCGTAGAGAAGCTGGGATCGCATGAGAAGGAGGAGGGATCTAGAGCGGAGAGAGTCCGACGGGGAAGCAGAGGGTAGAGAGGTCTATATTTGGATTTAAAACAGAGTTAAAATCCCCAGCAAGTATGAGGTCGCCTTGCCGGACTTGAGTAAGGAGGGTATCTAGTTTTGCAAAGAATAGCTCTTGTCGCTGGTTAGGGGCATAGATGTTAGCTAAAGTGCATAATTTGTTGTTAAGTTTCCCCACCAAAACAAGAAACCGGCCATCCTTATCGGCGTGGGAATCTAGAAGCTCAAAGGTGAGGTGACGAGCAAATAAGATCGCGACCCCCCGTTTTTTGGCCGAATGATCACAGGCATGGAAAGAATCAGGGTATGGTTTACATTGTAGCGTAGGGTGGGAGTTATGTAGGAAATGAGTCTCCTGGAGAAAGACCAGATCGCCCTTATGGAGTTTAAGGGAGGTAAAAAGCTTACCGCTTTTTTGAGGGCTATTCAGGCCCTTCACATTAAAAGAGAGTACACGGAGACCCATGGGCAAACAGCAAAGAGGTACGCAGAATAGAAAGAGTGTAGAGCTCTGAAAGTAGGGTAGGGAGGAAGAGAAATAGAAGAGAGGGATACAAAGCGTAAGACAGCGTGGTCAGAAAGGAGGGAGGAAGGAAAGGAAACCGGAAGGGAGGGGAGGGTGGTTGGTCACCCGGCGGTAGGGGCCAGGACCGGTGGTGCTGACAGGGGAAAGGGGTACTAGGTGTCAGGAAGGCACCTAGGTCGGCAAGAGGGCTAAAAGCCCTAAGGGGGCGCAGCATGGCATCCAGACGATGCATCACAAACCACGTAGCAATGGGTAGGAAGCAGACCCCCTGGAGAGACCTGAGGGGAAAAGCTAGAGAGAAAACAGGAACGAGGAACAGATGGAGCGCCAGCTACAGAGAGAAATCGAAGAAGAGGAAAACAGAGCATGGAAAAAACAGATTAACACATTGTAACAAGGGGTGACAACATAACAGTTGAGAACCGACTAAGGGATCGGGAAATCAGGACATGGATGATCTATAGATAAACAGCTCCCCGGCTAGGGAGTACGACCAGGGAAGGCCGACACAAATATAGATACAGGACGTCAAATCAGAAAGCCTGAAGTCCATCAGGGAACTGGAGGTGGAGCCGGAGAGGCTGTAGAAGCTGGAACCGTGAACCACTCCGAACGGGGAGGCGGAGGTGAGTTCCGCTGTGTCCGCAGAGGCAGGCGTGGAGCAGAAAGGTCCTGTTCAGCGGTGGGGATACCCAGCTTGGAGAGCAGCGATTGAGCCTCGGGTAGGTTTCTGGCCGTGAGCAGCTTCCCTTGATGCCAAACCAGGATACGGAAGGGGAAACCCCAGCGGTACTTAACATTATGTTGGGAGAGCAGGGAAGTGATGGGTTTAAAGTCCATACGTTTGGCCAGAGTAAGCGGGGATAAGTCCTGGAAGATCTGCAGGGAGACATTCTGAAAGAACACAGACCCCAGTCACCGGGCTTCTCTCATAACGGCCTCTTTCGCAGTGAAGTAGTGCATTCAGAGAATGACATCCCTGGGCTGAGAAGAGTCTTGGGAGCGAGGTCGAAGGGCTCGATGTGCTCGGTCCAGGAGAAGATGGTCTTCAGGGGTGTCAGGTGATAGGTGGGCAAAGAGGCGCTTAAGGTAAAGATCAAGATGGGCCGCTTCAACCTCTTCAGGAATACCCCAAATCCTCAGATTATTTCTCCTCGCCCTATTGTCCTGGTCTTCATGCTCCTCCCGCAATTGGGCATCATCTTGGCGGAGTTGATGGAAGTCGGTCTCGACCGATTGTTGGAACGTCACCACCTCTTCTACTCTCCGTTCAAGTTGATCAGTTCTGGAGCCAATTTCGGCAATATCGGACTTCAGGGAGTGAAGAGCCTGGACAGAGGTCTTAACATCCCGCACCTTCTTAAGGAGGGAGAGAAAGTCCCTGCGGGTAAGGGGTGAGAGATCGTCATCTTCAGGATCGGAGTCGGAGGGACCATGGGGGTGTTCAGGAGCATCGGACCTGTTCTTGGCTGGAGTGCTCTTTTTAGTAAGGAATGGTGTAAGGTCAGATCCCTGCGATTTTTTGCCACAACTGGGCATCTAGAACAGATGAGAAAGGGGGTAGTGAGCAGAATGGGAGGTAGAGAAGGCACTCCAGCAGTATGGCTCAGGACCGGGGCGGTAAGGCGGGAGTTCTAGAGAAGTGTCATGATGTGGTCAGCAAAGCAGCTTGAGTGGGACAGGGCCGGGGAGCTTCGGTAGAAAGAAGGGTCCACGTGGTCCCGGGGGGGAGTCAGACAGTCAGAGGTTGCAGGAGATGGACTGGTGCACTCCAAAAATCCACCCCTATCCAGGATCTGCGTTGATGAGGCCCGGACACGGACCGGCCAGTGACCGGGGCAGTACCAGGATCAGGCGGCGGGAAAGGGATGTCCGGTCCCAGCAGTAGTAAAGGCCCCCATGGGTACCGGGAGAGGGAAGAGCCTGTAGGGGGGCAGGAGTGTGCAGGGCCTTAGAGAGAGCTGGGGCCCTCAGGCAGGTTGAAAAACGGGCTCCGGAGGGCCGCAGCAGGGGGACCTCCAGCGTGGGGTCCTGGGCCGCAGGGGTGCTGAAGAGACACAGGCTGCCGGGGGAATGGGGAGGGCAGCGCTAGGCAGAGGCAGCTGAGGGCCCGTGCGGAGTGATATTTTGGGCAGGGTCTCAGCTATAGCCTGCAGCCGAAGGGTCCCCACTCAGCCTCCAGATAATTTTAGCACAGTGGGGTCCGGTGAAATAACCCAGGAGGGGCAGGCCATATAATGCAGTCCCAGGGGAGACTAAGAGCCAGCCCCAGGAGAAGCATGCAGGAGGGATGGTACTGCGTTCTGCCTGGCGTCTCAGTTAGGGCCCCCGGCGGCTGCTGCCCGCAGGCAGTAAGTACAAGGCTTCAGTGGGGAAGGGGGGATCACCGCTGGGCCAGGGGAGCAGCTCACCTCAGCAGGAGGAAGTATTACTTGGACCGAGCGTCCCCTGCGTCCCTCTTCGGCTCCCGAGGCTTAAGATGGCCGCCGCGGCCTGGACTCCAGACCTCCCGCGACTGCGCTCAGCCGGTCTCCCACTCCTCCCGTAGCGCCGCCGATCCCAGCAGCCCAAGCGAGGTGGTCCGGCCGCAGGGGTTCAGAGCGAGAGTCCCCCGTCAGGCACTCCACGGGTATATACTGTGAGCGGCCGGCAGCGCCGGTCCCAAATCGAGGCCCCGGCTTCTGAGTGGTGGACAGGCCGCAACCCGCAGGAGCCAGTAGACCGGCTCCCCGATTCCGCAGCACTAGTCCACCACGGAGGGGGGTCCCCACAGCTGCAGGGGCTGAAGGTAGGAGGGTTATAAGAGACAGGGGGAGTAAAACGAGGGTATTTTCTCCTCAGCTATAGTGGAGCTCCCTGCTCGTGCTGCCACTCAGTTCAGCCTACAGGCCACGCCCCCCGTTCAGCTAATTTCTAAGCAATTTAGTCTGTGTACCCCCCTTTAGACCTTTGCCAAATCTAGGTCTGGAATTAGTAGCGTCAATGTTTTTAATGATAAATAGGGAGACGGTAGTGTTGCCTCTTCGCAATGTGAGATCAGTTTGTGCCACACTTCTATAGTAGTCTTAGTTGATTTACAAGAGCCCACCTACTTACATGTAATGGAGGGTGGCATCCACAACAAGTCAGGGAGAGACACAGGATAACAGCTACTGCTTTCTAGACTCTGACTGATCAAGCAAGAAAGATGATATATTTCAATATCCGGAAAAGCTACCCACCTGCTAGTTTAAGCAAAATTAGAATTGTCTTTGCGATTTTAGGTTTAGAACCCTTCCAAATATATCTAGTCAAAATCTGGTTGAGTTTATTGGATAATTGTTTTAGGAGGAGCCTAAGAAAAGCTAAGACACCCCGGGCAGCCGCCCAGGAAGAACCCACTTTATGAGTAGAGTGGGCCTTAACAGATTTTGGACACAGCAAACCTGCCATAGAATAAGCATGCTGAATAGTGAACCTGATCCAGCAAGAAATTGTCTGCTTAGAAGCAGGACACCCAACCTTGTTGGGATCATAAAGGACAAACAGAATGTCCGACTTCCTGTGACGAGAAGTTCTCTTCACATAGATTTTCAAAGCCCTCACAACATCCAAGAATTTTGAGATAATTGAGGAGTCAGTAGCCACTGGCACCACAATAGGTTGATTAATATGAAAGACTGACACAACCTTTGGAAGACATTGCTGACGCGTTCTGAGTTCAGCTCTATCCTAATGGAAAATTAGATAGGGGCTCTTACAGGACAATGCCCCCAATTCCGACACACGTTGAGCAGACGCCAATGCCAAAAGAGTGACTGCCTTCCAAGTAAGAAACTTGACGTCCACGTCCTGTAAAGGCTCGAACCAATCCAATTGCAGGAACTGCAGCACCACATTCAGGGGGTAATTCCAAGTTGATCGCAGCAGGAAATTTTTTAGCAGTTAGGCAAAACCATGTGCACTGCAGGTGTGGCAGATATAACATTTGCAGAGAGAGTTAGATTTGGGTGGGTTATTTTATTTCTGTGCAGGTTAAATACTGGCTGCTTTATTTTTACACTGCAAATTATATTGCAGATTGAACACACCACACCCAAATCTAACTCTCTCTGCACATGTTATATCTGCCTCCCCTGCAGTGCACATGGTTTTGCCCAATTGCTAACAGAATTCCTGCTGCGATCAACTTGGAATTACCCCCTTAGATCCCAAGGTGCCGTAGGAGGCACAAAGGATGGTTGAATATGCAGAACCCCTTTCAAGAATGTCTGAACCTCAGGAAGAGCCCCCTATTGTTTCTGGAAGAAAATGGACAAGGCCGAAATCTGGACCTTCATGGAGATAAAGCGTAGGCCTTCATCCACACCTGCTTGCAGAAAGAGAAGAAACCATCCAAGTTGAAACGCCTCAGCAGGAAACTTCTTGGATTCACACCAAGACACATACTTTTTCCAAATCCGATGGTAATGCTTTGACGTTACTCCCTTCCTAGCCTGTATCAGGGTAGGAATGACCTTTTTTGGAATGCCTTTCTGAGCTAAGATCTGGCGTTCAACCTCCATGCTGTCAAATGTAGCCGCGGTAAGTCTTGATAGGCGAACAGCCCCTGTTGGAGAAGGTCCTCGCGAAGAGGAAGAGGCCTCGGATCCTCCAGCAGTAATTCCAGAAGATCCGCGTACCAAGCCCTTCTTGGCCAGTCCGGAGCAGTGAGGATCGCCTGAACTCTTGTTGTTTTCATGAGCTTTAGAACCTATGGGATGAGCGTAAGTGGAGGGAACACATACACCGACTGGAACGTCCACGGAGTGACTAGTGCATCCACCACCACTGCGTGCCGGTCTTTCGACCTGGAACAGTACCTCCAAAGCTTCTTGTTGAGGCGAGAGGCCATCATGTCTATCAGAGGTACCCCCCATTGGCTTGTCACCTCTGCGAACACCTCCAGACGGAGGCCCCATTCTCCTGGATGGAGATTGTGCCTGCTGAGGAAGTCCGCTTCCCAGTTGTCCACTCCCAGAATGAGGATTGCTGACAGCGCCACCGCGCGCTTTACTGCCCAGAGGAGGATTCTTGTTACCTCTGACATCCCAGCTCTGCGCTTCGTTCCGCCCTGTCTGTTTATGTAGGACACCGCTGTGACATTATCCGACTGAACCTGAATAGCTTGATTTTGCAGAAGATGTGCTGCTTGTCGAAGGCCGTTGTAAATGGCCCTCAGTTCCAGAATGTTTATTGGCAGGACAGATTCCTGTCTGGACCACCTTCCTTGGAAGTTTTCCCCTTGGGTGACTGCTCCCCAACCTCTGAGGTTTGCATCCGTGGTTAGGAGGATCCAATTCAGTATCCCGAACCTGCATCCTTTGAGTAGGTGAAACGTTTGTAGCCACCAGAGGAGCGAAATTCTGGCTTTCGGTGACAAGCGTATCCGCTGGTGCATGTGAAGGTGTGATCCCGACCATTTGTCCAGGAGATCCAGTTGGAAGAACCTCGCATGGAACCTTCTGTACTGAAGAGCCTCATAGGAGGCAACCATCTTCCCCAGAAGACGAATGCACTGATGAACCGATACCCTGGCCGGTTTCAGGAGTTCCCTGACCATTGATTGGATCACCAATGCTTTCTCCATCGGTAGAAACACCCTCTGTACTTCCGTATCGAGTATCATTCCCAGGAATGGCAGTCTCCTTGTCAGCTCCAAATATGACTTTGGAAGATTCAGGATCCACCCATGATCCTGGAGTAGGCGAGTTGAGAGAGCAATACTCTGCAGCAACTTCTTCTTGGAAGATGCTTTTATCAGCAGATCGTTCAAATATGGAATTATGTTCACACCCTGTTTTCGGAGGAGTAGCATCATCTCCGCCATGACCTTGGTGAAAACCCTCGGATCTGTGGATAGGCCAAATGGCAGTGCCTGGAACTGATAGTGACAGTCCATCAGCGCAAATCTGAGATAAGCCTGGTGAGGCGGCCAGATCAGCATGTGAAGGTATGCATCTTTGATATCCAGGGATACCAGGAATTCCCCCTCCTCCAGACCTGAGATCAACGCTCTCAGAGACTTCATCTTGAATTTGAATTCCCTCAAGTAGGGGTTCAATGACTTTCGGTTTAATATCGGTCTTACCGAATCATCCGGTTTCGGTACCACAAACAGGTTTGAGTAATAACCCTTGTGTTTTAGGTGGAGTGGAACAGGAACAATGACATTTGTTTGAACCAATTTTTGAATTGCTTCCTGTAGGATAGCACTGTCTGTTAGCGAAACAGGTAAGCCTGATTTGAAGAATCTGTGAGGTGGAAGTTGTTGAAACTCCAGTCTGTATCCCTGGGCCATAATATCTCTTACCTAGGTTTCTAGACATGATGATGCCCAAACGTGACTGAAGACTTTTAGTCTTGCTCCCACCTGCCCGACCTCCAGGCTGGGAGGTCCACCGTCATGCTGAAGATTTTGAGGAAGCAGAACCTGGCTTCTATTCCTGGGAACCTGATGGCGCAGGTTTTTTGGACTTTCCCCGACCTCCTCTAAAGAAGGGGGGTGGGGGTTTGGATTTCTTACATTGTGCGGTCCGAAAGGACTGCAGTGTAGGCAAAGGAAAAGACTTCCTAGCCGGTGGTGTAGCAGAGGGAAGAAAAGTTGACTTACCCGCAGTTGCTGTGGAGATCCATGCATCCAAAGCATCCCCAAACAGAGCCTGACCTGTGAAGGGTAGGTTCTCCACACTTCTCTTGGATTCCGCATCCGCAGTCCATTGGCGTAGCCAGAGTCCTCTGCACGCCAAGACCGCCATGCAGTAGCCCATGCATTCAGGATGCCAATGTACTTCATGGCTTCCACCATGAACCCTGCAGAATCCTGTATCTGACGTAAGAACAAATCAATGTCACTTCTATCCATAGTATCTAAGTCCTCTAGCAATGTACCTGACCACTTTACTATGGCTTTAGAAATCCACGCACAAGCAATAGTGGGACGTAAAGTGACGCCATTAGCTGTGTATAGTGATTTGAGCGTAGTCTCAATCTTGCGTTCAGCCGGTTCTTTTAAAGCAGTTGAACCAGGTAAAACCACCTTTTTTGACAACCTAGATACAGATGCGTCAACTATAGGTGGGTTTTCCCACTTTTTTCTATGCTCTTCAGGAAAAGGGAAAGCAATGAGAACCCTTTTTGGGAGCTGGAATTTTTTCTCTGGGTTTTCCCAGGATTTTTCAAACAAAGAGTTTAACTCCTTGGAAGCCGGAAAGGTAAGCAAGGACTTCTTACTTTCTGTAAAATAAAATTCCTCCACCTGTTCAGGTACGTTCTCGGAAATGTGTAAAACATCCAGAATGGCTTCAATCATTAGTTGCACCCCTTTTGCAAGGGATGCATCCCCCCCTGCATATCCCCATCACCGTCCCCTGTATCAGAGTCGGTATCAGTGTCAGCCTGCATTATCTGGGCAAGTGTACGCTTTTGTGGGTATGTAGGAAGTAGTCAGAGTCAAATACCCCTCCACAGATTTCCTCAAAAACTGCATCTCTTTCTCAGTATGTGACATCCTTGTAGAAATCTTGGATATCATTCCCCTTAAAGAATTCACCCATGGGGGTTCGAAATCAGAAGGCTGAGACAGTATATTGCAGTCATGAGTACATGGAATAGACTCCTCAGAAGAAGATAAACACTCTGCAGCACAGGACACAGATTCCTTAGACATGGTAATGTGGGATATACACTTACACACCCACAGGAAAATGTCAGATACAGTTTCCCCCCAGAGTACCTGCAGAGAGTCACAGGGTCTAAGGAGCCAGCCACACAGCGCCCTTAGGAGCAGTTATTATGATAAAAGCCCGGCGCTGAGAAACCAACCTTAATAGGTTGATTATTACTAACACTTCACTCTCCCCCTATCTATAACACCCTGGTACCGCAGATAACTGCAGTTATCTGGAGGGTCAGCGATCCCTGTCAGCGTTTCTTCTGTGTCTGCAGGGAGGAAAATGGCGCTGGTGAGTGCTGAATCCGCTCTGAGGAGAAGCCCCGCCCCCTGCAATGGCGCACGGCTTCCCGCACAAATTTGATTATACTGGCCGGACGTCTCTATACTAACAGCGGGATTAGCCCCTGTTAGCGTCTGTGACCAGTTTAGGGTGACTGCGCTGGCCCAGGACGCCCCTCCAAGCGCCTACATGAAGTGTTGCTGAGCCTTCCTGGAGCGCAGCCTTTCAGAGCTGCGCTCCAACCCTTGTGCCATACCCACCGGTGACACGCTAACCGGGACGCCGGTGCTGTACTCACCACTCTTCTTACTTCTGGCTCTGTTAGGGGGTGGCGGCCGTGCTGCGGGAGTAAGCGGTCACCTCGTGGGCTTACGATCATCACCCTCAGGAGCTCAGTGTCCTGTCAGCGGAGATAGAGAACCATTAACATCTAGAGTTGGTTCCTACTCCCCCCCTAAGTACCACAAAGCAGGAAGGCTGTTGCCAGCAGCCTTCCTGTACCTAAAGATCTAATTAAAATTTAAAAAAAAACTAAGAAAACTCCTAAGAGCTCCCCTATCCTTGACCGTCTCCTCCGGGCACATTTTCTAAACTGAGTCTGGTAGGAGGGGCATAGAGGGAGGAGCCAGTCCACACTATTGATCTCTTAAAGTGCCCATGGCTCCTGGTGGACCCGTCTATACTCTATGGTACTAATGTGGACCCCAGCATCTTCTAGGACGTAAGAGAAAAAGAGAAACAAGGTTAACCCCTCTTGGGGGCACTTCTGGACACCGAACCATGGCGACTGTAGACAAAATATTGGAGGGTAGTGGCTAATCCCCCTTTGCCCGGGATCATCATTGTAAGATACAGTTCCTCAGTAATTCAGGTCTGTTGCTTCAAACGACCAAGGTATTAACATAAAATTTTAAATTATAGTTGTGGAAACTGCATTTAAAGCAATCTAAGTAGTTGAGACATTCGTCTGCTACATCTGGAGCAACAGAGAGAAACTTACATTTAAATGCCTATCTCCAATAGCATGAGAGGAACAATCAGTAGAGAAAAACATCTCTTAAAGAAAATCTGTGGAAGATATAATAAACTGTAAACCTCAGTTAAAAACCATGTAGCCATAAGAAGAAGAATATAGTGTGCACAAAAGAAGGCAATCCTATAAAAATATAAATATGGAACAATAAAACAGTAATGAACTGCACACTCTTTATACTTATGATTTAGTTCCTGCCGTAGATCAGTCCCACTGAAGGCCACGGTCAGGAGACAGGCTAATAGAAGATTCTGCAATGTTCCATTTGCTAAGGAGGTTTTTGCCTTCCTCCAGGGTAGCGATTACAGAGGTGGATCCGTTACGCAAGACAAGCAGCTTCGTTGGGAAGCCCCATCTGTACTGTATATGTTCTTTGCAAAGAACAAAAGTGATGGGATGGAAAGTAATGAATCCTTATTAGCACATCCCTTGGGCATAGGCGTAGGTATCGTAGGTGTAGGGAGTGTGGTTGCTACAGGGCCCTGGCCACGTCCATGCCCGGCCCTCCCCCTGCACCTGGATATGCTGCCTGCAGAGACATGTGCCCCGTATCTTCTCCTCTATCAGCAGTGTGCTGTTCCTGCTGCAGGCACATCTGCTGTTAGTGTTACGGATGGCTGTCTCCCTGTTCTCACTGATGCTGAGAGGAGCCGTGGCATTGCTTAGCATGGCTTCTCCCAGCATCAATGAGCATGGAGAGACATGGAGCCTGCCAGATGGGACACTGACAGTAGATGTGCCTGCAGCAGCAGCACACTGCTGTTAGAGGAAAAGCCACGGGGTATAGGAGGTGAGTACAGCCGAAATTATGAGGCAGGTGAGTTCTTCCGGAGGGGCGCATACACATACTGTATTAAAAAGTACACCGCTACATAGCGCCGAAACTCTGGCCCACTTCTCTGCTATCAGGACGAGAAGCGGGACCAGTGGAGGGGGCGAAGGGAAGGTGATTAGGGTTGCAGTACCTTTTGAGCCATGCAGCAGTTTGTTTGTTTTTTAGGGGGGAGGGGGAAGAAAAATTTGCTATGGGGCCCCATTAGTCATAGCTATGCCCTTGCCCTTGGAACTTGGGACTCCGTCCGTTGCATTCCTAGCTTTAGGGAGTCTATGGATGCAATCTATCAAAAGGTCTAGAGACCTAGTTGACGGCAAAAGTTTCTTGAAGAGATCTACGGCAAAGTCAATCAAACTACTGTTCAAGACACTTTCAGGTACTCCACGTAATTTTAAATTATTGTGTCTAGATCTGTCTTTCATATCTGCGACCTTATCACCACTCATCACCACTTCAGCTTGTAACGACTCATGTGAAGTGATCAGTTCATTATGAGGGGATGCGGTCAACATCCCGCTGGACGGGATCCCGGCAGTCAAAATACCGACGCCGGAATCCCGACCGCCACAATCCCGACATATTCTCCCTCCGTGGGTGTCCACGACACCCATAGAGGGAGAATATAATAGTGTGCCGAGCGTAGCGAGGCACCGTGCCCGCAGCGTGGCGAGCGATGCGATCCCGCAAGGGGCTGTATTCCGCTCGCCACCCCTGTCGGGACTGTGTGGTTGGGATTCCGGCGTTGGGATTTCGACCGCCGGGATCCCGTCCAGCGGGATTACGTACTGATCCCATTATGAGAGCTAACTAGCTCCCCTATTTTAATTTCCAGGTAGTACGTGCGACCCCCTAAATCATCTATTGACTGTTGACAGGTTTAGAGAGTAGCCCGAAATTCCGCTGCAACTTCCTTCTTAAACTGTGACAGCAAAAGCTTCATCGTTTTTTCAATGTAAGGGCGTCTCTATCCCCAATAGGATCTAGCATATTGTCCTTTAAGACTGGGGAAGAAGAACTGCTTCGGGAAATTGCAGCAAGCAGAGCTTTCTTAGATCCTTTTCGTAGAAGCCCTGTCAGTTGTAGCTCTTGAAGCTTGTGGGGAACGTTTAAAAAACAAAACACATGAGACACTGACTTAGCAGCTTTCATTTTTTTAGTAGGCATAACGAAATTATCACACGTGATCAATCACATACAGAAAACAAAGAAAAAAAAGGGCTCCTGGTTACTTGAACAAGTCAGTTCCACTAGATTGAAAAACATATCATCATACAGAAAAATAGGGCAAAGTGAGGATAGTAGCTGATCATATTAATGCATTTCCATTACTTGTCCAGCACACTGTATTAATCTCAGAAATTAGACGTGTCCCAAAGTCTTATGCCCACAAGATGTCCTTCCAAGCCAATATAACAGTACAAAACAGAAAGAACAGTGGAGTGCGATTTCAGAAAATACTAAAGAGTATATAGTGTGTCACGCTCGGCTGGATTTGAGGATCCGGCAGCTGGGTCTTGCCCAAGGAAGTAGTTGTCCTCAGGAGAAGAAGGCGTGGGGGCAGAATATACTTCCTTCTCATGAGACAGGGATCAATGGGAAACGTAGGCGGGACTATGAGTCAATGAGTAACAGTTCCTGAGAGTGAGACTGAAGGGAAAAGAACTGTGACTTGTGAACGATGACCAAGAAACGAGGTTTTGAAGACAAAAACTGGGACTGTGACTTGAAAGACAAGGCTGTGGATAATGAACTGTAGACTGTGGCAGGAGTTTTTAAGACGTGACTGAAGATAAAGAACTGCTGATTGTGGCTTGGAAGACGAAGTTGTAGATGATGAACTGGGGACTGTGGATAGTGGCTTTAAAGACGTGGCTGAAGAAGAAGGACTGCGGACTGTGGCTTGAAAGACGAGGCTGTAGATAATGAACTGCGGACTGCGGATGGTGGCTTTGAAGACGTGGCTGAAGATGAAAAACTGCGGACTGTGGCTTGAGAGACAAGGCTGTAGATAATGAGCTGTGGACGAGGGATGGTGGCTTGAAGACGTGACTGAAGGACGAGGCAGAAAGCCCGGGACTGTTCGTGCCCTAAAGCTCTTACTGGACCGGGTTTTCCTGGAGCGCTTCCACAGGTGGTAGTAGGCTAGGAGCGGCAGGGCTGCAGCAGCAACTGAGAAAACGGCTTAGCAGAATTAGGAGTAACCATAACACGGCAAGAATCCTGGGAGCACAGGCTAAAGCACCTACAACAGAGTTGTAACTTGAAGCACTGGCGTCCCTGTCCTATACAAGCCCCCTTTTATAGGAAGCACTTTCCCTGGATTGGCTGGAAGAACCAGGAAGCCTGCACTATTCTTCAACTTTGGTCTCCAACATGGCTGCGCCCAGTGAAGCAGACCATTCTGTAACAGTACTCAGCTCCCTGCCCCTGGTCTCCTAGCAACCGCTAGGATGAGCGAGATCCGCTGCAGCGGCGTCCCGCCACCACGAGCGGACCCCCCACCGTCGCCCACCGCCGTGCACAGACCCGGCGTGGCAGCCCTCCTCCGCCGCTGCCCACCCGC
The DNA here is from genome assembly GCF_028390025.1 of Pseudophryne corroboree. Lineage (NCBI taxonomy): Eukaryota > Metazoa > Chordata > Amphibia > Anura > Myobatrachidae > Pseudophryne > Pseudophryne corroboree. The sequence continues at coordinate 656,107,915 of NC_086447.1, forward strand.
CGCCAGCAAAGCAAGCCCCAGCGTACCGGTAAGAACCCAGACGCTGACAGTACCTCCCCCTTTGAGGGTGGACTCCGGACACCTATATGGTTTGGCTAGAAATTTAGCATGATATGCCCGAAGAAGTCTTGGAGCATGGACATCTTCTGCTTCTACCCAAGACCTTTCCTCTGGTCCATATCCTTTCCAATCAACAAGGTACTGGAGGCGACCATATCGTCTGCGAGAATCGAGGATCTTGTGAATCTCGATCTCGTCTTCTTGTGCTGATTGGATCTTGGGAGATTTAGGCAGAGCAGCCCTAAATCGATTAAGTACCAATGGTTTCAAAAGAGAAATATGAAATGCATTAGGGATTCTTAAATGCGGAGGCAACTTTAACTTGTAGGCCCCAGGATTCAATACTTTCTCAATTGGGTAGGGCCCAATAAACCGGGGAGCAAACTTTTTAGTAGGTACCTTCAGCTTCAGATTACGTGTGGAAACCCAAACTCGAACTCCCACTTTAAGACTTGGCACGGCTTTCCGTTTTAGATCTGCATAGGTCTTATACCTCTTGGATGTTTTAAACAAAGCCTTGTGGACCTGTCTCCAAGTCTTGGTGAATTGTCGTAGTGCTGACTCTGCAACAGGAACCTCAAGCGTAGGTAGGAGTTGGAAGTCAGGAACTTTTGGATGCTAACCATAGTTTATGTAGAATGGAGAAGACTTTGTAGCAGAATGGTAGAGGTTGTTATGGGCAAATTCTGCGAACGGGAGAAAGTCCAGCCAGTCGTCCTGAGAGGAAGACATGAATAAACGTAGAAATGTCTCTAGGTCTTGGTTCACTCTCTCCGTTTGACCATTGGTTTGGGGATGGTATACTGAGAAGTTCAGTTTCACACCGAGAGCAGAACATAAAGATCTCCAAAACTTGGCCACAAACTGAGGACCTCTGTCAGATACAATCTCCTGCGGTAGACCATGGAGTCGGAAGATCCCCGCTATGAACAATTTTGCCAACTGGGATGCTGATGGAAGGCCGGCCAAAGGAATGAAGTGCACCATTTTTGAGAACCGGTCAACTATGACCCATACGGTATTTTGACCGCCAGAATCGGGTAGATCGGTAATAAAGTCCATAGAGATATGCGTCCATGGTCTTTGCGGTATAGGTAACGGGTGGAGTAAACCGACTGGAGGACTTCTAGGACTTTTATGTTGGGCACACTTTGGACAAGCCGCCATGAATTCCTGAACATCAGTCCTGAGATGTGGCCACCAGTAGGACCGTTGAATGAACTTGAACGTTTTATGACCACCTGCATGGCCCATAAAGGAGGAGGAGTGAGCCCATGTAAGAAGTTTCTTGCGCAGATTCGGGGCAACAAATATTTTCCCAGGAGGAGGAAGTGGAGAAGTATTAGTTGCTGAGAAACAGGTGGACTCCAAGATAAACTGTTCCTTAGAATGATCAGTAGGTTCTGCATAACTTAGGGAATGAGACAGTACATCTGCCTTTTTATTGAGGGGTAAAAGATATGCAAGTGCACAGCCAACAGCAGCAAGTATGAGGAAGGTCAAATCCTCAAATAAAAACTATACCATAAAAAGAAATATATACCAGCGCTGGCTGAACAAATTAATACAAAGATGGCTTGCTTCATGTATAAAATAAAAAACAATTTATTAACATATTTTATGTAAAACAATTAAAAAGAAAGGAATTCCTATAACCACTAGGTGGCAGTATAGATTAAGATTGTCTTATCTGGATAAACTGATTAAATGATTTTTCACTCTCATATATTAGCAATGTCAATTCCTTAGGGCTAGGACAGTCTCCCAAGATGCATTCACTGTATTAGGTAGATAGTTACCGGATCCACAAAACGATGTGCATCAGCATTAGGACAAGTCCACTTAAAGCTGCAGATGTGGATCAAACCAGTTAGGTGCAAATTGTCCAGTGATGGGAGAAGAGTCCAATTGTTGCCGGAGTACGACAGAAATTTCGTGGGTTAATTCAGAGAGTGGAGTCCAGATAAATATGGAATAAACTCAACGCGCTTCACTGGTATAAGTGTAATCCATCTTCCTCAGGAGCCAGATAAGACAATCTTAATCTATACTGCCACCTAGTGGTTATAGGAATTCCTTTCTTTTTAATTGTTTTACATAAAATATGTTAATAAATTGTTTTTGATTTTATACATGAAGCAAGCCATCTTTGTATTAATTTGTTCAGCCAGCGCTGGTATATATTTCTTTTTATTGAGGGGACCTGGTCGGTAACTGAGTTTAAAGTTGAAACGGGTAATGAAGAGGGCCCATCTTGCTTGGCAGGGGTTCAGACATCGAGCAGATTGTAAATATAGCAGATTCTTATGATCCGTAATTACCGATATTGGATGTTGGGCTACCTCCAACAGGTACCTCCACTCCTCAAAGGCTAACTTAATCGCCAGTAGTTCTTGTTCTCCAATAGCGTAATTTTGTTCAGCGGGAGAAAATTTTCATGAAAAGAACGCACAGGGGGGGTAATTCCAAGTTGATCGCAGCAGGATTTTTTTTAGCAGTTGGGCAAAACCATGTGCACTGCAGGAGAGGCAGATATAACATGTGCAGAGAGAGTTAGATTTGGGAGGGGTGTGTTCAATCTGCAATCTAATTTGCAGTGTAAAAATAAAGCAGCCAGTATTTACCCTGCACAGAAACAAAATAACCCACCCAAATCTAACTCTCTCTGCAAATGTTATATCTGCCTCCCCTGCAGTGCACATGGTGTTGCCCAATTGCTATCAAAAATCCTGCTGCGATCAACTTGGAATTACCCCCAGGGATGGACTTTCTTGTCCTCGAAGAGCTGAGATAATACTGCTCCTACTCCTATGGTGGAGGCATCAACCTCCACCAGAAATGACCGGTTGAGATCAGGTTGTCGCAGGACAGGAGCGGTCATGAAGGCTTCTTTTAGAGAAGAAAAGGCTTCTAAAGCCTCTGGGGGCCACTTGGCAGGATCTGCTCCTTTTCGGGTTAATGCAGTAATGGGAGCTATGACAGAGGAGTCATTTTTAACGAACCTCCAATAAAAGTTGGCGAATCCCAGAAAACGTTGGACCCCCTTAAGGGTATCAGGAAGTGACCAACCCTGGATTGCCTGGACTTTAGCGGGATCCATCTGTAACTTTTGTCCTGAAAGGATGTAACCAAGAAATGGAACTGAAGATACTTCGAAGGTACATTTCTCTAGTTTGCAGAACAACTGATTCCTTCTCAAACGGGTTAACACTTCTTTGACCTGTTCTCGATGGGTCTTCAGATCCTTGGAAAAGATGAGGATGTCATCCAAATATACCACTAAGCAAACATAAAGGAGATCTCTAAAAATTTCAATGACGAATTCCTGAAAGACAGCTGGGGCATTACACAGGCCGGAGGGCATTACCAGGTATTCGTCTTGGGTATTAAGCACTGTCTTCCAATCGTCTCCTGAATGGATACGTATTAGATTATAGGCCCCTCGTAGGTCCAACTTGGTAAACACACTAGCCCCTTTAACACGATCAAATAGTTCTGGAATCAGGGGCAACGGATACCGGTTCTTAATAGTTATGTCGTTGAGACCTCTGTAGTCAATGCAGGGCCGCAACCCCCCGTCCTTCTTTTTGACAAAGAAAAATCCTGCCCCAGCCGGAGAGGTGGAGGCCCGGATAATGCCTTTATCCAAATTCTCCCGGATGTATTCTGACATTGCTTGTGTCTCAGGGAGCGAGAGAGAGTAAGTTCGACCCCGGGGAGGAGTTTTGCCTTTTATCAGATCAATGGGACAATCCCAAGTGCGATGTGGAGGCAAAGTGTCTGCTCCTTGTTTGTTAAAGACATCTTGGAAGGCCTGGTATTCTATAGGAAGGCTGGACGGACTAGACAAACAGAGGGGTCTTACTCAGGGTAAACAGTTCTGGAAGCAGTTTCTTCCCCAGGAGAGAACATCCATGACTTGCCAGTCTATGTGGGGATTGTGGTTAGTCAACCACGGGAAACCTAGAATCAGTTCGTGAGAGGCTTTAGGAATTACAAGGAAAGAGATGTTTTCTGAATGAAGAACTCCGACCTTCATCTTGAGAGGAGTAGTACGAAAAGATATAATTCCTTCAGGAATATACTTCCATCCACTGCAGTAATAGAAATTGAACGATCCAAACGGACCGTTTAAATTCCGGATCGTTTAACCAGAGCAGAGGTAATTAAATTTTCGGCAGCTCCGGAATCAAGCAGAGCAGGGATGAGAAGGGTGGAAGAAGGGAGCTCCAGGTGGGTTAATAAAACAGACTCTTTCTTGGCAGGTAATTCTGAGGATTCTCCTAACTTAACCTCTCCAGCACAAGTTAGGAGCAGGCGTTTCCCGGACGTTGACTACAGGATTTAACAAAATGGTCGGATGCACCGCAATACATGCATAAGTTCCCTTGACGCCGCCTCTGGCATTCTTCGTTGGAGAGACGGGAACGATTGATCTGCATGGGTTCTTCGGTAGTCGGGGATGGGACGGCTCGGGGCTTGGGTCGATCTGACCGTGATCTCTCCAGACAACGTTCTCTGTATCTCAGGTCTAATTTATTACACAAGAAGATTAGCTTTTCCAATTTATCAGGTAAGTCCTGAGTTGCTAGATCATCTTTGATCTTCTCATAGAGACCGCTCCAAAAAGCAGCAATGAGAGCCTCTTCGTTCCAGTTCAGTTCCGAGGAGAGAGTACGAAACTGGATCACGTACTGACTGACTGTACGTGTGCCTTGACGCAGGCACAGGATCTCCAATGAGGCAGCAGAAGTCCTGCCCGGTTCGTCGAAAATTCTTCGGAATGCGGCCACGAACTCTGAATAGTTAGAAAGGATGGGACCCGACCTCTCCCACTATGGTGAAGCCCATTCCAACGCTTACCCAGTAAGCAAAGAAATTATATAAGCTCTCTTGGTACGTGCTGATGGGAAGTTTGTCGACTGGAGTTCAAACTGAATTTCACACTGGTTAAGAAACCCGCGACATAGCTTTGGGTTCCCATCGAACTTACTAGGAGATGGCAAATGCAAGCATGGAAGTGGCACTGGCGCAGCTGAAGGTGGAGCCAGAGACTCTATTGCGGGAGCAGCCGTAACAACTTGAGGAGCCGTCATAGCGACACAGAGAGAATCGAGACGGTCGGACATATTCTGCATGAACTGCACAATTTGAGTTTGTGTGGCCTCCTGCTTACTCAGGCGGGACCAGATATCTGCAGTTGAATCACCTCCTGACGCCTGATCACCCGTCGGATCCATGAGGCCAGTGCTTACTGTCACGCTCGGATGGATTTGAGGATCCGGCAGCTGGGTCTTGCCCAAGGAAGTAGTTGTCTGCGGGGGAAGAAGGCATGGGGGCAGAATATAGTTCCTTCTCATGAGACAGGGATCAATGGAAAACATAGGCGGGACTATGAGTCAATGAGTAACAGTTCCTGAGAGTGAGACTGAAGGGAAAAGAACTGTGACTTGTGAACGATGACCAAGAAACGAGGTTTTGAAGACAAGAATTGTGATTGTGACTTGAAAGACAAGGCTGTGGATAATGAACTGTAGACTGTGGCAGGAGTTTTAAAGACATGACTGAAGATAAAGAACTGCTGATTGTGGCTTGGAAGACGAAGTTGTAGATGATGAACTGGAGACTTTGGATAGTGGCTTTGAAGACGTGGCTGAAGAAGAAGAACTGCGACTGTGGCTTGAAAGACGAGCCTGTAGATAATGAACTGCGGACTGAGGATGGTGGCTTTGAAGACGTGGCTGAAGATGAAAAACTGCGGACTGTGGCTTGAGAGACAAGGCTGTAGATAATGAGCTGTGGATGGGGGAGGGTGGCTTGAAGACGTGACTGAAGGACGAGGCAGAAAGCCCGGGACTGTTCGTGCCCTAAAGCTCTTACTGGACCGGGTTTTCCTGGAGCGCTTCCACAGGCGGCAGTAGGCTAGGAGCGGCAGGGCTGCAGCAGCAACTGAGAAAACGGCTTAGCAGAATTAGGAGTAACCAGAACACGGCAAGAATCCTGGGAGCACAGGAGATTTTTGTCCACTTTATCTCCATCCAAGGCTAGTAAATAGACCCATAAATGGTTTATATATATATAGTATATATATATATTTATATATATATATATATATATATATATATATATATATATATACACTAGTGATTAGCAGGTTCGGTTCCTCGGAAACCGAACCCCCCCAAACTTCAGCCATTTTACACTGGTCCGAGGCATACTCGGATTCTCCCGTATGGCTCGGTTAAACCGAGCGCGCCTGAACGTCATCATCCCGCTGTCGGATTCTCGCGAGATTCGAATTCTATATAAGCAGCCGCGCGTCGCCGCCATTTTCACTCGTGCATTGGAAATGTTAGGGAGAGGACGTGGCTGGCGTCCTCTCCGTTTATTAATAATATTTGTGCTTATTGCTTAATTGTGGGGACTGGGGAGCAGCTGTATTATATAGGAGGAGTACAGTGCAGAGTTTTGCTGACCAGTGACCACCAGTATACGTTGTCTGCCTGAAAAACACTCCATATCTGTGCTCAGTGTGCTGCATATATCTGTGCTCACACTGCTTAATTGTGGGGACTGGGGAGCAGCTGTATTATATAGGAGGAGTACAGTGCAGAGTTTTGCTGACAGTGACCACCAGTATACGTTGTCTGCCTGAAAAACACTCCATATCTGTGCTCAGTGTGCTGCATATATCTGTGCTCACACTGCTTTATTGTGGGCACTGGGGACCACCAGTATATTATATAGGAGGAGTACAGTGCAGAGTTTTGCTGACCAGTGACCACCAGTATACGTTGTCTGCCTGAAAAACACTCCATATCTGTGCTCAGTGTGCTGCATATATCTGTGCTCACACTGCTTAATTGTGGGGACTGGGGAGCAGCTGTATTATATAGGAGGAGTACAGTGCAGAGTTTTGCTGACAGTGACCACCAGTATACGTTGTCTGCCTGAAAAACACTCCATATCTGTGCTCAGTGTGCTGCATATATCTGTGCTCACACTGCTTTATTGTGGGCACTGGGGACCACTAGTATATTATATAGGAGGAATACAGTGCAGAGTTTTGCTGACAGTGACCACCAGTATATATAGCAGTACGGTACGGAAGGCCACTGCTCTACCTACCTCTGTGTCGTCAAGTATACTATCCATCCATACCTGTGGTGCATTTCAGTTGTGCGCAGTATATATAGTAGTAGGCCATTGCTATTGATACTGGCATATAATTCCACACATTAAAAAATGGAGAACAAAAATGTGGAGGTTAAAATAGGGAAAGATCAAGATCCACTTCCACCTGCTGAAGCTGCTGCCACTAGTCATGGCCGAGACGATGAAATGCCATCAACGTCGTCTGCCAAGGCCGATGCCCAATGTCATAGTAGAGAGCATGTAAAATCCAAAAAACAAAAGTTCAGTAAAATTACCCAAAAATCAAAATTGAAAGCGTCTGATGAGAAGCGTAAACTTGCCAATATGCCATTTACGACACGGAGTGGCAAGGAACGGCTGAGGCCCTGGCCTATGTTCATGGCTAGTGGTTCAGATTCACATGAGGATGGAAGCACTCATCCTCTCGCTAGAAAAATGAAAAGACTTAAGCTGGCAAAAGCACAGCAAAGAACTGTGCGTTCTTCTAAATCACAAATCCCCAAGGAGAGTCCAATTATGTCGGTTGCGATGCCTGACCTTCCCAACACTGGACGGGAAGAGCTTGCGCCTTCCACCATTTGCACGCCCTCTGCAAGTGCTGGAAGGAGCACCCGCAGTCCAGTTCCTGATAGTCAAATTGAAGATGTCACTGTTGAAGTACACCAGGATGAGGATATGGGTGTTGCTGGCGCTGGGGAGGAAATTGACAAGGAGGATTCTGATGGTGAGGTGGTTTGTTTAAGTCAGGCTCCCGGGGAGACACATGTTGTCTGTGGGACGAATATGGCCATTGACATGCCTGGTCAAAATACAAAAAAAATCACCTCTTCGGTGTGGAATTATTTCAACACAAATGCGGACAACAGGTGTCAAGCCGTGTGTTGCCTTTGTCAAGCTGTAATAAGTAGGGGTAAGAACGTTAACCACCTAGGAACATCCTCCCTTATACGTCACCTGGTCCGCATTCATCAGAAGTCAGTGACAAGTTCAAAAACTTTGGATGACAGCGGAAGCAGTCCACTGACCACTAAATCCCTTCCTCTTGTAACCAAGCTCCTGCAAACCACACAACCAACTCCCTCAGTGTCAATTTCCCCCTTACACAGGAAAGCCAATAGTCCTGCAGGCCATGTCACTGGCAAGTCTGACGAGTCCTCTACTGCCTGGGATTACTCCGATGCATCCTTGAGTGTAACGCCTACTGCTGCTGATGCTGCTGTTGTTGCTGCTGGGAGTCGATCGTCATCCCAGAGGGGAAGTCGGAAGACCACTTGTACTACTTCCAGTAAGCAATTGACTGTCCAACAGTCCTTTGCGAGGAAGATGAAATATCACAGCAGTCATCCTGCTGCAAAGCGGATAACTCAGGTCTTGTCAGCCTGGGTGGTGAGAAACGTGGTTCCGGTATCCACCGTTAATTCAGAGGCAACTAGAGACTTGATTGAGGTGCTGTGTCCCCGGTACCAAATACCATCTAGGTTCCATTTCTCTAGGCAGGCGATACCGAAAATGTACACAGACGTCAGAAAAAGAGTCACCAGTGTCCTAAAAAATGCAGTTGTACCCAATGTCCACTTAACCACGGACATGTTGACAAGTGGAGCAGGGCAGACTCAGGACTATATGACTGTGACAGCCCACTGGGTAGATGTATTGCCTCCCGCAGCAAGAACAGCAGCGGCGGCACCACTAGCAGCATCTCGCAAACGCCAACTCGTTCCTAGGCAGGCTACGCTTTGTATCACCGCTTTCCATAAGAGGCACACAGCTGACAACCTCTTACGGAAACTGAGGAACATCATCGCAGAATGGCTTACCCCAATTGGACTCTCCTGGGGATTTGTGACATCGGACAACGCCAGCAATATTGTGCGTGCATTACATCTGGGCAAATTCCAGCACGTCCCATGTTTTGCACATACATTGAATTTGGTGGCGCAGAATTATTTAAAAAACGACAGGGGCGTGCAAGAGATGCTGTCGGTGGCCCGAAGAATTGCGGGCCACTTTCGGCATTCAGCCACCGCATGCCGAAGACTGGAGCACCACCAAACACTCATGAACCTGCCCTGCCATCATCTGAAGCAAGAGGTGGTAACGAGGTGGAATTCAACCCTCTATATGCTTCAGAGGATGGAGGAGCAGCAAAAGGCCAGTCAAGCTTATACATCTGCCCATGATATAGGCAAAGGAGGGGGAATGCACCTGACTCAAGCGCAGTGGAGAATGATTTCAACGTTGTGCAAGGTTCTGCAACCCTTTGAGTCAGGTCATTCCCCTCATCAGGCTTTTGCAGAAGAAGCTGGAGACATTGAAGGAGGAGCTAAAACAGAGCGATTCCGCTAGGCATGTGGGACCTGTCGATGGAACCCTTAATTCGCTTAACCAGGATTCATGGGTGGTCAATCTGTTGAAATCAGAGCACTACATTTTGGCCACCGTGCTCGATCCTAGATTTAAAACCTACGTTGTATCTCTCTTTCCGGCAGACACAAGTCTGCAGAGGTTCAAATACCTGCTGGTGAGAAAATTGTCAAGTCAAGCGGAACGTGACCCGTCAACAGCTCCTCCTTCACATTCTCCCGCAACTGGGGGTGCGAGGAAAAGGCTAAGAATTCCGAGCCCACCCGCTGGCGGTGATGCAGGGCAGTCTGGAGCGAGTGCTGACATCTGGTCCGGACTGAAGGACCTGGCAATGATTACTGACATGTCTACTGTCACTGCATATGATTCTGTCACCATTGAAAGAATGGTGGAGGATTATATGAGTGACCGCATCCAAGTAGGCAAGTCAGACAGTCCGTACGTATACTGGCAGGAAAAAGAGGCAATTTGGAGGCCCTTGCACAAACTGGCTGTATTTTACCTAAGTTGCCCACCCTCCAGTGTGTACTCCGAAAGAGTGTTTAGTGCAGCCGCTCACCTTGTCAGCAATCGGCGTACGAGGTTACTTCCAGAAAATGTGGAGAAGATGATGTTCATCAAAATTAATTATAATCAATTCCTCTGTGGAGACATTCACCAGCAATTGCTTCCAGAAAGTACACAGGGACCTGAGATGGTGGATTCCAGTGGGGACGAATTAATAATCTGTGAGGAGGGGGGTCTGTACACAGTGAAAGGGGTGAGGAATTGAGGGATGATGATGAGGTGGACATCTTGCCACTGTAGAGCCAGTTTGTGCAAGGAGAGATTGATTGCTTCTTTTTTGGTGGGGGCCCAAACAAACCAGTCATTTCAGCCACAGTCGTGTGGCAGACCCTGTCGCTGAAATGATTGGTTTGTTAACGTGTGCATGTCCTGTTTATACAACATAAGGGTGGGTGGGAGGGCCCAAGGACAATTCCATCTTGCACCTCTTTTTCTTCTTTGCATCATGTGCTGTTTGGGGACTAGTTTTTTTGTGTGCCATCCTGTCTGTAACTGCAGTGCTACTCCTAGATGGGCCAGTTGTTTGTGCCACATACTTGTGTCCCTTAGCTTGGCCATCCAGCTACCTCATTGCACCTCTTTTTCTTCTTTGCATCATGTGCTGTTTGGGGCCTATTTTTTAAATCTGCCATCTTGTCTGCAACTGCAGTGCCACTCCTAGATGGGCCAGGTGTTTGTGCCGCACACTTGTGTCGCTTAGCTTAGTCATACAGCCACCTCGGTGCAACTTGTAGGCCTAAAAACAATATTGTGAGGTGTTCAGAATAGACTGGAAATGAGTGGAAATGATTGTTATTGAGGTTAATAATACAGTAGGAGCAAAATTACCCCCAAATTCTGTGATTTTAGCTGTTTTTATGTTTTTTTCAAAAATCCAGATCCACAACCAAAACACGAAAGGGTGGTTTTGGCAAAACCAAGCCAAAACCAAAACACGAAAGTGGAATTAGAACCAAAACACAAAACACGAAAAGTGCCTGCCACACATCTCTAATTTATACCCCCTACGTTCCAAGAAAAAAAAAACAGGGTTTTGGGAGGTATCAGGTCAGTGTGAGATGAATCAGGTGATGGCATTGCTACTCACCCCCTGCAGGGCAGACAGGCCACAAGATAACCTAAAATCGAGAGATGCTTTGTTGAAGGATGGCGTCTCCCTCCAGCTCCAGGGTTCCAGGTAACAAAAAAAGTACAAATAATTAGACTATGAGCACACATTGAAATACAGTGCAACAGTACAAACAAAATAAATATAGAGGATTCATAATGTCTCCAAACCATATTTTCTAACCTTTTCCAAGAAACCAAAAAAACGGTGGGCACCATCTAGACCTAGTGGTGCGCACTCAATATAAATCAACTAATTTAACAGTTCAGGAATGCCATTCCTAAGGAACATCATTAAGAAATCAAGTCTGCCAGGTTAACAGACCCCCAATTCCCGGTCATAAACACTCAAAATAATAGACTGATAATTAGGGGGAGGTGGGCGATGTGCGAGTCATGAAATGTGACTTTGCCATTGAGGGATCAGTAAAGAAAATCTGGGTGCCATTATTTACCACCTTTGGCCTGGATACAGTAGTGCAAAACGAATATTTCTCTAACGTCCTGGTGGATGCTGGGGACTCCGTAAGGACCATGGGGAATAGACGGGCTCCGCAGGAGACATGGGCACTTTAAGAAAGAATTTAGATTCTGGTGTGCTCTGGCTCCTCCCTCTATGTCCCTCCTCCAGACCTCAGTTTGAATCTGTGCCCGGACTTGCTGGGTGCTGTTCAGTGAGCTCTCCTGAGCTTGCTGTAAGAAAGTATTTTGTTAGGTTTTTTATTTTCAGGGAGCTCTGCTGGCAACAGACTCCCTGCATCGTGGGACTGAGGGGAGAGAAGCAGCCCTACTCTCTGAAGATAGGTCCTGCTTCTTAGGCTACTGGACACCATTAGCTCCAGAGGGATCGTACGCAGGATCTCACCCTCGTCGTCCGATCCCAGAGCCACGCCGCCGTCCCCCTCGCAGAGCTGGAAGACAGAAGCCGGGTGAGCATAAGAAGCAAGAAGACTTCGAAATCGGCGGCAGACGACTCCAGTCTTCACTGAGGTAGCGCACACACACCTCACATACTCCGGTTACTGTAAGGGTCAGGGCGCAGGGGGGGGCGCTCTGGGCAGCAATTGGGACCTCTTTGGCAAAAAGTACACATATATACAGTTGGGCACTGTATATATTATGTATGAGCCCCCGCCAAAAATTGTACATTGAAGCGGGACAGAAGCCCGCCGCTGAGGGTGCGGGGCTACTTCCTCAGCACTCACTAGCGCCATTTTTTCTCCACAGCTCCGCTGAGAGGAAGCTCCCCAGGCTCTCCCCTGCAGATACACGGTAGAAGAGGGTAAAAAGAGAGGGGGGGCACATAATTAGGCGCAAAAACATAATATACAGCAGCTACTGGGTTAACACTAAGTTACTGTGTGATTCCTGGGATATATAGCGCTGGGGTGTGTGCTGGCATACTCTCTCTCTGTCTCTCCAAAGGGCCTTGTGGGGGAACTGTCTTCAAAAAGAGCATTCCTTGTGTGTGTGGTTTGTCGGTACGCTTGTGTCGACATGTTTGACGAGGAAGGCTATGTGGAAACAGAGCGGGAGCAAATGAATGTGGTGTCTCCGCCGACGGCGCCGACACCTGATTGGATGGATATGTGGAAGGTTTTAAATGATAATGTAAATTCCTTGCATAAAAGGTTGGATAAAGCTGAAGCCTCAGGACAGTCAGGGTCTCAGCCCGTGTCTGATCCTATGTCGCAGAGGCCGTCAGGGTCTCAGAAGCGCCCACTATCCCAAATTGTTGACACAGATACCGACATTGATTCTGACTCCAGTGTCGATTACGATGATGCTAAAATAAAGACAAAATTGGCTAAAGCCATCCGTTATATGATTATTGATTATTACAGAGGAAACCCCTGTCCCTGACAAGAGGGTGCATATGTATGGGGAAAAGAAGCCGGAGGTAACCTTCCCCCTTCACACGAGCTAAATGAGTTATGTGAAAAGGCTTGGGAATCTCCAGATAAAAAACTGCAGATTTCCAAACGGATGCTTATGGCTTACCCTTTCCCGCCAACGGACAGGTTACGCTGGGAATCCTCCCCTAGGGTGGACAAAGCTTTGACACGCTTATCCAAGAGGGTAGCCCTGCCGTCACAGGATACGGCCACCCTCAAAGATGCTGCGGATAGAAAGCAAGAGGGTACTCTGAAGTCCATTTATACGCATTCAGGTACCTTACTGAGGCCAGTGATCGCGTCGGCCTGGGTGTGTAGTGCTGTAGCAGCATGGACAGACACCCTGTCTGAGGAAATTGATACCTTAGACAAGGATACTATATTAATGACCCTGGGGCATATAAAATACGCTGTCCTATATATGAGAGATGCTCAAAGAGACATTAGTATACTGGGTTCTAGAATAAATGCTATGTCGATTTCTGCCAGAAGGGTCCTGTGGACTCGGCAATGGACAGGTGATGCCGACTCAAAAAGGCACATGGAGGTTTTGCCTTACAAGGGTGAGGAATTATTTGGGGAGGGTCTCTCGGACCTGGTCTCCACAGCTACGGCTGGAAAGTCAAATTTTTTGCCATATGTTTCCTCACAACCTAAGAAAGCACCGTATTACCAAATGCAGTCCTTTCGATCACAAAGAGGCAAGAAAGTCCGAGGTGCGTCCTTTCGTGCAAGGGGCAGGGGCAGAGGAAAGAAGCTGCACAACACAGCTAGTTCCCAGGAACAGAAGTCCTCCCCGGCTTCCACAAAATCCACCGCATGACGCTGGGGCTCCACAGGCGGAGCTAGGCCCGGTGGGGGCGCGTCTTCGAAATTTCAGCCACATGTGGGTTCACTCCCAGTTAGATCCCTGGGCGATAGATATTGTGTCGCAGGGATACAAGCTGGAATTCGAAGAGATGCCCCCTCACCGATACCTCAAATCGTCCCTGCCAGCTTCCCCCCTCGAGAGGGAAATAGTGCTAACTGCAATTCACAAATTGTATCTTCAACAGGTGGTGGTCAAGGTTCCCCTCCTTCAACAAGGAAGGGGTTATGATTCGACCATGTTTGTGGTACCGAAACCGGACGGTTCGGTCAGACCCATATTGAATTTAAAATCCCTGAACATATACCTGAAAAAGTTCAAGTTCAAGATGGAATCGCTCAGAGCGGTCATCACAAGCCTGGAAGGGGGGGATGTTATGGTGTCTCTGGACATAAAGGATGCATACCTTCATGTCCCCATTTATCCACCTCATCAGGCGTACCTCAGATTTGTGGTACAGGATTGTCATTACCAATTTCAGACGTTGCCGTTTGGTCTCTCCACGGCACCGAGAATATTTACCAAGGTAATGGCGGAAATGATGGTACCCCTGCGGAAGCAAGGGGTCACAATTATCCCATACTTGGACGATCTCCTCATAAAAGCGAGATCGAGAGAGCAGTTGCTGATCAGTGTAGCACGCTCTCTGGAAGTGTTACGACAACACGGCTGGATTCTAAATATTCCAAAGTCGCAGTTGATTCCTACGACTCGTCTGCCTTTCCTGGGCATGATTCTGGACACAGACCAGAAAAGGGTTTATCTCCCGATGGAGAAGGCTCAGGGACTCATGACACTGGTCAGAAATCTATTGAAACCAAAAGAGGTGTCAGTGCATCACTGCACGCGAGTCCTGGGAAAGATGGTGGCATCATACGAGGCCATTCCCTTCGGCAGGTTCCATGCGAGGACCTTTCAATGGGACTTACTGGACAAATGGTCCGGATCACATCTTCAGATGCATCGGTTAATCACCCTATCCCCCAGGGCCAGGGTGTCTCTCCTGTGGTGGCTGCAGAGTGCTCACCTTCTCGAGGGCCGCAGATTCGGCATTCAGGACTGGGTCCTGGTGACCACGGATGCAAGCCTCCGAGGGTGGGGGTCAGTCACACAGGGAAGAAATTTCCAAGGTCTGTGGTCAAGTCAGGAGACTTGCCTTCACATCAACATCCTGGAACTAAGGGCCATATACAATGCCCTACGTCAAGCGGAGACCCTGCTTCGCGACCAACCGGTTCTGATTCAGTCAGACAGCATCACCGCAGTGGCTCATGTAAACCGCCAAGGTGGCAGAAGGAGCAGAGCGGCAATGGCGGAAGCCACCAGAATTCTTCGCTGGGCGGAGAATCACGTAAGCGCACTGTCAGCAGTGTTCATTCCGGGAGTGGACAACTGGGAAGCAGACTTCCTCAGCAGGCACGACCTCCACCCGGGAGAGTGGGGACTTCATCAAGAAGTCTTCACGCAGATTGCAAGTCAGTGGGAACTGCCACAGGTGGACATGATGGCATCCCGCCTCAACAAAAAGCTACAGAGGTATTGCGCCAGGTCAAGAGACCTTCAGGCGATAGCTGTGGACGCACTGGTGACACCGTGGGTGTTCCAGTCAGTCTATGTATTTCCTCCTCTTCCTCTCATACCCAAGGTGCTGAGAATCATAAGAAAAAGAGGAGTGAGAACAATACTCATTGTTCCGGATTGGCCAAGAAGGACTTGGTATCCAGATCTACAAGAAATGCTCACAGAGGACCCGTGGCCTCTGCCTCTAAGACAGGACTTGTTGCAACAGAGGCCCTGTCTGTTCCAAGACTTACCGCGGCTACGTTTGACGGCATGGCGGTTGAACGCCGGATCCTAGCAGAAAAAGGCATTCCGGATGAGGTTATTCCTACGCTGATAAAGGCTAGGAAGGACGTGACGGCTCAACATTATCACCGTATATGGCGAAAATATGTTGCTTGGTGTGAGGCCAGGAATGCCCCCATGGAGGAATTCCAGCTGGGCCGTTTCCTTCACTTCCTGCAGTCGGGAGTGACTTTGGGCCTGAAATTGGGATCCATTAAGGTCCAGATTTTGGCCCTGTCCATTTTCTTTCAAAAAGAGCTGGCTTCTCTACCTGAAGTTCAGACGTTTGTGAAGGGAGTGCTGCGTATTCAGCCTCCTTTTGTGCGCCCGGTGGCACCTTGGGATCTTAACGTGGTGTTGAGTTTCCTGAAATCACACTGGTTTGAACCACTTAAAACCGTGGAGTTAAAATATCTCACGTGGAAGGTGGTCTTGCTATTAGCCTTGGCTTCGGCTAGGCGTGTGTCAGAATTAGCGGCTTTGTCACATAAAAGCCCCTATCTGGTT
The DNA here is from genome assembly GCF_028390025.1 of Pseudophryne corroboree. Lineage (NCBI taxonomy): Eukaryota > Metazoa > Chordata > Amphibia > Anura > Myobatrachidae > Pseudophryne > Pseudophryne corroboree. The sequence goes on from NC_086447.1 coordinate 656,124,283, forward strand.
TTGCATATGGATAGAGCAGAATTGCGGACCCGTCCACAATTTCTGCCAAAAGTGGTGTCATCCTTTCATATGAACCAACCTATTGTGGTGCCTGTGGCTACTCGTGACTTGGAGGACTCTGAGTTACTGGATGTGGTCAGGGCTTTGAAGGTTTATGTAGCCAGAATGGCTAGGGTCAGGAAAACTGAGTCGCTGTTTATCCTGTATGCATCCAACAAGCTGGGTGCTCCTGCTTCAAAGCAAACTATTGCTCACTGGATCTGTAACACGATTCAGCAGGCTCATTCTGCGGCTGGATTGCCGCTGCCAAAATCAGTTAAGGCCCATTCCACTAGGAAGGTGGGCTCTTCTTGGGCGGCTGCCCGAGGGGTCTCGGCATTACAGCTTTGCCGAGCGGCTACTTGGTCAGGTTCAAACACTTTTGCAAAGTTCTACAAGTTTGATACCTTGGCTGAGGAGGACCTTGTGTTTGCTCAATCGGTGCTGCAGAGTCATCCGCACTCTCCCGCCCGTTTGGGAGCTTTGGTATAATCCCCATGGTCCTTACGGAGTCCCCAGCATCCACTAGGACGTTAGAGAAAATAAGATTTTAAACCTACCGGTAAATCTTTTTCTCGTAGTCTGTAGTGGATGCTGGGCGCCCGTCCCAAGTGCGGACTTCTTCTGCAATACTTGTATATAGTTATTGCTTACATAAGGGTTATGTTGTTGTTCATACTGTTAACTGGGTAAGGTTATCACAAGTTATACGGTGTGATTGGTGTGGCTGGTATGTATCTTGCCCTGGATTATCAAAATCCTTTCCTTGTACTGTCAGCTATTCCGGGCACAGTTTCTCTAACCGAGGTCTGGAGGAGGGACATAGAGGGAGGAGCCAGAGCACACCAGAATCTAAATTCTTTCTTAAAGTGCCCATGTCTCCTGCGGAGCCCGTCTATTCCCCATGGTCCTTACGGAGTCCCCAGCATCCACTACAGACTACGAGAAATAGATTTACCGGTAAGTAAAATCTTATTTTTTATTATGGGGAAGGGAGCAAACTTTGGAGAATTCTCTATGCTTCTGAGAGACTGCAGCAGAAAAATCTTGTAAAACCAGGATTTTATTCCCTCGAACTAGCAGCTCTCTGGCTCAGCAGTAGGAAGCCAATACCCTTTCTTAGGTGCGGTAATCTTGGTATCGAGCGATCACTGAATGGGACCTTTGTCGAGAGCCCGCCTGCTCCGCTCCAATTCTGTGGGCTCTTTCAATATGAGGTACCTCAATGTTGTCTAAGATCCCCAGAGATGAGGGTGAATCTTTCGTAAGGAAAGAAATGATAGCAGCCCCAGTCACAAACTCAGGGATCCCCACAAATCTCAAGTTATTTCTCCGCAAGCTATTCTCAGGGTCATCTACCTTCTCCTGAAGCTGCTGCACCAGCCTATCTTGGGTGGTTACCCACTCCTGACAAGCACGTAAATCATCCTCTGTATCACTAACCCTGGATTCTAATGCAATAATATGGGTTGCATGGGGGTCAAGTCTCGCTAGACTGGGGTCTAAACGTGCTTGAAGGTCAGCAAATCTATCCATGAGGGGCATCATATAGTCAGAAATATCTTTTGCCATGAGCGATGAGGGTCTATCACTCACAACATCCGAGGGTTCCCCGTCTGAACCAGCCAGGGAGGACGGGCCCGACTTTTGGGAGGCTCCTTTACCCTTTCCTGTTTTAGCAATAGTATTAGCTTGCTTTGGTGGCATTGCTTTGTCAAGGAATCTATCCATGCCCCAGTAAATACAGAGAATTAAAGGGGGGTCCCAAATACACAGAAAATCACCAATATATCAGCTGATAGGAGTAATGACACCTGAGCAGAGGTATATTGCAGGTAAATTAAACATTGGGGGTCCCCATCACAGCAGCATTCCCTTAAAAAAGTTAACAGTTGAAAGGTAAAAAAAAAAAAGTGGCTGAGCACTAATAAATGTTCGTGAGGCAAGAACAAGTATATTATAGTTAAGTATAGGATGTGGAAGACGGACCCGTGAGACAATATCCACTTCAATATGTTGCATCCCGTGAGTAATTACTGTTAGTGTTACAAACAAATAGACAATACAAACAATTTGGTAGAACGGTCACTAATCAGTGATAGAGCATACGCAAAATGTAACCTAAAAAACACAGAAAACAGTTTTCTTAAGCACAAAATAATCAAGCATGGCCATAAGGTGGCAGTATCACACCACAAAGTAGTATGGTAATGACGAAAATGAAAGTTTTTCAAAGTGAGTTACCCCAGCCGGAACACAAGTACATAAAGCTGGCCATGCACCTAAAGAATTATTGTCCGATCTGCCTGGTTGGAAAGAAAATCTGGTAATGGATGAGAGCAAATAGCAATTGACCGTTTGCTCCCAAACACTGGAAAATAGACAAAAATAGTCATTTAGACAAATTGGTTAAAATACATTTGATTTAACCAATTTGTCTGAACGACCATTTTGTCAGTTTAATGACATTTAGGAGCAAATGGTCAATTGTCATTTGCTCTCATCCATTACCAGGTTTTCATCCCAACCAGTCAGATCTGACAATAAATCTTTAGGTCTATGGCCAGCTTAAGTCTGGTAAGTAGTACAATATATAAAGTGAGAGCAGTGCCCACTTAAACATGCCAGGAATTGGATATGACAGTACTTTCATCCAAAAATATGAGCTGTAATGTCCCAGGCAGCCCCCAAAAAACCACCCAATAGTTGAAGATACGGCCACGGAGGAAAGAGTCACAGATTAAAGGGGTATAAATAAACGATCCTGGAAATAAATGCCCCAGAGCCAGGAAGGCATGCAGCAAATAAAGGCCAATAGAAAGTCAGTACCATTACCAGAAGAATGTAAGGAGGAAAGGTAAGGTATACAGAGATGGAGTGGAGAATAGGTGGTGGTGGGGAGGGGGGAAGAAACAGGAGGTTAGGGAGCCAAGCAGGGGAGAGAAGAAAAAGACGTGGGGAGGTATTAGTAAAGAGACGGATGACAGACAATGCTAGTAGCATAGGACCATTAGCGTTTCTGTAATGGGTGCAGTGTGTGCGATGCACACGGGCCCCTGAGTCCCGGGGGGGGCCCACACCGCACACACTGCACCCATTTCTCCTATACTTACCTTTCCGGAGTCCATCGCTGACCGTGTGTGGGCCCCCTCCTCTCCCGTAGCCGTTGCGCCGTTGTTAGCACACTGACCACTAGAGACTCTGGCACAGTGCCAGAGTCTACAATGCATGCGCAGGACTCCGAAAAAGTGGTGCAGCGGCCATTTTTCGGAGTCCTGCGCATGCGCTGTAGACTCTGCAATTGTGCCAGAGTCTACAGCGCTCAGTGTGGGAGAGGAGGGGACCCACACACGGAGTCTGCACACGCGTCCCCTCCTCTCTAGAGACGCCCCTGCGTAGGACCATTCAGTGGAAAAGTTAGACCACCTCAGCACCGGCTGTACTACACCGGGACTCAGGCAGTGGGAAGCAGGTCACAGCATGTATGCCAGCAGCAGTGGTCTGGAAGGATCCCAGGAGCGCCAGTCATGCCGCCAGTCTAAGGAAGCAGGTCCTGCCAGCAGGAGATGACACAAGGCAGCCGAAGAGCGTGGCACCCCAGCGGGATGCTAGCAGAACCACCCCGGAGGTGAGGCGAGGAGAAGCAGGTCACAGCGGGGTCTCCATCTCGTCAGCCGCAGCGGTCCCGGAGGGTCCCAGGCAAAACAGTCACGCTACCGCCCTGCGCCGCAAAAGCCAGCAGCTTCCTGCACCCGGGAACCGGCACTCCACAGTAGCCACACATGTGACAGCAGACGACAAGCAGCGGATGCAGCAACTGCGGATCACCGCCGGACTTTGCCATCCAGGGGGTCTATTCATGAAGCACTGAAAAGAGTGGAGAAGTGAGCCTGTGGAGAAGTTGCCCATGGCAACCAATCACCTGCTCCGTACAATTTTATAGTATGCAAATTATAAATGTTACTTCAGTGCTGATTGGATGCCATGGGCAACTGCTCCACTAGCTCACTTCTCCACACTTTTCACTGCTTCATGAATAGGCACCAAGGTGAGTAGGGAATACTCTGCTGAGCGATGAAACCCGGGAACATGGCAGTAGGCGCGGTATCCTTCACGGCGGCTTTGGGGAGCAGGACACCCTCCAGCAGAAATCAAAGGTGGGGAGCCTGAGTCACAGCATAAACGAGCCACTAATAGAAAAGACGCAGGGGTGGGGATGGGAAGAAAGGAAGCCCATGATTAGGCTTCAGCGTTGCAGTGAGAGACGCCATGCCATGTGGACGTCTCAATGCAGGCAGGCTACCAGTCACAATGGTTGGACACCGGGGGAATATAAGTTAGGCCCCACACAAGAATAGGCTTAATCGCTTCACCATCTTCAGGGCAAGCAAATTCTCCACTTGAAATCCAAGTCGGAATGGTTATGGCAGGAGGATTAGAGTAGATTGTAGGAGTCTGTGAAGGAGCCCTGCTGAAAAGCGACCATGCTAGATGCCCCGCCCATCGGAAGTCATACAGATTTACTTTTTTCTTCATTTTAGGTTGTGACAAGCCAGTAAGGGTACAATACCGAGACTACTCATCCAACAGTATACAGTCAGCAAGTTCTACAAAAGAAGTAATGAAGCGGTCGGGCTGTAGGGCAAGTTATGATGCAGACTTTGCTAAAGCGCTTAAAGTTTTCTATCAAAGCATGAACACAATTAGAGGACATTTCTTGAGGCTGAAACACTACAAGCCACCGGTAAGTAAACCTTACATTTCCAACAACTACTTGTATGAAAGCACAATATGCATTGTCAGAACTAACAACATTTATTAAGTGGAGGAAACTATTATTTATAGCTGACCTTTGGTAATAAAAATAAATAAATAAAAAGATACAAACATAAATTCAAAGATACATATTTTATAGGGTTTAAAAAGACAGAAGTCTTTCCTTTTCAAAATTCATGCATACTTAAATAGGAAGTTACACAGAAAAAAAGAGAAAATATAGCTGCACACTCTAAGTATTAAACACTGCTAATCAGAACAATTATAATAAACTCTGCTATTTAACGTACAGTAACATTGAGGTGCATAGCATAATTTTGGCCAAATATATAGCCCCACCTACTTCAACTAGGTGATCTCATCATTCAGGTCCAGAGCAAAGGATGCTAACATAGGGATTTGAAAGGCTAGAGTCTCTCAAAAACATTATATTTTTACTATAGTCGTAGAAAGGCACTATTTAACTGTCCTCTCTTTTCTTTTATATGGATTGTACATACATTTCTTGATGGTTGCCAACTTGCCATATTATAGAGGCTGATATAATTTCTTCTAAGAAAGAAATCCTGTCCATGTTTAAAGGAGGATGTAGACTCTGCATTCAGATTAAAGCAATTGGCAGTGGGGCATAAGGTGCTCACACACAATTTTGGGATGTACCTTTGTCTACCCAGGTACATGTTCTATTGCTCCAAAGTCCCTTGGCCAATTCAACTAATATTTATCAGATCGAAATCTCTGCTTGTAAATCCTCAGACTACACTTATGCTGAGCTTACATTATATAATTATCAGGCTGATCTGCCAGATATTTGCGGATCAGCCAGATAATTATGTAATGTATTTGCACGACCAACCACAAATTATCGGTCTGTCAGACATGCCAAATTGCCCGGCGTTTCTGAAAGATCCAATGATGTGTGAGCTGCTAAACCACCATATTGGGTGGGCACTGTATGCTGGCCCTTCCTGAACGACCGATATTTCCTCTGTTCCAACATAACGGAGGAAGGAACTCAGATATTGGAAGGAACCTCATGGAAGGAATTCAGATATTGTGTGGCCATACACTGAGATATCTGATGGGTGTCAGGCTGTCAGAAAAAAATGTCTGTTGGTCTGACAGGCATTTTATCTGGCACTGTATGCCCAGCATTGGGAGCGCACCCCCCATGAAGCCCAGTGAGATGCCAAAGCATCTCAGGCCTGCGATCACCTCTGCCTGATTGAAAGGCAGAGGCGGTCAAGGGGTGGGAGGGCGCATTATAATGCCGTTGGTGGGGCGTGGTCCGGACAACGCAGGCGTGTCCGGACCGTTGCGTGACATCACACACAGCGACCCGGAAGCGGCGGGTAGCCGGCTGCCAGCACAGCTAGGCTGCGCAGGTAGGAAACTACTCGGTGGGTGCAAAAGCATTGCCGCCGTGCGATGCTTTCACACCCATGCCGGGGGGGGGGGGCGAGCCTGATATGCGGGGCGGACTGGCCCTGTGCTGGGCGCCCCCCCCCCCCCGCATATCTGAGAATCTGATAGTAGATGAGCTAAATTTAGCACATCTATGATCAGCTTTGAATTACTCCCTTAGGCTCCTTTTCTGCACATTGCTCTGACAGGAAAATGTAATGTAAATAGCCATACCCTATAGAACACCTTCCTGCAATGATAGAATGCTTCAGGGACCAGTAGCATAGTTCCTCTTTATAACGCTCATATACAGGACAATATTAGACTGAAGGGTGGCTTTCTGGGTAGTATAGCAGCTTAAAAGTCAGCTGAGCTCTGGCTTAGGGGGGTATATTACCCACGGTACTTTGCTGCACGGATGAAAAGGGCTTTTATCATGATGGTCAATTCGGGCTACCCAATTAGAGCCCATGTGTTTCGTGTGGCAAATTACCCTGTATCGCACAAAAACTAACGATTCAATTGTTTTTCCCCTGTGGCTACCACCAGGGGGTGCAAAATGGAGCAATTCAATTGTTGCTCCATGTAGACACCCAGTAGCCATGGGGTTGACATTTCTTCTCGCATGAACACAAATGAATAGTGACATTTGAATCAACTCTATAGAGTCAGAGAAAAGCCGCAGACCTATATGCTTTTGTGGCACATATCGTGGAAAAAATGGACACTTATCGGGGATTTGGTTTTGCTGGAAAAATAAGAGCACAGAACCCTGCCCCAACGCTGGTGCACAGTATGTATAAAGCAGCTGAGCAGATTATCTGCCACCTCCTCACCCGCACCATCTGCAGCTCCAGTGCCGACCCCTTCTCCTCCCGGTCATCACACTGCTCACCCCACACAGGGTCTCACCCCTACCTGCCGGACTAATTCACCTTTTCCCCCCGCTGGTAAGTGGCCACATGTGTCCTCCGCTCTGAGCGATGTGGGACCGTCTGGTGGTTCCTGTATCCGTTTCCTGCTGCTACTTGTTTCAGGATCCCGGGATGGCAAGTAACCTAGGAGTTGCAGCATAGTATATGGAGGAGGGGGTGCAGAGTATGCGGTATATGGAGGAGGCAGATGCCCTGTATATAAGGGGCACTATATTGAGGAGTATGGGGGTGCAGTGTGTATAGAGTGGCAGTATATGGTGGGGGGTGCACTGTACATACGGTGTGTGACCCCTTGTCCCAAATGGAGCTCTGTCGGGCACTCTCCAGTGGCACCACAGAGGTGGGGAGCAGCGTCAGCCTTTTATACATGTAGATTAATTTAACCGTAAATGGAAATCAAGGATAGAAAATCCAGTCATTTCTGAAAATTAAAGGTTGTTATATATGACAACTGCCACACCAAGGGGGTCATTCTGAGTTGTTCGCTCATTGCCGATTTTCGCTATGCTGCGATTAGTCGCTTACTGCGCATGCGCAAGGTTCGCAGAGCGCATGTGCTTAGTTATTTTACACAAAAGTTAGGTATTTTACTCACGGCATAACGAAGCTTTTTCATCGCTGTGCTGATCGTAGTATGATTGACAGGAAGTGGGTGTTTCTGGGCGGAAACTGTCCGTTTTATGGGAGTGTGCGGAAAAATGCAGGCGTTCGAGTTGCAAAACGCAGGAGTGGCTGGAGAAACGGGGGAGTGGTTGGGCAAACGCTGGGTGTGTTTGTGACGTCAAACCAGGAACGAAAAGGACTGAGCTGGTCGTAATGGCTGAGTAAGTCTGGAGCTACTCAGAAACTGCGGGGTAATCGTTACGAGAAAATTAGCGAAGCTTTCGTTAGCAATTCTGCTATGCTAAGATACACTCCCAGTAGGCGGCGGCTTAGCGTGTGCAATGCTGCTAAAAGCAGCTAGCGAGCGAACAACTCGAAATCACCCCCGAAATACCTACACCTACCCTTACTCTCTCTCTCCCCAGCAACCTCTCTCCTTCTGTGTCTGGGGGCCCCGGGACAACCGCCCCTGTTGCTCCTCCCTGTATCCGGCCCTGTCTATTTAAACAGTTTTGGAATAGACATAAGAAAATCCTTAGAAAGCACTAGGGATAAAATATGGGTTAAGGTTATTATAAGGTTTAAAAAGGGGCAAATTACATAGACCAAGTGGCCCTTATCTGCAGTCATTTCTATGTTACCAAGAATTTCCTACTGGAGACCTGGATAATTTTTACACCGCAAAATTTGGTGGTGGCCTCCCACTGTTCACAGATAAAACGAACCAAAAAGAGAAGTTGGCGCTGCCAATCACAACACTCCAGTGGTAAACCAAAAATATTTTAAAAAAATACAAGATTTTTATGTAGATCTGAAAATAAAAATTTATTTAATAATAAAAACCTTTAAACACACTTTTGTTACAGCTGTTTAAGTCGGGTAGTCATCCAATATATATATATGAAGAGTATAACTATAAACAGGAAACATTGCATGTGTGTAAAACAAATGTGAATAAACAGTGTGAGATTAGATTAATTTAATTTCTTATATACAGATGTGTCCACTTACATCTAGTCTCTGTGCACGTTAAACAGCCCTTCTAGTCACGCTATCCCATGGTGTGACTCAGTAGTACCGAGCATCTTTATGTGCAACTTTTTCCATTAAAATGTGTCTTATTCCCAAAACGAGGCAGATAGAATGCACAAGCATCTTATGCTAATTACAATTATATGCTGCATGCCTATATTCTGTGTGCATAAGAAATGCTACGCTCAGGGCCGGCAACAGAAATCTTGGGGCCCTGTACAGTGATATCTCTGGGGCCCCCACAGAAAATATATATATATATATATATATATATATATATATATAGGTAGTAGAGAAAATAAGCGCTAATGAGTGTAGTAACAATTAACGGAAATACTCAGGTGGGTAAAAATTATGGCCTTGGACACTTATCTGGTAAGTGAGAACTTCCAGCCGATGTTCATCATTTTAGGATTAACATGTAAAAAGAAAAAACAGCAAACATAGTGTGTATCGTTCATGGATTAAAATTATGTCATTTGCAATATAGGGCACGAATTTAGGGAACTTGCTTATTCCCAATAAAATGTAATCTGTAGCTTCACAACATAAAATACAGATTTAATGAACAATAACATAAAAACGGCTAGACAACACACGTACAAGATTTAAAATTATAAAAGCTTATCTGTCCATCATAGGAATAGGGAGGTCAGCAACAAACTATCCCAAGGACACAAGATAGCCAAAGATTATGCGTACAGGATAAAAAAGTTCAAACGCTTATCTGTCCATCAAGGGGAGTTCAGCAGCAAACAGTCCCAACGCGTTTCGTCCGTCAAGGTGTGGACTTCTTGAAGAAGGGGTCAATCAAAGTCCAGATTTCGGCCTTATCAGTTTTCTTTCAAAAACAATTGGCCTCCTTTCCAGAAGTTCAGACGTTTGTGAAAGGGGTTCTGCACATCCAGCCTCCATTTGTGCCTCCAGTGGCACCATGGGACCTTAATGTGGTGTTGCAGTTCCTTCAGTCAGATTGGTTTGAACCTCTGCAGGAGATAGAATTGAAGTTTCTCACTTGGAAAGTGGTGATGCTTTTGGCCTTGGCATCCGCAAGGCGGTTGTATGAGTTGGGGGCCTTGTCTTCCATGAAGATAGGGCAGAGTTAAAAACTCGTCAACAATTTCTTCCAAAGGTGGTTTCGTCCTTCCACATAAACCAACCTATTGTGGTGCCAGTAGCTACTGACACTTTCACTGAGTCACAGTCTCTAGATGTGGTTAGAGCTTTGAAGATTTATGTCGCAAGAGCAGCTCGGTTACGGAAAACAGAGGCTCTGTTTGTCCTGTATGCTCCCAACAAGATTGGGTGTCCTACTTCTAAGTAGACTATTGCGCACTGGATCAGAGGGACAATTCAGCACGCTCATTCTACGGCAGGCTTTCCGGTATCGAAGTCGGTGAAGGCCCATTCTACTAGGAAAGTGGGCTCATCCTGGGTGGCTGCCCGGGGCGTCTCGGCTTTGCAACTTTGCCGAGCAGCTACTTGGTCAGGGTCAAACACGTTTGCTAAATTTTATAAGTTTGACACCTTGGCCGATGAGGACCTCAAGTTTGGTCAATCGGTGCTGCAGGGTCATCCGTACTCTCCCGCCCGTACTGGAGCTCTGGTCCCCATGGTCTTGATGTCGTCCCCAGCATCCTCTAGGACGTATGAGAAAATAGGATTTTGATAACCTACCGGTAAATCCTTTTCTCCTGGGCGCCCGTCCCAGTGCGTATTTTACCTGCAGTTTAGTTATTACAGTTACACAAGTTGTGTTATTTTGGTTTCAGCATGTTGCTGCAATTAGTTCATGCCTGTTGGCGTGTGTTATGTTTAATGCCATGTGTGCGGAATGATTGAGGGTGTGAGTTGGTAGATATCTCACCACTATTTAAGTAATTCCTTTCCTCGAAATGTCAGTCTCCCTGGGCACAGTTCCTACAACTGAGGTCTGGAGGAGGGGCATAGAGGGAGGATCCAGTTCACACCCAATGAAAAGTCTTTAGAGTGCCCATGTCTCCTGCGGATCCCGTCTTTACCCCATGGTCTTGATGTCGTCCCCAGCATCCTCTACGGACTAGGAGAAAAGGATTTACCGGTAGGTTATCAAAATCCTATTTTTGCTGCCCATGCTTCCAGTTTAGTTAAGTCGTTCTGAAGAGACTCAGCATCCCCCTCCGTATTTATAACCTTACACAATTTGGTATCGTCTGCGAAAATTGACACCATGCTCTCTAGACCTACTGTTAGGTCGTTGATGAAAATGTTGAACAAAAGTGGTCCGAGTACAGACCCTTGTGGCACACCACTTAGTACTTTAGTCAAATTTGAAAAAGATCCATTGACCACAACGCGCTGCTCCCTATTATCTAACCAATTACTGACCCAAGTGCATATTGTGCTCTCTAGCCCTATTTCTTGTAGCTTATAGATAAGACGCATGTGTGGTACAGTGTCGAAAGCTTTGGCAAAGTCTAAAAAGATTACATCCACCTCCTTACCCTGATCAAGGTTCGCGCTTACTGTTTCATAAAAGCCAAGTAAGTTGGTCTGACATAATCTATCCTTCACAAATCCATGTTGGTTCCTTTTAATGACCTTATTTGCTCAGCTGATATGTCTGTGAGTGACGTTGTTCACAGACATATCGCATTGGCTGTGCAGCGTAGCCAGTGGCCGATATATCTGCAGATATCAGCAGACATCAACACTGGCGCAATAGCAGTCCTAAGGTACAGTAGGTCACCCTCCGGGACCTCACCAAAATGTGAAAATGTACAAAATGTAGTTGGAGATGACCCTCCAATCTAGCGCTTCACTAAATAGTATCACACATATATGTAGTACATCCCTCTTATGTCCAATGCGATGAGCCTATGGACAATTATTTTCTTCCTTTTCTAACACTCCATATTCTCCAACCAAAAATCACCGGTATATATGGAAAAACAAGAAGGACAAGGACGTTCTCAAAATCCCTTTGTGAATCACACGTTAATAGAAGGGAGTGCAGTAGGGGACCATCACTCTATGGAGTTTCTTTTAATTACAGGGAACAGCTGCATACCAAAATTCTCTTCAATCAAAGGAATGTTAAACAATAAGTATAACAGTATAGTTATAACAGTACTTTCTCTCCTTAAAACCAAGTAGTGTTTAAATATGTACCCCACTAACAAACATGTATATTTATGACACATAAAAGGTTTCTTCAGATCACTAAGACATTCTGGCAAACACAGGTGTACCTGTACTTCTAGGAAAGGTTATTGAGAAAGTGGTTGCAAATCAACTGGAAACACGTCTGACAACCCATGATATTTATGATTCATACCAATCAGGATTCAGGAGAAGACATAGCACTGAAACAGCCCTGGTGTGTGTGTGTTAAATGATCTTCTGATGGCAAGAGACAGAGGTGACTGTTCAATATTAATCCTTCTGGATCTCTCTGCAGCATTTCATACCGTGGACCATGGGCTTCTGATTGAGCGACTGATACATTTTTGTGGACTGGATGGCACAGTCCTAACCAGATTCAAATCATTTCTCACAGGCAGGTCACAGAGTATCATCTGGAGTATACTCATCATCATCAGTGCCATTGCCATGTGGTGTCCCAGAAGGTTCTATACTATCCCCTATGCTTTTTGCAGTATACATGATCCCGCTGGGTGAAATAATCAGGCGCCATGGCCTGGTCTACCACTGCTATGCAGATGATACACAACTGTACTTGTCCTTTGCTCCGGGCACTGATAACCCAATAGCAATCCTAAATGGCTGTCTAGCTGAGCTCCAGGAGTGGATGAGTGCCAGTTGGCTGCGAGTGAACCTGCATAAAACAGAGGTCCTTATCAAAGGACAAAACTACTGCATAGCCAACCAACTGGACTTACACTCGGGGATTCAGAATTACAAACCACTGATCGTGTGCAGAATTTTGGCATTGTCCTGGATGGTGGCTTGACACTTAAACATCAGATATCAGCCACAATCAAATCCTCATTCTTTCACCTGAGGAACATAGCCAGAATCAAGCACTTAATTCCCTCAGATGATCTGCGAAAAGTCATACATGTATTTGTATAATCTCAATTAGACTACTGTAATGCCCTCTACCTTGGTCTCCCAGGAAAAGAATTGCACTGTTTACAGCCGGTGCAAAACACAGCTGCCAGGCTGTTAACCAAACAGCCCCACTCTAGCCACATAACACCCATCTTCTACTCCTTTCACTGGCTGCCTGTAAGATGGCGAATTATCTTCAAGATTGGCTTACTGAGTTTCAAAGCACTACATGACCACGGCACAAGGTACCCGAAGCAGCTTCTGATCCCATACTGCCCCACTCGATTACTGCGATCTATAGATGAAGGACTTTTAGCAGTAACTAGAATCTCCCGTAATTCATCTGGGGGTCGAGCTATTAGTCATGCGGCTCCAACTCTATGGAACTCACTTCCCCGCACAGTGCGAGAGGCCCCAACTATAGAATCCTTCAAAAGTAGACTCGACTTTCCTGTTTACTCAAGCATTTTCATGAAGTCCCTTTAGTAACTACATGCTTCTGTATTTTATGAAAAGCTGTTCTGTACTTCATTATTTTCTGTACTATATTATGCAGTGTATCTGTTAAGCACCTTGAGTCCTATTGGAGAAAGAGCGCTATATAAATAAAATTAGTATTATTATTACTCACAGTGAAAGGGTCTTTAACCTTATCATGGTCTTTTCTTTGTCTTGACTTCCCCTTACTCCAATAAGGTAAAAAAAGATTTTCTGTGAACCAGCGGGGGACTGAAAAACAGATGCAAATAGGGTGTCCTGCCAAGTAATTCAAAGTCTGATGGAAAAAGATCCTAAGAGATGGCTAAAAATGTACCTCCTCCTGGGATAAGCAGGCTGGTTGCTTGCTATAGAAAACACTTCCTCTACCTTGTAAATTATTTTGGTAAGACACCTTGAATGGGTCCGTTTTGTGATCCCCTCACTCCAGAAAAACAAAACTAGCTATAATTTCTTTTTCATCCACTAGGGAGTCACTGGAATATGGATGGGGCATTAGCAGGGATAGGCACATTTAAGTATTTAAATTAGTAACCCCCCACCCCCCCCCCAGACTCCCAAAGGTACCTCAGTGTTTTTTTGTGTCTCACTGGGATAGCACACAGAGTCTTCTCCACACTTAATTTTTTATTTAAAGATTATTCTTTTTTTGGCTATTCCCAATCCTTTCCCAGCTTACTAAGAAGCGTGGGTCCGGGATTGTGGGGGCTGAGGATGCAGCTATGGCTTGTCAGCGATCAGGAGAGGAGTACCGCCATAGACCTAATCAGCAGTAGCTGATTTCAGCTTAAGGCTGCAGGAGCTGGACAGCGCTCGACACAGAAGCCCCATCAGAGCCTCCACCTAACACAGGTAATGAGCGGGCAGGCAGCTCACCCTGCCGCCGCTACGTTATACATTGTGCACGTTATGGTACCTGGGGAGGGGGGCGGTCAGCTCATGCTGCCGCCCCGCAGTGTGTGGGATGTTTTAGTTACAATGACATGCACCGCTCCCTTGCCCTGCTACGGTCAGCCATGCTGCCACCGCTGGGCGCACGCTGCTCTCTTGTGTATAGCCGCACTCAGTTTCTGCTGGCCGCCGTCAATGAGGGGGAAGATCGCGGGGACACACAGCAAAACACAGCTCCAACTAAGCTGTGTTTTGTTACTACAGCCACCAACAGCTTCCAGCAGGAGATCACGCTGCTGCGGCTCACTCCTCACAGCCGCGGACAGCTTACTACTGCCACGGGCCGCCAGCTTTGTTCCCCTGCATTGCGCTGAGGGGGAAGATCACAGACTGCTAGCGTGACCTACTATTACATACACTAATACCGTGGCTCACAGCAGCAGGGGAGAGCTGTAAAATCCAGTGTTTTTACCTCTCACATAGAGGGGTTAATAGTTTGTGTATTAAAACAGGCTATTAAGCCTGAACACACTGCTGTTTTAGTAAGGATTACTGTATATATGTTTAAAAAAAAAACATATCTAAGCACATGGCTGGATGCCCTTTTAACACTACTTTCTGCTTCTTCGTACAGGAATTTGGTGTCGCCTACAACACACGGCCTCTGGAGGGGGCAGGGGTGTTAGTAGGAATTTTCAGTGAAGTATTTAACATATTTAGTGTGTTTCAGGTGCTGTGCACTTCTGACTTTTACACACTTTAGTTACATTTTTTACTGAGTCGTGGGGACTTGTGTTTCACTGTTGTACTGTCTGTCGCTGTACATGATGAGTGAAGATAATGCAAAATAAAAAAAAACAGCTTGTCTGCGATATCTGTGAGAGTGTGTTACCTGATGGGAATTCCACTTGCACAGTGTGTCTTGCAAACAAGGGTCCAAATACGAACCTCTACTCTGATCCTCCTTGGACGATGATGGCAAGTGTGATGACTGACTTAAAATCAGAGTTGGCCGCTGCGCAAAAAGATCATGAGATGGCTAGATCTGATGCTACGTTAATACCGTCTGAGCTGCCACAGTGAGCTCAGGATATGTCAAGGACTTTGCAGAGTTTACATAAGTCCAGGTATAGCTCAATTCCTCAAAGCCATCATCGTTTGTACCGGTTTAAGCTGTGTTGCATTCTGACGATTCAATGCCAGACCTGATATCTCAGGAGGAACAAGAAGAAGGGGAATTGGGCCAGGAGATAGTGAGGTTACTGATAGTCCGGCCATTGATAATCTCATCAGAGCAGTATGCCAGGTTCTAAATTTTACTGAGACTGAGGAACCTCTTTCAAATGATGACGTTTTATTTGCTAAAAAACAGAGCACCTTTCCTTATTCAGAATCTATTAATAAGCAGTTAACGGAAATATGGAAAAATCCAGATAAACAGTTTTCTGTGCCTAGGTGGTTTCTGTCCAGCTACCCGTTCCCAGAGTCTGTGACAACTAAATGGGAAAATCCACCAACAATGGACTACTCGGTGTCACAACTGTCAAAGAAGTTAACCATTCCAGTCCCAGCTGCAACAACGCTTAAAGACCCGCCAGAGCGTAAGCTAGAAGCTATGCTAAAGTCAATACAAGTATACAGCAGTAGGGGTGTTGCTTAGACCTGCTTTAGTTGGAGTTTGGGTTAACAAGGCTGTAGTTGCATGGGCAACACAGCTCAAGTTGGGCCTACAAACAGGATCTTCCCTTAGACCAGCTTATACTTCTTACTGATCACATCTGTGAATCTGCTGAGTATTTAGGTACGGCTTCTATGGACGTCTGTGAGGACACTGGGTTTATGTGCACTTATTATGGGAGCAGCCTTCAGAAGGTCTGTCGTTTACAGCTCAGTGCGGTTACCCCAGTGCCCGGTATGGGTCAGGAATCACACAGTAAGGACACAATAGCAAGGCACAAAACGCACCTTTATTTTCATACACACTAATTATATAGGAAAAACCGTAACCCCACTTTATAGTTAAGATTATATATGAGAAAGAACCACATAAAAGCATGAAACTTCTGCCCCTACACAGTCACTAGCCACCTCAGGGAATACTTACGTTTGGTGACTCCTGGCGGATGCTGGTTGCTGGAAGGGACGATGATGTCTGTCTTGCTGCTCCCAGCCGCGTAGCCTGCTGGTCCTCTACCCACCATAGGTAGGGCGTGCTGACTAGTCACCTGGCTCCAGCCAGCACATAAGCCACACACCTGGGACAGCTCCTGATGGAGCAAACGTTTAGCTGTGTATACTGGACCCTCTCCGCAGAGCCAGGTCTCCAGACAAACGGGCTGCCAGGATCTCCCGACTCCTGGCAACAGCCTTGTTCCAAAACTCAGAAAAATACAAGAAAAGGATAGCAGCGCTAAATAGATTATTGTATATAATTAATAATACGAAGGATTGAGTGATGAAAAATGGTTATACAATTTAATAGAATATTAATAGTAATAACAACGGCCTTTAAATAAAAGATGGATATGCATCCATTGTTAGGCGCCGGGGTCCGCTCGTCGGTGCGGCCCGGCGCCTAGCAACCAGGGACGCCGTACGCGTACAGCCGCCGGCTCCCTGGCAACGCTGGACGCTGGGCGCACGGAGCCGCTCAGACCCTAGCAACGGGGACGCCACGTTCGGGCCGCGTTCCCCGTTGCTGGGTCTTTTCTAATTTGTATTAATGGTGTGCTGGCCGTGCAGCATGCAAGCTGCACGGCATTACTTGTGATTACCCAGTCTGGCTCCTGATTGGGGAGCTCACAGTTATAAGCACCCTTTGGACTTCTCACAGACGCCGGTGATAGCTTCCTGTTTGCCTGTGTCAGTTACAGAGAGTTTCCAGTCCTGCTCAATCCGGTTGTTCCTGTCCTCAGTGATCCTGTACTCGGAAGTTTGTCATCTATTCCTGGAGTCTGACCGAGCACCTTTAACATCCTGTGGTGTTCGTGAGTCGCGGCATAGCCGTGTGTTGCGGCTTGACCGCTTACTGTTTATTATTTTGTATCTTTGTGTTCTGGAGCTTTTGCGGAGGATTCCACTCTCCCTGGTCCACTCTGGTGTCCAGCGGTGCTGGATAGGAGTGACGGATCAGTGGATCTTTGGTTGTCCTTTTCCCTGGCGGCTAGTCCGCACATACTTCTTTGGTTAAGTTAGTTAGCTTGTAACCCCTGGCCTGGTTGCTTAGTCAGAGGGCCCCTTGTTATCACCCTGTCTCGGATTTCCCTTTGTCTCCCATTAAGACCTGAGGGGGCATCGGGGTTGGGCAGACATAATCCGCCCTTCGAACGCGGCTGCCATGGGCTCAAGCAACCATAGTCTCGCAGGGGATTTCTGATAACACGGGCGAGACAACGGAGTTAGGGCGCCAGGGATTACTAGGCTCTCCTGCTCCCACAAACCAGTATATCTTTCCTGTACTCAGACCTCTGCCATAAGATCTCCTCTGGTCTGGAGTACGGGAATCATAACATTATCACCGGCCAGACTAAAAATTAAAATTAACAGGAGTTAATTTTTCCCTTGTTCAGTTGGGAGATTTGTCGGCCTCATGAATCCCACCGGTGTCGGGCCAAATCCTGGCCAGCTTCTAGTTAGCCAGATTCAAGAACTTACTCAGATGGTTCAGGATCTGTCCCTTCGGGTGAGGTCACAGGAAGATCTGTTACGGACTTCCCCAAGGGTCATTCCTGAACCAAAAATGCATCTGCCTGACCGTTTTTCTGGGGATAGAAAACAGTTTTTTAATTTTAAAGAGTCTTGTAAACTTTATTTTCGTTTGAGACCAGTCTCCTCAGGTACGGAGGCTCAGCGGGTTGGAATTATTATTTCTCTGCTTCAGGGGGATCCTCAGACCTGGGCTTTTGGTTTAAAGACAGACGATCCGGCTTTATTTTCTGTAGACGCCTTTCTGAAGTCTTTAGGACTGTTATATGATGACCCTGATAGAGAGGCATCCGCCGAGATTCAGTTGCGTGCTCTCAGACAGGGTAGGAATCCCGCAGAGAATTATTGTACGGAGTTTCGCTGTTGGTCGAATGACTGTGGATGGAATGACCCAGCCCTGCGCAGTCAGTTTCGCCTCGGCTTATCTGAGTCTATAAAAGACAGTCTCCTTCAGTATCCCGCTCCTGAGACTCTCGATAAACTCATGGAGCTCTCTATTAAGATTCATCGTCGGCTCAGAGAGCGGAGGGCTGAAAAAGGAGCATCTGTCGGGTCAACTCCTTGTGTTTTTTCCATCCCTGTAGACATAGAGGAGCCTATGCAGATAGGTCTCTCCAAACTGTCTCCTGAAGAAAGAACCAGAAGGCAAAATTCTGGTCTTTGTTTATACTGTGGAGGTAAGGGACATTTTGCCCGTAGTTGTCCGAACAAGTCGGGAAACGTCTCGACCAAGTGAATTGTGAGGGGGTTCACTTTGGTCTGCAGCTTATCTCCTCAAATAATTCACTGTTAGTCCCAGCTAAAGTTTCCTTTGGCAGCCTCTGTTCCTCGGTCTCTGTTTTTGTGGACAGTGGAGCTGCAGGGAACTTTATGGATTTAACATGGGCCAAGACCTTAGGTATTCCTCAGTTAGCCTTGGGTAGGTGTATCACCATGCATGGTTTAGATGGGAGTCCCTTGTCCAATGGGGTTATTTCTCTCTGTACACCTCCTGTTCTACTCTCGGTAGGAGCTCTGCATTCTGAAAAAATTGAGTTTTTCCTCACCCATTGCCCAGCAGTTCCAGTGGTTCTGGGTCACCCTTGGCTGGCCTTTCATAATCCCATCATTGATTGGCAGTCGGGGGAGATCTCACAATGGGGTACCATCTGTAATAAAGAATGTATTACGCTTCCCATCAGAATAGCTGCTGCCATTCCCGCACCCATTCCTGTGGAATACCAGGATTTTGTTGATGTTTTTTCCAAGGGCAATGCGGATATTCTGCCTCCCCATAGGCCTTATGATTGTGCTATTGAGCTAATTCCTGGTGCCACTTTGCCTAAGGGAAGGTTATATGCATTGTCCGGACCTGAAACCGTGGCCATGAATGAGTATGTTAAAGAAAGCCTAGGGAAAGGATTTATCAGGCCATCTAAATCCCCTTTAAGTGCAGGCTTCTTTTTCGTAGAGAAGAAGGATGGTTCACTCAGACCCTGCATTGACTTTAGAGCCTTGAATAAAATCTCAGTAAAAAATACTTACCCTCTGCCACTGATCTCTGTCCTCTTTGATCAGCTACGTTCGGCTGTGATTTTTTTCTAAGATTGACCTGAGAGGAGCATATAACCTCATCAGAATCAAGTCAGGGGATGAGTGGAAAACGGCATTCAGTACTCAGTCAGGCCACTATGAGTATCTGGTTATGCCATTCGGCCTGTCTAACGCTCCGGCAGTTTTCCAGGATCTCATTAACGATGTGCTCCGTGAATTTCTTGGAAAATTCGTTGTAGTCTACTTAGACGATATTTTGATTTATTCTGACTCGGTAGAACAACATGTTACCCAGGTGCGTCAGGTTCTAAAAAAATTACGTGAAAATCACCTATATGCCAAGCTGGAGAAGTGTGAATTTCATGTCACGGAGGTATCCTTTTTAGGATACATTATTTCCCCTCGGGGATTCCGTATGGAACCAAAAAAGCTCCAAGCCATCCTCAGTTGGGCGCAACCCACCAACTTAAAAGCAATTCAGCGCTTTTTAGGGTTTGCGAACTACTATAGAAGATTTATTCACTCTTTCTCTGACCTAGTTGCTCCCATTGTGGCACTGACTAAAAAGGGAGCAGATCCTACCAATTGGTCACGTGAAGCTGAGTTATCTTTTCAGGCCTTGAAACAAGCCTTTGTCTCAGCCCCTGTCCTCAGACACCCCAACCCAGAATTGCCTTTCATTGTTGAGGTTGATGCCTCAGAGGTTGGAGTAGGGGCTATCCTGTCTCAGAAGGATCCGGATTCCCTTGAATTACATCCTTGTGCCTTTATGTCCAGGAAATTCTCTTCTGCTGAATCCAACTACGATGTTGGTAACCGGGAATTGCTGGCTATTAAATGGGCTTTCGAGGAGTGGAGGCATTGGCTTGAGGGAGCGACTCATATCATTTCAGTTTTGACTGATCACAAAAATCTTCAATACATTGAATCAGCTAAACGACTGAATGCCCGGCAGGCTCGTTGGGCTTTATTTTTTACTCGTTTCAAATTCATTATCACCTTCAGGCCAGGTTCCAAGAATACCAAGGCAGATGCCCTGTCACGCAGTTTTCTTCCAGTTCAAGACAACAGTCCTGTTACTCCCATACTTCCATCTTCAGTCATTCAGGCAGGCCTCACACAGGATTTATTTACCCAGTTAAAGCTGCTTCAACATCAAGCTCCTGGAAATACTCCTGCTGGTCGTCTTTTTGTCCCTGAGTTTTTGAGAGCAACTGTTTTGACGGAGTTTCATGATAGCAAAGTTGCCGGGCATCCGGGAATCGCTAAGACTTTGGAATTAGTCTCCCGCTCAGTATGGTGGCCTGGTCTTTCCAAAGACATTAAAGAGTTTGTTTTTTCGTGTCAGGTCTGTGCACAGCATAAAGTTCCCCGTTCTTTGCCTATCGGTCAGCTTATGCCCTTGAATGTTCCTCTTAGGCCATGGTCTCATATCTCCATGGATTTTGTGGTGGACCTCCCTCTGTCAGCCGGATGCCGAGTCATATGGGTGGTAGTGGACCGTTTTAGCAAAATGGCCCATTTCATTGCTCTTCCCCGATTGCCATCTGCCCAGGGATTGGCAGTCTTGTTCCTCCGCCATGTTTTCAGACTCCATGGGTTACCCACTGATATTGTTTCTGATCGGGGTCCACAATTCATTGCACAGTTTTGGAAATCTTTTTGTGCCTCATTGAAGATGAAATTATCTTTAACGTCAGGCTACCATCCCCAATCCAACGGGCAGACTGAGCGAGTTAATCAATCACTAAAACAATATTTGCGTTTGTACTCGGCCAAACTCCAAAATGACTGGTCTGAGTTTCTTCCATTGGCGGAGTTCGCTTACAATAATGCCTGTCATTCCTCCACCAATGTGTCTCCATTTTTTGCAGTTTTTGGTTTTCACCCCAGAGCAAATTCCTTTTTTCAACATTCCTCTGTCTCCTCACTGACCTTGACCTCTCATCTTAGGCTCATTTGGAGAAAAGTGCACCTGGCTCTCAGAAAAGCGGCATTTCAGGAAAAGAGATTTTCTGACAAGCTCCGGCGGCCGTGCACTTTTAAAGTAGGAGATAGGGTATGGTTGTCGACTCGCAACATTAAACTTCGACAAACCTCAGCCAGATTGGGTCCTAAATTTATTGGACCATTTCACATTATCAAAAAAGTCAATCCAGTTGCCTTCCGGTTACGTTTACCAAAAACTTTACGGATCGGAAATACTTTCCATTGCTCTTTGCTGAAACCATTTGTCTCGTCCAGTAGATTTCCTCGTAAGATATCTCAGGGGAGATCACCAATAGATGTACAGGGTCAGCAGGAGTTCTTGGTGGAGAAGGTTCTCGATTCCAAGTTGTCCCGGGGTCGGCTTTATTTTTTGGTGCATTGGAGAGGTTATGGTCCAGAAGAAAGGTCTTGGGTCCTGTATAAGGATCTCCATGCCCCGAGGCTCAAGAGGGCATTTTTTTGAGAATTTCCCCAGAAACCTGGCTTTAGGGGTTCCTTGACCCCTCCTCAAGGGGGGGGTACTGTTAGGCGCCGGGGTCCGCTCGTCGGTGCGGCCCGGCGCCTAGCAACCAGGGACGCCGTGCGCGTACAGCCGCCGGCTCCCTGGCAACGCTGGACGCCGGGCGCACGGAGCCGCTCAGACCCTAGCAACGGGGACGCCACGTTCGGGCCGCGTTCCCCGTTGCTGGGTCTTTTCTAATTTGTATTAATGGTGTGCTGGCCGTGCAGCATGCAAGCTGCACGGCATTACTTGTGATTACCCAGTCTGGCTCCTGATTGGGGAGCTCACAGTTATAAGCACCCTTTGGACTTCTCACAGACGCCGGTGATAGCTTCCTGTTTGCCTGTGTCAGTTACAGAGAGTTTCCAGTCCTGCTCAATCCGGTTGTTCCTGTCCTCAGTGATCCTGTACTCGGAAGTTTGTCATCTATTCCTGGAGTCTGACCGAGCACCTTTAACATCCTGTGGTGTTCGTGAGTCGCGGCATAGCCGTGTGTTGCGGCTTGACCGCTTACTGTTTATTATTTTGTATCTTTGTGTTCTGGAGCTTTTGCGGAGGATTCCGCTCTCCCTGGTCCACTCTGGTGTCCAGCGGTGCTGGATAGGAGTGACGGATCAGTGGATCTTTGGTTGTCCTTTTCCCTGGCGGCTAGTCCGCACATACTTCTTTGGTTAAGTTAGTTAGCTTGTAACCCCTGGCCTGGTTGCTTAGTCAGAGGGCCCCTTGTTATCACCCTGTCTCGGATTTCCCTTTGTCTCCCATTAAGACCTGAGGGGGCATCGGGGTTGGGCAGACATAATCCGCCCTTCGAACGCGGCTGCCATGGGCTCAAGCAACCATAGTCTCGCAGGGGATTTCTGATAACACGGGCGAGACAACGGAGTTAGGGCGCCAGGGGTTACTAGGCTCTCCTGCTCCCACAAACCAGTATATCTTTCCTGTACTCAGACCTCTGCCATAAGATCTCCTCTGGTCTGGAGTACGGGAATCATAACATCCATATCAATTAAAAACAATTCATAAGGGTCAAAGAATTGACTGCCTAACACATTAACATCCGTTCCTGATGTAGAAACCTGGAAATTTTAGCAGATGGAGACAGACTGACAGCGCAGTCACACCAATGCACTTTACCCAAATACCGCTAGAGGTGTAGTCCCTTTGAAAACGTCACTGATGTTTTAACTTCCAATCAGCCAAATTCGGGATCCTCATTTGTTACGGTGTCCTCTTTATGAAGATAGGGTAGATGGTGCTCCTTAATCAGGAAATGTTGTCTCGGTTGAACTGCAGATGGTAAAAGTCCAGTGTTTGGTCCGGATATAGTGTGGCAGTCAAAAGTAGCGTTATAATTGACCCAAGTAGCCTCCTCCTAACGCGTTTCACTGCAAGGCACTGCAGCTTTTTCAAAGTCCTTTGAAAAAGCTGCAGTGCCTTGCAGTGAAACACAAGCCCTTCAGCTGAGTGAGGTTTCCTGTGAAGGGGGGCTGCGACAGAGGGGGGTCAGCCCTGCACTTCCTGTTTATCACACAGCCAGATGTCCTAGACAGCTTACCTGGCTGGGCACACATCTGACAACAAGCCCTTACACCCATAAGTGCAATACAATAAAATCACACATATATTTCATAGGCATTTTGTAGGGAGCAAATCAGGTCTAGAAAGATATTACCTGAGAGGCACAACCATATAAACACGGGACTATTTCCCACCGCAGGTACACATCTGGTACCTAGCAAAATCACCTTCTTGGATTATTCAGTATAACATCATATCTTGTCCAACATACACTCGTGCTATGACCGGTGCATACAGTAGTATATGTTGGACAAGGCGAAAACCAGCTGGGTGTTATAAAGGATAACATACCATTATCTCTTGCATTCTGCCGTTCACTACTGAAGCGCAGGACCAGGCTGGCCAAAAAAATACGCGACGTGACGCTGGCATGGTCGAGTTCCGTCAGACACCTCCCTATTTTTTTCCAGCCTCTGCGATTCAGTGACCACAGCAACCCAGTGACCCTGAGTAAGGTTTATACCTGGCCCCCTTGGATCAAACAACGGTCGGCTCAGGTTGCCATCTGGTTCTGGAAGGTCTGGGCTAGGCCATTCAGTTTTTATGACCGCCTCCAGCATTTCAGGGGCCAAGATTATCCACCCTGCCCAGTGTTGGGCAGCCCACCTCGTTGGAGATTTGTCCCTACCCTCCCCCCTTTTTGGGGAAGCTCACTCCTGCTGCCTCTGGTGCATCCAGGAGAGGCATGATCTGTGCCCACAGGCTGACATCAGGGACCCTGGCTGTGGGTCCTCCTTCTGCACTTAACAACAGGGCTAATGTTGGCTGCAGGGGAGCAGGAGGCATCTGCAATTCTCCCCATGCTCCCCCCTCAAAATGCCTCCCTTCCAGGGGCATACATTTCCTAACCCTGTAAACAATAATCGCTGGGCCTCACCAGGGTGACCCTCCATCTTCTCCTCACCCACCTCCCAGGGTCTGAGTATAATCTGTCCCCACCTGCCATCAGGGATAGGTAGTGCTCCTCCTGCACTGGGCAACAAGGGGGACAATGGCTGCAGGGGAGCAGAGAGTATCAGCAATTCCCCACATGCTCCCCCCTCAAAAGCCTCTACAAACCCCTCACTTGGGCCTAGCACCTCCCCACCCTCTTAAAAAAACAACTGCTTGGCCTCACTAGGGTGACCTTCCATCTTCCCCAGCCTGACTGACGTAGGGACAGGTGGTACGACACAGTACAGCGGTACTACTGACATCTTCCTCCCGCGTCCAGGTGTGCACTCCCCTTCTCTCGCTGGTGCCATGCTGGGTAGTGAGGAGTCCTCCTGTGAGGGGCAGGGGGTTGCACGCTGTGCCTCTTACCATCCACTTCATGGGCGTTGGCTCGGCTGCCCCTTTGCTGCAGTGCCTCCCCTGGCACATTATTACAGTCCACAACACTATTAAGGGATTTACCATACAGCTACACAACATCATCTACTTCCAGCTCCGATCTTGTGTTAGCCGTCTCTGGTAACCATGTCCCTGGTAGCGCCCCGGGTACAAACCAGTACTCTGATTTCAGCTCCCCATTGTCCGAATCGCTAACCAGGAACAATACTTCATAATCCTCCTGGGGTGTTAAGAGGGCAGAGTACACACAGGGCACCTACTCCTCCTTCTCTACCAGCTGAATATGCTGGGCAGCCTGGGGCAAGATGCCATCCTCAACTGGTATGCTTGCAGTTGAGAAAGGTTGCAGTACTACCCCCTCTTCAGCAATCGCTTCTGGGACGCTGTCCTAAAAAAACTCCTGGTGACTGGTTTCTAGGTCTCCATCTTCCACCTCAGCAAAAGGGAAGATGTACTGCATCTTCTCCTGGGGTGCCTGTAGTGTGTGCACCCCATTCAGTTGGCTGCTAGCATCCCCCCCAGCCTAGTACACTGGGCGACAACTGGTAATAGCTGCAGGCAGAAGATTTCAGCCTCTTCTGTCTCTGACATCTCTGCAATAATAGGCACAGTCTCTGAGCTCTGGTCTGCTATGGGGATATATTCTGGTGCAGCATGCACCCTGGCCCCTGGCTCTGCTTCATCCATTGCATGCTCTGGGTGCATCGTTCTGTCCTGCAAGGCCACAGTGTCCAGCTCCACCATACTCCCACACACTGAGTAGGGGGAATAAATATCCTCTCCCATTCTTTTATCTGCCACAACCCCAGTCTCTGATGTTTGGGCTCCTTCTGAGTCACAGGGCACTGGTTTCATACTGCAGGGATACTTCACAGGTAGCTCTTCATTTTCCAATTCACTAAATGGGAACAGTTCTGCTATTTTTCCTTGTGTTAGTGGAGGGTCTAGTTCTGCAGCTTTCTTAGTGTGCATAAGCTGTAGCAGATGGCGCTCCTCAGATTGCACTCTGCAACACTGGTCCAGCCACTCTGGAGAATTCAACTGTCCCTGTGCTGCTGCGACCTCCTCCGCATCCTCAAAGCATTGCAGGAGACACTGCAGCTGCTCCCACACACTTCTCAGTTCTCATGGACACAGGACCCATTTCCTATACACACTGAATGTATGTAGTGGGTCATCCTGTTGCTCAAACACACATCGGATAAGGGTGCGGTGTGAGCGACCTTCAGTGGGGGTGCTGCATCGTAGCTTCCATTCTGCACTTAGATCCTCTAGACTCATTCGTGCTAACGGATCTCCCGATTCTGCAATCCGCATTTTCTCTACCTCCCCACCTTGTACCCTTGCAATGGACCCCTTGGTCATCCACCCAGGATGATGTCTCCTCTTCCCTCTGGGTTCTCTTTGCAGACTCCTTCCCAGGAACCAATTCACCCGGTGATGACGCTCATCCCTCAGCAATCCGACATCTCTCCATTATTTAGTGTGTGGAGTTACTTACATCCATAATAAATGCCTTCCACTCCAACGTATCTAGCAGACTGTCTGCAGCAGCATCACTTTTATGCTGCACAAATTCCTCTGTCAGGTAAGCAACTTTCTCCTCTGTGGTAGCTCCCGTCCACTCAGCTAGTCCACAGGCATGCTGCCTTCCAGTGCTCCCAGAAGGGCTGCATCTTTGTGGATGGACTCCTCAGGTCCTATCCTCAGTCAGCCGACTACATGATGATTCCTCATCCATTAGCTCCCCTGCTCTGGGAGACTTTGGGTACTTCTTGCCTCTCAGGCGCTTCTTTCCCTTTTGTGGCGCCATTCTTCAAACGGGCTGCACTAGTAGCGCTCGGGTCAGTGTCACCTGCTGGACCCCCTCACTTCAGCTTCCGTTTCTGGGCTACAGCACACTCTACCACTTTCTCGCTTGCAGGGAATGTCCCCCCGGACAAGAAGACACTTAAGCGGAATTTTGCCCTTGCTTAATGCCCTCACACATGATCCATTTGCTTCTCCCCGGCATCTCTGCTAGGTTTACAAGAGCTCTCCTATGTGTGGTTCTATACTACTGGGTTACGGGTTATTGCGCTTTCAGAGCTTGGTCGTATATACTGATACGGACCCCTGGCTCTGGCCAGACATCGGAACTGTGTGATCCCACTACTTGCCACTAATTGTGAGGACACTGGGTTTATGTGCACTTATTATGGGAGCAGCCTTCAGAAAGGCTGTCCTTTATAGCTCAGTGCGGTTACCCCAGTGCTTGGTATGGGTTGGGAATCACACAGTAAAGACACAATAGCAAGGTACAAAATGCACCTTTATTTTCATACACACTAATTATACAGGAAAAACCGTAACCCCACTTTATACATTATTTACAGGTAGCATTAATAACAATTACAGTTAAGATTATATAAGAGAAAGAACCACACAAAAGCAAGAAACTCCTGCCCCTACACAGTCACTAGCCACCTCAGGGAATACTTGCGTTTGGCGACTCCTGGCAGATGCTGGTTGCTGGAAGGGGCGATGATGTCTGTCTTGCTGATCCCGGCCGCGTGGCCTGTTGGTCCTCTACCCACCAAAGGTAGGGAGTGCTGACTAGTCACCTGGCTCCAGCCAGCACACAAGCCACACACCTGGGACAGCTCCCGATGGACCAAACGCTTAGCTGCATATACTGGACTCTCTCCACAGAACCAGGTCTCCAGACAAACGAGCTGACAGGATCTCTCGATTCCTGGCAACAGCCTCGTTCCAAAACTCCTCACAAGGCAAGAGCTTCACTCCACTGACTCCAAAAGCCCTTCCGCGTGACCTTTTAAAACCTCTGATGCTGGTGGAGTTAGGAGACAATTCTCTCTCTGGTATTCGTTGGATTTTCAATCCTAATATTTAAAAGTGTCCAGGGACACCAGGGGACTCCCTGTGGTTTTGGAGTCACTAAGTCTAGAAAAAGCCCTGTTAAAATAAAGGACAGGTAATTATGCTAAGGGAGTAGTTCACATTGGAATAATAATAAAATGAGTCACAATTAACCCCTTGTAGACATTTGTGATGTCACAAGCCCTCCAGCTGGCTGAGGATTCCTGTGAAGGGTGGACTGCGACAGAGAGGGGTCAGCCCTGCACTTCCTGTTTATCACACAGCCAGATGTCCTAGACAGCTTACCTGGCTGGGCACACACCTGACAACAAGCCCTTACACCCATTAGTGCAATACAATACAATCACACATATACATTTCATAGGAATTTTGTAGGGAGCAAATCAGGGCTAGAAAGATATTCCCTGAGAGGCACAACCATATAAACACGGTACTGTTTCCCACCGCAGGCACACATCTGGTACCTAGCAAAATCACCTTCTTGGATTATTCAGTATAACATTATATTCTTGTCCAACATACACTCCTGTTATGTCTGCTGCATACAGTAGTATGAGGTATACAGCTCCGAGGTGAATACCAGCCGGGTGTTATAAAGGATTACATACCGTTATCTCTGGCATTATGCCGTTCAGTACTGAAGCGCAAGACCAGGCTGGCCAAAAAATATGCATTGTGACACTGGCATGGCCACGTACCGTCACACAGTCGGCCAGGTTTGTTCTCGGCTTTCAGCTTCGCTATTTGCGGCCCGACGGGCGCTTTGGCTGTGTTCTTGGCAAGCAGAGGCTGAGTCAAAACGAGGAATAGAAGCGTTGCCTTACACTGGCGAGATGTTATTTGGTCCTGAATTGGACAAATGGATTTCTCAGGCTACTGGGGGAAAATCTGTTTTCCTGCCATTGCCCGCACCAGTTCCTAAACAGAAATACGCTGGACCAGCGTTCAAATCTTTTAGACCTCAGTCCTTTCGAGGCTGTGCAAGAGGAACAACCATACAGAGTAGACGTGGTAGAGGACATGGTTTCCAACAAACCACTAACCGTCGTCAGGGCACAAAGTCCACTGACAAGCCAGTGGCATGACGGGCTTCCAGCCCATCTCCGATCTTCAGTTGTGGGAGCACGCTTCCAACCTTTCACTTGACGTGGTTTCAGACATCCACAGATGGGTGGATCTGCAATTTAGTGTTTTTAAAAGTTACAAAATACAGTTCAATTGTCTACCACCAATGCGGTTTTTCAAGACAGGCCTGCCTGTGTCAGAAGTCAAAGAGGCGGTTCTGCAGACCGCGATTCAATCCCTCGTAGATTCAGCAGTTTTGACTCAAATTCCAGTTCACCAACAGGGTCAAGGTTATTATTCCAGTCATTTTGTAGTACCAAAGCCGGACGGACCGCTCAGGCCTAATTCAGACCTGATCGCTTGCTAGTGGTTTTTGCAGTCCTGCGTTTGCATAGTCGCCGCCCATAACGGAGTGTATTTTCGCTTTGTAAGTGTACAAACACATGTGTAGTAGAGTTGTACAAACAGATTTTGTCAGTCCAGGACTTACTCAGCCGCTGAGAACACTTCAGCCTGTCTGGGACCGGAATTGACATCAGTAACCCTCCCTGGAAACGCTTGGACACGCCTGCGTTATTCCAAACACTCCCAGAAAACGGTCAGTTGACACCCACAAATGCCTTCCTGTCAATCTCCTTGCGAAAGGATCCTTCGCACAAACCCATCGCTAAGCGTCGATCCACTTTGTACCCGCGTGACGCACCTGCGTATTGCGGTGCATACACATGCGCAGTTTTGACCTGATCGTCCGCTGTACGAAAACGCAGCCTAGCGATCAGGTTTGAATTAGCCCAATTGAACCTGAAGGGGCTTAATCAGTACGTCACTTACTACAGATTCAAAATGGAATCCCTGTGGTCAGTGATTGCAGGTTTGGAACCACAGGAATTCTTGATTTCTCTGGATCTCAAGGATATGTACTTACACATTCCAAATGCAGTACAACAAAACCATTATCAATTTCAGGCTTGATAATGGTTTGGCCTTTCATCAGCACCTCAGGTATTCACAAAGTGATGTCTGTGATGATAACTCATCTCAGATCCCTGGGAGTGATAATAGTTCCATACTTAGACGACCTTCTCATCAAGGCTCCTTCTCAACAAATACTCCTTCAACATGCCTTACTGACATACAATGTACTAGTTCAGCATAGTTTGATTGTCAACTTCAAGAAATCAAGCCTGGTCCCGTCTCAAAGAATTGAATTCCTAGGAATGGTTCTGGATATTGTGGATCAATGAGTTTACCCGCCAGGCCAGAAAGCACAAAGTATTTGTCATCTGGTACAGTTAGTGCTCAAACCACGGACGGTCTTGGTGTATTTGTGCATTCGACTGTTAGGAAAGATGGTGGCATCTTTTGAAGCACTCAAGTTCGAAAGATTTCACTCATGCCCCTTTCAACTGGATCTTCTCGCACAGTGGTCAGGCTCTGATCTACAAATTCATCAGATGGTGAGGCTGTCTCCAAGGGTCAGAGTATCACTCCTCTGGTGGCTCCACATACACAATCTCACCACAGGAAAAAGGTTCAGAGTCTGGAATTGGATAATTCTGACGACAGACGCAAGTCTCAGAGGTTTGGGAGCAGTGGACCTACATTGTCAGCTTCAGGGTCTATGGTCAGACCAAGAAAGATTATTGTCAATAAATGTCCTGGAACTCAGGGCAATTTACAAGACGATGTGACAGGCAGTTCACATGCTCCAGTCTCAGACTGTTTAAGTTCATTCAGACAACGCGACGGCAGTCGCATACATCAACAAACAAGGAGGGACTCGAAGTCACATGGCCATGCTCGAATCTTGAATTGGGCTGAGCATCACCAAGTGATATTGTCTGCGGTCCTCATTCCAGGAGTGGACAACTGGGAAGCAGATTTTCTCAGTTGTCAGGATTTTCATCCAGGAGAATGGGCTTTACAACCAGAAGTGTTCCAGATGTTAGTCCAGCGGTGGGGTTACCCACAGGTGGATCTAATGCCATCTCGCCAAAATCATCAGACACCCAAGTATGTGTCCAGAACAAGAGATCCAAAGGCAGTGGCAGTGGATGCTCTCACAATAGCGTGGCCATACAGCCTCATGTAGCTCTTTCCATCGTTTCTGTTGCTTCCTCGGTTGCTAAAGTGGATCAAAAGAGAATCCACGACCGTCATAATAGTGGGGCCTCATTGGCCTTGGAGAGCGTGGTTCTCGGATCTCCGTGGTCTACTCGCAGATGATCCGTGGCCGCTTCCACTACGTCCAGATCTACTTCAACAGGGTCTATTCCTTTATCCTGATTTAGCGCGGCTGCGTTTGACTGGGTGGCTGTTGAAGCCGCTCTAATAAGACGAGAGGGCATTCTAGAGTCGGTTATACCAACCATGTTACGTGCTAGGAAGCCAGTTACAGCAGCTCATTATCACAGAATTTGGCGAGCTTATATAGGTTGGTGTAAAGCACAGAAGTTTCTGACATCTTTCAAATTGTCCTGTCTTTCTATTTTTACAGACAGGCTTAGATGGAGGACTACGTTTAGTTACACTAAAAGTGCAGGTCTCTGCCTTGTCAATTTTCTATCGAAAGCGTTTGGCTCTTTGCCCAACAGTTCACACTTTCCTGCAAGGTGTCCTTAGAGTTCAACCTCCATTCATACCACCTACAGCTCCATGGGACTTGAATAGTTTTTTTTTTTTGCAGTCTTCCATTTTGAACCCTTGCAACACCTGGATGATAAATTTTCAACTTGAAAAACAGTGTTTCTCCTAGCCTTAGCTTCGGCAAGGCGTGTTTCAGAATTGGGTGCCTTGTGATGCCAGCCACCGTATATGGTATTTCATGATGACAGAGCCGAACTTTGGACGAATCCCGCTTTTCTACCAATGGTAATATCTTCCTTTCACATCAACCAATCGTAGTTTCTGTTTTTTCAGAAGGTTCAGGAATTCCAGCTAATTTGGATGTGGTACGCGCACTCCGCGTTTATGTAGCCCGAACATCAACAGTACGTAAAACAGATTCATTGTTTGTTCTCTTTGATGCAGTCAAAATACTGTAGGTTGGCCAGCTTCCAAACAGACATTGGCCAGAAGGATAAAGCTGACCATTCGTCAGGCTTACTTTCATGCTAGTCTACAACCGCCTGCATCCGTTTCAGCACATTCCACACGTTATGTGGGAACATCATGGGCAGCAGGTCGTGGAGTTTCTACGATGCAACTTTGCCATGCGGCTACATGGTCATCAGTGCACACGTTTGTGCGCTTCTACAAGTTTGATACATTTGTGGCATCAGCATCTAGCTTTGGCCATCTAGTGTTGCAGGAGCCAAACAGCTCTCCTGCCCAAGGGGGAAACTTTGGTACGTCCCAGGAGTACTCCAGTGACCCCTAGTGGATGAAAAAGACAGGAGGATTTTGGTACTTACCAGGTAAATCCTTTTCTTTGAATCCACAGGGGGCACTGAACGCCCACCCACAGCAGTTTCACCTGGCTTGTGGTAAGTTCAGTTGATCTTCTGGTAACACATTCTCACCGACTTGTTCAAATGTTAAGGTGATTGTTATCTATTGTCGTGTCAATTTCTAGTTGTCCATTATGTTCTGTGTCAGCTTTATAGTTGTCCGTTATGTTATAATGTTATAAAGTTATATGTAATTCTCCATTGTTCATACTCTCTATCACTCCTGTTCGGCTCAGTAAAAAAAAACTGAGGTACCTTTGGGAGTATGGACAGGGTGGAGAGTTACTAATTTAAATATTTAAATGTGCCTATCCCTGCTAAAGCCCCGTCCATATCCCAAGAGTACTCCAGTGCCCCCTGTGGATTCAAAGAAAAGGATTTAACTGGTAAGTACCAAAATCCTCCTTTTGTTGTACGTTTGCTATTTACCGGTTTGTTTTTTAATCAATTTGTATTTATATATGAATTTTTGCTTGTTTTGCATCTATTGCCGATTGTCTATGTGGCAATACAAATACTAATAAATTACCTTATATACCGCATTGGAGTCCATATGTACTTTTGTTGGAGCGTATGGTGTGTTAGTAAAGGAAGAAAATAATTATCCAGAGGATCACCTCATTGGAAATGAGATTTCTGGTAGACTTACCATGGTTAAATCTCTTTCTGCGATTTACACTGGGTTCCACAGGGAATACATCGGGGTGAAGAGATGGATCTTGATCCAGAGGCACCAACAGGCTAAATATTTAGAATGTCCCAGGATGCATTGCGGGGCCTCCACTATATCTGCCTAAAGAAGGCAGATGTTAGTCACATACTGCAGAACCACGTTCTCGCGACAGGAGAAGGGACCAGCGGCCAATGCCATACAAACCGAAAGAAGCTAAGTGTGTCAGGGTGGGTGCCGTGTGGAACCCAGTGTACATCGCAGATAGAGATTTAACTATGGTAAGTCTACCATAAGTCTCCTTATCTGCAGCGGGGTACACTGTGTTCCACAGGGAATATATCGTGCATGTCCTAAAGCAGTTCCTCAAGGGAGGGGACGCACCTTAGCAGGTGTGAGAACCCGGCGTCCAAAGGAAGCATCCTGAGAGGCATAGAACCTAATGAACATGTTCATTGAGGACCATGTAGGGACCTTGCACAATTGTTCTGTGGACGCGCCACGGCGGGTCGCCCAAGAAGGTCCCACAGACCGAGTAGAATGGGCCTTAATAGCAGCAGGAGCCGGGAGCCCAGTCTGCACATAAGCTTGTGCAATCACCATTCTAATCCATCTGGCCAAGGTTTGCTTATTCGCAGGCCAGCCACGTTTGTGGTAACCAAAAAGTACAAAAAGGGTATCTGACCTACTGATAGAGGCAGTCCTCTCCACATAAACACGGAGAGCCCTTACCACATCCAAAGACCCCTCTTTGGAGGACAAGTCAGAAGAGATGAAGGCTGGAACCACAATCTCTTGGTTAAGGTGAAAAGATGACACCACTTTCGGTAAGTAACCTGGGCGAGTTCTCAGAACTGCCCGGTCACAATGGAATATCAGAAAGGGTAGCTGACAGGACAAAGTGCCTAAGCCCGACACCCTCCTAGCTGAGGCAATAGCCAGCAGATACAGGACCTTGGCTGTGAGCCATTTAAGGTCGACTGACTCAAGAGGTTCAAATGGAGACTCTTGCAGGGCATTCAGGACAACAGATCAGCGTCCAAATCCGGTACTATGTGACTGCGTACACCGTACACAACACCAGCGAATAAATCCGGTATTAGGTGACTGAGTACACAGTAGAATACACTTAACGATAAATACTGTGCAGAACTATATATGAGACCCTGACGCATCTAGTCCTAGGGTACAGAATACAGTGATAGATACAGCTGGGATACACTGAAAGTGAAAATCACACCGCAGATACAGGCACACGCAGTCAAAGTGACAATGCAGATAATTACTTTAGTCAGACAATAAAATTGCACTGGACTAGATTATTATATATATATATATATATATATATATATACACACACACTGTATGTGTGTGTGTATGTGTATATATATATATATATATATATATATATATATATATAAAACAAGAAGTGGAGTAGCAGGCACTCTCAGTATGTTCAACCACCGGGGTGCCTTCCAATGAAGGAAATAGCGTTAATGCAGTCCCCTGGGTGTAGCTATGTAAACTCAACCACCCTCCAGGGACCAGGAGGGGCCACGGATTTTTTTGAGAAAAATAGCTTTTATATATAAAGTAAAAAGTTCAATACATAGTGCAAAAACAAACCGACGTTTCAACGCCTCACAGGCGTTTTTTTCAAGGTGCACAGTGCTAAAGAAAAACACTGTGCACCTTGAAAAAAACGCCTGTGAGGCGTTGAAACGTCGGTTTGTTTTTGCACTTTGTATTGAACTTTTGACTTTATATATAAAAGCTATTTGTCTCAAAAAAATCCGTGGAGTGCCGCCTGGTCCCTGGAGGGTGGTTGAGTTTACATAGCTACACCCAGGGGACTGCATTAACGCTATATATATATATATATCTATATATATATACACATATATTATATACCAGAATACTCATACAATATATTCTGGTAGAGGTACACTTGTTCTTAACGCTGTCTTAAAATGACATGTAGAATACTTAAGTGTCTGTAGAATCTCAGCACTGATAAATCAGGCAGATTTACAGAGGAGACCTTGCCCTGTAGTCCCGGAGACCAGTCGCAGCTACTGTTAGAAGATGGCGCCCAGCGTCTCAGTCAAGGAGTGAGGGAGAGTGTGAGGCAGCTCCATGGCGTGAACACCAGCAGTAGATGGCGCCCGGAGCTGGCGGAGGGGCTACAGGTCAAGCACCTTATCTCCTATCCTAGTCCTCACCACCTGGTACTATGGAGCCTTATTAAAAATGGATAATGTATTATCCGACCTGTGCGCCCCTGCTCTGGTGGATATAGTGGGGTCCCTGTACGGCCACAGTGTCCACGCCAGTGTCGCGGTCCATCTCCTAAGACCGCGACCGGATCACGATTTAGTGGCGAGTCCCGACTGGGGGACCCTCTTACCTCCTCCTTGAGAAGAAGCCACGCGATCCAGGAGAGCGTCTGCGGTGGTGTACTTATGAACCGGAGCGTCTCTGCCGCAAGTACCTGGGAACAGAGCCAGCGGAAGTATGCGACGCTGCTGGGGAGGTGATGGAGCTGCAGCACAGTATGTCACACTGACATATGAAGTGCTGCAGCCCTTGAAGTCTTCTAAATAGCTTTTTCAGGGCTGCCTGCACAGCTCCCCCTGTTAAGTGACCTGCTTATGCAGGGTCCAACTCTAAAACGGAGCTCAGTGCCTGGAGGCGGGGTTATATAGAGGAGGCCCCGCAATGCATCCTGGGACAGTCTAAAGCTTTAGCCTGTTGGTGCCTCTGGATCAAGATCCATCTCTACACCCCAATGTATTCCCTGTGGAACACAGTGTACCCCGCTGCAGAAAAGTAGTTTTTATTTGCATGGTACTATTTAGTAAAGCACCCAGTTGGAGGGTCATCGCCAATTACCTTTTGGCCAAATTCAAATGCCCACACAGGTGGATGCCAGTACCTACATATCAAGCGGCTGATTGGTGTGTATACACTGTCAGCGCAACAGGGGGTTTACTATAAAGTCGTTACTCTGTCTACCCAGCCATTGGGTGGATTTCAATTTAAGAATGTTTCTTGATACAAGTGCTTCGATCAACCACTTTAACAGTGGAGAATGGTATAATCCAATTATCCAGTACCATTATGCTATACTGTTACATGATAAGGGTTTTCCCCCTTTTATTTTTTCTTAAGAATCTATTAATATAATACTGTATGATGAATGAGGTTTAGCAAAAGCCTCATTATTAAAAAAGGGCACAACATATGGGCCCTTTGAAGGATCAAGCCAATGGCATATCCAGAACGTTGTTGGCCCCAAATAAACATTTTGGAGGGGCCCCTGTCCCAGTGCTTCTAGAGAGACACCCCTCCACAGCAGTTCATTTTATGCCCCACTGAAGTGCCCTAGTTTATTTTCGAAACACTAGTAGTGCCCTAGTTCACGTTATGTCACATTGTAGGGCTTCCAGTACACATTATGCAACACAGTAACCCCATTTCCCATTATACAGTGACCCCAGTTCATATTATGCCACACTATAGTGCCTCCACTTCATATTTGGCATATTACGGTTCCCCAGGTCATATTATGTACCATTATAATGTCTTCCAGACAGTCCATTTTATACCACATTACAATGAGCAGTTCCAGGGTATACCAAGATATATTGCAGACCCCGTGGCAGAAGTTTGTAAGGGCACCTATGTATCACCCAATGGTGACAAATGTATATAACACATGTAACTTTGGCAGGGAAGGTGGGCCCCTCCCAGCTCTGGGTCCCATAGCAGGTGCACTCACTGCACCTATAGTAGCTACACCCTTGGCTCAAGCATCCACCAATGGCAGCACATTCCAAGCCAAGCATAAACACTACACATCACTCTCCAGCAGATTACAAATATTACTTTGTGAGAGCCATTTCTCTTTAGCCATGTAACTTTCTAACTTATACTGTAGTTCTGTTAGATACAGTGAATTTAGTTTTCTTAAATTTTTTAGGAGGAAGAAAATATTCATCTTCTGCGACTATTTACAGAGAAGCAGTCACTAATGTTCAAAGACTTTTGGCAGCAACTTGAATCTTGTATCTGCAAATTGAAGAATGACGTGGCGGCCATTGTTAAGAAAAAAAGACAAGACGTTACTTGCACTAAAAACTAGATTTTAAATAATGGGACAATTTTCATAATGAAACAGTTTCTTCATGGATCTATATGACTATTTCAACTCTATTCCATCTTAGTAAATTTCCACTGAAGTGTTTTTCAGAATTGAATTCTGCAGCACTTTTCAAGAGCTGGATTTAATGGGAAAATATAATTAAATACAAAACCAAGTGTTTGGTTTTAAGATTATTGCACATTAAATACATCAATGACACAGAGGGTTTGAAAATTACCACTTAGTAAATTTACCCCATTAGGTACCAATCACATCTGTGGATTGCTAAGAGTCCTGAGATCATATGAATTTTTATGCAGAGACTGCAACTGAGGTACAACAATAGTAGAGCCTGTGTTGTGTTCATTTACAGTAAATGTGTATCCAACCACTGTAATATACAAATGTGTTTGAGAAATTACCTGTATGATGCTTTGTTGCTTAAAAGTAAACCAAAGTGCAAAACAGTGACTATCCAGTCCATTAATATGAATGGATCAGAGGCTGTTTATGTTACAAGGTAAATGCACAAAACAAGAAGACACAAAATGACAATAACTGAAATACGGAATAGAGAGGTTATACCACCTGGACAGAAAACCTGTGCGTTGATAATAACTAATTATACTCTATAGGACAGGTATTTATGGTGGAAAAATAGCAACATTTCTATTAGAATGTACTTTATTACTGTAGTAAGATTACAAATGAAAATTAATGTACAGTATGTAATGTATTATCTGTAGTAATGTGGGCCAAGTTACCCATTATTTCAACTAGTCATGCATGGTAATTATAGTGCAATATATATATATCTCAGGCTTCCGTCTGGCTGATGACCGAAAAATGGATGCCGGCTTTGTCGAGACGTTCAATCAGTTTGGTTTTAGAGAAGGCTGCTCCTGGGGTGTAAACTCCACCTCTGCAAGACAAGATTGTATAGAGGAATGTAATATAATCATTATTCTACAGTCTTACCAAACATTCCATGATGTTATTAAAATCTGTCCTCCAGCCACAACAAGCACCAACCCCTGCTTAGGTACAGAGCCATATTAAGAGGGGGGTCCCAAGAGTACCCCAGGACCTCCTTTTCAAATGGGCCCCCCCGCCGCAAATAGGATCTCTGGTCTGATCTGCGGTGCTGCGCTCCCGACGCAGCCTCTTCACACGCAGGGCAGCTGTGCTATGTCCCCCGGTGGTTCGCGGCTCACCATTAAAATGCTGGCGCCGCATACAGGGACTGTGAACACGAAGGACAGCTAAGCGACGGCTCAGCTGTCCAATAATCTGCGGAGCAGCAGTCTGCAGCTCAGTCATTGGCTGGGTGCGCAGGCTGCCGGGATCAAGGAGGACGGTGTGTGGGGCCAGCCCATGCCCAGCCAGAATCCCTATATACCAGCAGCAGAGTGAAAATAAGATTTTACTCACCGGTAAATCTATTTCTCGTAGTCCGTAGTGGATGCTGGGACTCCGTAAGGACCATGGGGAATAGCGGCTCCGCAGGAGACTGGGCACAACTAAAGAAAGCTTTAGGACTACCTGGTGTGCACTGGCTCCTCCCACTATGATCCTCCTCCAGACCTCAGTTAGGATACTGTGCCCGGAAGAGCTGACACAATAAGGAAGGATTTTGAATCCCGGGTAAGACTCATACCAGCCACACCAATCACACCGTATAACTCGTGATACTATACCCAGTTAACAGTATGAAATATAACTGAGCCTCTCAACAGATGGCTCAACAATAACCCTTTAGTTAGGAAATAACTATATACAAGTATTGCAGACAATCCGCACTTGGGATGGGCGCCCAGCATCCACTACGGACTACGAGAAATAGATTTACCGGTGAGTAAAATCTTATTTTCTCTGACGTCCTAAGTGGATGCTGGGACTCCGTAAGGACCATGGGGATTATACCAAAGCTCCCAAACGGGCGGGAGAGTTCGGATGACTCTGCAGCACCAAATGAGCAAACTCTAGGTCCTCCTCAGCCAGGGTATCAAACTTGTAGACTCTTGCAAAAGTGTTTGAACCCGACCAAGTAACAGCTCGGCAAAATTGTAAAGCCGAGACCCCTCGGGCAGCCGCCCAAGAAGAGCCCCTTTCCTCGTGGAATGGGCTTTTACAGATTTAGGGTGCGGCAGTCCAGCCGCAGAATGTGCAAGTTGAATCGTGCTACAGATCCAGCGAGCAATAGTCTGCTTAGAAGCAGGAGCACCCAGCTTGTTGGGTGCATATAGGATAAATAGCGAGTCAGTTTTCCTGACTCCAGCCGTCCTGGAAACATATATTTTTCAGGGCCCTGACTACGTCCAGTAACTTGGAATCCTCCAAGTCCCAAGTAGCCGCAGGCACCACAATAGGTTGGTTCACATGATACCACCTTAGGAAGGAATTGGGAACGAGTCCTCAATTCCGCCCTATCCATATAAAAACATTATATAAGGGCTTTTGCATGATAAAGCCGCCAATTCTGATACACGCCTGGCCGACGCCAAGGCCAACAGCATGACCACTTTCCACGTGAGGTATTTTAGCTCCACGGATTTAAGTGGCTCAACCCAATGCGACTTCAGGAAATCCAACACCACGTTGAGATCCCACGGTGCACCTGGAGGCACAAACGGGGGCTGACTATGCAGCACTCCCTTAACAAAAGTCTGAACTACAGGCAGTGCAGCTAGTTCTATTTTGGAAGAAAATCGATAGAGCCGAAATCTGGACCTTAATGGAACCCAATTTTAGGCCCATAGTCACCCCTGACTGTAGGAAGTGCAGAAATCGACCTAGCTGAAATTCCTCCGTTGGGGCCTTCCTGGCCTTACAGCACGCAACATATTTCCGCCATATGCGGTGATAATGGTTTGCGCTCACTTCTTTCCTAGCTTTAATTAGCGTAGGGATAACTTGCTCCGGAATGCCCTTTTCCTTCAGGATCCGGCGTTCAACCGCCATGCCGTCAAACGCAGCCGCGGTACGTCTTGGAACAGACAGGCCCCCTGCTGCAGCAGGTCCTGTCTGAGCGGCAGAGGCCATGGGTCCTCTGAGATTATTTCTTGGAGTTCTGGGTACCAAGCTCTTCCTGGCCAATCCGGAACAATGAGTATAGTTCTTACTCCTCTCCTTCTTATTATTCTCATTACCCTGGGTATGAGAGGCAGAGAAGGGAACACATACACCGACTGGTACACCCACGGTGTTACCAGAGCGTCCACAGCTATCGCCTGAGGGTCCCTTGACCTGGCGCAATATCTTTTTAGCTTTTTGTTGAGGCGGGACGCCATCATGTCCACCTGTGGTCTTTCCCAACGGTGTACAATCATTTGGAAGACTTCTGAATGAAGTCCCCACTCTCCCGGGTGGAGGTCGTGTCTGCTGAGAAAGTCTGCTTCCCAGTTGTCCACTCCGGGAATGAACACTGCTGACAGTGCTAACACATGATTTTTCGCCCATCGGAGAATCCTTGTGGCTTCTGCCATCGCCATCCTGCTTCTTGTGCCGCCCTGTCGGTTTACATGAGCGACCGCCGTGATGTTGTCTGACTGGATCAGCACCGGCCGGTGTTAAAGCAGGGGTCTAGCCTGACTTAGGGCATTGTAAATGGCCCTTAGTTCCAGAATATTTATGTGTAGGGAAGTCTCCTGACTTGTCCATAGTCCTTGGAAGTTTCTTCCCTGTGTGACTGCCCCCCAGCCTCGAAGGCTGGCATCCGTGGTCACCAGGACCCAGTCCTGTATGCCGAATCTGCGGCCCTCTAGAAGATGAGCACTCTGTAGTCACCACAACAGCAACACCCTGGCCCTTGGAGACAGGGTTATCCGCTGATGCATATGAAGATGCGACCCGGACCACTTGTCCAACAGATCCCACTGGAAGATCCTTGCATGGAATCTGCCGAATGGAATTTCTTCGTAAGAAGCTACCATCTTTCCCAGGGCTCGCGTGCATTGATGCACCAACACCTGTATTTGTATTAGGAGGTCTCTGTCTAGAGACGACAACTCCTTGGACTTCTCCTCCGGGAGAAACCTTTTTTTCTTGTTCTGTGTCCAGAACCATACCCAGGAACAGTAGACGCGTCGTAGGAACCAGCTGCGACTTTGGAATATTCAGAATCCAGCCGTGCTGTTGTAGCACTTCCCGAGATAGTGCTACTCCGACGAACAACTGCTCCCTGGACCTCGCCTTTATAAGGAGATCGTCCAAGTACGGGATAATTATTTCGGCCATTACCTTGGTAAATACCCTCGTGCCGGGGACAGACCAACGGCAACGTCTGGAATTGGTAATGACAAACCTGTACCACAATTTTGAGGTACTCCTGGTGAGGAGGGTAAATAGGAACATGCAGGTAAGCATCCTTGATGTCCAGTGATACCCTGAAATTCTCCAGGCTTGCAATAATCGCCCTGAGCGATTCCATTTTGAACTTGAACCTTCGTATATAAGTGTTCAAGGATTTCAATTTTAGAATGGGTCTCACCGAACCGTCTAGTTTCGGTACCACAAACATTTTGGAATAGTAACCCCCGGCCTTGTTGAAGGAGGGGTACCTTGATTTCACCTGCTGGAAGTACAGCTTGTGAATTGCCGCCAGTACTACCTCCCTTTCTCCGAGGGCAGCAGGCATGGCTGATATGAGGTAACGGCGAGGGGGAGTCGCCTCGAACTCCAGCTTGTATCCCTGTGATACTACTTGCAGAACCTAGGGATCCACCTGTGGGCAAGCCCACTGGTCCCTGAAGTTCCCGAGACGCGACCCCACCGCACCTGTCTCCACCTGTGGAGCCCCAGCGTCATGCGGTGGACTCAGAGGAAGCGGGGGAAGATTTTTTATCCTGGGAACTGGCTGTCTGGTGCAGCTTTTTCCTTCTTCCCTTGTCTCTGTGCAGAAAGGAAGCGCCTTTGACCCGCTTGCTTTTCTGAAGCCGAAAGGACTGTACCTGAAAGTACGGTGCTTTCTTAGGCTGTGAGGAAACCTGAGGTAAAAAAATTTTTTTCCCCCCAGCTGTTGCTGTGGATACGAGGTCCCAGAGACCATCCCCAAACAATTCCTCACCCTTATAAAGCAGAATCTCCATGTGCCTTTTAAAGTCAGCATCACCTGTCCACTGCCGGGTCTCTAATACCCTCCTGGCAGAATGGACATTGCCTTAATTCTGGATGCCAGCCGGCAAATATCCCTCTGTGCATCCCTCATATATAAGACAACGTCTTTAATATGCTCTATGTTAGCAAAATATTATCTCTGTCTAGGGTATTAATATTGACAGGG
Organism: Pseudophryne corroboree; assembly: GCF_028390025.1. Taxonomy (NCBI): domain Eukaryota; kingdom Metazoa; phylum Chordata; class Amphibia; order Anura; family Myobatrachidae; genus Pseudophryne; species Pseudophryne corroboree. The sequence goes on from NC_086447.1 coordinate 656,166,642, forward strand.
TATCAGACCACGCTGCAGCAGCACTATTCATGCTGAGGCAATTGCAGGTCTCAGTATAGTACCTGAGTGTGTATATACAGACTTCAGGATAGCCTCCTGCTTTTTATCAGCAGGCTCCTTCAAAGTGGCCGTATCCTAAGACGGCAGTGCCACCTTTTTTGACAAACGTGTGAGCGCCTTATCCACCCTTGGGGATATCTCCCAACGTGACCTATCCTCTGGCGGGAAAGGGTACGCCATCAGTAACTTTTTAGAAATTACCAGTTTCTTATCGGGGAAACCCACACTTCTTTACACACTTCATTCACTCATCTGATGGTGGAACAAAACACCGGCTGCTTTTTCTCCCCAAACATAAAACCCCTTTTATGTGGTACTTGGGTTCATGTCAGAAATGTGTAACACATTTTTCATTGCCGAGATCATGCAACGGATGTTCCTAGTGGATTGTGTATATGTCTCAATCTCGTCGACACTGGAGACTAACTCCGTGTCGACATCTGTGTCTGCCATCTGAGGTAACAGGCTTTTTTTGAGCCCCTGATGGCCTTTGAGACGCCTGGGCAGGCGCGGGCTGAGAAGCCGGCTGTCCCACAGCTGTTACGTCATCCAGCCTTTTATGTAAGGAGTTGACATTGTCGGTTAATACCTTCCACCTATCCATCCACTCTGATGTCGGCCCCACAGGGGGCGACATCCCATTTATCGGCCTCTGCTCCGCCTCCACGTAACCTTCCTCATCCAACATGTCGACACAGCCGTACCGACACACCGCACACACACAGGGAATGCTCTGACTGAGGACAGGACCCCACAAAGTCCTTTGGGGAGACAGAGAGAGAGTATGCCAGCACACACCAGAGCGCTATATAATGCAGGGATTAACACTATAACTGAGTGATTTTTCCCCCAATAGCTGCTTGTATACACATATTGCGCCTAAATTTAGTGCCCCCCTCTCTTTTTAACCCTTTGAGCCTGAAAACTACAGGGGAGAGCCTGGGGAGCTGTCTTCCA